>NC_057861.1:392991314-394191314 GCF_019393635.1 Dromiciops gliroides
TCACCAACTTGTGCTCACCTCAACCACACCCAATGGTTATCATTTTCTCAAAGGGAACTTGTGGTTTTGTTTTACTCTCATAATTTGAGAGGAAGATTCAATGTACCTGGAAAACTTCCTATTATCTTCTTTTAAATGTACATGGTCAATACCCTATAGACTCAAGTCAGCCCCATAGGTCATTTCTAACCCACAAAGGGCTTACTCTAGGACACTTTCACGTATGATTATAAATTAGATTATCATGAGCATGTAATAAAAGCATTTCATGTCCTAAGAGACAACTGGACAAGAAACATATCAACATCTTTACTTCACCTACCTATGATAAGTTGTGCTTGCTTCTTCATTCCCTTTACAATAATAGGATAGATCAACGACAGTGTGTCAACTGAGATAGCTGAAGGACACAAAAACCTGGGATGGCAGGACACTTCTCTATAGGGATGCAAGGAAGGGTACACCTACACTGACAACAAGATGCCCTCACCCAGGAGTGGTACCAGCATAGGAGAGGACATCAGGAGAAGCAGAGGCTATAAAAATAACTTCAATAGGCAGTAAAAATCGGCTCTGTTCTCTCATTTGGTTATCCTGTTCTAAAAGGCATCTAAAGTCACTAAAGCCTACAAGGGTCATAATTTAGGAAGAACCTAAGAAGAACAGTAATTAAACCCTCTGTTATCAGTTGTTAAGTTTACCAACATTAAACTCATTTCCAGTGGTTTGGGGTATGCTTAAGGTCCCTAGAATGAGTGATGATTACAAGGATTGAGTGATCTACACTTCAGATGGAACTGATAATGTTCATTATTATTTTTTACTAAGTGGGTAATGTCATGTAGACTTCTTCAGATGTGAAAACAATGTGCTAATCAATATTCTTGCTTATGCCCCAATCAGATCCCAAACAGTCAGAGTGACTTCAGAAGCCGACTTCAATTTCAGGAATAGCTTGAACACAGACAATCTAACAAAGAGTGAATGCCCAGTGCCTGGGATGCTGAAGTGTGAGGATGGGGAAGAGGCGAAGAAGATAAAGAGGAAAAAAATGAGGTGTGGCACTTTAGAATTTCTGATAACCCTTAAAAAAGATTTACCTTTTAAAAGACTAGTGCCAAGCAAATTATAATGACAATAATCAAGACATGTTAAATTAAACTCAAAATTTATGATTCAAGTGGTTTATGAGCATATGGAAAAGAAATTTTTACCCTAGAAACTCCTTTTTAATAATCAAGTTTACTTTTCAAGTAAGCAGAAGCACAAAATAATGATTCTGTAGGTAAATTCAGGGAATGTTTAAAGACCGGAGGACTTGGACACAAAAGGGGAATTCACCTTTTGGTTTGTGTTGCAATGAATTATTTCTATAACTTGTGTAAAAGTATATGCCTAGTGGTAAAGCACCGGCCCTGGATTCAGGAGTACCTGAGTTCAAATCCGGCCTCAGACACTTGACACTTACTAGCTGTGTGACCCTGGGCAAGTCACTTAACCCTCACTGCCCTGCCAAAAAAAAAAAAAAAAAAGTATATGCCTGACATTTTTGGGTCTTGTATTCCATTGCATTCAAAACTGGATCATTATTCGACCTGAAAGAATTTTCAGACTTCAAGAACAAAGTAGAATGAAACAATCATTTATTATCTGCTTTTACTTCTTTGTAAGCAAACTTTTCTTAGTATTTCTTCTTTTGCTAGTATAACAAAAACTGGAAAGCCAGTTTTTCCCCAGCCAACCTAAAGCAAACATTGCTACATCCTAAAGATGACAAGAAACAGTAATGATGTTTCTGGAAGCTGTTTCTTGAAATATATTTATTTACTTACCCACTTCAGTTGCACACGTTACCAACCATCTCACCATTTCCCGCCGTCGCCAATTTAAAGTTGACAGTGTCATTCGCATGACCTGCAAAAAATGGTGAAAATATAGTTAGCAATACTATAAATCAATATAATGCTAATATAGGTTAATATAGTGTGAATATTATAAGAGATATAATAATCAGAAGTCAAACAATTCTATTATGGTAGCTTTCCAATTCATTAAAAACTGTTGCTCTTGTGTGGCAGTAAATAAAGTCAAATTGTTCTGGGCTGGGGAGGTTTATTTGAAAAAGTAACTTTTCCAAGCTGTCACAGTCAGTTTCATAGAGTCCGTATCAATCCTGCCCAATATCCATTGCCTTCTACATTTCCATCTCTGTACAACTGTGCTGAGAGGTAGTGCTATATAATGGAAAGAAGAGGCCTTGAATTTGAGAAGACGTATGTGCCAAACAATGGAAATAAAAATTTTTTAAAAACTCATAAAACTCTAAGTCTACCCAAGTGGTAAGTACAATATGAAGAAACTAAAAAACAAAAATAAAGTCAACATCATGTTGTTGTTTTTTTTTTTCTGAAAATACAAAACTCTAAAAATTTCAAGTTTTGAATTATATTGAATTACAGATTCAGGGCTAATTAATCACCTCCTTTCTCTTCACTCAAAGATGGAAAGAATGATGTTAGGATTATAATTCAAGAGGAAGGGCTATTCTTATTGGGGACAGAGGTTGATTTTACAGGCACCGATCTAGCTTTTCATAGTTTTTAAAAGCACTTTCACATATCTTATCTTATTTGAGTCTCAAACAATCTCGTGAGGAAGGTTGGGCAGGTATGTTTATCATCATTTTAAAGCTGAATAAGCTGAGGCCCAGAGAAGTTTAGTGATTTGCCCAAGACCACACGGTTTTTTGGTGACAAAATTAGGACCATAGTCTAGGTTCCTTGATTTTTGGTTCAGGGTTCTACTATGCTGCCTACAAACACCACCTTACATCTTTTAAAAGACAAGGATGTAGTCTCTAAAAGGACAGTGAATGTATCCACAAAAAGCAGGTCCATTCAGCTGGGAATCACAGATACACTCAAATGGTACATTTTTCTGAATACTGAACAGGTCTGCGCACCTGAGCATTTATTTACCTATACTTCTAACACTAAGTCTTCTTTGTATTTACCAATCCTCAGAACAAGAGTACAAACAAGTTTTCAAATCCCACATAATAATATTGGTGATATACCTGAAGGCCCAGCTCCAGAGACACTTTCAAAAGAGTGATGTCTGGCAAACTGTCCATGAGAGTTGCTATCTTAAATGCATCTTGGGCAAGCTTAAAAATGTGTGATGAGGAGTGAATGTTTTTCTGGATGGATTCTAATACTGTTTCAAGCCTCCGAACATCGCCTGCAATGTACAAGGGGGAGGAAGCAAACATACATGCACAATACAAAAAAAAAAAGAAAAGAAAAGAAAGAAAAACAATTACACAAATTAATTTATTTGAAATGTTCACTGATGGAACAGCCATTACAACTGTGCTCCGGAATTACTTCAATGTATATGAGTATCAGATTTACCAAAAAAAGGACACACCACAAGACACCTTTAGTAAGCAAATGCATACGTGAAACAAAATCAATATGAAATAACAAACAGCTCCCTAAATCTTGTCCATGGATGTTTTAAGGAATGAAAAATTAAATGGACATTTCTATGCTTCTGAGTCTAAACAGCCACTTTACTCCCCTATCTGTGAAATAAGTAGCCGCACAGGGGATAGTCTGGTGACTCAGACCAGTCAGTCTCAGACTTAAATCAGCTCTATTACTCCTAACCTAAAAATCATGACCACTAAAAAACTGTTTTATATTGAAATTACTAGCAACGAAGCAATTGAAATTAAAGTGATCCTCCCTAGAAAACAAACAAAATACTGCTGTCTTAAGGACAATACTGTACCTTTGGCTGCTGTTAGCATAGTTGATGCCAACTCACACTGCTGGGACTCAATGTGGCTGAGGGTAAACCAGCGGGGATAGCGGTTTGGAACAACTGATGCAATGTGGTGTGGGCGGGACATATCTCCTGTTGGAGCAGCAGATTCCAATACTAGTAATCTGTAATGAGAAGACAAGGCAGGCCGCCTCTTTTCACTTGTCCATCATTAAAACCATGGTTACTGGCAAGCAGAAGCCACCAGAGTTGCTTGACTACAGAGAAAGCACACATGGCCCAGGTGCGAGAGCTATGGCAGACAGTCTCTCTTCTGCCAGAATCTCCACACCAGTTTGCCAAAAGCCACATTACCTGTTGATCACCCAAACCTGAGAGATTTGCCTCCTTGTGCATCATGAGGAAACGAACACACAGGCAAACCAAGCTAGTGAGCACTAACAGTTACATTTCTCTACTGCCAGATTTTTCATTCTTAACCCAATTTTCAAATTCATTCATTTATATAAAAAAATCTGATAAAAAGAAACTAGCAATGGAAGATCAAGGCAGAAGGTACTGAAACAGAGATTAGGAGGCACCTGAGATTAAGAAACTAATGATTAATGGCAAAACTGGATGAGAGAGGGCCCTCTCCTTTCTTCCTTATTTCCACACATAATTAAAGCTTTTTTCTTTCTACCATTTAGCTATCAACAAAATATGATTTTAGCATTTATTTTTTGATTCAGAAAATGGAATATTAACTCAATCTTCAGACTCCTTTCACATTTCCCCATCACTTCACTGAAATTTCTGATCTTGGGGATCAACTTGCCCTGATCAGAATAAACTGAAAATGAAAATCATGCTGAAAACAAAGCATATGTTAACTCATTCCTAAATGTAAGTATGGGTGGGAAAGAATAGTGAAGTGGTTACAATAACAACCACCTAATCACACAGGACATCACACACAGCCTTTTCACTATATCACTGCAACTTTTGGTAGTATGCAATTAGAGTTATAAATAAAATGGGTTAAAATGGATTGGTGTCTGATAAGATTTCCCAAGGCCCAGTGTAACATCTGTTTATGGCTTTATGGGAGGGCAATTTTCCTACTCCTTTCTTGTTTTTAGAGTGATAAAGAGGGTGATTTGGAGACAGGAGGTGAGAGCAGTCTCTCGGATGTTAGAATTAGGGACAGGAAGATTTGGGATTTGTAATTATATAGGTAGAGAGACAGACTCATGAGATATAATTTTCAACAGATAACTGTCTTTTATTGTATACATTTTAAAATGATTTCTCAATTTTTTGTTTCACAGAAGACATTAAGTATACTCAACTTAACACATATGTTGTAAACCTGCTTTGCTGACTAAATGAAAGAAATCATTCCGATAACTGGAATTAGGGGGAGGAAGAGTTAGGTACATAATTTTTGTAGAGTAATTAAAAAACCAAAAAGTATCCATTTCTCCAAGAGCAAACTTTGCCAAAATTGTTTTAGAGTCAAACCACTATTGCAGAATAGGAAAAGGATGAATGTTAAAAGAGCATTTCCTGAGACTGACATCTTCCAATAAAGGCTGGGAAGGGGGGGGGGGAGGCAAGTGAAGGATGACCTTTCTTCTTTCTACTGTCTATTTCTGGCCTCCTCTAAAAGATCAGAGTTTGTCATGAGGTATCCCTTCTATAGCAGCTGCCTGCAAGATTTCTCTAGTTAGAGGCATGTGGAGGGGATTCAAAATAACAACAATATTCCCCACTGCTCTGTTGCTATACACAAGCAAGAACTACCTTTCAATGGACCAGAGACTAAAGGGTGTCTTTGCACTTTGAAGGTAATTCAAATCAGCAGGCACTACAGATGAGTATTATTCTGTGCAATACTTTCATACCTTGGCCAATGGTAGTAGCAACAGATTTCAACATGATGTCATAGAAAACTATTTCATTTGACCAAAGTTCTATTAAAATAGTTTGTCCATAAAATGCAACTAGTATTAAACTACCACTCTAATAATAGTATAACCATCACGGATATTGGAAAAAGTTGGCATACCTTCAGTATTTCCACAACAGCTGATGCTGCCAGCCACAACATTAACCTAATATATTCTTTCTTTGGTTTCTGTAACACTGGTCTCTCATTTCTTCTTCTACCTGTCCCATGGTCTCCTTTGCCGAATCATCATCTGTTTCATAGGGAGTCCCCAAGCCTTTGTCCTAGTCTCCTTGCTTAGTGATCGCTTCAATGTCCATGGCTTCAGTTATGAGCCCATGCAGACAGTTCACACATCTCTCTCTAGCCCTCTAATTCCAATCTGTCCACTGAACTCAGTTATGGCACTATCAGCTGCTTGGTGGACACCTCTAGGCATTTCCAACCCAGCATATCCAAAAGGGAACTAATTAGATTTCCCCCTAAACCCCAGTCACCTACACACTTTGATGGTATACCTTTCCAGTCTCCAAGCTTTGTAAATTTGTACTAATCCTTGATTATTCCTTCTCTCTCAATCCCCATTATATGATCAATTGTTAACTGCCAATTCTACAGCAATAATACCTACCTCTCACATTCTCCTCTCCACCCATAGCTTCTACCCTGGTTTAGGCTCCTGTCATCTCTTACCCTGGGGACTTCTCATTTGTTTCCTGACTTTTTTCCCCCTCTCCAATCAATGCTTTACAAAGCTACAAAACTGATATTCCTAGAATATATATCTTAATCATGTATACACTCTACCTTCCATCACACACTCTCTTCCATGAATTTCCTAATGCCTCTAGCATAAAAAAACAAAATTCTCAGACTGATACAGGCTCTTTCACAATCTGACTTCCAACCAATTTTCCAGTCATTTCATGTTACTCCTCTTTGAGCATCACATGCTCTAGTCAAAATGGCCTTGCTAGCATTTACCCATACATAATATTTGTTCTTTCTCTTCTATGCTTTTGCACTGGTAGTCTTCCATGCCTTCAGTAAATGTGGTCTTCAACTTCTACTTTCTAGAATCCTTGGCTTCCTTCAAAAGTCGGTTCAGATAGCACCTGAAAGAGGCCTTTCCTTTTCTCAATCAATTGTTCTCTCTCTTCTCTCTCCTCCCCTCTTTTGTGAACACTGTTTTTACTCATCTGTGAACATGTCATATCCTTTGACAGAATGTAAGCTCCCTGAAGGCAGAAACAGCTTTATTTTTGTCTTTGCAGGTACTTTGTACTTCGTAGGTACTTAATAAAGGTTTGCTGAATTGAATGGAGACTTATAAATTAAGGAAATGTCACAGTGCCAGGGAAAAGACACATCAAATTTTAAAAATTCTAGCCTTGAGTATATACATATGATAACTCTTGCTATCACATTTAATTATGGGCAATTCCCTGAACAGATTCAAGATTACACTCATTGTTTTGCTTAAAATGAGTGACCTCCGGGACAGCAGAGAGGACTGGTATTTGTTCCAAATAATCCCTGTCAATGGCTATGCCCACAGAATGGCTGATGTACAACTTCTTACTCATTCACAATACTGAAGCTCTCAGGTCCTTTCTTCAGATAGTACTGCAGTGGCATTTATTCTATATTCTCCATTGGAAATTTGGGCCTGATTTGTAAAATAACTAAGTTTTAAGAAAACTAGTGTTCTTCTTGTGTTCTTGAAGTTTTACAAATGACAACTTCACAAGGTTTAGCAGGGAATGAAAAAAAAAGTCATCCTGAACTCACACAAAGGTTGGATAGTGATGGGAGAAATGGTTATTTAGTAAATTAGTTGTTTTGTTTTTAAGTGAAAAAAATTGGTTGGAGGCACAGAAGGACATTTTAATGTACATGTAAGAAAGGGGGAACTGATGTATAGTTCACAGCCATAAGGAATATGAAGTAAAAAGACTTCCAAAAACCTCAATAAATCGTTCCTTTTACACTGTAAAGATACTATTCATGTTCTTGTCTTTGAGCCAACCATAAAGGCACTTTGTGATGCAATGGCTTTCCTGTATTATTGACGGCTGGTGAAACAACTACATAAAAGTGAAAACTATGACAGCTCTGAGGCCTCGATTAGATTTTGTCAAGTACATTTATTATTCTTTACTTTTTCAAAAAGTAATGAATTATTTAGGAGGGTTTCAACTGAAAACTGCCTTGTGATCAAACACGGACCAAAATAACACACTAATACCAGAATCTAGACCTAAGAAGGTAAAGGGAGGAGGACCAATAAAAATAATCCTTAAAATTAGTATGTCAGCACGCTAAGCAGGCCAAGTATGGCTCTTTCCCTGCTTTTAAAAAACAACAGAAGACGCATAGGCAAACAGTTTCCTTAGCTTTTGCTCGGTTACAGGAAACATGAATGAATTAGTAGTAGGAGTCAGTGAAAAGCCATTTTTCCCAGTGGGGAGTTTTGTTTGTCTCTTCCCAGCCAGGCTTTCTATACATACCGCATTGCTCTCAGTGCAATTTTGTATGCCAGTTCAGCATCATGAGGTAGGAGAGAGGTGAAGAGATACTTGGCAAATGTATGCATTGGAACGCTCTCTCGATGGATGATTTCTCCTAAACCACTATATGGTCCAGCTGTAGGGAGAGCATAAAGATTTTATATTTCTAAAACTGAATTACTACCATAGCTGAAAAAAATAAGTAAACCAAAATGTATACAAATGGGATAGGCAATATTCCAATTAATTAAGACTTCAATCTAAGTGCTATAGTGGCATTAGAGAGGAGGAAAATCTGAAGGTTGCTTGGTATTTACTAGAGTTCAAAATCTGTCATAAATCAATGATCGAAATGACTGTGCCACAAAGTTAAGTAGAAAACCCAGAGTGCCGTGTGAAAGTGGTGCTCCCCTCTGTGTTCTTAGGACCACCATAATACAGGAATAATCCTTCTGCAAAGTAAAATTTTCTAGAATATTTTTGTGAAGCTTTGTCCATTAAATGACAGAGGGTTTACAATTGTACAGATGAATACACATTCTAACCTGTGGGACAAAGAGACACACAAACCTGACCACTGGGACATGAAAAAACAAATGTAGGTGTCTAGAGATATTCTGAATGACAAGCTAGGATGGGGCTGTGAATTATAATTGTCAAGAGCAGTACTCTAAAAGAACACCATCTAAAGATGGAGAACTATTTACTTCTACGATTTAAAAGTTCCATCAGAATAAAAGGATAATTGGCCCCCAGTTGACAGAAGTCAACAATTTCTTTTAAAGGATACTGTAACCCTGTAATACATTTTTCAAACAAAATTAAATGTAAGCCATCAAAATCCATTTTTCTAACAAACTGTGACATGCATGGTGAATAAAAAAAAATACCTTCCCATCTGTGCCTGCTGAATGCTGCACTGACATTAGCAACACACTCTCTTTTAAATTTCAAAGCGAAGTCAGAGAACTTGTGCTGATTTACAGTTAAATAGTCTGAAATTTAGTTTTTCTATTTCATCTGTAAGCAAAATTGATTTTACTATATGTAGAGGAATGACAGGACTCTACCCATCAGGACAAAATAAAATTACCTGGGGTAGAGAAAAGTGGTCCTATGTTTGCTAGATGCAAGAAATGCAATTTCTTTATTGTGGAGTCACCGATAATAAAAGAACAAAACACTTGAATGTATTTTAGTGTAGTCGTTTTTGTTTCTATTTTTAAATGTAACTCTGCTTTATCCCCTAAATGATCTTAAATATTTCTCACAATAGGTTACATTTCTAAAGGGCTTTCATGTTTATAAAACATATATCTTATAATACCCAAAAGGGGCAAGTAGAATAGGCATTTCAATTTTATGGAAAACTGAGAATCAGAAAATTATAAAAAAACATTCTTCCTCACCTAAGTGAACTGGAATCTAGCTTCCATATCCTAATTCACATGGTTTTCTCAGAACTGTCTTATTCAGCTTCTCACTTTCTACTGGGCTTTAAGACAAAACACTTTGTAGTGCTGTGGTTTTCCTTTCTGATGCATTAAAATATTATTTTCTTGATAATTTATTTTTAAAAGGCCAATATTTTAGAAAGGCAATACCATCTCAGGTACTGAGGTTGTAACTGTTCAACTTATAATTTATTTAAGGCCCTTTATGTCTTTTTGCATTTCCTTCTGGTCTTGACCTTATAAAGAAAACTGAGTTTGCCTTAGAAGTTCCATGAAATTTCTGAGTCAGTTAACCTATGTCTAAAGAATCACAAGATCGAATTCTCTGTACTTTGTCAGTATTTGCAAATGACATGTTAAAAACCCGGACACTACACAATAACCAATAATTCAGAGCGATGTCTCTCAATTATAATGCTATTATTTAATGGTCCAAGCAAATGGGAACATGGGGACTGGAGATCAGACTTATGTCTGTTTCTGGTATGGGACAGCCCAAACAAAGAAGCCCTATTGAAAACCATTTGGCATTAAATGGGGCTGTTTCCTGATGAGCTTTAAACATAAGGCCATTCTCCCTGCCCCCTCACCCTAGTTTTTAATTTTAAAAACGGTTTTCCCCTCCTAAGTGATTCCTTCTCCTGGGCAGTGTAAATAAATGAATGAATGAACAAAGGAATGAATGAATGAATGGATGGATGAATGAATATATATATATATATATGTGTGTGTGTATATGTATATATATATGTATATATGTGTGTGTGTATATGTATATATATGTATATATATGTGTGTGTGTATATATATATATATATATATGAATGATCACTCAATGACCAAACTCCTTAACGAAATGATCGTATTTTGAAATTAATTCAGATGTCAAAGGAAAGGTACTGTCAAGCAACCTATAAAGGAGTTTTTATATTCTAAACAAAGTCAAGTAAGTAAACACACAAAGTAGCTTCATCAAGGTACCTTCTAATAGGAAGACTGCTTGCTTGCGAAAAATTTTCACTAATGTATCATCCAATTCGATTTCTTGTAGCTTGGAAATGAGCTGTTCCTCATTTCGGCAAACCTTCTCTTGTGTATACAATCCATCTGGCATGATCCGCTGCTGCCCCAGCCCTATTAGTGCTACTTCCACAGCCAGCGTTAAATAGGATTCCCCTTCTTCCAAGAACTTGTGTGCGGGCAGGTGCTGGTACTCCAGAGACTTGCCCTGCCCCACATTCTCTGTGAAGAAATAACAAAAGGAATGATAGTTCACAAACTATTTCCCCTATATACTCTGACACATACAAATATTTATTTTACCAAATGCTGTTTAATGAATTATTGTATTTATCCTCTGGAGAGTCAGAAAACCTGTTACATAAAAATGAAGTTTCCCAACATCTTGTTTAATTAAGAAGGGAATCTCCCTACTGTAAATCAATCACTTCTAAATTTCTACTCAGCTCAACAGTGAATAGACCTAAAATATTTAAATTAAAAATAAGTTAATGAAACATTCAGCTGAAAGTAAATGAAAAGTAACCAGCGAAGACTAGCAGATCACTCACTTCTAGAAGAGATTTAACAAGATATTAGTCCTGTACTCCTAATTTAAGGCCCTAATGTGAATAATTTCACTTCAAAGGTTCCTACCATCATTCTGTGTGTATCATTTTCAAAAATGATACTTTTAATAAGCATTTCTTGGTGATCACAATAGATCTCTGTTGTAAATTAAAACAAACCTCAAACACTGTACAGCATTTTTTTTTTATCAAACCCCAACACTAAGATAAGCAGATGGATTCCTGAGCCTTTGGGCAAAAACTGGGCTACTGTTAGCCTAAGGAGAAGAGCCCTCAAGAAGGCCTGCATGGAAGCAGGTACACTCATCTCTTGATCCAACTTTGATACCCAAGCACCAGAGGGACCCATCTCATTGGCACTTGACGAGGCATTACTGAGCCCCGGGCAGTCACACAGAAGAAATGGGCTAAACGTACAGCTAAACCGTGAAGAAGACTTCTTTAACTAAAACCCATTTTCTCCACATACTTAATAAGATTTAGGATCAATATTTACTCATATGGGACACACATCATTATCTGCAAATGCACATAAATGATAATAAATGTGCATCTCCTATAGGAATCTTTCCCTTTTTCCTTGTAAAAAAGGAGAGAAGGGATTCTTGCTTTCAAGGTTCGTACTATGAATATACAAACATCTAATTATCAATATGACAAATTCAAGGAGTATGCTAATGAACATTCTGATAAAAAATGTTATAGGAGCAACAGAAAAGAGTATTTGCAACATCATGAATTTTCAAAAACTCCCCCAATGTTGCCTTTAGTCTGAGGGTTGTGATCCCTCCCAGCACCTAAGATTTCATTGACTAAAAGAATTCTCAATTAAGAAACTCCCTCTGCCAGTGCATATCAACAATTATCATCTTAGGGGACTGCCTGGTACACTGAGAGATTAAATGACTTTCTCAGGGTCACAAAGCCAGTATGTGTCAGAGGGAAGATGTAAACATAGGTCTTTTTGATTATGAGGCCACTGCAAAGTGCTGTCTTCTGATAGATCAGGCAAAATAAAAAGGTGAGTCCTCAAAGAACTTTCCCCCCAAACCTACACATCACATTTTTTACAAAAAGCAAGTGATTCTTTCCGAGTATCTTCTTCCATAACTGAGATTTTGCCTTTTAGTAATGCTTAATGCTTTGTATATTGTAAAGTATATTAAGAAATTTAAAATTGTTGAAATGACTTTCTAAATGAAGAATGTTAATTATTTGAGAAAGAATTTTATGTATTTTAAAAAACAAAACTGAGGAAGAATATTATGACTAATGCCATTCAATATCCAAAAAACTCCACACAAGTCAACTGTTTTACCTGAAAAATCTGAGAATCCAGGGTAGCTTTCATCATCCACTCTGCAGGCTTCCATAAGGCTACTGAAAAGAGTGCCAATGGGATCCAATGGGTGACCAACCCAACCTTCTAGATTGGTTATTGATGTTATTCCTTTGTGAAGCAGCTCTGTAGAAGGGACATGAAAAAGAGGACAATGGAGAAAGAGAAAGGAAAGAGTCATCTATTAATAACACCACCCAAATCAAACTATTTCTCACTAACACTAAAAATAATGCAACTGATTAAAAATTACTGATCAGCAAAATGAAACCAAAAAACCCAATAAAACACACATAGATATGAAACAGAACAAGAAAAAAGGTACAGAAAGTCTCCATATCACAAAAACGTTGTTACAAAAGTTAATTTGTGTGTTGTTTGGTAAGAGCTCATGATGTATTTTCCCTTGATAAATGTTATAAATGGTAGTTTGGTTGTCACATTATGTTAAACATCTGCAGTATCACTTCTATAGGAAAACATGCTTCAAGTTCCAACTCTAGGGCACTATAACACATGTCTGGTCAGGTAATAGTGATGGTTCCCCCTGGAAAAGGACTAGGAACCAGGAACCAGCAACCAGTATAAGAAAGAAAGAGATTAGTGTACTGTTGGTATCTGGTTCCCGTGTATGATAACACCATTAACGTCTCCCAAAGAAAGAATGGTAATATTGGTCTGGACACACACAAAATATACACACATATTATCATCCTTTTGGTAAATATCTCTTCAGCTAACTAATATGTTTCAACTGATTTACTTTTTATAATTACAAAAATTCTTATTCTTAATTATAAAACTGTCCATTTCCCCCTTCCTTTCAAAAACTACCTGACCTTTCTTTCTCTCTATTCCTTCCCTGCCCTCAGACTCAATCTCATATACACCAGATAAAATAACTTACCTTGGGGAAAAAAATCTTACATTTTTCTTCCATTTTTCTCCTTCTGAAACCCAACCACCCTCCACAACCCAACAGTCAAATGAGGAAGAAAAAGGCTTGTATTTCTCACAGACTAACTATTTTAACATTTTAAAATTAAAAGGAAATGAGGTACAATAAGTGTCATCTCCATTGATTTCATTTTAAATAAAAATTCTTCATGAGTTTAAAATCAAGTTATTATGTCATCACCCAGAATCCCTTGACAATGAAACATTCTTCTCTCAAATTCACCTTTCTTTTGAGTTCGGAACATTTCCAGCTGTTTCTGTTGCTGTCGTCTTAGCGTATTCACAATTGCTATTGCTAGCCTCAGAGCTTCTCTTGGGTATCCGTGAGACCTTAATGCATCTACTCTTGCACAGGCTGTAGGAACATGTTCTAAAACAGAGAAAATTATGAGGAAAAGTTGCCACTCTTTGATGTTTATCAAAAAATTGTCATCTGATAAAACAATTTTCTACTACATATTTTTCAGAGATGAGAAAGTATATATGTACTAGAATTTGAATTGAAAACTCAGCTTATCTGCCAAGCTTTCATTCATCTACTATTGAATCTTCTTCCCCTCCCTGCAGTGCTCCATTCCCCCCCCCCCAAAAAAAAATAATGCTATAGAAACTAAACAAAGAACAAGTCATGGAAACATCTTTCCAGTGTAGCCACTCACCATGCCAGAGGGGCCACCCGTGAGAGTCAAAGAGGGAGTTTTCAGTGTCGTCATGGTAACAGTAGTTGGTGTATAGGTCGCTGCTGATAATGTGCTGTAAGTGGCTATCCTGCCAGTGGAGATCGCATGCCTCAATGGCCCGTGTGAACACTGTCCGATGTGGCCTGCTCGATGAATCTGTTATTTCCACAATTCAGAAAGCGCCATCAGCTCTTATTCATATGTGAATAAGTCACTCACACCATTATGTTGCCAGATGTCCATAAACACCCCTGCATACACTGGTCCTGTACCCCTTATGCAGAAAAGTTCTGGTGAAGAATTTCATCTCCTAAGTTCTAGGGGGCAAGAGACACCACTCGCTCACTCTTATTTTGTCAAACACACACAAAAAACAACAACTCTGCAGCCAATGAAGCTAATGTTAAAGGCATCCTGCAAACTAAATATTCACAACTCTAGTATACATGCTAAATACCACCCCCAGCAACTGGGCTCAAAAGAGGCATTCAGCACCAAAATCACATGGAAATTCACTAATCCCCTTTTCTGTGATACTTTTATGTAGGCTATCCTTGATCAGATCAACAGCTTTCACAAAATACTATGCAAGAGATGCAACATCAGCCATGGAACCGTTCAGGATTATACAGTCGGCCTTTAAAGATACAAGTAAGTGTTGTGCTTTTGGTTATATTTTTAAACTATATTGTGCGGTTTTGCACAATTAAAAAAAATATGCTCCTTGGGATATAATGATGAAATGCTACTTTACATCCCAAAAGGCATAAGTATAAATATTTAACACTTCACAAAGCCACACAACATAGTTAAAAAACAAACCACTGCACTTACCTTCACCCTACAGACTGCCTCCTGACTCCAGGGCAGGTTCCATGACTGCTGTGACGTCACCAGCATAGTCTATGCTGGGGCATCACAAGGGAGTAGAAGTATACAATCCGAGTAGGGCTCAAAGTTGCAGGACCTAACGGAAAAAAGAAATGTTTGGGGAATAAAGGATAGTCTTATTCTAACTACTGGGCTTATGACTACCAACCAACAGAATGGTCAGAATTTTAGCTATTTTCTCCCCCCACAGAAGACTGTCAACTATTCCCCCAGTTTTTCATAGGACAAAGCTTATCTGAAATCCTATGTTGTCACTAATTCTACTTTATGTCTATTATGTGCACCTAGAACAGTCTGGCAATAATCACAGGATCGTATAATAGCAGAATCTGGAACCTCACTGTTTTCTTACTTTATGAAAAAAGTAGCAAAATAACTTCAGGTTAACTGGTCTTATGAAATGTGTTGGCAGTTTTAGTTTTAGCTCGACACAGAATAAAATAACTTTAAAAGTTGGGGCTAGAAGAGACCCTAGAACAGAGCTTCTTAAATTTGTGTCCTTTAACTATTTAAAAATTTTTTAATAACAATTTCATTATAACTGACTGGTTTTGTAATCCCAATATGTCATAGTCTATGCATTTATAAACATTATTCTGAGCAGTGATCCATAGGCTTTACCAGACTGCCAAAGGAGTACATTTACAAAAAGAGTTAAGAATCCCTGATCTAGAGGTCTTATAGGTGAACCCCATCATCTTATAGTTGAGGAAACTAAGGCCCAAAGAGATTGGGTGACTTACTCAAGGTTAAACAGTCTGAGACTAGTTGATATATGAAATCTCTCTTTTATAGCAGGATAACACTTCTTTTAGTTTTGAATGATTAGAACCAATTTTTGGCCAGGGCCTATTTGGCTTTTAATATTTATGCTTATTTATAAGCTGTTAAACTTCTGTACATGAGCCTTAGCATATATAACACTTCCATGTAGGGCTCAAAGTGTAGTGTTATCAGTGTCTTTGATATTCCAAGTCTTATCCTTGGCAGTTCAGATAAGTACTTTCTTATAGTATGACAGAGGTCCTTTGTCAGGACTTCTCTCTCATCAATTATTGCTGTTAGATGTGGTCATTCTGCTAAGAATAGGAGCCAATGCTCTTGGGCAAAGCAGACAGACATCTTGCCCAAGGGAACCAAATTCTTGTTGCATATTCACTACCCTGGTGAAATGTGCTGCTTAGTTTAAAGCCCTGTCTAACTTCTCTAACAGTGTTCCCAGGACTGCCAAGAGGCCATACTTCCACAAAGGGAATTGTAGGTAGGAGAGGAAGAAAAGGGAGTACACTATGTTGGAATGCCAATCCAGAGAGTCGAGAACAAGGAGTCAGTTAAGTACAAGACAGAGAGGAATAAAGGAGACAGTCTATACAAATTCAGGCATATTCTTCCCTGGCAACTTGAAAGAATAGATGGTGAATGTCCAGGAAATTGGGGGTTGGAAGTGGGAGGACAGGGAGGGGATGACTAATTTGTTTTTAAGTCACTGAATATAATTTTCATGGAGATTTAAGGACACCACAGGTTTCCAATATTGTAGTCACAAGACTGAAACTTTCAAAAGTTTCACTGACATAGCAGGGCTGGACAGAAATCCTTCTAAATGTCCAAATAGCTGACTTGATACAGAGATCACTGAAGAACAATGCAAGATATTTTCTTTCTGTCCTCTTACTAACCTTATTTAAGTCAAGTTCAGGGCTTCATACCTATGACAGAAGTACAAAACTGTACTTACAATGCCATTACAGATCAAATAGAGATTGGTATTAATTCAATTCTAGTCCTCACCTATTTCAACTAATTTTGGAGCTCTTCTATAGTTTTTTTAACCCTTTAAAAATCTACAAGAAAAAAATACCACTAATGGAAAAAGGGGGAAAAAAGCTTATCAGGACAGTTGTCACTTAAGTCAGGCAATATCAATTGGTTTTGATGACATTCTGATAGATAAATGAAAATAATACAAATTAAGCTTCTGCATATAGTTTTTAAAACCCTAAAGCATTCAAACAATGGTCATATATACAATATAAGTTCATGAAATATGCATTTCCTGTACTAAAGTAATTAACATAAAATAATTTCTTTTAACATCTAATTTGCCAATGTGGTTAAATTTAATATCTTAAATTAAACATAGGCCTCTGAACTAGAAATAGCGCTCAAAAATAATCTAATCCAATAATGCAAACCTAAAATAGATTTTAGTGACGGTCACCTACATGGTTCTTCAGGCATTCCAGCAATTTCCCCTATTGCCCATCTCCTTCTTGTCTTTTTTAAAATTATATAATACTATATCTAAACAGACTAGTTAAGGAAAATAGTATTTTAACATTTGCTAAGGTCTCTAAGAAATCCTCTAACCTTTCCCCCCCGCCAAAAAAATCTAAACATCAAAATATCTCTCAGGGGTCTGAGGGTTTAATTCAAATTAAAACAAAACAAAAGAAAAGAAATAATATACAAGTAAAAGTACATAATAAGTCAATGAATTCAGAGGTAATTCTAAAGTGGATAAAATCCGTTTTCTCACTTTATTATTTGTATTATGAAAACTGATTTTATGTGCGCATAGCAATATAGAGTATCAATTTAGGCTGACCTTGGTTGGCATTTGCACCCTGAGGCAAAGCATTGGTTAAATTAGGCAGCTCATTTCCATGGTTTCCATCTTCCCAGGGACAAACATCAACACTGTTCCATTTTTTCAGCTGTTTTAGCCAACTGGCCTTCTGTTCCAACTTGCAATGGGGATTTAAGACTATACACATCCACAGGGCCCCTGGAATATTTAAAAATAAAAATTTACCATAAAATTTTATAACAATGAATTTAAAACCACTTCTGAAATGGACACTGCCACTGTAACAACTTATTTCTTTTAGACACTTGTTAAGTGACTTTCTGGAATTAATAAGTCTTAATACAGAAGATAGGTCAGGAGGATCCTGATTTTGAACCAGAGGCTCAAATACCACCATGTTTAAAACTACGGAAAATGCTTAAAATGCTGATATTCAAGTTATTGTCCTAAAATGTGGTAAATTTCAAAATAAAGTATACTGTTCTAAAGACTGAATCTAATTTGCCAATTCAATCTCCATAAGAAATTTATAACTCAAAATACAAAAGTAAACAATCCCATACATTTTCTGAATCTATGTACAAAAAGGAAACACAACTTTATGAGGGACAGTTCTCAAAATTGTTAAAACAAAAAAAACAACCAAACAAAAGACCTGAAGGATATTTTTTTTTGCCATTTTCTAAGTTCAGATTATATCTTAGCAACTTTAAATTTTCCATTTTCTCATCTTCACAGACACAGATTAAGTCTATACACACATATAAAGTATAAATGTTACTGTGCAAATCAACAAACTTACTTTTCAAATAAAACCTATAACTCAATATCCACACTCAAAAAATTCAATCAAGAACTTTTATTTATGTCAATAAAATATAATTAAATCATATTTATAAAACATTCAACAAAGCAGCTTTTATAGAAAAGCACATTATTTTCTTCATAATTTCTGTAATTAAGCTAAGAAATCTGTTTTACATTCTTTGAAAAATTTTTTCAAGGAAAAATAACTTGGACTGACATTTCACATATGCCATGAGTTCAGAATCTGCATTACTAGGTCTGCAAAACATGTCAAACAAATATACCAGGGTCTGTAGCAACAGCTTTCAGTGGAAAGGAGTGTATGTGTATGTGTCAGTTTATGTATTTCTAGGGAGGGAAAAGGAGGGGTGAGTGAGTGTGGTAGGGTGGGGGGAATTATAAGAGGTCTATTTTAAGAAAGAGTTTCTTAATGTCAACACTGAAAAATTTTTACAGCTAATGGTTCCTTATGGTTACAAAGTACTTTACATAAATTATTTCACTTGCTCTTCACAATTCTGTGAACATAAGCATTATTATATCCAATTGACAGATGAGGAAGGGAAGCTCAAAGAAGCTAAATGACTCACCCAAAGTCACACAGCCAATGTATGGCAGAGCCAGGATTCCAATCCAGTCTTATAACCTTAGGCAAATCACTAAACCTTTGTGAGGCTGTTTATTCATCTACAAAATGAGAAGGACGGCCTAAATGATCTAGGTCCTTTCTAGAGCTTTTCACTATGGTTGTTTTCATTAATTTTTTTTCATATAACTACATTTGTTCACAAGAACATATTTTATTCATATCATAATTTTCTTATGAATTTCTCCAACTTAAAATGTGTTAAGAAATAAAATAAAATATTCCCTGTCCACCCCTCCCCACTCCCCATCCAAAAAGAAAGAACAGACTTTAGGAAATGTGATGGAACTATGGTTACAATCTCTCTGGACCTCAGTTTCTTCATTTGTAAAATGAGCAAAGTTGTATTAGCTGTAGAAGGCCTTTTCCAAGTTTCCAGTTAATATTTTGCAACAAGTTTTTAAAGTGCTGGTAATTAGTGCTTCTGGTAAACAGTTAGCCTGGTGGCATTCCTTGACCCCAGGTATGGGAGTTATTTCTGAAGAATCACTTCACGAGCCAATGAAAACTGAGTGGGGAGCTATCAAATTCTTCCAAGTCTTTCTCCCACACCAAAAGCCAGACAAATCATCTTTGGATGAAACCTGACTGTACTCTGATGCAGTAGTGAGGTGTGAATTAAAATGATTACCTAAAAGGTCTAAAAACTCAAAGTCACACATTTTTGCCAGATAGACACAAGCACAAAATTATGCAAAAATTCATGAAGGATTAATTATCTTTAAATTAGATTTAAAGAAGCATAATAAAGACTACCAAAAACACTGCAGTATTTATATAAAAATAACATACAAATCAGGACAAAAACTACCATTTTTGCAGACCAGACTAAAATTGTCCAAATATTACAAGATTTCATTTCCTAAGGCTTTAGGGAAAAAAGAAATCAAACATCAAAGGCATGGCATTAGTGTTTAAGTATTTATGACTTATCATATGATTCCCCACTAAGAAATTTTATCCTGAGTCTACTTGTCTTAAGTGAGTATATTATGAGACAGCTCAACCAAAGGATCTCACTGAGCTGTGCTGGACAGCAAGAGGATCCTCACAATGTTCTGAAGGGGAAATGAACTAAATAACCCACCCTGGCTTTTGGTACTGCTTGGCAGGTAGGATTCTAGAAATAACAGTGCACAGCACAGTGTCTTCCACTTAGTAGGCACTCAAAAAATGAAGGAGAATAAAAACAACAAAGGCTTTCATCTAAACTGCCTGGCATGATGGAAGAAGCAGCCCAGTACATCAATGGAGGAGATGCTAGCTCCCACTCTGCCTGGACGACTTACCTCACAGCAAGGTGGTGAAGATCAAATTAAATAACATATGTAAAATGTTTTGTAATGAACTATAACCTTGGACAAAGATTTCTGGGTTCAGTTCTCACCTATAGCACAAGTCCGATCTACCTTAACAGCTTTTGAATCAACTGTATACACTACAAGATCTATTCATATTAGTATACTTTGATTAAGAATAAAATGTTTAATACAGAAAAATAAGATTTTTTATCCAAAAGGTTTAGCTTAACATATTATAAATTCAAATGCTAAATCAATAAATTTTACACAACTGTGTATTTATGAAAATTATATGTAAAACCAAATTTGTTTATATAGTATGATGATCTGGATATCTACCTCCCTCACTTTCTAAATATGAAAACTGAGGCTCCAAGAAGTCAGAGTAACTTACTAAAGTCACATAGACTCTCCGACCCCAAATCTAAATTTCTTTCCATTATAATATAAGGTCTCATTTGATAATATTGTGAAATGTCAAAAGAGCCCAATATGTAAAGAAGAGAGAAAATAAAGCCTACTGTAATTAAATTATTTTTGCAAAGTGAAATTAACAGTTAATAATTTCTGTCGTCATGCACATATCTGCTATTCTTGAATTAAGACATGTATGTAGTATCTATTATTTTTATTTTTTAAATGTATTCATAGACCAAATAAGAGGCAGAATCACAGAAAGTAAAATAGATAATTTCAATTATATGAAATTAAAAGGCTTTTGAGTAACAAAACTAATTGAGCAAAAATTAGAGGGAAACAGGAAAAGTATGAGAAAAAATTACCGCAAGTCCTCATTTTTCAAACACATAGGGAATTGAGTGAGAATTATACAAATAAGAGCCATTCCCCAGTTGATAAATGGTCAAAGAATATGAACAGGCAATTTTCAGAAGAAGAAACCAAAATTATCAATAGTCACATGAAGAAATACTCTAAATCACTACTGATTAGAGAAATGCAAATTAAAACAATTCTGAGGGTCCACCTCACACTTATCAGATTGGTTAACAGGACAGAAAAGGAAAATGACAAATGCTGGAGGGGATGTGGAAAAACTAGGACACTAACGCACTACTGGTGGAGTTGCGAACTAGCCCAACCTTACTGGTGAACAATTTGGAACTATGCCCAAAGGGCTTTAAAAATGTGCATAACTTTTGACTCAGCAATAGCACTACTAGGACTGTATCCCAAAGAGATAAAAGAAAAGGAAAAAGGATAAATTTGTACAAAAATATTTATAAGAGCTCTTTCTGTGGTGGCAAAGAATTGGAAATTGAGATGTTCATCAATTGGGGAACGGCTGAACAAGTTGTGGTATATCAATGTAATGTAATACTATTGGGCTATGAGAAATTATGAGCAGTACTGCTTCAAAAAAACCTGGGAAGACTTATATGAACTAATTCACAGTGAAGTAAGCACAACTAGGAGACAATTTTACACAGTAACAGTAATATTTTAAGGATGACCAACTGTGACAGACTTAGCTACTCTTAACAAGACAATTATCCAAGACAATTGCAAATGATCCATGATGAAAATGCTATCCACTTCCAGAGAAGAAAAACTGATGAATTCTGAATATAGATTGAAGCATACTTTTGAACTTTATTTTTGTTGAGATTTTGTGTGTGTGTGTGTGTGTTTTCTTTTGCAACATTGCTAATATGGCAATATATTTTACATGACTTCACACGTAAAATCAAATTGCTTGCCTTCTCATTGAGTGGGGGATGTGTAGAAAGGAAGGAGAGAATTTGGAACTCAAAAGTTTTAAAAATGAATGTTAATTTTTAACATGTAATTGGGAAATATTTAACAAAATAAATGTGTATTTTTAAAAATTCATTCATAGGTTTAGTTCTGACCCAACTTACTAACCAACAAACTCAAATGCTTCTCTCAACTCCAAAAACATTCAGATAAATTATTAATCTAGTTCAACTGTTCATTTTATAGGTATGGAAACTTAAGGTGGACAGTTAAGTGTGCCTAAAATCCCACAGCAACACAGGGGCAGGATGGAGACTGAACTTGGATTTATTGACAACCAATAGTTTTCTATAGTAATGGTTTCTAAAATTTTTCATTGTGCACCTCTATCAAAAAAACATTTTTGAGCATGCACACCACCCTCTATTTGTTTATTTATAAATTATGTACACATGCTGTTGTACTGGGCAGCTGGGTGGCACAAGTGGAGAGAGCACCGAGCTTGGAATCAGAAAGGCCTAAATTCAAATACAGTCTCAAGATACTAGCTGTGTGACTCTGGGCAAGTCACTTAATCCTGTTTACCTCTGTTCCATCTATAAAATGAGCTGGAGAAGGAAATGCAAACCACTCTAGTATCCCTGCCAAGAAAACCCCAAATGGGATCACAAAGAGTCAGATATGACTGAAACGAATGAACAACAACAAAAATTGCTGTACTAATAATTACATAATCACAAAACTTAATCAGAAATAGAAATTTTAAAAGGATTAGATAAAAGATGAAATATGTGATCCTAGTAGCACCAGGGAGACACTGGAATTTATTGACTAGGGGTGGCAAATCACTTTGGTATCTTTATGGAAGACGGATTGGAGAAGAGATAGATTTGCTGAGACAGAGAGACCAATTAGGAGACTATTGTAATATGCAGGCAAGAGGTGATGAAATCCTGAATTAGGGTGGTAGCTGTCTAAGTAGCTAAAAGGGAACAGATGTGAGAGATTTAGAAATAGAAACTCAGATATAGCAACTGATGTAGGATCTGTGAGATGAAGGAGAGTGGGGAGTGGAAGATAACACCAAGGCTGTAAATCTGGGTAACTGGAAGGGCAATAATAAAGGATAATTTGGAGGGGGGGAATAGTATAAAGACATCTGCAATGCCTATCTATGCTTATCGATAGGCAATCTGACTTCCTTTAACCCCAAATGAAAAAGGGAAAGACTATACTCAATTGGTCAGTATAGAGCCTGCCCAAGAAAGGCTCGGGGACAGAATTTTCCAAATGGCACCTGCTTCTGTGGGTTCCTGGACAGCAGTTAGTAAAACCATCTTGAAGGGCCAAAACCTAAGCTCACAAGTCCAACAGACTGGTAGCTTGCACAACAGAAGGAAGTACAATGGACAAGCTTTAGAGAATAAAGCTAAGTGTGCTAAACACAAGTGGCATACTGGTATATGTTTAATAACTGGCTTAGCAGGAAAAAATGTACTCATGATACACTTTTAAGTTTAATTTATATTTTTAACACTTTCTTAAGTCTGGACAATCAACAAAACAATAAATCAAATCCTAATTGACAGCACTTGGTATAAATGCTTTCATTCAAAATTTAACAATGGACTCTCCTGTGCCCCATGAACTAGCTCCAGCACACCCCCTGGGTCTCATTATTGGCTAGCAAAGGGAGAGTGACCTACCTTCCTACTCTTACTTGGTTGATCACATACCTTTTAGGGTCTGGTCCTAACCACACAATTTGCAGACCACTGTTCTACTGGTGTTCTTGTTTATACATGGAATGCTTTTGATGTTTAAAAAGAAAATTAAGTCAGTACAAGGTATTTTAAAGAATTAATGGTCAATAAGCATTACTCATTACTGCTGAAGTAACTTAAGAACAGACCTGGGCAACTATTGGTCAAATGGTTTAATCTTTTGCTACTGAGGGCCATAGTAGCAGAAAGTTATTAATGAAATCACAAAGGTATTAATTCCCATATAAGGGGAATTACAAAACAAGCCACACCAGGACATGTATCTGGTGTTTATCATAAAGGATATGTGCTTAACCATAATTAACACACTGGAAGAAAGGAAACATTGCTTTTCACAAGGGGAAATCTAATGTACTAGTATTCTTAAAGGGAATAAACAAACATATTGATAAAAGAGAACCAGTAGATGTAATTTCCTATGTCTAAGAAAAGGTCTCATATAAAAGATTATTTTTTAAAGGAATAATCATGAAACTGGAGAAAAAGGAAAGGGAAAAACAACAACCACTTTTGTCCTAAACAGTAAAAACTCTCTTAAAACAGAAAACAAAGGATAGGGATAGTGTGTCAGGGAACTAGGACCCATCTTAACATCTTTATAAATGAATATATCACAGTAAAATATACAAATATACAAATGATCTGGGTTTCCTAGATGATGGGAAGAAACCACAGAAAGATCTTACAAATATTTTCATAAGGGCAAAAAAAGGCAAGTGAATTCTAGCATATATTGCCAACTACAAGGATAAAATGAATTCTTAAATAAAATGAGGAGTGCAAAGACAACAACTGAGACTCAGAATGATGGATGAGTCTTTGTGTATTGTGCCCTTAAAGACATCAAGCTAATGTGCTACTACAGCCAAAAAACTGTCCAAACTACTGGACATCATTGAGAAGGGCACTGAAAAGAAAAGTGAAAACCTTAAAATGGTGCAGTATGTGAACCCATAATATCCTGGGCAGTTCTAGTCTTTATGTCTCTACATGTACAGGGTAAAAAAATAGGCAAGGCAAGGAGTGTTGCTACATGAAAACAAACTCAAACTTGACTGAAGAAAATTAGGTATAAGAAAATGGAAATTCATATGATGGGTAATAAGATAATCTGAGAGAGAACTACTCTTTATGGTGGACATAAGGGAGAACAACCAATCCCACAGAGGCCTCTTATGGCACTAGAACACTGGGTTGGCTGGACCATGTTTGACCCCGTATAGCAATTATCATTCATGTCACTATGAGTATTTGGGGAAAGATCCTTAAAACTAAGACTGTGAAAAAGTGAACTGAAGTTTACAGCACAGACCCAACCCTTAAGAACATTTTGTACACCAGAGGTAGTATTTAGGGTTGTTTTGTTGTTGTTGTTTTTCTTATTTTCTTTCTATAGATTTTGTTCTTTAATTGAAAATTTCAAAAAATGTAAGCTCTTTGGAGAAAAATTATAGAAATCTAAAATATTCAACTCAGTTTTTCAGTTCTCTGTTTCTTAAATGTCACCCCTCCCCCTTCTTTTTAAATATTTCAGCTTTAAGAGGTCAGCAAATTTAAGTTAAATTTCTAAAGTCCCAAACTTTATTGACTGAACTTGAAATTCCTTATCTGCCTTCTACTTTCAAACAAAAGTTTTATCTGGAAATATTTTTAAAGTTAAATTCAAATACTCTATTTTAAGTTCTATTGCAGTACACCTTATTGCACCATGCTAGTGATTCTGGATTCTGGAAGGGTTATCCCTGAAAGAGCTACAAGATCTATTCGATCCTACCAGTTCCTAATTTATAGATACAAAGGCTTTTTGCACAGGCTTGCTAACAGATTGTGTGTCGTTTGAGGACTAGCCTGAGCTCAGAGAGGCTTAAAATCAGATTGACTGTAAATTTTTTTTGGCCATAGCAATTCGTGAACATTATCTTTGTTGTAGAAAGTTTGCAATTTATATTGCTAGAGGATTGACAGCCAGGAAATCATGGATCTTTGACACACCAAAGAAAGTTCAACTGTTAACAGAAATGGTCTTAACCTTAGAAACAATGTTAGCCATACTGAGTAAGTCCTTCTCTATATTAATTCATGGTTATTACAACATTAATTTCATATTTTTTAAAAAATTCAATTTGAAAATTTAACTCTCACTAATTTACATTCTAAGCAAATAGTAGCTATGCTTGAGTCAGCAAAAATAATGTACATTTTCCTATTTGCTCTAAATAAGTATAAAATAGGTCAATATTTTAAAGACTGTCTTAACCAGATTTCATATTGCTAAAGTATATAAAGTCCATTTTCCAGCCCTCTTACAATAATAATAATAATAATCATACATTTTTACCTTGAAAGGTAATGACAAAGTTTTTTATAGCAAGCAAAATTGATATACTAATGTTGTAGTGATATGTTCTTGAACTCAAGAATCATTTAATGTGCATAAAAAATCAAGGTCAACTGTTTATAAAGCTCAAGCTTAAACAAAAAATAAAGCAAGTTTACATGAAATCTTTGAACTTTGCTCCACACCCCCCCCATTTACTGACATAATACCTGAGACGTTTTACCATAGATTAAAGGAGCAGATAAGCAATCAAAATTTCAACTAACAATTTGTGAATAATTTTTTAGGTCAGAAGATAAAGAACCATCAAGGTGGCTAGAGTGAACCTGGTTAGGAGGCACAGTGGATAGAGGACTGGGCCTGGAATCAGGAAGACCTGAATTTGAATTTAGCTTCAAATACTTGCTGGCTCCACAACACCAGGCAAGTTATTTGACATCTGTTTGCCTCAGTTTCCTCAACTATAAAATGTAGATAATAATAGCATCTGCTTCCTGGGATTGTTATGAAGGTCAAAGGAGATAATATTTGTAATGTGCTTAGTACAGTGTCTGGCCCATAGTAAGTACTATATAAATGTTGGCCATTATTGTCATCATCATCATTTCTACGATAACTTTTTGGCCAAAGACACAGCAACTTCTAACAATGTTAAAAGTTTAGATCACAAAAAAAACCTAAATATTTGAGTATTATTTCATTATTCACTTGATGAAATAAAACTCTTCAGTCAGTTGCACTTTAGTATTTACCAGAGCTCCTCACTTATGGAATGACATAGAAGGTTTTGGGTTTTGTGTTTTTTTTTTTAAATGCACAAGTCATTAATTACTTAATAAGAGCTTGTGATTTCCTGGAAATCAAAATCATACCAAGAATTTTGGTAAATTTTGCTTTCCACCATGTTTTGGAGAGAAAGTGCTATACATGTGAGGGAAAAGACTACAAATTAAAACTGGAAATGAAGAGATTCGGGTGAAAGAAGCCAAATCAATCTGGGAGAAGTTTGAGGAAAGAGTAGTTTACTGTTAGTCTACTTATTAATTGTGTGGCTGTAGAAGGGCTGGAGTCAGTTAGCTAATATTTATACACAGGGTGAGCCAAAAGTCACAAAGGGGTTTCAATATCCAATAACTTCTCTATTTTTTGTTTTGAATCTATAATACCATAGCATCATATACAGTATATATTGGAAATGAATTGACATTCTGTGTGAAAAATCAAATTTCATAATGGCAAAAGTAAAGAAAAAATTATTTTCAAAAAGTTATTAAAACATTGTGACTTTTGGGTCACCCTGTATATGTTGTTTATATAAAGTCCTCTTCAAAAGGTACCTTCTTGCAGATTCTTTACTTTGAAAATGCAAATAATAATAAAATAAATGGGGCAGAAGGGAGTTATGGATATTTTGGGTTTTATTTCAATTTTTTAGCAGTACGGAAAATCAATAGATCAAATAAAATTATTTTTTAATTTTTAATTTTTTTTGTAGGGCAATGAAGGTTAAGTGACTTGCCCAGGGTCACACAGCTAGTAAGTGTCAAATGTCTGGGATCAAATTTGAACTCAGGTCCTCCTGAATCCAAAGCCAGTGCTTTATCTACTGCACTACCTAGCTGCCCTCAAAAAATCACTTTTAATATTTTACAGAATAAAACATAAATCTATTCTTAATATCTATATTTGTCTCTTAGAAGTCTAAAAGGAACCAGAATTGCAAACATGAACCAATTAGCTATTCCTCTAGAAAAGCTATAAAATGGGGGCAGCTAGGTGGGGCAGGAGATAAAGCAGAAGCAGAAGAAGCAGAAGCAGAAGCAGCAGCAGAAGAAGGAAAGAAGCAGCAGAAACAGAAGAAGCAGAAGCAGAAGCAGAAGCAGAAGCAGAAGAAGAAGAAGAAGAAGAAGAAGAAGAAGAAGAAGAAGAAGAAGAACTGTAAAATGTTTCTGTGCATTTTCAGATAATAACTGACAAAATCAACTGTTTAAAAATTGTACTAGATAATATTGAAAATCTAACCTTAGTAACAAAATATGACCAATTAATATATACTAAATTAATTCAGTCTTCTGTAATATAGTCAGTCTAGGGGGCAGCTAGGTGGTGCAGTGGATAAAGCACCAGCCCTGGATTCAGGAGTACCTGAGTTCAAATCCAGCCTCAGACACTTGACACTTACTAGCTGTGTGACCCTGGGCAAGTCACTTAACCCCCATTGCCCCCCCCCAAATATATATAGTCAGTCTACTATAATGAAATTCAGTTTTCCTGTATCAGTAACTCTGCATTTGAAAAATTTTTGAAAATTTTCAAATCCTTGTAAAATTTAGTCAGTTTACTATCTAATCTATTGATTGGTCTACAAAATTGGGGTTAAACCCTGGGGGTTGGATGTAGCTTGGCCTTAATTAGAAGGTGGCAACCTAGGTCACACCCCACCCTCCCTGATTTCCAATCAGAGGGGTTTTCTCTAACATTCTGCCCCTTCCTTCCACTGGAGCTCTTAGCCTCCCTCTTAGTGAGTGTCAGCCTCTCAGGGCAATTATAACCCAAATGCTACCAGGGCACTCACAAAAGCAGCTGCAAAGGTACCATTAGTACATTTCACTTACTTAAATGCCCCCTCCCCCAATAATAACCCTTCTCACCATATCACCTCCTGGTCATGGCCATACTGCAGAAACATATTCAAAATCTTTTTTGGATCAAAACATTTGAAAAGACCAAGTCTTAATCTACCAAAAAACTTTTGTGGAATTAAAAATCAAGTATTCTCAGATCATGGGATCTCAATAGCCATTTAGACCAACCCTCTTATTTTGTTGGTAAAGAAGCTAAGGCCAGAATGATAAATGATTTGACCAAGATCACAAATCCACTCTTTTAACTGGACCAAGAACTGCTTGCAAAGGCCAGTGAGTTCAATGGTCAGCAAAATATGGGGGAAATATGTCTCTGAGAAACTTTAGTTTTGATTCAAGACTACACACACACACACACCCCTTCTTTTAGGACACTGTTAAGTGTTCATTTAATGTGTAGCAAGAGCATCTTAACTCATCTGACTATGCAACACTGTGTTGTCACTGTACCATACATTTATGTTTGCCAGAAAACTTGGCCTTAATTAGGAAGCTTGATTCAATAGCAAGTAACTGCAGTCCTTTTGTTTTCAGGTCTTAAACTTGAGGAAAAATCCACAATGGAAAGGAATTGCTCAATATGAGTAACAACAAAAGGGCATTCAACAGGTGGCAAGGTGAAGGAATGTGAACTTTAGTATCCTGGGAGTAAGCATATTTCCCACATGTGTACTGCACTAGCTGCTTGATTAATTTATCTCTCTAAACTCTGTCATGGCTTAGACAACAGACGTGACCCCAAGGAAATGATCAGTCAAAAAGAATTAGCTTCCATGAGGAATCTACATTTTCATGGATTTTTTTCTCTTTTTAAACCAGAAAAATAAAATTCCCATTTAGTTCTCTTTAGAAATGCCTAAAAAATTCCTATATTATTAAAATTTTGGAAATTGAATGAATCCTAGTGAACTTTAGTATCATAACACACCATGCATCTACCACACCATTTACTATCCGTTACAAGGAATGTTTTCTTAAATTTGCTGCTTTGTGAAATTTATTATAAGCAGACACCCACACAGTATAAAAAAGAAAAAAGGAAAAATGTTACCAAAAAATTAAATGGTAGATACAAAGTTTTCCCCTCCTTTATTACTGTCAAATTATTATTTAACTTTTCATACCTTATCACCCAACTCGATTTCAAGCTCTTTAATGATAGTGACAGTGTTTCATATAACAAATGCATGCAAAAATAGTGTATTTGATAAAATATCATTATGTTTACCATTTATTTTCAGAGGTAAGTTATAGTTATAATGATTTTTCTTTTATGTTGAACAGAGGTCTGTATTTAAAAATGAGGGCAATCAGAAGCCCTACAAGAAAAAGCTCTAATTTAAGAACTGTTATTATAGAGTATTGTGGACAAGGTAAATACTTCAATAGCACACTACCATAAAACCCCCAAGGAAAAAAATACTTGCAGTGTTCTGTCAAAATTGAACCACAATTTTATTCATAAATGGAATTTCTTAATGTGCTGGGTTTTTCTATAGTCTTCAGATAGAAGCTGATATGGGTGCTGTGTTTTTCAAAGAACAGAATGTTTTATTTTGCTCTAATTCTTTCTATTACTGAATTAAACTCTGATGTATTGGTCTTGACAAGTGCTTCATGCTGATTGTACTATGTATGATAGTATAATCACTCCCCATGTATTTCCCACTGGCTGGCTGATTAATACAATAGATTACCTGCAGCACTGATGGCAGGGCGGAATCCCTGCCCTAATTCACCCTAAGTTCTGCATATGTGTGTAGGCATGTGTATAATATGGGAAGCAGAGCGGGGGAGGAGGGGTTCTTGAGAACTGGGGTGGGGGGAGGGAGAAAAGAAGGAAGGGAAGAAGGTGATCTAAGGCTCTTAAAATTGCTGTTACTTTTCAAAATTTGCTCTTTACTACCCTCCAATATGTGTTCTGCCTTGCATTTTTGTTCATTCCATCAGAAAACTTTAGAAGTTGTCTCAGTATTGTAACTGAAGGAGGAGGGAAAAGAAAGGAATCAAGATCACTGAGCTTTGCATCACACTGGTGAAGAAGAGCCAGATCTCCTCCCCCCAAATGAAAGGTGACTGAGTAACTGAATAAGGACAATATTCTATTGTTGTTTTTGTCCTTCTCGAAGACGACCATGGAAAATGTCATGACTTGCAATGAGTTGGATTTAAGTGAAGGAAGGCTGTGCAAAGTCACCAGCCTCACTCTCTCCTCCAGAACCATGTGGGTCCAGTGGCGAGATATATTATCAGGACAACTGGAGATGGCCCCGGATGTTTGAGGCAACTGGGGTTAAATGACTTGCCCAGGGTCACACAGCTAGTGTCAAGTATCTGAGGCTGAATTTGAACTCAGGTCCTCCTGATTCCAGGGCCAGTGCTCTGTGCACTGCACCACCTAGCGGCTCCTGACAATATTCTAATGAAATCATAAATGCATGCACCCACAGACATCTCTTGGTATAGTGGGTTAAGTGTTTTAAAAACAAAATACTGAGGCAGCAAGTGTTTAATAGATTTTCTGAAGGTATGTGTAAAATAGAGTCTAACTTCTTTACTAAATATCCTTCAGGAAAAGGAGAAGCAAGATATACTTAAATCATAGCTTTTTTTAAAAAGGAGGAAAAGTTTTACCCTGGTATCTTGTTCAATTTTATTCAGGTATATCAATACCTGTTAAAACTTCACGGACATGTGACAGGTAAGTTAGGATTTGACCGTTACTTTCACCACCTTCCTTTCCCTAATGAAGTCACTTTGCTTAAGTATATATGCTCCAAGTATCCCCCAGACCAACAATCTTTGTCTCTGTCTCCTCTGATGTCTTTGCTTTTCCCAGGCTTTGAACATGCCCTCTCCTCTTTAGTGTTCATATTCTCCCCCTTGGCAATATCACTCTCTCATGTTTTCATATCACCTCTGTGCATATGACTCCCAGACCTCTGTCCAGCCTGTCCTCTGGCTTCTCTTTATAGCTTCCATCTCTGTCTCCCTAGAGACCAACTCTACTCGGATGTCTAAGGTCACCTCAGCATGTCTAAAATGGGACTCATCAGCTTTTCCTTGATGCCTATTCTTCCTCCCAACATCACTGTCTGTCAGTGACACGTCTTGAGGTTATCTTGGATCCCTTCCTCCTAGGGACCAAGTCCCATTAAGTTCACCTCTCATGTTCATATCTTCCTTTCACTTCCCACTGCCATTACTTCAGAACAGACCATCATTACTTCCTGCCTAGAATACTACCATTGCCTCTTACTAGGTCTTACTGCTTCCATTCCCCTAACTTATTCATTTTTAAAGTATAGTTCTGCTCGGGTTCCTCCTTTGATTAACAATCTTTAGTGACTCCAGATTCAAGTCCTGAATAGACACTACTCAAAAGTCTTTGCCTGGCACTCAGGTTCCTCTCATAATTGGACAGCGTATTACCTTTACAGCTTTCTCTCAAACACCTTTCCTCCAGGTAGTCCAAGCTCTGCTCACATTCCCATTACTACACCTTAAACAGCTTGAGGGCAGACTTCTCTTAGTTCCAGGCCCTTCCCACACTCTCTCACTTGACGCAGTACTCTGCACATTGCAAGTGCTTAATAAACGTTGAATTAAATACCTGATTATCCCCCCAGGCTTGCTGTAGCAGTTTAGAAATGTACAACCATGTCCCATAATGAATGGAGTGGAGAAGCATTAAATTAAAATAGAGGTTTGGTCATAGTTCAATCTCACAGAGGGTCTAACATCTACTACAAAGATTGGTTTGATAAGGGAAAGTGGAGGCGGGGGGCGGGGGGGGGGGGAAGGTTTATATATCACAGTCGATTCAGTAACTTCTAGCAGTATATCACACATATAGAGAGCTTCCAAAACTTACTAGCTGTGTGACTCTGAGCAAATCACTTAACCCCAATTGCCTCACCAAAATAATAATAATAATAATAATAAAATCAATCAATCAATCAATCTGCTCCTGAAAAAAAAATAGTTACTTTTAAGGCTACCTAAAAGCTAGACAATTGACTTTGTTTAGTTTTCACTCTTCATTATGACCATCAACACCACCAGTTTCTTCTTGTGAAATCTAAGGATATCAGGATTGCTTGGATGGGAAACATTCTAATCCATACCTGATCTTTTGTCATGTTCCTTTCTCTATAGTTGCTTCTTCCCAAACCTGTTGTCTGATAACTAGGACTGGTCTGGCTGTAATCTTTTTCACTGTTTTATCAACCAAAATGTAATGGTAATAGGAGACTAGGATAACTGTCTCTTAGTTTCTTGAGGGCATAGTAAGGATTATTTGACAAAAAGTTGAAAAGAGAGGAAAATAAGAAATTATTGCAAAAATTAATTTAAAAATATAAATTAGTAAAAGAAAAGTTAACACATTACAAGGATGCATTGTCACACTTATTTGCTCCTAATACTTAAAGATAGGATGTGATGTTGGTTTCTCAGTAAGCTGATCTATCACAAATTGGCAAGTTTTATTTGCAATATAATATAGCAAATGTAGTTTAGCAATGGATTATCTTACTTGGGATGACAATTCTCTGCATTTAATTTGACTAGACATCATAATTCATTCCTAACGACAATGAAAAAATAATTAACCACACCAGAGTTTTGCAAAAACACCCTTGCAAGACCAGTGCAGGCCCAAACTGTACTTGGCCAATGCAAGCCAAAGCTATATTTGCTAATGAATGCTAATACTAAATTGAATCATTATTTCTTTTATCAAAGTCATGATGCTACATTTCTGAAGGATAAGAAAAAAGGCATTCATGGTTGTAAAGTTTAAAAATAAGATGACTAAAAAGCGGGTATAAAAATAAAAGCAAAAATTTACACCTTATGATATCAACTGTCTTCTTATCCTACAATTTTTAAAGGGAAATGATGTTAAATAAGAAAATGAAAATTATGCATAGTAATATACCACTCTAAGAAAATGACAAATTTCTAGTAAAAAGTGTTGAAGATTTAAAAGATACCATGACTTCACAAAAGGTAACAGAAGAGAAACAAGGCTTATAAATATGTGCTGCCTTTTCAAAGACTTAGGCAAATTCTAATTTTCAAGACAAAATTAATAAATGACCAGGATGAGAATTTTACAGCAGAAGATCTTTGTTTGAACTCTGAGGTACCGCTTCACACCTATCAGATTGGCTAATATAACAAAAAAGAAAATAATAAGTGTTGGAGAAGCTGTGGAAAAATTGGAACACTAATTCATTGTTGGTGGAGCTGTGAACTGGTCCAACCATTCAGGAGAGCAATCGGGAACTGTGCCCAAAGGGCTATAAAACTGTGCATACCCTTTGACCCAGCGATACCAGTATTAGGTCTTTATCCCAAAGATCATAAAAAAGGGGAAAAGACTCACATGTACAAAAATATTTATAGCTCCTCTTTCTGTGGTGGCAAAGAATTGGAAATTGAGGGGATACTCATCAATTGGGGAATGGCTGAACAAGTTGTGGTATATGAATGTAATGGAATAACTATTGTGCTATAAGAAATGATGAGCAGGCAGAGAAACCTGGAAGGACTTACATGAACTGATGCTGAGTGAGATAAACAGAACCAGGAGAACATTGTACACAGTATCAACAACATTGTGAGATGATCAGCTATGATAGACTTAACTCTTCTCAGCAATACAATGGTCCAAGATAATTCCAAAGGACTCATGATGGAAAATGCTCTCCACATCCAGAAAAAAGAATTGTGGAATCTCAGTGCAGATTGAACCATACTGTTTCTATTTTTTTTTGGTTTGTTTTTTGTTTTTTGAGGTTTTTCCCTTTTGTTCTGATTCTTCTTTCACAACATGACTAATGCAGAAATATGTTTAATACGATTGTACAATACATAAACTACATCAGATTGCTTGCTGTCTTGGGGAGAGGGGAGGTAAGGGAGGGAGAAAAATTTGAAATTGGAAATTTTATAAAAACGAATGTTGGGGGGCAGCTAGGTGGCACAGTAGACAGAGCACTGGCCCTGGAGTCAGGAGGACCTGAGTTCGAATCCGGACTCAGACACTTAACACTTACTAGCTGTGTGACCCTGGGCAAGTCACAACCCTAATTGCCTTGCTAAAAAAAAAAAAAAAGGTTGGAAACTATCTCTACATGTAACTAGAAAATAGTAAATACTTTTATGATAAAAAAAAAGATCTGTGTTTGGCATGCTCAGCCCCCAAGGAGTACTAAAAGAATATAGATTATTTAGTTTTACATTAATTGATACAAAGGGTGACAGAAATGACCCCCTTTACGAATTTAATAAAAATGATTCAATATTAAAGGGGAAAAAAATTCCACTTTGTAATGAGGCTCTAGTGCCTGACAAGATTTCGCCCAAAGTGGTACAGGCAGTCTTTAAATTGAGTACATTTAGCAAAATGGAGGAAATAAACCTAGTATATGGACTTCTCCATCACACATCATTTCTCATTATTCCCCTATACTGCTGCCCTTTCCTACACTCAAGCTAAATTGCTTAGTCTATCTCCCATGTTCATGTTATTCCTTTTCCCTGGAATCTGTGTTTCTCCTCTTTCTTCTTATCTGCTCTCAAATCCACATCAAATTCAGGTTGTACAAGATTACTTTCCACTCATCTGCATTAATTTAATGACCAACTTTTGCAAAAGGGTTCTTCTCTTGCTTCATATATTTGTTTCAATCCTCCCTTCCTCCTCCTGCTCCTCCTTTAACAAATGCCTAACACAGGCAAGTGCAGTGAAAAGGGCACTTGGTGGAGTCAAGAAACCTGTCTAGGAAAGAAAGAAGGAAGGATTGATTAAGCTCCTACTATGTGTTGGGCACTACACTAGATATTTTACAAATGTTATTTCATTAATATTCACAAAAGTCCTGTGAGATAGGTATCATTATTATTATTCCTATTTTACTGCTGAGGAAACTGATGCAAATAGCAATTAAATTAGTTGCCTGGATTTACACAGCTAGGAATTGTCTGAGGCCAGGTCTTCCGAGCCCAGAGCTCTTTCCACTTGAGTCACTTAACTGCTAATAAGTAGTATATAACCTTTGGTTGAGTATCTTAACTGGTATGAATCTCAATTTCCTCACCTGTAAAATGAGAGGAGTAACTCATTCTAGAAGAAGAGCTAGGAAAATGATGCTGATATAGGTGTGCGATGACTACAAAGCAGTGGGCAGCAGGCCCAGACAGACTGCTGAGAGGAACATTTTCAACTGAATGTGGGCTCCCAAGTCTACATATTTACTGCATACTTCCTAGAGCGCAGGAGGCTCTGGGAATTTGTATTTTCCCAAGTCCATCTCCAAATTGTGAAACCCAGTTTGGCTCCTTGAAAGACACAGAAGAAGATAAAGACATGATGATCCTATGTTGTAGTGATCATTAAGCTACTCCATGTTTCTCAGACAATGGAATTGTAAAAAGAGTTGGAACTAAAACCATGTGCTGTTTCCCTTCACTTTCAAACTGTTGGGGCTTGAGCCTCAATGTACCAAAAGCTTCAAGAGTAAAGGGAAAACAAGGAAGATCTATTGTATGGCATAGAGAAGGAACCAATGGTTTTTTCTTTAGGATTGGGCAGTTGGCAATTTTAAGTATCCCAAGAAAAGATATAAAAATTCAAATGTTCCAGACTTCTCATTCTCCTACATGGCTCCCTACTGTACTCAGGACCTCCTCCCAAGACTCCCACCCCTGTCCCCACTAGCTTCTCAGTTCTAAACTGGCATTCTGGCTTTGACTTTATTAAAAAAAAAAAAAAGGTTAACCTAACCTTGCAACAAGATTCACACTAGAAACAGATACTTAACTATGGCTATTTTTGCTTGCAAGTACAGAGAGAGCGCCAACATTTTACCAGGAAAGAAATTTACACCCAGATCAGAAACTTTGAAAAGGGGGAAGGGGCCAGAAGAATTTTGTTCAAAATATTAAGTAAACAACCATTTCCAATTAAAATAAAATTGATCTAACTTACTAAACAATTTGTAACAGCAATACTCAGGCAATACCAGGCCTTTTCTACCTTAAAAAAAAAACAACCCAAACCCATTTTGGTTTTTTAAAATATGTTTTCAAATAAAATATTTGAATCTTCTCAAAAAGAAAAAAAGTATTTAAAGTCTGATAAAATATTATATAACACATGGAAATCTGAAGTTTTTTACCTTGATAAAACTGTAATTAAATCTTATTTAATTATGACCTCTAATGACATCTTTTTAAATTAGATTTTAATAGATTGGCAGCCACAACCTATAGTTACACAGAACAAAGTAAAATTACAGTTTAGGAGTAGTTTCAAGGAAAGAGAACAGTCAGTACAGATGAAAGGTTACAGTATATCCACTCATCCCTAAAGGATCCCATGGTAATTAAGCACATTGAACAGATAGCCATTACAGCTAACAGTAGTTGCTCTCACTGCCAATCACTACTGGGATGTTCTGTGGAATCAAAGGGGTTTTCCCCCTTTCTGAGAGCTGCTTTCGATACAATTTGCATGTGATTTAAGAAATGGACTGGTTGAAAAAGTGTCTTTCGTAAAGGTCTTAAAACATGCAAAGCTCTTTCTCTAAGAGGACTCTATTCCTATGTTGCTGTTTTTCAGTTCTCATTTTTTCTTACATAGTTGAGTAGAGTGCAATATAAATGATTTTGACAACACTGACACAGAATTAGAAAAAATGAATGCAACCTAGCAGAGGGCAAGCCCTAATTTAACACAGTAGGCAATTAATATTTAAAAACGGACTTGTCTTAAAGCTGTCCTTTTGGCCAACCTAAGCGTTCCTGCAAGTAGACTCAGTGTAACACTGCTTCAGTAAGACAGATGCGTATTCTCCATAAAAGGCAATGGGATATAATGAAATGAGCCCTGGATTTGGAGTTAGGGGACCCAAGTTCAAAACCTGTCTCTGTCCCTCACTCCTATATGACCTCAGGCAAGTTATTTAACTTCATTGGGTCTTAATTTCCTCATATATAAAATGAGGAGGGTTGGACTAGATGAACCAAAAAGAACCTGTACAGCTATAAACAACAAAGGTAAATGAAGTATTTTCTTTTAGGGAGAAATATATAAAAAATAATCCAAATAGTTCAACTGAACATGTATTGGAAGAGTAGTAAATATGTAGATTATTTCAATCTGTTGGCTTTTAGGGCCAGAATGATGAGGGTCCTACCAAGTACAACCATGAACTGCTTTGCATCCATTAAAGAAAAAAGAGGAAATGTCCCAAACAGTCGTACATTACTAGAAGAATCCATCCCCCAAACACACTGCGCTAAATTGTGGTATGACGAATATATTCTGAAAACAACAGAGAACAGGAGGGGGAAAATCTGTCTGGCAGGGGCAGGAATCAAATATTGAACCTCCATGTTGACAATCTATTGGGTGCTATCATTCCACCAAGCAGCAAAGATGCTTGTTTCAGATTCTTTTACTTGACTGCTTTCATCAGATTAAGCCCTTTCACGCTGTGAGCCTTTTTTCCCCCAGTGCATCGGCCATTGCCAGAAATGGACACAACGAATCCACCGGTGCTAAGGAGTTAAGCATCTGAGATTTAATTTAACAGTTTCAGCTTTATTAAGCTGTCACAAGAACGGCCCCACTTTGATAACAGTAGCTGCTCCAATTATGGCTTGGTTTAGGGTTGACAAGTATAATGATTCATTCGTGGCACATGAGAAGCAATAAAAGGTTGTTTTGCATTACAGCTTTAAAAATGTGGGCACTTTTTTCATTTAATTTGTCACTTAGCTTTTGCTAAGAGGACATTTAAATTGCAGTAAAAGGCAAATGGGGCTTTTAGTTTAAATGTAATCCCCATATTTAAATGATCTGTAATGGCGCAGTGTTCGAGTGGGAACACTATTGTCTCACAGTGGGCCCTGATGGTGACATGTGACATTTGTATTCAGGTCCTGTATTATCCATGTGGCTAAAGGGCTTCCAATTTCATTTCACAGCCAGAAGCCTGTAGAAAACACCAATTAACTTGCAGATCCCATTTGCCGACAAAACTCAGCCTCTTCTCAATGTCTGGCATCTGGCAGTGCTCAGCATTTAATTCCAAAGCAGAGCCTTGAAGCAATGTGATCCCTGCACTGGGGCACAAAGTCAAATTTCCCCCTTTTATTAAGAAATAAAATCTTTTCCTTCTGTTGCCCAGGACCAACTTTAAGTTAATTTTTTGACCCAATATTAAGATGTCATTGCTAAAGTCGCCTTGCCTGAAATTCTTCAAAGATGGAATTTGGGGCAAGAAAAGGTTGACAACTAGCCTTTTCATGGAATCAGAGTAGTCAGTGAAACAGAGACCTGGAAAAAGAGACCATATAGGATTTACAATTTTACCCCTTTGATATATCAATTCATTTCAGGCTAGTTACTGATAGCATAAAGGTAAACATGAAGAATGAAGAGAATATAGAGAAAGAAATAGCATTCCTCATGTAAGACTAAAATTAAGAGTACTTTTATCATTCTCAGTCTTTGACCTGATGTAGAATCTGAGGGAAAAAGACAAAATTAGCATGTGGAATTTTATGGCTCTACTAGAGTTTAAATCTCCAATTAAAATTCATAATTTTCATAAACCAATTTGGAAAAAAGTACAACTATGAGAGGTGGTATATGAGTTCAGTTTAGAGTTGAAAAATAATACTTTTTTTAAAGGCCTATGTTACTTTATCTTGTTTTTCACTAAAATTTCTAGGTGTTAATTCCGCTCCTTTTTGTTGATAACCAGTCATTTGTAATGTGTAACCTAAACTTTCTTGCCTGAACATTTGAAAAGGGAATTTCTTAAATTCTGTTACTTTATTATTAGAGGAATATTTGTATACATTATTCAGTATAGATTTTAAAGCCTTTAACTTAAAAAAAATAAATAGGCAATTTAAGATGACTTAGACATTTATAGGAAAGATATGGAAGTTTAACCCAAACTACCAGATCATATTTTAATGCTGAATCATATTCCTTCAAAAGCTATTTAAGTATAGTATTAAAATGACCTTCTTCATCTCAAACCAGTCCTCCGCTTAGCCTGAAACAATTTACTACAATAGCAGAGAGACAGCTTAAGTTCTGATAGAGAGTTCATTATTTACTTGACTAAATGTAAATACAGAACAACAAAACCTTAGAAGTGAAAGAAATTGTGTACAGGTCATTTAGTCCAACCTCCCATCTAAAATAAGAATCTCTTGTCCAACATTCCTAACAGGTGTCCATCTATCTAGTCTTTGCTCAAGCAATGATGAAGACTAAGCTATTACTTAAGCTTTGTACAAATGAAGCTCAAAGTTATTACAGTATGCTTAAAACTGAATTCCAGAAAAAGTGACTATATTGTATTTTAGTAGCTGTCCTGCAGAAAACTTAATTTAAGAAGTCTTCATTCAACTAAGGCTTTTATTTATACTGCATGCAACCTCATTAATTCATGGTTTCAGCAAATCAGAAATAAAACTTTGCAATCAAAGCCAATTTGTGAACTTAATATTTATTAAATGAAATCTCAGCAACTCTATTTCCTCATATAGGACTGCAAATTCTTTCTCATTCTATTCTTCAAGCTTAAGCCTCCCCCCATCCCCCACCCTTTCTTTTCCTCATCTATAGGGAAGAGATTGGACTAAAGTCTCTTCTAGAACTAGGAGTCTATGAATTATATGGTATCTATACCTGGCTCTATAATCAAGAACTTTTCCTGACATTTTATACCCAACTCAAAAAATGAACAAAATAAACAAAAAGATACCCTAAAAGAGATGACATAAGTAGCACTTCAGGATCTAAGGTCAAGAAATTGTTCCCTGGGCAGATGTTGATTTCTGGGGTTCTGAATAGTGTGTTGTAAATGATCTATACATTCAATCAAAAATCATTTTTCCAATGTATTTATCAGATCTATAGATGAGGGAAGAGTTTAGGACCAAAGGAGAGAAAGAGAGAATCACAGGAAGTAAAATAGATAATTTTGATTACGTGAAATTTTAAGTTTTTGCAGAAACAAAATTACACATTTCTCTGATAAAGGCCTCATTTCTCAAATGTATAAGGAATTGAGCCAAATTTATAAAAAGAGCCATTCCCCAACTGATAAATGAACAAATTATATGAACAGGTAATTTTCAGAAGAAATTAAAGTGATCAAAAGGCACATGAAAAAATGTTCTGGATCAGTATTGATTTGAGAAATGCAAATGAAAACAATTCTGAGATACCACTTCATACCCATCAGGTTGGCTAACGTGACGAAATAATTAATGACAAATGCTGGAGGAGATATGGGAAAAATAAGGATACTGATGCACTATTGGTGGAATTATGAACTGGGTCGATCACTCTGCAGAACAATTTGGAATTTTGCCCAAAACATAATAAAACTGCATACTCTCTGACTCAGCAATACCATAAATAGGTTTCTATCCCAAAGAAATCAAAGAAAAATGAAAAGGACGTATTTGTAGAAAAATATTTATAGCAGCTCTCTTTGTGGTGGCAAAGAATTAGAAACTGAGTGGATAACCATTGATTGGGGAATGGTTGAACAAGTTATGGTATATAACTGTGATGGAATACTATTCAGCTAAAAGAAATGACAGGCACAATGGATTCAGAAAAGCCTGGACTTACATGAACTGATGTAAAGTTAAGTAAGCAAAATGAAGAAAATATTGTATACAATAACAGCAAAACTGTATAATGATCACCTGTTTTTGACTTAGCTATTCTGATAAAGACAATTCCAAAGAACTCATAATAAAAAATGCTATCTACCTTCAGAGACAGTATTGATGAAATCTGAGTGCAGATTGGAGCATAATTCTTTTCCTTTTTTCTTTTTTCTTTTTTTGCAACATGGCTAATATGGAAATGTTTTTCTAGATTTCACACATATGACTCATATCGCTTTTCTTGCCTTCTCAATGGGTATGGTAGGGGTAGGAGAGAGGGAGAGAATTTGGAACTTAAATTTTAGAAACCAATTAAAATAAAGGATAAATTTATTTTTTAAAAAATGATGAATAGGATGGTTTCAGAAAAAGCTGGGAAGACTTATATGAACTGGTGCAAAGTGAAGTATGCAGAACCAGGACAACATTGTACACAGTAACAATATTGCTATAAGGATGATCAACTGTGAACGGTTTAGATGCTTTGATCAAGACAATGATCTAAGACAATGCTAAAGGATCCATGATGAAAAATGTTATCAACCTTCAGAGAGAGAGAGAGAATGGATGAACTCTGAGTGCCGACTGAAGCATACTTTTTAAACTTTCTAGGGGGCAGCTAGGTGGCACAGTGGATAAAGCACTGGCCCTGGATTCATGAGGACCTGAGTCCAAATCCAGCCTCAGACACTTGATACTTACTAGCTGTGTGACCTTGGGCAAGTCACTTAACCCTCATTGCCCTGCCCTCCCCCCAAAAAGTAAAGAAAAATAAACGTTTTTTGTTCTTGTTTGTATGTGTGAGCTTTCTTTTGCAATATGACTGTTATGGAAACATGTTTTACATGACTTCAGATGCATAATCAATATTACATTACTTGCCTTCTCAAGGGATGGGGGAACAGTGGGAGAGAGAAAGAGTTTGGAACTCAACATTTTAAAAAATTAATGTTAAAAATTTGTTTGCAAGTAATTGGGAAATACACACACACACATATTTAAAAGAAGTAATTTTTCTCACAGAAGTGATATGACCACATACATAACAGGTGTGGTGCAAATGGCTGGCTAAGTCCTTTACCTCTATAAGGAGAAACATTAGTGGCTGTTGTTCCATAGTTTCAACTTCCAATTACATTCTCCGGGCAGCTAGGTAGTACAGTAGATAAAGCACTAGTCCTGGATTCTGGAGGACCTGAGTTCAGATCCAGTCCCAGACACTTGACACTTACTAGCTGTGTGACCCTGGGCAAGTCACTTAACCCTCACTGTCCAGCAGAAAACAAAAACCAATTACATTCTGGTTTCACCTACAGCAAGAATCAGTACCAACACTGCACATTTGGCTTTTATTAAGATCTGAACAATAAACACCCTTTCATATGTGATGACTATTTTCTCTCACTTTAGAGGTGTATGGTAAAGTGACAAGACCACAATGAAGATGAATGCAGGCTGTATGCCAACATCTACGCCAGAGGGTGAAGAGGAGATAAATGCCAGGAAGATCTCATTAAGATGTACAATCTAAGTCAATGGGAAAACAGAAGGGAACAAACATTTGTGTAGTCCCTACTATGTGCCAGCCACATTCCCAAGCACTTTATAAATATTATCTCGTTTGATTGCTGTTTCCCTTCTGATAGCTGAAGGGTCATCTCACCTTGTACATGGGAAGAAGAGGTATGGCTTGATGTTAAGTGAGGTAAACAAAAGTAGAAAAATACCAAACACAATGACTATATAAATCAACAATGGGGACAAATATCAACAAAACAAATGAAATGCAATGTTACAAAACTATAATGAACAAAAATGAAGTATCTGTCAAACACTTATATGAAAAGTACAGTGCTAAGTGTTGGGACACAAATGGAAAAGTTGGCCTATGAGGGTGATAGAAAAACAACCCTATAGGGGCAGCTAGGTGATGCAGTGGATAGAGGACCGGCCCTGGATTTCAGGAGGACCTGAGTTCAAATCCGGCCTCAGACACTTAACACTTACTAGCTGTGTGACTCTGGGCAAGTCACTTAACCCCAATTGCCTCATCTAAAAAAAAACAAAAAACAAACAAACAAACAAACAAAAATCCTATATGAGCTTCTGGCAGCAAATCCAGTGGTTCTTAGAGGGTATCAGCAAAGAAGATGTAATGCATCTCCTTTAATGTCACGTCTATTGATAAAACCATATTTGTTTCTTTCATTGAGCCACCTGACAAGTACCAAGGACTTTGATAACTTTTCTCCCAGGTCTTCAGTTGTCACAACTGGAAAGGAGGTAGGAGCTGCAACATCAGCAAAAGCTGTTGCCAAACGGCCCCTCTACAAGGGTTGCTCCTCTGGCTGATGGCTCAGGAGGACCACTGTTTTTCCAGGGACTATGTCTAGGATGGTGGTGCTCTGACCCACCTAGCATAGGTCACCCCATCACCCCCTCGGGATGTGTGATGCGCTAGTCAGGCTAATTTGCATGGCCTGATGAATGGCAGTGGACTGGCAGCTGCTGGTGGCAGGAATAGTGGGCTCCTTCTTCACACAAGCTGCCCCTGTCAACAATGGCTGCTCAGGATAGGATGGAAGAAGGGTTGGTAGTTGGGGGGGGGACAGTGAGGAGGGAGGCACTGCTATTCTTGCGGTTCTTAAGAACAGCAGGGTCCTAGGAAGGGTCTTAGGCTATCACAACTTAAGTCTGAAGGTAGACAGAAGTCAATGTAGTAGCAGTGGTTTGACCTTCCTGGTAAAAGATGCCCCTATCTCTCCCTCAGGAAGCCTTCTTGTTCTAGCCAAGCTGGTTTCTTAAGACCAGGGTTGGCCCTAAAGAATAGATGGCAGAAGGAGGCTTCCACCCCGATCTTTGCAAAGGCATGGGATTTTATGTGTGGAATTCTGTATATGATGCTATGCTTTTTTTTTTTTGATATGTTGGTTAATTTTGCCAAACTGATTATATCTTCCCTTTAAAAAAATTCTTTTTCTTTTTAGTAAGGGAATGCTCTCTGGGAGAATGAAGGAGGAGAAAAGCATTCAGAAACAAAAATTGGGGGAGGGGGTCAAAAACCAAAAGATAACTAATTTTTTTTAAAGTAAAAGTTGGATGGTGCTTGATATGGTACACTATGAATAATATCACACAAAATTTTTTTAAACCTACATTTTAACAGAGAAGAAACAACCAGTTACTATAATGTGGAAGTTATTTCTGAATCAGCTTTCTCCAAATAGGCAGACAATAGATTTGTTAGAGCAAATATTAAAATGGCAGCTGCAACCACAGATATTTAAACAGTGCTTTTAAAGTTTACAAAGTACTTTACACAAATCATTTCATTTAATATTCACAACAAACATATAAGGTAAGTACTACAGGTATTATTAGCCCTGTTTTATATGTAAAGAAAATATCAGAGGTTAAGTGATTCACCCAAGGTCACATGGCCACAATAACAAATTCACAAAGGAATTGTGAATAGGTACAACAGTACTAACTATCTATTCAAACAAGTTATTTACATGAAAAAATGGGAAATGGAGAAAGGAAAAGACATTGACATTGTTTAGCAATATCTTGTACAGAAGTTTAATTACTAGAAAGTAAATGCCGCAATGAAGATGTAAAAAAAAGTACCCAAACTACCTCAATCAGCAAATAACTTTGCTTAATTATCTTCTGATTGTCAATATCAATTAAAACATTAAATGGGATGATATGTGCTTGCCAAAAAAAGTGTTTGCTGCTATTGTGGAAGACATTCATCTGATAGTCAAAATGATAAGGGCAAGCCATACAGATGCTGAGGTCATCCACACGCTCTTGTTTATTATAAATGACGTTATGTTGATTGTATCGAGTCCAGGAATGCTACAGAACCTTTGTTTCACAACCTTTCAAAAGGATTCAATCTAATAATTCACACAAAGGAAAATCTAAGTGGATGAAGAATGACTGTTTTCCAGTTCAATTCAAGTCAACAAATATTTATTAAGTACTTATTCTGTCCAAGGTACTATGCTAGGCTCTAGGGATACAAAGACTTATGAAAGAAACAGTCCCTAACCTCCAGGAACTCATTATACCGGGAGAGGATACAACATTCATAGAAACAAGTACAAGAAAAATTTAGGAGGGAGATAGCACTGACAACTTGGGGGAATCAAGAAAGGCTCTATAAAAGAATACATGTGGATAGAAAAGGAAAGAGGATCTCTCCTGGGTGATTTAAGGATAAAGGAGATAGATAAAAGCACAGTAAAAAAAAAAAAAAAGCAGTCAAACAGGTAAGAGGGAGAACCAGGAAAACAGTGTATGGAAGTCAAAGAAATATAGGACTAGGAAGAGAGGGTAGTCAACAATATGGGAAGCTACAGAAAAGACGAAGAAGATATGTATGGGATAAAAGCCAAAAGGTATATTTCTGGATGGACAAGTACATTGAATTGTTTAACAGACAACACTTCGTGTGGAATCAGGGAACCTGAATTCAGTGCTATCTCTGAGATTTATTAGTTGTGTGCTCATAGGCAAATATCAACCTCTCAGAGTCGCAGTTGCCTATATCTAAAATTGGCATAATAATTATTATATTACTGACCTCACAGAGGAGTTGTGAACAAAGCACTCTATAAATCTTAAAGTACTATGAGTATATGATTTACGAAGTATATTTAAGAGTATACTCAAAGTATATGAGGTGGTGGTTTGATTATTACTGGACCAAGAAAGCAGGTTGAACAGCATTTTGGAAATTGTTCATCACTTTTAACTCTTTCAAGATGCTTGCTGAAACAAAACTCCACCTTTTTTACAACAACATTCCCCCAGTGAAACTATATGGCTGTGGTTCACTTAATACCACAATCTCTGAAGAATCAAAATCATGGGTGTTGGAACAGAAAGATAGTGTTAAAGGGCTGCACGTAGCTTGTTACCAACAATAACTTGTGCACAAGACAGCACAAAAATGTGATACACATTTGGAAAAAGAAAGACCATTCATATGGCAAGAGAGAAACATCAGAGGAAGAGAGCAAATACTATACTGTTTCCTATGCAATGCACAGTTTTCTAAAATGTTTCAGTAAAATTTGTGGATCTCCTGAAAAGCATATATGGGGGAGGGGGAAAGCATATATGGGAGGATATGAACAAGAGAGGCACAGCAAGATAAGACATGGATGGATTATAAGCTTCACTATTAAAAGGAATCCCCAAATTGGTGAGATCTTGGCTTCACTGTGTATATAAAACATCATTTACTGATTTTTAGTGGAATAACATTTCTATTTCAGAAAGCTGAATAAGTTTCCTAACTATGAAAAGATCCTTCAAAGTACATATAAGTGGTTGACTATTTTAAGTAATTTAAATGGTACGTTTCTTGACTATTCAGTATGCTAAAGATTCCGGGATATGTGATATTTAGGGGGAAAAAACCAATGGGATCTAGCACTAGCCAACACAATCCGTATCAGTTCTTTATTTCTCAAATGATGAAAAACCACATTATAAGATTCCCTCAATTTCCATCAACAGCTTAATATTTTTCTTATAGAAAATGGCTAGCAGACTTTTCAGACTCATAACCTCTAACATATCACCAACGCCTTCAAGGATTTGTGAAATCAACAACTAAAATTCATTGACTCCTTTCAATACCTAAGACCAAAATAATCTAAGTTAGCAATAGCTCAATGAAAATTCTTATTAAATACAGTTTATTTTGTTAGAAAAAAATTAAGAATTGAAAATTAAAACAACTGAATTGATTTCAATTTTTTTAAAATTTGGAATCATTCTCCATCAGCAACACCATTAGCTACAAGGCATATTTTGAAGTTAAATGCTTACTTTCTCTGAGGTATGTGAAAACTGAATTGTAAAGAAGGAGATTTCTAAGCCAATTTTATTCCCTGCCAAATACCACCACAAAATTCACATTACTGTCATTCTCTTGACCAAACAGCTAAGACTTGAGTTAACAACAGGAAGATCTACATAATCCTGACCTTGAAATGTTCAACTCTCCCAGTGTTCATAATATATAAGAGATTCAACTGTAATTGTTGTAGAATATCATATTTACCAAGTTCGTCCCAGAGCTGCCTATACTTGTCAGTCATTGCAGTGCCTTGTTGCCTCCAAAGTGAGAGACGGGGGTCAGCCATGAACTGCTCTGTTATCAATGTCAACATTCGAGCGCCATTCGAGTCCCTCATCTTCAACATCTCTCTCACCTAAGGAAAACAGGACACTTACAAATAAATTTGCAAGAAAAACACCACCAAAAGGAAGACTAATTTCTTTTTTTAAAAAAAATAAAGCTTTGCACTAACTCTTCCACTGAGAACATAACGGAGCACCTATCAGTGCTCTCCAACTCCAAAATGCTCTGTATCTATTGCACATTTACTTATCTGAAGACATGTTATTTCCCACTAGTATACTCTAAGCTCCTTGAGGACAGGGCTAGTTTCATCTTTGTCTTTGCATCTCCAGAACCTCACACAGTGCCTAACACATAATCGATATGTATGTATAAGCTGATTAAAGTATATCAGAACAACTTGCATACAGAACTATTTGGTTTATATTTTGTTCTACAAATTTGGACAAGGACAAAAGAATAAACTATTTCACCCATTCAACAAAAATTCATTGTTTTGAAAGCAACACTCAAAAAGAACCTGCATCCTTCAAGATTAGTACACTTTATATAGTTCATATTTATAATGTGCATATAACAGCAACTATGTGATTCATGCTTCAGCAAACCACAAAAAAAGAAGTATAGCAGCAAATGCAGATTTTTGAGTATATAATTTTACTAAGGCCAAGTTTCAGTATGATTCCACTAATTGTTGAGATGTGGCAAAGGGTCTTTATGACAGCCTGCTCTTTCCCATGCTAATATAAAGGACATAGTGATATGCTGACTCTCCAAATGGTTAAGTCCTCATTTCGAAGGCTGAAGTTAAAATGCTACCCAAGAAGATTCTCTAGGAAGTCTGTTTCCAGGCCCAGAGTTGACACTTCTGATCCTGGTTTCAATTAAGAGTTCACTCATGATATTTCCTTTTAAAGCCTTTATACTAAAGTCTTCTAAAGTAGTATGTAGGACCCTACAGGTTCTTACAGGCTATGCTAGTAGAAAACATGCATCCTACAGCAGTCAGAAAAGTGTTAAGTAGAGGACTAGGTGCTAAATTCTATGTCTGCTGCCTAAAAATTGGCCTAGTTAAATTCAGAAAGTCTCATCACTTATATTACCTTTTATTAATGTGGAGTATGGGTATGGGAGAATGCAAAGGAAGAGAAGATGCTTATAGTAGAGGCCACCCTAGGCTTGTCTAAGTCAGGGATTCATAATTTTAGCTCATGAATCATTTTAGTGCAGAGCAAAAGACCTTATGGACTAGTCTTCTCAACTTCTCCCATTTGCCATTGCAAAAACAATTTTACCTGACTTAACATGACTAAAATTATGAATCCCTGACTTAGACAAGCCTAGGGTGGCCTCTACTATAAGCATCTTCTCTTCCTTTGCATTCTCCCATACCCATACTCCACATTAATAAAAGGTAATATAAGAACCTCAGAAAACATCTTGGCTGAGAACATCAGGCTTAATTTATCCATTTTAGGAATGTGGAGAATACTGTCATGTATTCAACAACTCTGCAGCTCAGTTGTACACTAGTTTCCTTATCAATGAAAAACAATAGGAGAGAAAGGAGAATTTTTGTTAAAGGCTTACTCTCTATGTAGGAGAGGTAGAGAGGGAAAAGGCAAATGTTTGATGCAACGGATTCCTCAGACATGAGCATAAGTTCTTGAAAGTGAAGGTAACAGAGAAATTGCTTCAGGATGGAACCCTTATGGGTAAGATTTCCCTGAGTTGACTTCAGGGAGCCATGGGGTGAAGAGCCCCTCCAACTGGTTGACAATAAGAGTTTTGTATGGATTTTGAAATCACTTCTATCTCAACAGCTTCCCCTCCAGGGGAAAATGATGGGCATCCTGTCAAAAATGCACAGGAGTCTGTTGTCCACGTCCAGGCAACTACCAAGAGCATGATGAACCCTCAAAGGGCCAAGTCTACACAGAGTGTGGGTTTTATAAATCAAGAAAAATAGATACACCTGTCGGATAACAAGAATGGCCCAGTAAACGCTGAGAATTATTACTGTGGAAAATAAGTTCTTTCTCGGGACAAAACAAAGAAGTAGATACTCATCTTGCCGATTTTTAAATCCAAATGTACTGATTGTCTAGATATGTAATCAAGATGTCAAAGGATTTGTCTTCCTACTGTTTTCTACCCAAAGGGCTCAAGTTAACATATGCAAGTACGGTATCTTCTCTACAATTAGCCATATTAACCACAACTATCTAAAAGCAATACTTTACAAAATCTAAAACTAATGACAACTGATTTGCAGAACAATTCTTATGCCCTGGAAGATCACTGAAACTCTTTCTGGATTAGCAAAGAAAGATGATTATTTTCAGTATACTCTTATTAAAATATAGGTATATTTTACTATACTTTAATTCCCTGAAGATTAATAATTCCTTGCTGTTTAAATATATCTATTAATTAGAATGTTGGATTAACCTTAATAACCCCATTCCATGCCCATGTCTGAAAAGAATTTACTACATTTCTATGGAATAAAAAAATGGCTTTAATCATCTTAACTATAAATACAAGTAATACATATAACCAAATTTATCAAGGAAATGAAGTTGCTCATTTTCTATAAATAAATTTAGTTGCAATTCCAATGACAATGTTTTTAATCCAATGAAAAAGGAGGTAGAATTTACTATTTCAGCAGTATTAGAAAGAATGTTTTCCAGTTGCTCTCTCTTGGAGCATGGTACAACAATAAACTTTCTACAAGAGTGAAATGAGTATGATGTAAGCCATTAATGAATTTTTAAAAGAAATTGTCTTTCCAACACATACATTTTTCATGGAAGAACAAATGTCATTTTTACTTCTTTTTTAATAGTGTGGGGGGGAAATACAATAAAAAATTTCTAGCAAGATAACTTGGGACAGAAAAGCAATGCTTATTAAAATATGTGCTGCATTTCTACATAAATATGAAATCACTCAATAAAACATTACTTTAAAAATTAAGCACAGCACATATGATAATAACAACAAAAGTAATCTCCAGAAAATGTATAATCTGAAAAGGAAGTGGGCAAGTAATAGAGTGAGGGCAAGAGATAAAAGACAGATAACTGAGCTACAGAAAATGGTAAAAGAGAAAGATTTAAAGAGCCTTAAGCCGATCCCCCGTGAAGAATTTAGGGGACATTAAGGACAAGAAATATAGAGGATGAGAAAACAACAATGAGCTGCTATCTATACCTATGAAAAGCATACCAACATTGGCATACTGACAATGAAAAACTGAGACAATGATAATGAACTCATGATTTCGATCATAATTGTGTAGATGAGGAGCTAAGACAAAAATGTCCTGTCTTAATGAGGTCATCCAGCAAATTAACGTCTGGGTTGAAATCTAACAATTTCTCAGGATCATCAATGACTCTGAGCCTATATTGATAAAAAAAACTAACACACCATTGTGTGAATGCCACCAGAAATGTTTATTAGAATATGTGTGTAGTTTTTTTTGGTAAAACCCTTACCTTTGCAAAGAGTAAGTTAAGTTGCTTCCCTGATCCATGGTACCCACCCTGGGAAAGGAAGAGTTTAACCTGTTCTTGAACCTGCTCTTCATCTAAGTGCCAGCAGTTTTCATCATCTATACTAGCACCCGCTGTTGGATCAGGAGCACCTAGAAACAAACAAACAAACATATATGCCACATTAATATTCTCAGCTGACAAGGTAATTGAAAAACAATTAACAAACTATCTTTAGCCCAAGAAAACTTTAACTAATCTCTGTTTCAATAGCCTGTTGAAGAAAATCAGCATTCATAAGTTTTACATAAAAAAGAAACTGTGATTGGAAACGTATCCAGCTACTACTAGATTATTTCGTATCAAGCTATGTCAAAATGCAAAGTATCTCAAATTCAAAATATTTCAGTTTTCTAAGAATAAGTAATTTAAAGCTGAGATGAGTTTACAGATCTGACAGAATGATACAAGATTTAACATGTGGTGTTTATAAAGCTCTACAATGCAGACTATATAAAAATATTTCTAAGACTTTGGAAATACAGAAGAATAAGAAGGCTTAGCTGAATACTTTTCTCTTTACTGTGTTAATTTAAGGGACTTTAATGTGTTAATTTAATATTACCTGCTGCTATATGAACCACATGCTTTCATAAATCTTCAATTGCAGAAAACAGAAGATTAAAAAGAGAATCAGGCCACATGGGGAAAGGCAATACAGCTGTTGTATCAACCTAGGTTGTAGAATTACCTTACCAAACTGTATAAATATTTTATTACTTAAGTATATACAAAAAAGAACAGCTATGTAGACAGCTAGCCCATCTGTGTGTACCCTTTATGCAATGTCTAAATTACCAAGCTATTTAGATAGGTGAAATTAAGTCCCAATAATTGCTTGTGATTGGGAAAAGGGATACCATACTAAGGAATGGAATCATAAAATCTTTAATTCAAAAGCCAATGTTGTTTCAATCTAATGTCATTCTATACTTAAAAAGAAATCTTAGTTCTAAGACGCTAGGATGTGATGATGGTATAATTAAAGGATCCTAAAGAATAGACTTAAAAAATTAATTGAAACACCTAATAACTTCAATAAACTAACAAGATATAAAATAAATGCATACAAATCTTGGCATTTCTATGTAGTACCAATAAAATCCAACAGTAAGAGATAGAAAAAGAAATTTAAGAGTCTTGACTCTTACTTGGCATTGATATGGCACTGAATAAATAAATAAATTTAAGTAATATTGTTATCTTTATCTTACCTCAGAAAAATTAATGTTTTTTCAATTATTTATTTATTTCTGTAAACAGTTGTTTGTAGTTATGCCTATATAGTTCTTGTGTATATTTTAGGAGGTAGCCTCTGAAGTATTTTATATATTCTGTAGTTATTTATTTATTTATTTATTTATTTATTTATTTATTTATTTATTTATTTATTTATTTATTTTTAGTGAGGCAATTAGGGTTAAGTGACTTGCCCAGGGTCACACAGCTAGTAAGTGTTAAGTGTCTGAGGTTGGATTTGAACTCAGGTCTTCCTGACTCCAGGGCCGGTGCTTTATCCACTGAGCCACCTAGCCGCCCCTGTAGTTATTTATTTATTCAATGCCATATCAAACTTCCAAGGGCTTAGTTCATAAAATTTTTTAAAAACATATGAAATTTATATAGAGGGGGAAAGTGTCAAGACTCTTAAAAGAAATAATAAAAAGAAACAGGAACAAAAAGGGTCTGGCAGTGCGAAATTTCACATTATACCATAAACCAGTAATACTGAAACAATTTGGTACTAGTTAAACAATATAGAGCTCAATCTATGAAACTGATACAACACACAGAAAATAATGTAACTAGTAGGCTAGTATTTGATAAAAAAACAAACACCCAACTACTGGGATTGGGACCCACTAATTGAAAAAAAAAACTACTAGGAAAACTCAATAGCAGTATAGAAGAATTACAATTTAGAATAACAACTCAATAGTGTAGGCAAAGAGAAGCTTCAAATGAGAACAGTACGTAACATATATAAAAAGTCATATCATAAAGAAATTGTAGAAAAAGGGGAAAAAATCAGATCCATGGATAGAAGAAAAATTCATGACCAAACAAGGGATGGAGATGACTACAGAAGATAAGATGGATAATTCTGATTACAAAATTTAAAGGTTTTGTACCAAAAAAATCTAATAAAGCAAAGAATAAAATGGAAACAAATGGGGAAATCTTTACAACAAATTTTTCTGGTAAAGGTCTTATTTCTAAGACATATAGGACACTCATTCAAATTTATTTTAAAAAAAGAGCCTTTCCCCAATTAACAGTCTAAGGATATGAAGAGACAATTTGTCAAGAGGAAAAACTCAGTCTCTAGATGGACATATTTTTTAAAAAGTCCAAATTACTACAAATTAGGGAAGTAAAAATTAAATTCTGAGATTATGCCTCTCACCCTTCAGAGTGGCAAACATGACCAAAAAAAAGGTAAATGTTAAACATTATAGAGGCTGTGGGAAAGCAGGCTCAATGATGAACCATTGGTGGACTTTCCACTGTGGAAACCAATTCAGAATTATAGAGAGATAGTTCATATCTTTTAATCCATTTATACCACTGATCGGCCTATACCCAAAGAGATCAAAGAAGAAAAGACTGTTTGTTTTTTTTAATCAACAAAAATATTCATGGTAGCCTTTTCTGTTGTAACAAACAAAACAAAACACAAAACAAAAAAAAAATGAACAAACAAAAAACAAAAACAAACCCTAGAAAGTTAGAGTATGACCAAAAAATGAAGAATGGCTGAATAAGTTGTGGTATGTGAAAATGGGGAAACATTTTCAGAAAGAAATGGAAGACTTATATGAACTGAAGCAGAGTGAAGTTAATAGAACCAGAAGAACAATTTATACTGTAACATCAATATTACAAAAATGAACAGTTTTGAGGACTTTTATAAACTAATGGATCAAACAAACAGAAATCATGACAATAATTTATGTGATAATGTGAAAGTGAACAATTTTGAAAGCTGTAAGAACTATGATCAATATAACAACTATTCATGATTACAGAGGACAGCTGATGAAACATTCTAACAGAGATGAGAAAGACAAAACTTATTTTGCTTAAATACACACACACACACACACATATACATATATATACACACAGATAAACACACATTACAAGACATTTGTTTTTCAATGGGGTAGGGAGTGGGAGGAAGAAAATAGAGTTCTATTAAATGTTTTTAAAGTAGGTGTGGCTATTATAGACATGAAATGCTGCATGTGGTTCCAAATGAGTTTTATTTCATTCTAAAAGAACTCTCATTAAGTAGAAGTAATTTGTAAATGTTTGTAATATAAAAACAAAACTTCAATAAAACTTTAAAATTAAATAAAATAAAAATAGCTAGCATTTATATATAGTACTTCAAGGTTTGCCAAGCATTTTACATGTTATCTCATTTGATCCTTGATAAGCAGAGATTGTTATCAAGAAGCAGTAACTGTAAGTGTGAGTTTTAATATATTTTCCTTGCCTTCTAATATTCTTGTGGAGATGTCAAGGAGTGGTAAAAATATTTTGTGACTAAAAGGAATCCAAGTCAGCTAACCCATTTTTCTGGCTCAGAACAAAACCACCCTTAAACTACTACCACAGAGATAGTCTAACAGTCTATTCTTTACAAAAAAAAAAATCTAGAAGAGTTCAACATCTTTTGCTGATATGTCTCAAAATTTATATTGGAGAAATTCTTGCTATTATTTATGCTAACAATTTCTTCCTTAGCAATTTTAAGCTATCACTTTCAAGCCCCCTTTTCAGTGAAAACACTAATAAGTTTTTACTTAATATATCTATTTTTATAGTCATCTCTAGGCTAAATAAAGTTACCTTAGCATTCTTCACCAACTACCACCCATAAAGTAGGGAAGCCAGTCACCTGGCATCTTGACAGAGAGGCAGGAAAGAGTATGTGCTAGGCAAATCAAACTATCATCAACACTTTGAGTACCACTGTTCCTCAGACTCCAAGGAAGACAGTCTAGGGATCCTGAATCAAAAACCTTGGGAAGATCACTACTTTCCATGCAGTTCCTGACACTATCATCTTATAAAGCAAGCCTTTTGGAGATGCAATCTGACAGCTGTTCCTGCCATAGCACCTGAAGACCCAGAAAAATATAGTTCCTGCCACCAAAAGTCCTGGTATTGTCACATGGCCCAACATAAAAAAGATAGGATTTTATCAGCAGAAATTACATTAAAAAGGTGATGTTCCAGTCTGCTTTGTTGATGCATCCCAAGGACAATGGGATCCTTCCATCCAAATTGAAGCTGAAACCTTCTATTTTTACTGTCTACCCCATTAAAAGATGAGCTTCGTGGGGAAAAGACCTGTCTTACTTTTCCATTGTATTCCCTGTATTTACCAAATACTCTGCACAAAACAAATGCTTAATAAATGCTGTCCCCCTCTATTTATTCTTCATCAGGGTTATTTACTCAAACATCAGTAATTTTGGTGGTAATCCTCTGAACTTTCTTTAAGTCATTTTTTTCATGTTTTCATCTGGATCCTTGATTTGATCAGTATAGGGAACTCACAGAAAGTCACACTAAAATGTAGACCATCAAATATTCTGCAATTGATAGTCATGAAGAACTGCCTTGGGGGCAGCTAGGTGGCACAGTGGATAAAACACCAGCCCTGGATTCAGGAGGACCTGAGTTCAAATCTGACCTAAGACACTTGACACTAGCTGTGTGACCCTGGGCAAATCACTTAACCCTCATTTGCCCCACAAAAACAAACACCCCCCCGCCAAAAAAAAACTGCCTGGTACACAAGAAGTTAAGGGACAACTCCTAACTGATATATATATATATATTACAAGTTAATTTCTGAAAAACAGAGAATTGTCTATTTCAGGACAGTTTGGTTACATGTTCCCTTACCATTAATTTCCCCTTAAACACTCCAATAATTTTAAATGTATTTCCATCAGGATAAAGGAAAGACCCTGATTTTCATCATGTACATACAATTCAAAATATACTCAACTCTCATTTCCCAAGTAAGCTGAAGGTAATAGTAACAGATAATTTTTAAAAGTTTATATCTTGCTCTGGAATATACTATATAATTATCTGGTTATTTAAAGAATTTCCTCTAATTATAGGTTTCTTGATATTAATATAAATATAATTTTATGAATTCACAGCTGACAAGAAAGCTATTGATACAGATAATCCAATAAGTGAATCAGTGAGGTGTAACAGATATAATACTACTATGGTGCTTTAAAGTTTGCAGGACACTTTTTTTTTCACAACACCCCGACTGGGTAGGGTAAATATTATCATCTCATTTTACTCATGAGAAACTAAGTCAGAGATGCTAACTGGTTCACTCATGGTCATAGTTATTAACCTGCCAGAGATATTATTAGAACCCAGGTCTTTTGACTATAAAATCATTGCTTTTTTCATAGACATAGGCTTACATGTCAGTAAAGTTGAGTTATATTTTGTATACTGTTTCTGAGTAGGTGTGGAAATCATGGGTGTACCACATGCTTTCTAGGCCTCAGTTTTCTATTCTGTAAAATGAAGGGCATGGAGTAGATGATCCCTAACCACTATAATTCCCTTCCAACTATAAAGTATAGGATTCTATAACTGAGAATAGGCAGCATGTTTATTTGGCAATAAAAAGCAGCCATCCAAGTCGAATGTATTTTGACATAGATAATGTCCCATTTACTCTTATAGATGCAAACAAAGCATAACTGATATTGGTGGAAGGAGTAACCAAACACATCTTGAAGTACTAAAGCCTGGAGATTCAAAATCACAGCACATGAAAGCATTTGCTAAGCCTGGTTCCCTAGTATGAGAAGAGACTACTAAAAATTCCTCTTAACCACAGCTATTGGCTCTGAGAACAGAAAAGCACTGACTAAATGTGTTGCTCATTTTTCTGTACTAAGGATACTAAATAGAATTATGTATGTTTGTGTGTGTGTAAAAACTTAGAACTGCATGTGCATTTCTGCATGTGAAATATGGCTTTTTAAGACTCTTCAATCCTATCATACTTGCAAACCTTATTTGTTTATAATTACAAATGTTTTAACTATTTAACTGCATAATTAATCTTTGCTGACTACTTTAAGTTTATTACCAAAGTATAATTCTTCAAAGTTATCTTGTCTCCAGGGAAATTGAAATTATTTCTTGTTTTAAAAAGTGAAGCATCTTAATCTCCTCTTACTCTTGCCTGGGACTTTGAAAACTCTACTTCTCACCCAATTCTGGGTTAATGGTTTCTCCTAGATGAGCCTTGAGTGTGCCTCAAGTCTGAAAAAAATCTAAAGGAATTAAAGCCTGAGATTTCCCCCTCACCTTTAAACTAGAAGCCCTGGCCTCCTTTTTTCTTTTTCGGTTGGGAAAGCAGCCTAAGAATTTACTTCAAGAATCAATAAGGGGACAGCTAGGTGGCGCAGTGGATAGAGCACTGGCCCTGGATTCAGGATGACCTAAGTTCAAATCCGGCCTCAGACACTTGACACTTACTAGCTGTGTGACCCTGGGCAAGTCACTTAACCCTCATTGCCCAAGAAAAACAAAAACAAAAAAGTCATGTAAAAAAAAAAAAAAGAATCAATAAGTACAACAATGTACAAGGCTTTGAGTTAGATTTGTGTTAGAGCTGAGTTCCGGTTGCTGGAAAGAGAGAGACAGAGACACAGACAGAGACAGAACAGACAGAGTCTGTGTGTGTTAATATAGGGTATTCTGAAGAGTTAAGAAGCAAATCAGGGAAGATGTCATGGAGATGGCACCTGAGCTGACTCCTGAAGTCAGAGGACTCCAAAATGGTAGAGATGTGGAATAAAAACAAGAGGGACAATTTGGGTGAAGAGATGGAGGTGGGAGATGGAACACTATGTCTGGTAAACAACTTGTCCAATTTGATTAAAATGTTGAATTGTAAAGGGGCGCAATATGAAATTGGGTTGGAACCAAATTGTGGACAGCTTTAAATGCCAGGCTGAGCAGTCTATTTTATCTTAGAGGTGATGAGGGACCATTAATGAGCTCAGAGCAGGTAAGTGACATATTCATACCCCTGCATCTTACGAGGACTATTTTAATAGATGCATAATGGATAGTTTAGAATAGGACTTCTTAAAACTTTTTCTACTCGTGACCCCTTTTTGCATGATCAATTTTTTTGCGACCTCAGTATATAAGTATATAAAATAGGTATACATAACCTTTTCTGGCTCCCAAATTTTTTGCAACTCCCCACATTCAGTTACACGACCACAGCTTAAAAAGACAGGATTTAGAAAAGATAGATAAGGGGAGGTGTGTATGTCTTTGGGGATAGAGGGGTGAATTAGAAAGCTATTAAAACAGTTTCAGTGAAGGATGACGAGGGCCTGAGGGTGGGCACTGAGAGAAGGGGAGGGATACAAGAGATATGAAGGTCAAATCGATAAGATTTCACAACTGAGAAGAAAATAGGGTGTAGAGTGGAAGGAAAGGGACAAGTTGAGATTAATCCCAAAATTAAAAACCTTTTTATTTAGGAGGACAGAAGTGACTATAACAGGAATATTACCATCAGTCAGTCCACAAAGATCTAAGCAGCACTTAGTATGTGCCCGGTACTGTGCTAAGGCAAAATCACTACCTTGCTTTCAAGGAGCTCACATTCTAATGAGGAAACCAACATGCAAACAATCATGTACATACAAGATACAGAGAGGGCAAACAGTAAATAATCTCAATAGCACTTGAGGTGGGAGGTGGGGGTTGGGACGTGGAAAAGGCCCCCTCCCTACATAAGGTAGACATTGAGCTGAGTCTGGAAGGAAGTCAAAAGGTAGAGCTGTGGAAGGAGATCATTCTAAGAATGGGGTGAGGGACAGTCAATGCAAGAAATGGAGGACAGAGATGGAATGTCATGTGTGAAGAAGAGCAAGAAGGCTAGTGTTGATGGTTCATGAAATACTAGAAAGTTAACCAAAGAAGACCAGGAAGGTAGAAAGTGAGCAGCTTGTGAAGGGCTTCAAAAGCCAAGAAGAAAATTTTATTTTGATCATAAGAATAAGAAGTAATTACTAGAATTAATATTGTGTGTCTCTGTGTGTGTGTGTTGTGACATGTCAGACCTGCACTTTAGGAAAATCACATTGTTGGGTGAGTGGAAGATGCACTGGAGTGGGGGTAGGGAATGGGAGGTGTTGAGACAGAGAAATCAACCAAAGGGCAATTAAAATAGGCTGGGCACAAGGTGACAAGGGACTGTATCAGGGTAGTGGCTGTATGAGTGGAGAGAAGGGGACATATACAAGAGATACTCTGATGGCAGAAATGACAAAATTTGGCAACAGATAGACTGCGGGATGAATGTGAGGGAAGAATTGTGGATGAAATCAAGGTTGCAAGACCTTAGGACTAGGAGGATCATGGGACCCCTTGACAGTTATAGGGAAGTTATATGACAATTCGGTGAAGCCTATAGACCCCTATTCAGAATCATGTTTTTGGATAGGTAAAACACAAAGGCTAACAAGGAGAGAAACATTTTACTGAAATACAGTTATAAAATATTTTTAAAACAAGTTTGTGGACCCCGGGTTAAGAACTCTCAGGAGGGAAAAAAGAAGGCCTAGGACAGACCTTTAGGAGCATGGTTAGAAGGTATGACCTGCATTAAAATGCAACAAAGGAGACTATTGTTGTTTGTCCTTCCTTCTCAAAAAGAACCATGACAAATGTCATGACTTGCAATGAATTGGATTTAAATGAGGGAGGACTGTACAACATCACCAACATCACCAACCTCACTCTCTCCTCCAGAGCCATCTGAGTTCAGTGGCAAGATATACATCAGGATGACAAGAGATGGCCTCAGATGTTTTTAAGGCAACTGGAGTAAGAGAGTAGAGATCATTGAGATGATCTGCTGGAAAAGATGAGATGGAAGAGAATCACGGGAATAAAGTATTAACTTGGCAAGGAAAAGGGCAACCTTTCCATGTGCTACAGGAAGATGATAGTGGGCAAAATCATTTAAGTGAAGTGAGGTTAGGAGAGGAGGAGGGGAGAAGGCTCAATGTAGATTTAGGGGGAAAGGAGTGTCACTATATTTGGTATGCTGAGTTTGTAGATGGTAAGACATCCAATATAAATTAGACCAATTATGAGGCCACAAAAGACCAAGTTTCAAAGGCTAAGGATAGCTGCAAACAAGTGTTTGCTCATTATTAACTCTATTTAATGATCCACTATTATATACTGTATAGTCATAACCATAAGGAATATGGAAATCATCAAACCTATTATTAGCCATAGAAAGAAATGAGGACTATGCCATCCAACGTTTCAAAATGGGGATCCATGGTTCAACATGGATGACAAATAGTGGTTAGGAAGTATAGGGAGGACAGAGAAGAGGGAGTAATATAGGATGATATACCATGAACTTTATGACCCAGAAAGTGAACAAGTCATTACACAGGAACCAGTTCTCCTTATTATTGACTGGACTATTTATTGAGCTCCATTTACATTTCTTATTGTCAGTTCTCAATCCTTTCCTACGTGTGTCATCTTAACTGAACTCATCCTATCTCATGCCTTTCTCTCACTATGATCTGCCCCCTAACAGCTATCTTATTATATAATTATAGTTTCTACTGTCATTAGTTGTTTTAAGGAATTAGGTTCAAGGAATTAAAATCATGTTATGTATCAGCCCAAGGGTGTTATGTGTAAATTAAGTCGTGGTTGTTTTGAAGTTAAGTTAAAGTCAGAGCATCTTGTACTATTACAATTCCTTTGTCTACAGGAATCAAAGGGTGGGAGTACAGACATGAGGTCTGTATCCACAAACATTCTCTTTTTTGCTTTTGGGTTGACATACCCAGCATAAAGACAGAAGAAAAAATTTGAAGACCTATGGCTTAAATTTAAAATGAATTAGAATTTGAAAGTTAAGCCCTATGCTTAGAATCAGAATAAAAGAAAAGACCTAGAACTGGAATAAGAGAAAAGATAGATGGATCATCCAACCCAGCTTTCTCATTTTACATCTGAGGTCACTGAGGCCCCACAGAGGTAAAGTGGATTGCTCTAAGTCCCCAAAGTAGTAAGTAACAGCAATAGCATTTGAATCCAGGTCTTTGGACTAAGAATACAAATACACTGCCTGTAAGGGTCTCTCTATCTCAAACTGACACCTTTCAGGAATACTAAAAGAAAAAAAATGTTTAAAAGAACAAAATTAAATCTCTCCATAGTTTCACACTCCTGTGCTTTTGAGGCACCACATGAAAGTACCCTATCAATTAAAAAATATTTAGAGGGGGGCGGCTAGGTGGCCCAGTGGATAAAGCACCAGCCCTGGATTCAAGAGTTCCTGAGTTCAAATCCGGCCTCAGACACTTGACACTTACTAGCTGTGTGACCTTGGGCAAGTCACTTAACCCCCACTGCCCCGAAAAAAAAATTAATTAAAAAAATAGAGGCCCAAAGTATTAAAATCAAGAAAATGGACTTTACTCTGCATTATATAGGATAACAGGGTTAGAGCTGGAGAGGACTTTGGGTCATTAGTCCAAACCTGTCATTTTGCATTTGAAGAGACGGAAGGCCAGAGTGACTGACCCAGCTGATCCAGGTGCCAGGCATGTTATCAGCACTCAAAACCATGTCCATTGACTCTAACTACTGTGCTCTTTACACTAACCAACACTGCTGGGCTAATGTTCTGGCAATCTATGGCTTTATGTCCAATGGAGGAAAGCCATAAATAAGCATTAGACTAGCTCCCATCCTCTTCTCTTATTTCTACTAACAACAAATTCAACACTGGAAATGTTCAATTGCTTCTCTTTACATTTTTCTCAGCAACACAGCTTCTCCCAAGGGAAGCTTTTAACTCTGATGTATCACTGTTGCTCACTGTTAAAATTCAAGTTTGAAACTCACTCTTTGCAGACAGCATGCAGGTAGCAGCTGTCTACACAGCAGAGTTGATTAATTTACCTTCTTTGGAGAACTTATAGAATAATGTCATCTCCTACAGCTTTACTACTTGCCAGTTCTGAACATAGGAAACATTATGTCTGTGGGTCACAGAGATAGTTGTGCATCTTTTACAAATTGAAGGCAAAATGTGTGCATTAGCCATTGGCAAAGAGAGGTGAAAGTTAAGAGAGGAAAGATTAGAGGTGTATATTTTTAAAATATTTCAGAAGCAGAGGGGAAAAAGAAGATAATGATTTGAAAGAAAGATTTTTGAAAATGAATGTTATTTCATCCAAACAGCCTCTTTATAAATGATTTAAATGTTATTCCTACTGAAATTCCCACTTCAACCAGATGATTAATACTTCAATTTTTGTTTCTAATTTTGGGGTAAAATCAGTAAAAACTCTTATCTTCCATTATAAACAGTCAATCCTTGTCATAATCCCACAAATTCTGCAATCCAAGAAGCTAGTAACGCAGATTCTTTATTGGAGAGTTTAAGGAAAGGAGAAACCCTGAAAAATACCAGGCTCTGCTGCCATTTCAATAAATGACTTTCCCTTCAGCTAAATGCCAACTAAGTAAGCAGGCAGCATGGCTATCAATATATATCTTGAATAACTCAAGTAGATTTGTCAGAGTTTATAGCCCCTCCTCCATTATTTTCCCCTTATCTGGCTTTATTACTCATCCCTTATTATCATTTAATTTACTTTCACTAGTATTATAATATCTTGTTCATGCACAAGGATAATCATGTATTTTTATATGTGCGAAAAGCAATAAAATATCCTTATATTATGTAGTACTCATTTAAAAAGAATACAAATACAGGGTGCATCACAAGGATGCAATTTCTACTCGCTCACACAGTAATGTATTAGTGAATACCTGATTTTTCAGATATTTCTGTTTAAAAAGGAGAAAAATCATTGTAATTTGAATTTTTACCCAAATCAAATTCTAAATATAACTGTGCTGGAAGAAATGATCTGTGTGATGAATACAAAAGAATCATGTAAAGATGAACTGATGCAGAGTGAAGTGGAGCCAACAATATACCCAGTGACTACAACAATGTAAATGGAAAGACTATACCCCCCAAAAATTAAAAGTAAATTTAACAAAATTATAAAGATCAAGTAGAACCTGAGTGAAGAGACATGAGAAAAATACTCCTAACCTACCTCTTCATGGAGGTGGGAATTCTACAGCTATTATAAACCACAGGTTTTTGTATTTTTTCTGTATATCGGTCAGTTATGCTGATTTTTCCCTCTTAAAAAAAAATCACTATCATATGGGATGGTTCTCTAGGAATGAGAGGAGGAAAATTACTTGGAATAACTATGATGATGTAAGATACAGAAAATATTAATAAATTTTTTAAAAGATTACATTAAATTGAAAATCTTTCAATGCAACAAAACCAACGCAACTAAAATATGGGAAGCTGCTGATGGGCTCAGAGAGATGAATATTCATATCAGCTCTCCATGATAAGGGTAGGATATCCAAGATATATAGGAAACTAATACAACTATAGAAGACAAGAGACACTACCTAATGGATAAATGGTCAACTGCAAATTATTAACAATCTCATGAAAGCTAATACTATTGACTTGTTTTTTCTTCTATTTTTCTTATTCTTTCTTACAAGGGATGTTCTCTGAATAGAGGATGAGGAAAGGTCACGAGGGAATAAAAGTTAGTTTTAAAAAGATATAAACAAAATATTTAAAAAGAAAATATATATTAAAATGTGAAATTTCATTCTCTTCTAGATAATGAATTTACTCATTTGACTTGGATATAGTACTTTTGCTTTACAAAAATTAATTCTCTAATATATTACAACTGAAATATGGCACCAATAATGACATTATCTAATTAGGAAACTGGTTGCCTAATGCAATTCTAATTACAATGAGCACAATGCTCCACATAGAAACATGGGGCAAGGTCATGTGACTTGTGCCTAATTCAGAAAACAAAGAAAAACAACAAATTGTTAGAGGTGTCATGTTTTTATCTGTGTGTATACATACATATGAAATTTGTATTTAAAATGCCATCCTTAGGTACTATATAAAAACAAAATAACAACACACGGTATAGAATACTCTTCCAAATGAAACTGGCATTGTAAAAAGAAAGCAAATAGGTTAGCAAAGAATAAAGTCTGGGATATTGTTTCACAGTGCCACTCAAAATTGATTAAGATTACGTGAAAAGAACACACTTAGTTTTGGAAGAGAACACTGCTCCTTGAACTAGTAGCCTTGAAACCAACATCAACAATGTAGCATTCTGAAGAAAATATCATTCATTTTAATGGATTTACTTTGTTATTTAATTCTTCTTTTCCTGATCATCTGAATATTATTTGTTTAGCATATGCTACCTAGTAGCAAAGGAATAAATTGGACTGAATCTTTGTCTAAATGCTAAATGTCTTAAGTACTCTGAGCTTGATGGATCACTGGGATCTTTAAAGATCTTGGGGTACTCATTCTTGTGCTCTCCCACTCTTCTTCACCTCCCTCTGGCCTGTCTTTATCTCAAGAAAGCTAAAAGTGTTTGCTCTTGGCATCACAAAAAGTGACTGAATTTATGGGTAAGATTGACATAGAAAAGGCTTGACCTGTTAAAACACAGACAGCTGAATTCTTAATGGATCTAAACTCATATCTTGAATTCATGAAGACATTGAAAAAATAATTTGTGAGTTCAGAGACTGTTATAACTGAAAGACAACCTAAAGAATACCTACACTATCCTCTCCCTTTTACACATGAGAAAATTTTGATCATTTAACAAACATTCATTAAGTGCCTACTATGTGCAAGGTACAGGGATACAGAGACATAAATGAAACAACTCCTGCTTTCAAGGACCTTACATCTTATCAAGGGAGATATGCATATATTTATGCAGATACAATTGCAGGGCAGGAGATCAGTAAATGAAAAAGGTGGCACTTGGGCTAAGTGTTGAAGTAGATGTTCTAAGTGGTAGAGGTAAAAAAGGAGGACAATATGTCCAGAAACAAGGACAATATGTCCAGAAATGAGGACAATAGAGCCAAAAAGATGATATAATACAATAGAAAAAAAAAGTTGATTAGGAAGACAGGATGTTGTACATGAAAAATAAGGGAAGTCCAATATGGCTGTGCACCAGAGTATGTGAAAGGGCATAATGTGTAATAATTTAGGACTCCCACCATCCCTGCACCTTACCCAACTCAGAGTTATCAAATGAATCTTAGCAAGGCTGCACAGATTAGTTCTATTCCTCTTGCTACAGATGTTTATTATCTTACCCTTATGCAACTACAATAGTATCCTATGATTTAAATCTAAATGGCACCTTAGAGGTCAACAGACCAACCTCCCCTTTGCTTTATTGTTAAATTATATTTGATCCTGAGGTTTGATGAAAAAGGCAGTAACATGATCAGTGAGGTCTGTGCTTTAGGAAGATCCATCTGACACATAAATGGAAAATAGACTCAAATGGGGAGAAAGATCTGTGGCAGAGAAAGGAACAAGAAGACTTTTGCAATAGTACATGAGAGAAGCGTTGAGAGCCTATACCAGGGTGGTGGCAGTATTATCAAAGAGGTGATACAATTGACAGGAACTGCCACAAGAAAGGATACGGGGGTTGGGGTGAGAGTGAAAAGTTGAGGATGACACCTAGGTTGAATAGCTGGGTGATCTGGGAGAATGATGGTACCCTCCACACTATTGAGGAAATTTGGATTAGGGTAGATTTGGCGAGAAAAATATTGAGTTCAATTTTGAACATTTTGACTAAAAGGTCAAACAAGGAAATTAGAGACACGAGGAAGAAATCGCCTTTCCGATCTAGAGATTTGCACTTGGGTTTGAATGCTGTCTCGGACACTACCTGGTTGTGAGTCCTGGACAAGTCACTTAACCTCTCTCATAGCTTTAGTTTCCTTATGAAGAAAATGAGATCAACTACTTCACAGTGTTGTTGGTGAGGAAAAAATGAGATAACATGTAAAACACTTTGCAAACCATAAAATTCTATATGAAGTTATCTATCATCACCATCATCATCTATGGATCTTATGGATAGGGGAGGAATTCATGAACAAATAAGGGGTGGAAAGGGTTAAAAAAGATAAAATAAGACAAATGTGATTACATACAATTAAAAAGTTTTTGTATAAACAAAACCATTGTCACTATGATTAAAAAGGATACAGTTACCTTGGAAAAATCTTTGCAGGAAGTTTTTCTGATAGAGGTCTCATTTCTAAGATATTTAAGGAACTGATTCAAATGTACAAGAATAAGAGTCATTCTCCAGTTGCCAAATGGACAAAGAATATGGAGCTCTGAATTGATGCAGCCATTCTGGAAAGCAGAAAGTTACTAAGCTGTGCATATCTTTGACCTAACAATACCAACATTAGGCCTATACCTCAAAGAAATCAAAGAAAGAGAAAAAGCTCTATCATCTTGTACAAGAATATTTAAAGCTGCTCTTTTTGTGGCTGCAAAGAACTGGAAACTAAAGCCATGCCCATCAACTGGGAGATGGCTTAATAAAATATAGTATTATAAAAATGGAATATTATTGTGCTATAGGAAATGATGGGCTGTTTCAGAAAGACTTTATAAATAGTTCATTATTAAGACACATTGATTTTATTTGTTCAATATGTTCACATTCAATATATTGTTCAAATTCCAATCCTACTTAAATCAACTAATCAGAAAGTATTTATGAAGCACTTAATATATACTAGGCTCTCTACTAATAACTTAGTATAAGAAAGGCAAAAACAGTCCCTTGGGAGCTCACAAACTAATAGCAGAGATGGCATTTAAATAATGAGATACATATATGACACATATTGAGTAGAAAATTCTTTGTTTTATGGGGTAGCTCTCTTGGAGGTGGGAGGGACACAGGGAGAAATTAAAGTGATGTAAAACCAACAAATATCAATGAAAACAATTTTAAAAGATATATACAGAATAAATGGGGAGAAATCCTGGAGAGAAAAGCTGAGGATCCTAGGAAAGGCCTGTTGCAGAAGGTGAGATTTGAGTTCAAAATTGAAGGAAGGGGAAATGAAGAGGAAAAGGTGAGGAGAGCACATTCCTGCCATAAGTGGCGGAAGTACAAAGGCAGTGATGGAATAGCTAACAAGGTGAAAAGAGATGAAAGTTCATTACATAAAAGTGTAACCAGTTCTCCTCCAAAACTTACTCTATTCCTGCCAGTTCTCATAAGAAAATACATCCAGAAAAGAGTACAATAAAGAATTGCTTTGCAAGTTGATTATGATTAAGTTTTGTGTACTCAAAATCTAGATGGAGGAAACAATATAACAGCCATTTCAATTTTATTAGAAACCAGGCATCTTTTTTTAAAAAATACTCATTTCTGAAACCAGTAATACAAACAAAAATAGGTTAATAATTGTCCTAAGAAGAGTTAGCCTTAAATCTTGAAAGGAAAACTTTTGGGGCAATTTACAAATTTAAGAGCAAAGAATGGTTAAAGTTAGCCAGATCTATAGAGAGTGTATAGAGAAAAATAAGGATTCATGACTTAGTATCATTAATAAATTTTCAGTAATATCAGAGCATTTTTATATAGCATGTGTGTTTGGAGAGGCAGTCTGGGTTCTTGTTATCTTACTTCCTACTAAGCTATTAACAACATAGGGCCTTCAGGGAACAAATTTCCTATTGCAACACTTGAAGCTAATCTTGTTTCCCACATTCTCCTTTCCTACTGTCTTGCAATTCTGAAACAGAAGGAACTAAGACAACTACTACAATGACATTTTTCAGGCAACTAGTTAATTTAGGCACATACTTTCAAAAGGACTGACTGGATAAACTGTTTAATGGTCACTGTTCTTATGTAAAAGTTACTTGGGGTAGAAGGGGAATTTCTTCATCTCACTGTCCATGCCACTACCTTGAATATTTCCCCTTCTTTCTACCCCCACCCATAATTGTACAAATTTCATGAAATACAGTAATATTTATCAGATAAATTTCAAATACTAATTTACCTTGCTGCTTTAGCCCTACTCTTCACTATGGAAAATAAATTAAGCCATTAAAAAAAAAGAACCTTTAGTAAGCAAGAGCTTATAACATAAACTTTTTTAGAAAAATCTACAAAAGGCGATGACATTATGGATATAGTTCTTCCAAATACAAAATTCAGATATTTTGGTATCCTTCTATAGTATTAGTATTCTTTTACAATCAACTTTCAAATGACTTTTAAAAAACATTTTAGATCTTCCATTTGACCATATAATTTTATTATTTTGTGATTATATTATATACACTCAGATAAAACATTACTATATTAGATTATTTGGATATATAGATGAATGCACAAAAGACTGAATAAATGAACTGGGTGGGGTTTTTGTCACCACCATTAAAAAATGTAATTAGGTGACAAAACAGGTACAGAATCTTGGATCTGGAAGTGACCTTAGAGAATATCTAATCCAATTCATTTTACAGATAAAAAAAACTAAGGCTGAGAAAGGGAGTCACAGCTAATTATTAGGAAAGGAAGATAAAACTGACCACTTAAAACTACTTCTAGAAGGCAAACTCTTAGCTGGCCTGAAGTTTCAAAGAGGAATGATATCTGAGCTACATAATAGGGCGTTGCATCAGAATTGTTCTCAACAATGTACTCAACTGCTTTTGCCATCTCTTTCTGAGGCACCTGTGTAGCAACACTATTTGTCACCGGTATTCTTGAATGCTGGCAAAACAAATGCCAAACAGGAATCAGAAACATGTTTTAACATGTTAGGTATTAATCTTACTAGGTCCCTACTTTGCTTTAATACTTTAATAACCATTCTATAAACGTAGACAATGTCCCATGGCAAGTAAGAGAGGGTATGAGCCTAAATAGGGTTAGACAGGTTCTGCTTTGATAAAGCTTTTCAAAAGAACCACAGACCACTTAGATTTGGAACATGCCACTGTCTTCTGAAGATTAAATGTCCGTTAAAATGCAATCACATCTAACTGTGGTTTAAAAGAAAAAAGTGTATCTTACTGATAATTACATGTGTGTATGTGTTTGTATAGTCTTATATAACTCACTGCTAATATAAGTGTACTTCACTACCTCATCTTATTTGAAAGATGTTTCTGAAAATCATATGGCAACTTGTTGTAAAGAAAATATTTCACATCCACAAGGAAAACTCATTAGGAATTATTTTGTGAGGTGAAATTACTCGTTTATCATTTTTACAGCAAGTTTTCTCTAAGTGAGGCATAGCTGCATATTCTACATTTTAAAGAGTGATCCCTAAACCTAATGACAATAATAGTAACAGATCATATTTAGACTTTGATACTTCTGAGAATTACAAAGAACTTCCTTCACATCAACTTTTGAAGACAGGTACCACTTGTCAATATTCTCCCCCAGTCCACTCGTTTTTTAAAAGCATTACTCTTACTTGGGGGTGAAAGAATTGGATCATATTGTCAGGCTGTGCAAAACCCACGGATTCTAGTAATAGTTCATAAAGTGGAAGAATTAAATAACCTACCAAGTTCTTTGCCAGAATAAAGGTGATAAGGACATTTGGAGGGTGAAAAAAGATTTCTAAGAGCATATATTCAAGAAAATATAGGAAGAATGACTAGTGGAATTCTCCATTTCACCAAAACAACATGGTTGAAAATATTAACAAAGAGATCTAGAACTCCAACTGTTTAGGAATAACATTTAATTTAGTTCATGTTCTACCAAGTTGTAAGGCAAATAAAAAAATGATTAAAAGACAAGGAGGAAACCAAACATGAAATTTTATGGAACAAAGTTTCTACTTACCATGGACCTGGTTGATTTCTGAATTCTGGGAAAGAATTTCATCTGCTAATTTTTGAGCAGTTGGCAAAACCTCTGTGTGGTGCACTGTGATCAAATACTGTACAAATTTTTGTAGTTGGTCTCTGTTCATTTGAAAGAGAGTCTCTGAAATGGGAAGATGCAGTTTGACCTGATCTGGCTTGCGGATGCGATATAAAGAAAGTGCCACAACATGGGCACAGTAAAATATGTCCTTGTTTCCACAGCTACAGGTCACTGAGGTAATCTTGCAACGATCAAAGCTGATAGCTACGTTGCAAACAGTTTCTGGCTCCGATTGCATTGCAGGTTCTGTCACTGTGCCACTCAAGTGGAAACCTGTACAAAAGAAAGGGAGAAAATTTAGCTTATACAACAAAATGCAATACTTTTTGGTGGTGTCATAATTCTAACAAATCCAGTGTACTTTTGGCAGAAAACAAATATTACTTTTGTAGTTCAGGTGCATTTTACTTCTTAAAAATAAAAACTTTCAATCAGAATTAAGCTAGTAAAATTAGGCATGAAGTCTGCCATAACCATCTTGTCACCCATAAATCTATATAAGTTTTATAATCAACAATGTAAAAATACCCCAAGACTACAATAACTATAAGAAATGAAACAGGATAGTGTGTGTGTGTGTGTGTGTGTGTGTGTGTGTGTGTGTGTATATAAAAATGTATAAAAACCTATATCAGATTACCTGCTGTCTAGGGGAGGGAGAAAAATTTGAAATTGGAAATCTTATCTAAACAAATGTTGAAAACTAAAATAAATAAATTAATTTAATTTAATTTAAACAAAAAATTTAAGTTGTCAAAAACAGCTCAAAAAAATCTACATGATAACTTTGTTGTATATTTGAAAGAAATAGCAAGTTGTACATAGTGGATCTGCAATTTGAGGTGCAATCCTCTAGTTTTCTATTCCATTTTATTATGGAAATGCTTGTTTTATTTCTCAAGTTCAGAATAAAATAATTTTGTTTTAAAAAACAGTTCAAGTAAACCTAAAAAAAAAAAGAGAAATGAAACAGGTTCACATCAACAATAGGACATCATTTGTTATAACTTGCCCTCTTGGCTATGCGTAACATGAGTTACCAAAGATGATCTGAATGCCAAATCCAATCATCTTTTTTCAGTCCTCATTCTTGACCTCTCTGTAGCCTTTGACACAGCTGATTATCCTCTTCTCCTTGAAACTCTCTTCTTTCTAGGTTTATGGGACACCACTCTCTCCTGGCTCTCCTTCCACCTATCTGACCATTCCTTCTCAGCAACCTCCTTTGTAGGTGATGTCCACTTATCATAAGTGTCTTGCAGGGTTCTCCTATCTTTGGATCAGTTATCCACTGTCGTGTCCTCATTACCTCATACCTGGACTATTCCAATGGCTTCCTGGTTGGTCTCCCTGCCTCAGTCTCCCTCTCCCCAGGCCAGTCTGTCTTCCACTCAGGTCTGTCAAATTGATCTTCCTAAAGTGTGGAGAACCAAGTCACCCTTCCCCTCATTCAATCAACTCCAGTGGATCTCTATTAACCTCCCAGATCAAATACAAAATCCTATTTAGCTTTTAAAGCCCTTCAACAGCTGCTCCTTTCCTGCTTTTCTAGTGTTCTTAGACTTTATTCCCCTCCATATACTCAGTAATCCAATGACTCTAGCCAATTTGCAATTTCTGCCAGGACACTCCAGCTCCCAACTTTGAGCTTAGCTTCTAAGTTGGGAACTATATTCTTCCTCATGTCAACCTTCTGCCTTTGCTAGCTTCCTTCAAATCTCAGCTAAATCCCTACCTTCTACAATAAGCTTTTCCTAGTCCTACTGAACTTCAGTGCCTTCCCCCTAAAATTTTCTCCAGTTTCTCCTATATTTATCTTGTTTGCACATAGATATTTGCATGTTGCCTCCCTCATTAGATTCTGAACTTCTTAAGAGCAGAGACTATTTTTGTCTTTTTTTTTTCTATTCCCGTCACTTAACACAGGGCCTGGCATATAGGAGACACAATAAATGTTTGTTTACTGACCAACAAATATGAGCTACATCCAAAAACTGGCAATAAAAGGATTTCAATGACTGCCATCCTTAAAATTTCATGCTATCCTTTCTACTATAGAATTCTCTAGGGTGAAATCCTAAGGGAGAGAGAAGACAACTGAATTGGGTAATTAAATTTCTTAGCTCTAATTTCTATTATTATGATAAATTATTTTACTAATCACTAAGGAAGTAATTTAAAAAACACTCAAAGACAACCAACTGGTCTTGGATATACATGGTATCCTGAAAGTCTTAGTGCAATTTTAAGCTAAAACTTAGCTACAGTGTGATAAATGTTTCATCCATAGCAACTCTATAAAGCATCTACTAAGTTATAAATGAGTTGGGATAGATATGTATACACACACACACACACACATATATATATACATATATGTATGTATAAATGGATATAATGGATAAGAATACTAAAATGATAACATTACTAAACTGTGAAATAGTCAAACATTGGTATGTCATTCACTTAATGAAATCACAACTAAATGTAATGAAATGAGAAAATACCTATGCCTAGGTGGAACATCTCATTTAACAGGTCTATAGCATTAGATACTTCAATACTACAGGGATCATTCTTCCATGAATGCATATCCCAACCCATCTAAAATTAAGTGTTTTCATAAGCTAAAAAAATTCTGCCAAGCTGGTGATGTATCTGTCCAAACTTAGCTGGGCTGATCTTATGACAAGAGACATATAGTCTGTCACTAGGGCCTTAAGTCTCTCAATAGGCTGATTAAAATTGTTTATGTACTTAGAATCCTAATTTGCTGCTTTAGGTATATGCCATGGGTTCGTCATTGGGTATACTACTACAATGTCTAGTCAAAATAAATGTGAACTAGATTTAGAAGATCATTTGACTGAATGCAGCCCCAAATCCATAAATATCCATGATTTTTTCAAGTATTTTTTCCAGAATAGGTGCCAAAACTATACTTAAACACATTCAAATTTTTTTTTTAACTGCTGTGTTTTGGAGACCTTTCTGGCCCAGCTCCAAATTCCTGGTAGATAGCCAGTAGGGAAAAGAAACAAACAAGATAAATAAGGCTTAACTCTATAAAGCAGCAACATGCTTAAAGATTAAAATTACTTGCCCCATTACTTTAAATTCAGGTTTATATAACTGCATATTTTTCTAATATGAGCAAATTCATTATTTACATAGTCTGACATATGCATCCCTCACAAAGGGGTGGCCACCCAGAAGAGGTGATCTAGCCAAACTCCCTTTCACTTCTAACTCCTGGCTTTTCCAAAAAGATTTAAAGTAATCTAACTTGAGTCTTTTTTATCCTCTATAACTTAAACCTTGGCTGGTCTTTCCCCACAAGGCATGTAAAAGTAGGAAAAAGTACAATTACAAGATGCTCTTTTAAATTCCTTGCCTATTTTTCATTTTTTACTGGTCAGTCAATAGGTACTTATTAAAAGCACTTACTACATGTCATATACTGTGCTAAGTTCTGGGCTATACAAAAAGGCAAAAACCTGGTCCTTGGCCTCAAGGAATAACTATGTACATGAGAAGGCAGAAAAGATAGTGTAGTTTTAAAAGAAAGCAGGACAGGCTTGCTTTCTCCTGAAACTATACCAATCAATAAAAAGTAAGGAAGAGCACCAATACAAGCAGTGACTGAAAAATCAAAAGAAAAAACATGGTGAGTCATATCTTCCAGCCCAACAACATGGATTCAACACAGGTACGTAACCAGATCAGGGTGGGCCTACAATTTGGTCACTCAAATCCCAGAGCAGGATCATAAATTCAGCCATCTATCTACTGCATCCCCAAAGAGGGGGAAGCCTGCAATTGTGTTGCTGGAAGAAGAGCCTGCAAAACTCACACCAGGTGCACAGCAATCAGACCATAGCCTTAATTGTTCCACTTAGGGCCCAATTAAGTTTGCAACTCCCCAGCCTGAACCACTCAAGATTCCTGAGAAATATAACACTTAGTAACTGGTAGAAACAGTGGTAGGACCTCAGATAATAAAATCAGGACCATACAAGACTGCAACATCTCTATCAGAAGTGAGCAAGATACAGTCGCAATGCAAACACCCAGTTCAGAAAATAAGGCTGAACAAATAAGTAGACAAAAAAAAGAGGAAGGACACTATGTGGAGCTAGGGACAACCAAAACAAAAGCCCAGAATCAGTAACTTCAAAACACATACAAGAAAAGAAAAGCATAGCTACAAGTTCAATTAGAATTCCTCAAAGAAATGAAGCAAGAGTATTTCTTTTAAATGAAATTAGAGCTCTAGAAAAAAGAATTGGAAAAGAAATTAGTACTGGAAGAAAAACTCAGAAAGAAAATTAACAACCTACTTATATACAAAAATAATTAGTAAAAACAGAAAGCAGGAATAAGTAAATCAGGAGACTGGTTATAGGCATTACAAGGAAGCTAGGTGTGGGTAGTGGAAGGAGTGCTGGATCTGGAGACAGAAAAATCTGAGATCAAATCCAGCCTCAAACACTTATTACAGCTACATGTCCATGGATAAGTTACTTAAGTTTTGTCTACCTCTGTTTTCTTATCTTAAAATAGGGATAACAGAAATTGTTGTGAGTATAAAATTAGATAATATTTGTAAAACTCCTTGCAAATATTAAAGTGATATATAAATGACATATAAATATAAATTTTATATATGTATAAATACATAATATATAAAAATAGAAATATACAAATTATAAGGCTCTGCTAGGAATTAGTATTATTAAAACATCTTCACTCAATTTTCTCTGTAGTATTTAAATAACTTACACAATGGTACTTACACATAAATAATAACTCAGTAATTTTTATAGCACAACTCAGATTAAAGAAAGGATCACAGTAGTTCCTGGTTGATAAGTTCATGATCTAGTCCAAAAACACTTAAAATATTGGAACTTCTTTTTTCTTCCACAGCAATTGTCCTCACACAGTAACAAATTAACATTTTATAAATCACAAATAGGCAAACTCTTTGGCCTCTGGCCCATTATAGTTATGCTCTGACTAGACAACACTGACAAAAGACCACATATACAAACTATTTTATCCTACAAATTCTACAAGGGAGCAGAACCACAATGATTAAGCTTTAAAATATACATTCAATATCTGTCCTAGATATCAATCCTGGAAAATTTTACTGTATATCATCTTAATTCAATTTAAACAAGTGAAGACACCAATAGTGGTTAAGTATGTACTAAGTCCAAGGCACTGTGCTAGTTGCCAACAACAACTTGGCTGATACCATATGTGTGAATATTTTTACACAGTAGATGGAAGGGGAGAGTAATCTTAATGTAAATATTAATCCCCTTTATAGCATGTGCAATAAAAAATATCTTATCTATTTAACATATAATTATTGTCAATATATGTGCCAAACACTGTAGGCATAGATATACAGAAGAAATAGCTTTGGCCATCAAAGAGTCTATAGTCAAAAAGGAAACCTAAGACATGTACTGAAGTAACTATATGCCAAAAGTTGAATATGAAAACTACAAACATTAGGATAGATGGCTGTGGTCGAACGGTAGAGAACCTTGAAAATCATGCAAGAGAACAGTCTTTGAGCTCTAACTAGAAACATTGCTACAAGAGGATAGAATTCAGTTTATGCAAAATATTTTACCGTATATATTCTATGAAGGAGTACAGCAAAGTACTAGGTACTACACAAATAAATAAAATAAAACTTTTAAATAGTATTACATTAGAGAAAGATTAGTTTTTCAGTTTTAATATAGTTTTTCTTTTCCTTTCTTTTTTTTGGGGGGGGCGGGGGGGGGTGTGAGGCAATTGGAGTTAAGTGACTTGCCGGTCACATAGCTAATAACTGTCAAGTGTCTGAGGCTGGATTTGAACTCAGGTCCTCCTGAATCCAGGGCCGGTGCTCTATCCACTGTGCCACCTAGCTGCCCACTTTAATATAGTTTTTAAAGCAAATCCCACATAAAAGAATCTATATAATATATATAATTTACATAATAAAATATGCAAGAAAAATTCAAGTTGATTATCTTTACCAAATTATTATTTTCTCTAAAAGGATGAACAAGTTTCTTTAAACACTGAGCATTCTTCATGTTTGTGATTATTTAATTTGTAAAAACCAGACTTACATATTTTTTCTAGCCTTCTTGCTAAAAACGAGCTAAATCCTATCAGATACATCTAAAACAATTTCCTCAGTAGCTGGCCTCTTGCTCCAATATGTGTATCTGATATTTCTTTCATGTGAATATACTCCGCAGTCATGTAGGTACCACCTCTTCCATGTCTTAGCAGATAGTTTCAAGAGTTGTAATAGCCAAATAAACAAACAAAACTATCATCTGGTAGTCAACCCTATCAGAATGCAACTCTTTTAAATTCAGCCTGATCCTTAGATGACAGGCAAGTCTAACCTGCTCTGCTAGCAAAGCCTTGAAGGACCTGAGACGACCCTCAAAAGCCCTTGGCTATATATATATATATATATATATATATATATATATATATATAGAGAGAGAGAGAGAGAGAGAGAGAGAGAGAGAGAGAGAGAGAGAGAGAGAGAGAGAGAGAGAGAGAGAGAGAGAGAGAGAGCGAGCGCACACTGGCTTGCCAACTGTTGGCTTTATATTAAGCTTTAAAGGCTTTCAAAGTGTTTTAAATCTATGGCGGAGTAGTTTAGGAAAGGGTGGAGAGGATTGAACCTGTGATTTCATTGGTGTAGGGAACTCCTACTGAGGAACCTCTCTCTACCAATTCATATCAGCATCTGTCCTGCAACTAAGCTAAGAGCTGTCTGTGTCACTGAAGGGTTAAGTGATTTGGCCAGGGTCACATAGCTGGCATGTTTCAGAGATGGGTGGACCACGAACCTAAAACATTCTGATCCCGATTCAGGTTTTCTATCATCCCATATTTCCTCTCTAATAAATATGCCTCAAACTGAAAATTCACTACACTAGTCCAGTTTTTCTTTGACTCCTGACTCGCCTGAAGTAGCACACTAACCATTATCCCAACCCAGCACTTTAAGTCTATTAGTACAACAAAAATGACAGTACAGTGATATCATAAACTTGCTATTTCCATTTAGGTTAAATTTACAACAACTTCTTTTAAATACTTGACACTATTTGATAAAGATTCTAGTGACTTCAGGAATACCACCATAATAAATCATGTTTATAATAATTGGACTCAAGGTATATGGACTACTATTATCAATTTCCATTTTTGTTAGTACCAAATCCCCTCCCCTATCCTAAAATCAAGGACAAAATATTTCTTGTTCTAGAATGGAATTACTCAAATGGATTTGTGATCAAATCAGTCTAGATGTTCCCAGCAATAATATAGAACCCATCCAGGTCTGACCACCCTGAGAAGCTCTTATCCACACCCACGTTCAATATATTCAGAAAGTGTCTACATATTAACAGCATAACATCTGGAATTTTCTTAATAAAACAACTGGATTAACACTGTTGACTCTACAACTAGGCTTTTTGAAAGTACATGGATTGTTCACCTAAAGGCATTTAAAAGGTAACATTTGCAATTATGATAAAGAAGGTGAATGATGACTTGTCATGCATTTAAAATTGGGGAAGGGAAGCAATCCATTTCAAAGTCTTTTAACAGCGAAGGCAGAAAAGATAACTAATTCTTTGATATCCATGGACCAGACAAAGTTTTTTGGGTTATTCATATTCCAATGAATTCATATCCCACACATTTCCAAATCTGTGAAATAAATTTACTTTTTTCATTTGTCTATTTCAAGCAATACATTTGGGGGGGGCGGGGAAATGGGGGTTAAGTGACTTGCCCAGAGTCACACAGCTAGTAAATGTCAAGTGTCTGAGGCCAGATTTGAACTCAGGTACTCCTGAATCCAGGGTCGGTGCTTTATCCACTGCGCCACCTAGCTGCCTCTATCAAGCAATACAATCTTAAAAGCTAATTTGGTTTAAGCCTAAAAATAAAGACAAGGAATTGTTTCAAAATAACTTGTTGGATGTTCATCTATTGTGCCCTCCTGTCCTTTCAGGCTTCCTATTGAACTATGGACTGGTTTTCTTTTTCTTCTTTCATTCTTTTCTTTCTCTTCTCTAACAGAATATACCATTTCCCACCAATAGTAAAGTTCTAACTACTTGAACACACTCAGAGCTCTGAAAATTAGCTGAAAGTTTGTGGTAGAAGTAAATAGACTGGGTACTCTTGCTGTGGAAGAAAGAGCTGCTGTGAATTTTCATCTGCAGCAATTTAGGTTCAGACAGCCAGAATAAAGTCTGTACTACTTGAAGACAAAAGAATACTCACTTGCACTTAGATTCTAAGATACTGACATTTTCACTAACTGTTGATATCTGGATAAGTAGGAAGTATTTTCTATGTCTTTCAGTTAGGAATAGAAGAAGCATTTCCAACAGGGTTGCCATTTCAATAATTCTTCCCAGTTAACTGGTTTTTAAGAAATGCATTAATACAGAAATGCCAGCTTTAAGAAACCATTCATAAAACCCTAAATTTATTAGCAAAGAGGACTTAAAGAATAGTAAAAACCTTTTCCCATATGGAACATTTGGGGAATTGACCCTTCTGAGTAGTTAAGTTTTCTAGATAGCTAAGGTCACTTCTATTCCATGATTTTATCCACAAATAATCAGAAGCTGGATTCTGCTCCAGCAGAACTCACCTACCAACCACCCCTCAAAAAGAATAACTAATTGTGGGAGTAGATGATGGTTCTCATGTTTCTGGGTGAACACCATGCATACAATGAAACTATCCTGCCCTGGTAGTTTCAGTGTCATATATACTAGCTGTTGTAAGTGACCTTTGAACTAGAGATTGGAAAGAAGAGGAGAATGAGCCAAAAGAGAAAGAGAAAGATATAATTGATTAATTGCTCAAGAAAATGGCTAAACAAATGTACTTGTGTTCCAAATCATGTATGTAAAAAAGCCCAATGTCGTCACCAAAACTACTTTAGTATCAAAAACACTATGCTTACTAACAATAGGAACTTTATTTTATTTCTTTCTAATGACCTAAAGTGCCTAGCTGATTAATGTAGGTAGACATTAATTGCCTTTCATTCTAGACAGGAAAACAAAGACTGAATGACCTTAATGACACCACATAAAAGCTTCAGTCAGAATTATAACAAAGATCTTGGCAAAGTTCTATCTTCTAATCATAATTTTGATTCTTTCCTCACTGAATTTTTTAAAAATGTATTTATTTGGGGGCAGCTAGGTGGCACAGTGGATAAAGCACCAGCCCTGGATTCAAGAAGACCTGAGTTCAAATCCAACCTCAGACACTTGATACTAGTGGTGTGACCCTGGGCAAGTCACTTAACCCCCGTTGCCCCACCAAAAAAAATGTTATTTATTTATGAATGATGAAGCATCTTGAGTTTTTAAACTTTAGAATTGGAAAGCCTAAGCTTCTGAAAATTAGAACTTATGAACAAGAGACTCAATGTCACAGGGTTCTGACCGAAACTCATTCAAAGAGGCAGTTGATAAGCCAAAAGTATGAGCTGGAAAAGGCTGACAATTATAGCAATTATTACTATGAGGTCACTGATTTAAGGGAAGTCAATAGAGAATATAGGGAAGTCAAAAGAATCATCAAAGAAAGCATAATACAGAGGAAAACAAACTTACTTGGGATTGAAGAGAAAATCATTATAACTCTGGTTCTGCCACCAACTAACTTCATAACCTTAGAAAAATTAGCTAATTTCACTATGCCTCTTGTTTCTTCACTTGCAAAATGAGTTTGTTAGAAAGATGATCTCTAAGATCTCTCAAGATGTAAAATTCCATAATTTTAACTGGATAGGTAAGACACACCTATAAGACATTTGTGGCCAGCATACTGAGAACTCTATGACTCAATATATTAAAGCAGTAGAAGGAGCTGTCATTTTTACTTCATCTCACTCTTAAAGGGTGAAAATACAGATTTTTGCCTTTACTCACATTTCAATAGCTATTTTACACTGGGGTTAGGGGAATAAGGGAGGAATTCACTGGTTAGAGTTCTTGAGGGGTTTTTTGTACTTAGCATATGTGTTTTAAAAATATATGCTTGTAGGGGCAGCTAGGTGGCACAGTGGATAGAGCACCAGTCCTGGATTCAGGAGGACCGGAGTTCAAATCCAACCTCAGACACAACAATTACCAGCTGTGTGACCCTAGGCAAGTCACTTGACCCCAATTTTGCCTCACCAAAAAAAAAAAAAAAGTCTCTTAGCAGCAGTTTTGCTCTTTATTTATTTATTTAAGTTTGGCTCAACATATCTGACTGGTTTTAGTTGAACTTTGGGGGTTTTCTTTGGTTTTGTTTTTTTAGACTTCATGAGGGGTCTGAAGGCAGCCATTTTGTCAGTGAAGAGATAGCAACCCCATCTGTGGAAAGAAAAGTGGGAGAAACAGAGAAGAGAGAGTGCCCAAGGACACTTTTAAGGCGACGCAAAGGATAGAGTCCTAGGCCTACAGCCAGGAAGACTCTCATCTTTCTGAGATCAAATCTGGCCTCAGACACTTACTAGCTGTGCAGTCTTGGGCAAGTCACTTAACCCCATTTCCTCATCTATAAAGTAGCAAACGACTCCAGTATCTTTGCCAAGAAAACCCTAAATGGGGTCACAAAGAGTCAGATAGATACAACTGAAACAACTGAACAAAGGCTAATAAAACAGTATTCTGGGAAATTTAATTTTTCACATTTGGAAATTTTCAAGATTAAGGAAAAGCTATAACAAGAAAACCAAATTTAAATTTAAGATCAGATTCATCCCTCTTTACGTTGATTCTCTGGAATATTCATTCTTTCTCTAACTCAATACAAGAAGGATAAACACATTACTATTTTGGAAAGAAACAAATTTATCTCTTCTCTTTAAAATAAAACAAGTGTTGGCAAGGTTTTTAGGAAGAAATGTCATTCTCATTCAAAAAGACAGTCCTAAGAGAGGAGAGGAAGATAAGTGGTACAGTGAGTGTTGGATCTGCAGTCAGGAAGTACTGAGTTCAAGTCTTTCCTCACAGATTTACTAGATGCATGATCCTGGGCAAGTCATTTAACCTGTCTGCCTCAGTATCCTTATTTGTAAAATTAGGATAAAAACAGTACCCACCCCCAGGGTTGTTTTGAGGATTAGATGAGATAATATTTGTAAAGCATTTTCTAAGTTTTTAAGTCTTATATAAATAAATCTTATTTTCAGCAACCTAGGACTAAAGAGATTCAAGGAGGATATGAGAAGTGGTGGGTAGAGGAATAGATAACAAAAATTTGTGGCAGCTAGATGATGGCAGCTAAATAGAATCACTTCATAACAGAATTATTATTCCTTCTATAGTCTGTCATACTCTGTCAAACCCCCTCTACTTCTATTCTTTGTCTTAATATCATGATGACTCCTTTATACTCAAAATCTTTTCAAATTAAGTTCTTTTTACCAAAAGTTTAAGCTGCATGTTTTATTTTCCAACAACTCTCCCCACAGGCTGCATTCTGCAGCAACCTGTACCTCTAGTAATTGAGCATTTTGCTAAATAGATCAACAGATAAAATGTCTTAGTAGTTTACTGAATAAGGAAAGAGTCTAGTTCAAACAAAAAAAAAAAGTTGTAGTTTTAAAATCTTTTATGTAAAACTGTGGAAACCCAGATCAGTCTACTTGTAAACTACCTTACTGGATTCTTTCCATGTCAGGATGAAGCATTAAAAAGATAGAGGAAATTGGAATAAATGTCCTTATTTCTAGGCTTTCATGAGGTAACTTCTCTTCATGTAGGCTAATCATATGGAGTTTTATTCCTTTTTATAACAATGTTTGTGATAATGTAAATTGTTTGTGATTTAGAAAACCAAATATGCCTTAGAGGAAAAATAAACAACATTATGTTAGAATCACAGGGGCATTAATGATCATCTATTTTAATCCCCTTTGTTTCATATCTTAGAAAACTGAAGCCTGGAAAAGGAATATAACTTGCCCAAGGGCCACAAAATTAGCAAACAGTTCACCTGGAAATTGAATCCAGGACTTCTCTGCCACACACTGCTCAAGGTTAAACTGGGATCTATAGAACTAAGTTACCTCAAAGCCTAATCCTAGATTTCCCAGAAAGTTGAGTGTTGTGCCTTTATAGGCAAAAAAGTATTTATATATAATATTTAAATTATATTTAATTTAAAATAGCATTTATATATGTCTTTAAGAATCAAACCTCTTATAATATTTCTAATTTTTAGAAAGAAAACTTTCTAATGTGTATTGCATGTGCTCTTATCTTTAAAAGCAAAGTACACTCAAAACAAAGAACTGTTCCACTAAATGCATCTAATGAAGTCTTATTTGGATGACTCAGTTGGGCATTAAAGTGACTCTGAATTCTCAAAACTATCTCATCACAATTTTAACTTCTGGCAAACTATATGAACTTGTAAAGTCTTCAAGCACAAGACCAGAGTTTATGTGCTACACTGTCCAGAGGGCAAGTTAATGAAATTTGTAGAGGGTCATTGCCATGATGTTAGACACCAAGTGAAAGTGTCTTTTTTTAGCATATACTAGAAATATGGAACAGTTACAGTCTTCAACTACTCCACTTATGACTCTCAGTAAAGGGGATAATCACGTTAATATAGTCAAGGATTTTTAACTATGGCAACTGAACCTTTAATGATGATTCAGGTTTATCGTAACTTGACGCTATGCTGTGGTATACTATATTGAAATCCTCGAGGGGATCACTAAGGTATGTGGGCACTTTGTTCCCACCCTAAATGGCTCCATGGTTAATATGCTTCTAAACTTCTGGTATCTACTTTTTATAGTTCTTCCATCTCTTTCCTTAATATAAATGTGTTGCTTCTTACTGTTGTGAATTTCATGGCATCCATTTTGGCTGTTTCAAGAACTATTATATTTAACTTTTCTTGGTTCTTAGCTACAGTTCAGTCAGCTATATTCTGGATATTTATAGGAGTTACAGGGAAGGTGTCTCAATACATTAAAAACCATTTGTAGGGCAAAATAAACTGCTCAAAATCTCCAAAATGTCAACATGTCTAGAAATAAATTTTTTTCTATTTCATCTTCATCATACAATGTACAGGCATGTGGTCAAAATTTCAAGTATTTTAATTACCATTGTTTAAATTAACAAGAAAGGAAATTGTATTTCCCCACTTGGAATTATTAGTTTCTTCTACTATTATAATGGGTAATCATATTTTGGTGAACTGATAAAACAATATGTAGTCAAATTTAAAGTATTAGTCCTTTCCCAATCACCACATAAACAACTCTCCTCCATAAGAATGATTAAGAGAATGAACCAATATAATCTAAAATTTTAAAAGTCAAAGCTTATTGTTAAAATGCCTTCAAGCCAAAAGAATAAAAAACATCTCATTCTTTTACTTGATTGCAGCAATATTACAAATTAAGATGTAGACCATAATGATACTTTGTTCCTTAAGGTATAATCCTCCAGTATGGACAAATATGGAGCTTTTCTAAAAGTAAAATGGAAAAAGAAAAAAAAACTGAGTCAAATATCAAATTACATTTGGCTAACAACATGTGAGATATCAGATATCAAAGTACTGTCCTGATGGAAAATCAAAACATTTAAAATACACATCTAAAGTAGCTGATTCTAGAACTTATTCCACAAATTTTGCTGTTCATTCAAATTTATTAAAAATACTATTTAAAGCTATTGATGAAAACTTAATGCTGTATCAAGAAATCAGCTGTCTTCTGTTTAAAAGGAAAAAAAATTACTTCTTGTTTCTATTACTATGTTGAGACAAATCTTTTATTTGAGCAAAAATAAGTAGTTTGCTTATGTTTGAATGAGCAACCCTGAGAAACCCACTGAAAGTGTACCAGGCCTGGGGCAGCTAGGTGGTGCAGTGAATAGAGCACTGGCCATGGAGTCAGGAGGACCTGAGTTCAAATCCAGCCTCAGACACTTAACACTTACTAGCTGTGTGACCCTGGGCAAGTCACTTAACCCCAACTGCCTCACCAAAAAAAAAAAGAAAGAAAGAAAGAAAGAAAAAGAAAAAGAAAGTCTACCAGGCCTGCATATTCTTTACTCTCTATTAATATTTTTCCAGATCCAGCTTCTCTGCCACCAAGTAGCCTCATATTTCTTTGTACCACCCTATGGGATCCCTGATGTCATCTACTGACTCTAGATCTCTTTTCTTCCTTCCTTCTTTCTTTCCTTCTTAATTCAGTACTCCATTTACAATCTTCCTTTCCCCATTAAACCCTGTACTCATACCTGAGGATTTCAAATGATTGCCTTGCTGTTAACCTCCTGTCAAACTCAATTCCCATGACTTTAATTCTGTCTACAAATATATCCCAGCAATACAATAATTGATAGATTACCAATGATCTCAGCAGTTTTTAACAAAAGTGACTCCTCCTTCCTCCTTCAGCTTCCATGATACTGTTTCTCATTTTCCTCCCATCTGTCCCATCACCACTTCTCGGTTTCCTGTGCTGATTCATCATCCATCTTCCATTCCACCTAATGATTATGAGTATTTTATCCCCGTATCACACCCCTCTTCCTCCACCCACAACTGACACTTGCTCCTCCATGCAAAGCTCTGGGTTGTGCTTTCTTCTCCCTGCACACTCTCATCCCATTCCATACATGACTTCATTTAGCACAGATGACTCCCAAACCCATATGGTCACTCCATCGACCTCCAGAAATTCAGTCCCTCATCGCCACTTGGTGCCACTAAAACTCAAACTCTACACCTTAAATCGAAACCTGGCTCTTCTCCAAACTTTCCTATTAGGAAGTTACCCCAATTACCCCAATTCACAACTTCAGTCATTCCTGATTCTCCTTTCTCCTCCATCTCACCTGTAAATGGTCATCACCCTGATTCAGGGCTTTGGAGGAACTCTCATGTGCACTGCTCTAATAGCCTCCTGACTGACCTGTATTAGGCCTCCTACCTCTCGAGGCCATGCTCTGGAAGGCTGCTAAATCATCTTCTTAAGGTACAGTGCTGACCATGTTACTCCTATTCTGAAAAGCCTTCAATGTTTTCCTGTTCTCGTTGGAATCTAACGACTCAGCCTGGCATTTAAAGTTTTACATTACTTTTCTCCTACCTACCTTTCCTTTCCAGCCTTATTTCATGTTCCTCCCCACATCACACCCGTATCATTTTAGTCAAAACAGACAACTAGTTGTTCTCCAGCCTCTTGTCTCCATATATTTCTATGAGCCACCTACCCTGCCTGGAATGTACTCATCCTCCTTATTTCTGATTCTCAAAATCTTTATCTTTCTTCTAGATTCAGTTTGGATGTTTCCTGCTTCACAAGGTCTTCTCTGATCACCCTCACCAGCTGTCGATGCACTTTACACCTTCAAACTGCTCTGTATTTACTTACCGGCTATGTGGCACAATGAATAGAGCACTGGGTCCAGAGTGAGGAATAACTGAGTTCAAATCCTGCCTCAAATATTTACAAGTTGTGTGCCCAATGGCAAGTGATTTAACCTCTTTTTGTCTCAGTTTCCTCATCTGCAAAAAAGGGCATAAAAATAACATGTGCTTCCCAGGGTTGTTGTAAGGAACAAATGAGATATTTGTGAAGCATTTAGCACAATGCCTAGCACCTAATAGGCACTATATAAATGGTGTTCATCATTGTCACATCGTATCATCATCATCCCCCTCCCTCTCTCCATCCCCACACTAGAACTAAGATCATGTTAGTTCCTTAAGGCAAACTCTACATCATTTTTTCTTTACATTTCAGTTGCCTAGGACAGCATTTTACACAGACCAGGAACCTGATAAATGTCTGTAGAATTGATATTAGATGTCATATCTAAGTAAAATGTACATGTGGAATTCAATGTAAGAGGAGCTTTTGCTATGACTTCCATGCCATAACCAAAACTGATAAGAAATAATAAAGTAGGTTTTGAGGAAAGTACTTGAGAATTGTTCTAGTATCACAAAGGAATACTAAGGATGAGGGAGGAAAATGTCACTATCTAAATAAGTCTACAAGATTCTCAGGAAAGATTCACCCAAGTCTGATAAGTCTCATTACAAACATTCAAGGTCAGTTGTGCAACAAAGTATGGTACAAACTGTTAACAATGGCATAACTCAAAGAGCTTATTTTAAAGATTCAATATAAGTTACTCTTAGATTTAGAATATTTTTGCTCAATATAAAACTAATTTACTTTCAAATGTTGATAGCAAAAAGATCTGTAGGTCAATGTCTATTAAAAAACATAAAAACATCTGAGACATTAAAACTGTCATTTCTTTTTTTAAAGAAATAAAATTTTTCTTTTAAGAAGAAGCATTTTAAGAGGCAAAAATGTAATTGGTTATTTATTACATTGTCACCTTATGAAAAAACTGCAAGACTAGGTAATTAAGATCATTGGAAAAATCAAAATAAAATTTAACTCAAAGAAAAAGTGCCAGATCTTTTTTTTGCTTGATAGTTTAAATTTATATAACAACCTTTAAAAATAAGTTAATAGGCTCATAATTTTCTAAAGAATTTGAAACCCTACCTACCAAACAAATCTAATCAGTCTGTCATTCCCAATAAATTATTCTGACATTTGTGCCATGACTTCCTAAACAAAGACCTTAAACATTCCTGCCATTGTAGCACTCTGCCAGGTTCCTACTCAGTAGATAACAGCTTCTGCTGGTATTCTTAAAAGACAGGAAATTCAAGTTCCAACATGCTAAACAAAAGCAAAAACAGAAATCATTGTAAAGGCCCTCAATAAGCTTATGAATCTATAACAATCTTAGTTAATCAACTCTAAATTTTGAAAAAGTCTAATTATGATTACACTAACTAGTAACAACCAATGTAATTCCATGCCTCACTTAAGGAGATAGGTCATATAGTCCATTGTAAAAATCTGTAAAGTAGTTCCTTGATTATCCCAGAAAAAGACTTTTTTAGATTATATTTTCAATAATAAAACCCAACTGGATCAAGCAAGACCACAGAATGTCAGGAGATTAAGCCTAGAGTATTTATGAGCATCATTTTGGATATTTCCAAAATAACCAAAGACAAATGCTCAGATGATTTATTATTTCTTCAACAATGTTTTCCCTATGAATCCTATGCACAAGTTTTGTCTTCTCATCATTATGATTTAAGTCATTAAGATTTTAAGCTTCCACATAAGAGTAAAATATGGTACACTTTACTCAGTACTCCAAACTCAGAAAATCCTACTCTGATCCTTCACCATAAAACTGAATTAACCATAGGGTCTTGAAGGCATGGCCTCTGAGCATAAGGTTCTACCATGCTGAAAAGGTTTTAGGTCTATCTCAGCAACAGAATTCTGCTTTCCCAGAACCAACCTAGTTCTAAGTATGGAAAGGCTCATCATTAAGAGATGGCAACTAGGCAATTAATTTTTTGGCCATAGTAAAATGCCTGGAGAAAAAAAAAAACACCCAACAACCAATAAAGTCTCCAATCCTAATTAGTCCCTTTTTGCTTCCATAGTGATGGTGGCAAATTGATGGAAAAGGAAACAGATGGTGCTGAAGTTCAGAGAAGTAGCCATCTATAAACATTCATTTGGCTATTGGGATATGTGAAGTCCTTGTCTACTTCCAAAGAAACAGGAGGAACTGCTAAAGGAACTAAAACTTGACATTCCCAATGTAAATGAAACCAGAAGCCGAAGGAAGTTGCAACTAAATGAAGGATGGATCACAGGTGCTCCTTAGAGAGACACAAAAAGGAGTTGGTGGAGTCAAGTTTTCTCTCATAGCCACAAGAAAAATTTCATCTCATACTGCAGTACTCATAATGAACATATGCAAAAACATTATGAAAATAACTGTAACTTTTATGCCAAAATCTTTTATAGAAGCAGCAAGAGAAATTCTATAGAGAACTTGATAAAACCTTGCAAATTAGATTTACAAATTTTGTTACACAGATACTCCAATACAAATATGGACATAGGCAAGCCCAGCAAAACAAACAAACAAAAACTTTGGAAAATATGATTCTAGAGTAAGGAATGAGAATGGCAAAAGGATTATAGCCTACATGGAAGCTTCACACCAATATGAATAAATTCTTCAAGAAAAAAAATAAAAGAGGCAATGGACATAGTACCAAATAACATCTCTAAAAATGAAATGGACTTCATTTTAATAAATAAGAAATGATCTATCACAGATGTAAGAGTTGTTACCAAATCAGACGTCTATACACAATGCTATATAAAATATGATGGTCTTGTTAGTATACAAATCAAATTTGTTGAGATAGAGGAATAAAAAAATTTTTAAAAGATAATGGTGCCTTTGACCTAGAGATTTCACTTCAAGTTATATACCCCCAAGGAGGTTAATGATAAAAAGAAAATCATGAGAAACAAAAGATACCAATCAATTGGAGAATAACTAAACAAACCTTAGCATATGATTATAATTGACTATTACCATGCTGTAAGAAAAGATGAATATGATGACTTACAGAAAAGCCTGAAAACTTACATGAACTGATGCAAAATGAAGTAAGCACAGTCCCCAAACCCTGATACACACACATTATGATAATATAAATGCAAAGAACTATCACCATAAAACAACTGAAAGTGAATGTTGCAAAATTACATGGAAAAAGCACGGCCACAAAGAAGATATATCCCTTTTCAGAGGTGGGGATGGGGAATATGAGTGTGGAGTGTTGCATACTATATTCTAATTTTTTCTACATATTTATGGATTTTGCTAATCTGTTCTTCTCTTCTGCCTACTTTCTTTTTTTTTCATCTAAAGATATTTTATGTTATATATAATTATTCTCTGGGATATGTAGAGGAAGGAAAGTAGAAATTTAGGTGATGTTAAAATAAAATATATCAATAAAATGCATTTAAAAATGCATCCAATTAAAATAACTATTTTTACAGAGTTAAGCTACTGACATTAAAAAAAAAAAGAAGAGCTGGATTTTGAAATGGACATCAACACAAAGAATAAATTCAACTTTTATAAATTAACTACCATAACAAGGGGATGAAGAAGGCCAGCAAATATTTTATTTTCTTAGTAAATATAGAAATGTGGCAGCCATGTGCAACACAGGTTTTAGACCACAAAATTTGTAAATCTTATAGAAAAATGATAGATAATATAAACAGCATTACTAATTACAGTGAGGAGTAGTGGAGGAAAAATTAGTGTAAAGAAAGCTTGGTGAGACCCAACTAAGCAAAGAAAACCCAAGAGCACTTAACAATAAAACTTGGGAAAAAAACAACAAAGACACAAAGGATGAAAAGATCTACAAAGTCTTTTCTAATTTTCTTCACTACGGCCAGTGGAACCAGGGCATTTAAAATCTAATGCCACAATATTCAATGTCCTTATAAAGAGGAAATGGCACTGCAGAAGACAAAGATGGGGAAAGCAATTGGACTACATCAATTATACAGAAATGTCCATGCTAGAAGTGACACAATATTAAGGATACTGGGTGATTAGTTTTCAAAGTATTTAAAATAAGGAAGACATGAAAAGAATTCAGACTTTATTCCTAAAAAAGTAGGTAATCAAAAAAAATTATCAAGAACTACTTTTTTGGGGTTGGTTTCTTTTTGCAGGATAATGGGGGTTAAGTGACTTGCCCAGGGTCACACAGCCAGTAAGTGTCAAGTGTCTGAGGCTGGATTTGAACTCAGGAACTCCTGAATCCAGGGCCGGTGCTTTATCCACTGTGCCACCTAGCCGCCCCCAGATCAAGAACTACTGACCCATATAGTCCTATTCCCTGCACCTACAAAATTTGTGTTAGAATAATCTATGCACATATCAAGAATATTCTCAATAGTGGTAGGCTAACATAAAAGGCAGATTTCTGGAAGCTGTATTTTATAAATTACCACATTATTGTCACATAAGTGACTGAAAAGTATAGAAAGTAAAAGAATCCATTTTGCTTGTTTCTTGTCTATAAAAATGCATTTGGTTTAGTAGACCAAAAAGTCAGCAAGGCATTGTCAACTCAAAGAACTCAAAACTATACATGATTTCATGAGAGACATAGCAGCAGAGATAATATTCAATAATATTCTAACTATTAATATCAAGAAAGATTCCAACATAGAGTCCAAATGGAATAATCATGAGGTCCACCAAATACACACAGTTTGGGGTGATATTGTGCTAAATGTATCAGCCCCCAAAACACAGCAGAACCTCCTAAATGAAATCAGTAATCACTCAAGAGTGAGCCTAACTATCCACAAAGGAAAAAACAAGTGAATAAAGGATACCTATTGTTTAAATTATGGCATGCAACTGTATGGATAACCTGTAGAACTGATTAGCACATATATTTTCGATATTGACTACAAATGAAGAAAAAGTTAGGCTCAGAACTGAACAGGAAGAAGAGAATAAGATTGAACTGCCCTTGAGAAATAATTCTTTTAATGACTTTAAGTTCCTCCCCAAAACAAACAGCAATATTCTTCCAGTGATATTGGCTGTAAGTCATGGAATACTATAATCTCCAAAGAAATGAAATTGAATATTAGCCCAAGGGCAATGGAAAAGCACATGATGAGCACAAGCAGGCTATAACATTACAAACCAGAAATTTTCAGGACTGGCATAAAGGATATCATTAGAGGAATGAATGGCTAGACAAAAAGATGAGCCAGTTGCATGGTGAGAGAAAAGGATAAAAGGCACATGTTCTGGTGTCCATGTAATCTGTTGAAAAAGCTAGAGGAAGGCCAACAGCATGCTGGGTAGACCCCTGTAACAGATGCTGCAAAGACATATTAAAATAGATGAAATCACAGACTCACCAAACGATTAAAGTAAGCATTCAGTAAAGCAAGGATTCTTAATCTGTAGTCTACACAAACTGACTGATTTCAGAGTGTCTGTGAATTTAGACTGGGGAAAAAATGTTTATTTCAATATAATTGATTTCCTTTGCAATCCTGTGCATTTGATTTCATGTATTTAAAAACATTATTCAGTGTAAAGGTACAAAGGCTTCACCAGATTGCCAAAAGAGTCCATGACACACAAAAAGGTTAAGAATCTCTGACTCTGAGAATCAAATAAAGTATATATGCTAACATCCCTATTCCCTAGAGCACCTAAATAGTATGCTACTTCTAGGAGTCTCAGAAAATAATACAGATATAATACTGTAAGTGTAGGTTCATTCACATGTCATGTCTCTCAGACTTATAATATAAATTATTACTTCAAGTACCTAAAAGGTATCTTTGTGTCTGAATAGGTAAACTTAAATCATAAAATCTAAAGAAAAATGTACTGAGAATCACCACTCTTAGGACAGGACACTGAATATACATTTCAGAGGACGGTTAAGGTGCTTCTGAACAGAAAAAAAAAACTATATATACACACAATATTACTATGTTGATGGTTAGTATTTTATATTTCCTCTAAAATTCTTTCTTTAGACATGACACTTCAAATTGACAATATCAATGTTTTCTTATATATACTTAACTCTTACCTCAAATATCTATATTGACACTACCTTTAGCCTAAGAATTTCTCTCATCTAAACTATGACAGCCTCTTTTCCTTTTGTCTCCTGCTGTCCTCAAGGATATGATACTTAGTTTCTACCCCATTTTTGCCTTATCCCCAAACAGAAGAATACTTATATAAGACAAATACCATCCATGTATTGGGCTAAGGTTGTATTTTATTGCCTGCATATCGTTGCATTTGCTCGTGCCAATGTGACTCCAATGTACATTGAAAATTCATAAAGTAGTGAGTGTACAATTGTGTCAAGAATTTTGGAACTTAGTTCCCTCTAGCTGTCTACCACCAAGAAAGAAGCTATACTGATAGTCTCCAAAAGAAAGACTATGTGAGAAAGAGCATACTAGCCAACAAAAGGAAATGGTTTTACAGGTGTTTAGGACATAATCACTCATAGACTGCTGGACAAATAAACAAACATTTTAACTATGTGAAAGATAACTAGACAAAGTAGTGATGAGAAGGCCTACTGGTTTCTATCACTAATCAGTTCTATGACCTTAGTGAGTTCCTATACTAGTGAATTTACAAGTCTAGATCACCATCACCCTGGCTATACCTGCACAAAGAAAAAGAGAAGGGAAGAAAGGGGAAGAATGGAGGAAAGGGAGAAAAGGGGGAAGGGAGAGAAGGGAAGAAAGGGAAGGAAGGGAAGGAAGGGAAGGGAGGGAAGGAAGGGAAGGAAGGGAAGGAAGGGAAGGAAGGGAAGGGAGGGAAGGAAGGGAAGGAAGGGAAGGAAGGGAAGGAAGGGAAGGAAGGGAAGGAAGGAAGGAAGGAAGGAAGGAAGGAAGGAAGGAAGGAAGGAAGGAAGGAAGGAAGGAAGGAAGGAAGGAAGGAAGGAAGGAAGGAAGGAAGGAAGGAAGGAAGGAAGGAAGGAAGGAAGGAAGGAAGGAAGGAAGGAAGGAAGATGAAATACAGGTTGGAATTAATGGCCTCTAAGGTCCTTTTCAACCCTAATGTTTTGTTATTCTGTTATTCTACTCAATGATGTTCCTGAATAGACTAGAACTTAAAAGAAAACAAGGATAAAGTTATTATAGAAAGTTCTTTGGATTTTATAGATGTAAATAAATGCCTGTGTATGAAATATAGCATGGATTTCCCCAGAAGGCTTGAAGTCCAGCAACTTCCCAACTCTTGTAAGAGTTTTCCCTCTCTGCTACTTGGTTTACAGCTTACTTTTCCCTGGGTAGATAATGAAAAGAGATGTGATATATGAATGATCTACTCCTTCCTGTTATGTGCTCTACTGCTCCCTTCTACTGATACAGATGTAAAAGTGTGCTATCTTTGAAAGGGTCAATGATACCTGTAAGTTCCATGGTAGTTTCCTTTACATGTCATTTCTCTTTTATTTCATCCAAATCCTAAAATGAGATCTGGGCCGCATGCCAAAAAAGTTAATTTCAAATAAAATCACTTATCAAATCAGTCATCTTTCCTCTACCATTAGAAGATAGGATACATTTTGAAATAGGAACTCAGTGTTTAAACATTACTAAGATCTTTGAGCCCTTGGTACGCACTGGTTTTGTTTCATCCATTTCACTTAACATTTTATTTTATTTCATTTCATTCAACAAAACTCCATCTTAAAACAGATGCCATGCTACCCAAAATTCCTAACACAGTCTAAGAGAATTTGAAAGCACTGCTGGTTCAAGCCAAGATAGCTACCTGAACAGAGACAGGAAGCACAGATCACACATAGCAACTCCAGGAAAAAAAAAAAAAAGCTAAAACTAAAACGCACACCAGACTGAATAATGACTAAAAAAACAATGAGAAAATATAGTTAAGTGACTTTTTCTATCTCAGCACTATTCCTAAAGACAATCAGAGGCCCAAGGTAGAGGGAGGTTGGCAGCAAAGCCAGGATTAGCACAGGCAAATAAGCTGGAAGGAAGTCTGTCAGTGGTACCACACATGGGCCAGAGGAATATCTGGCTTACAAGGCTCTAAATCACAAGACAGAGAGAGAAAACTCCCCCAAGAAAGGCCCAGGATGATCACAAACAGCACCAGGCCCCAAGGTCCCCTAGCACTCTACTCTTAGATGCAACAGAGGACCCTGAAGATCCTAGCACTCTGAACTTCAAAGAGACATGTGGACCTATCTCTATGAGATGGAGATCAGGAAAAGAACCCAGACCACTATATCCAAAAGCAAAGCAAGAAGTGGAACCTGGCCCAGGTAACAAAGTCCTAGTTCAGGAACTAAGGTCAGAGAGATGAATAAGAAGAAGATATAAGACCACTATAAAAGATTGTAATAGATCCAGAGATAGCTATAAGGAAAGGGTAAGAACATCAAGCACAGATTCAGAGGGAAAAAAAAATAGCTTTTTCACAAAGACTATATGAATACCAAGAAGAAATATATTATAAAAAGGAAATAAAGTCTATGGAGGAAAGAACTGGAAGGGGAATAGTTAATAAGACAAAATAATAAATAATAAACTGTATCCAAGTATAACAGACTCCCTGAAAATTAGGCTAGACCAAACAGAAATCAATGACTTCAAGAAAATGCAAGACATACTAGAACAAAATTTAAAGTCTTTTAAAAAAGGAGAAACTGTAAGGTATCTACTACATATAAATTATATATGTATGTATGTGTGTGTGTGTATGTAAGGGGCTAAAATTCTAGCTATACCATCTAAAATCTAATGAGTGGTCAATAAATTATAAGCTTTATCAAGAGTATTTAAGTGTTTAAGTATTTATTAAAGAGCATTAGGATCAGAGAGAAAGGTAAAAATCTAACTATTTCTAAGAGACCCTATCATCTGACCCCACCATGGCAAGATCAGGAACCAAAAGAGAGAGAACCCCTTCACCCGTGTCCACTTCCTACTTTATGTCCTCCTCCCAGAAATGGGAGGCTCCTCAAGTTGATTGGCTGGTAGCCTTGATAGACAATATCCACAAGCAAACATCACTTCCTGATGCTAAGGACCTTGACCACATGCCTTGCCCTCAGAGGCCTTCTCCTCATGGAAGAGCTTTTCTACAGTAAGTCTCCAGCAGGTGGCGTCATTCCAATCGTTACATATGTAATATATGTGTGTATATATACATATAGATATGTGTGTGTAAATTGTGTTATATATAATATACATACATGTTATGTAAATGTCCTGGAAATAGGTCAAAGAGAAAGATTTACAAATCACTGAACTCCCTGAAAAAATATGATTAAAAAAAAAAACATCTTGGATACTTTAAAAATTAATGAAAACTGCCCTAGAGTACAACCAGAGGGCAAAGAGAAAGAATCCACCAATCATTTCCCCCAAAAAATCTCATAATGAAAAATCCCAGGAATGTCACAGCCAAAATCCAGAATTTCCATATTAAAGAAAAAATACTGTAAGCCACCAGAAAGGAAGAGTGAAAGTACCAAGGAGTCAGAGTCAGTAGGATAAAATCTGACGGTTTCTATTGTAAATGACAGAAGATACAATATTCTAAATGGGAAACTATAGAGAGTTACAACCAAGAAAAACTTAACTAAAAAAGCTGAGTAATAATCCTACAGGGTAAGGAGTAAATCTTTAATGGCATACTGGACTTTCAAGCATTTCTGATGAAAAGACCATAGTTGAATAGAAACTCAAATACAAACACAAGAGTCCAGTAAAACCTAGAAAGGTAAATTTATTTCAGCAAGAGGAAGTAACATTTGGGTGATATATTGCTAACATTCTAATTGGAGAGGAAAAAATATCCTTGTCAGAACTTTAATGTCTTAAAAGGACACAGAGGGAATTAAATAGGGAAATCAGAGAACTGGGGAGTGTACTAGTTCTTCTCTGATGGTTTAAAGAGTGGGAATAAAAAGAAGGAAGGAGGAATACACTACTGTAGAAAGGGGGTGGGAATGTGCTGTTTCATATAATTGGGGAACATGAAAAAGTATACAAACTCAAAAGGGACAGGGAAGTAGACATCAAATGAACTTCACTGTTAGCTGAACTAGACAAAGAAGAGCTGGGTGAATATTTACATGTCACCATTCAGTCATTTCAGGCATGTCAGACACTTTCTGTGACCCCATTTGGGGTTTTTTTGGGCAAAGATACTAAAGTGGTTTGCCATTTTCCTTCTCCAGATCATTTTACAGGTGAGGAAACTGAGACAAACAGGGTCAAGTGACTTTGCCCAGGGTCACACAGCTACTAAGTGTCTGAGACCAGATTTGAATTCAGGGAGATGAGTCTTCCTGACTCCAGACCTGGCACCCTATTCACTGTACCACCTAGCTGCCCCCAAATATAAACATATACATATGCAAAGAGTTTCATTTTGAAATTTATCAAACTCAATAGTGAAATAATTATATATGTATGAGAGGGAGTAGTCATACCAGAAAACAAATAATCACAATTAAAACAAACTTCTTGATCTTGAAGGAGGGATTAAAATTCCCAATTAGAAAATAGCTGAACAAACTGTAGTATAAGAATTAATAGAATTACACCATAAGACATAGCAAAAGGCACTATTTCAGAAGATCCTGGGAAGTATGAATTGTTACTGAGTGACTTAATTAGAACCAAAAGAACAATTTATACAAAGGCAACAACATAAAGAAAAACAACTTTGAAAGGCTTAAGAATGCTGATCGAAGCAATGACCAGTGACTTCTACAAAGGACCTATGAAGCATATTAATACCCACCTACCTGTCAGGGAGATGATGTACCCCAAGACAGAGAAAAAAGACATACTTTAAAAAACAAACAACAACAACAACAACAACAAAACCATGGCCAGCATATAGTTTTATTTTGCTGGACTATGCATATTTGTCACAAGTTCCCATCCCCCACCCTTCCTGTTTTTAACCAGAGAGGGCATTGCTTCAGGGCAGAGGGGAGAATAGTGATGTTAAATTATTTGGGGGGAGGCCTGAAATACTTTTAAATGCATAGCAGGAAACACAAGCAAGTGGGACAGTTTTGAAAGTAATGTTTTGGCTTTATTATAAAATCTGAAAAAGCAAGCATCATGGAATAAAGTTTCACACACAATTCTCTTTTTGTATGCTGCTGTGTATATGTTAAATGCTGTGGGTACAGGTTAAGTTCATAATAATAGTACATATCTTTAAAGTAAGAAAGAAAACATTGCTAAGGAATGCCTAGCCAGGATTTCCTTCCCTTCCAGGCCAACTCCAACAATGTACAGTAATTAAACAAGGAACTGAAATATATACTGTGCTTTATCAAGACCAAAAGGAATCTTTTCTATATACAATTTTGTTTTTTAAAGATTAGTCAACATGAAAAGTCCTTCTTGAAAAGATATTTACATCTAAAATAGCAATGTGATCTTCCCAGAATTCATTCTTCTAATATTAGGGAAATCTCAAATGGCAGGAAACATTTCTCTGAGACAACAGCGAAAATGTTGCATGGCTTTCTAAGTTGTTTCTCTCTGCACACAGAGGAAAGACAATTACAAATCCACCCTAGGCCTGAACTGGCTAATTACACTCTCAAATGACTACTTCTAAAGAAATTGCTCCATTTGGACTGAACAAAGCTTCAGGATGTATTTTCTTTGTAGTACAAGATATATCAGCCCAGTGCTATTGCCAAAATCAGCTTATTCCTTTTTGCAATATAGATGCCAAACTCTTGGCTGTCCATCTGAATTAATAATTTCTTAATTTAAATACAAAAACATATGAGCCACTTTTTAAAATGAATTTACTCCCAGGAGTTCTGAAATGTTTCTCCATTAAAAGCACATCGTATAGCATCCTGCTGTTTTGGGTTGTTCCACTGCTTCTCTACCTCCCTTCTCTCCTTCAGTCTCTTATGGACGATACAACTAAAATTAGCTATTCATTACATGTGAAGGAGTGTTGGATGGAACAGTATCCTGCTGAGAAAGACGGCTACTTTACATGTCAATTTCAGAACTAAAGCATCTGCTACCTTACTAATATGTATATTTAATGCCACTACATAATGTGCAGAATTATATGCTGCTCATTGCCTGTTTGTTCAGTTATTATGTACTCTTAAGTAGCATTATTCTAAATTATTCCCTTTGAAAAACATTGTACTTTTTATTAAGCCTCTTCCCTGGTGTCCTTTGTAACAGATCCCCAAATGAATGGCTTATAGGATATTCAAGACCAAAAACATGACTCAGGGTAAGGTTACCAAATGTGACAAGTTTCTGGCCTGCAACTGCTAATATAATTTACTTTGTAGTCTATGACCCTTAATACTCCCATAAGTATAGTTTTACATTAATGTTGGTATGAAGAGAAGTGGAAAGGGAGTTAAATTTTCAAACCACTACTGGTAAACCCTATTATTTGAATTGTTCTTTTCTTGGAAAACTGAACAATAAGGACATTTCCTCTACAACTGAATTTTTCATTATGTCTGTCTGTAGCACACTATATCTTAAATACTGGAAAATGTTCATTACAAAATAACAAAACATCACTAAATCTGTTAGAGCATTTAGTGGAAAAAGATTAGGATACAGAAGAAAAGCAAGAATGATATCCAAGTTTTCACATATACCACCCTGCTATCTTAAAATGATCTCTGATTCCCTATATTAACATTTATTCTCAGCAAGAATCTGCATTTCTTGATATTAAGAAAATCCCCAAATGGCACAGCTATACATTAACTATGCAAAACTAAGCTATTAGCTTAAATCTTTACTGAAGAAATAAACCAGGTGTTAATCCAATAAAAATTACTACCATGGCCCAACAATAATCTGGATTGCTTTAATAGCATGACTAATAGTTCATTCAGCCTAGTTAACAATTCACTTTGGAATTACAAACTATATGATTTAGTAATTCACCAGGTGTTACAAAGACAATTTCTGCCTTGCATAGTAAGTGGTCAATAAATATTTGCTGGTTTGATTTAGAGACACAAACTTGTTCACAACTAATGCCTTAGTAATACTACTAATCAATGCTTAAATGATCTAAATACTAGGACCCAGAAAAAATTAGGCAGTGGGAGCAGGTGTGGGGACACATATATGCACAGACATATAAATATACATGTATATGCACTCACCCCCTATACTTGAGTGTATGCATACAAGTGCAAAGAAAGAGAATGTGTATCTTCTTCAGACGTATGTTTAACTTCCAGACTCCCAAATTAACATTTACACACACACACACACACACACACACACACACACACACACCCCTCCCTTTATTCAAAAAGGAATATATCCTTTTATGGGCCCCCAAGTACTTCAAACATTACTGGGACAACACCAAGCCCCTAGAAGAGAGAGATTATCTCATTTCTGCATACATAGCCCCAGCATCTAACAGAATCTGGTGGACATAAGCACTTAATAAATACTTGATGAATAGTTAATTTTTCCTTGTTTTATTTTTCTCTGAATCTTTTTGTACTCTGCAGCTATTAAGGAAAATTGTGTAAATTATCAGATGCTTAAATTTTCTTAATTAGGTTATGTATATAATTCTGAAATACATAGAATGGTGAAGATAGATGCAAAATAGATTGTTACATAAATATAGCAAAGATAATTGTAATCTAACATTCTGAAAATCTCCAAGACTTTTCTAAATTAAAGTCTCCTCATCTAGAAAGACAGCTTATGTTGTTGTTCAGTCATTTCAGTCTTGTCTGACATTTTGTGATCCCATTTTGGGTTTTCTTGGCAGAGATACTGGAGTGGTTTGGCATTTCCTACTCCAGCTCATTTTACAGATGAAGAAACTGAGGCAAACAGAGTTACATTAATTGCCCAGGGTCACACAGCTAGTGTCTTGAAGCCAGATTTGAACTTAGGTCTTCCTGACTCCAGGCCCGGTGCTCTATTAACTGCACCACCCAGCTATTCCGTATATACTTTTATATTAACAAGTAGAATTTATTCTCCCTCCTAAGGAAGTAAAAGGCCATTTACCACAAGAAAAAGCAAAGAGGGGTGGAAGAGAAGAAAGCTATTTGAGTTTTGGGTTTTGTCTTTGTTTTCCCCCTTCTGGTGGGGCACAAAAGAAAGAGGGGTTAGGAGCTGGCATAAAAGGATTTAAAGAAGATAAAGCCTATTTAGAAACCAGGGAGGAAAAATGAGAGTGCTCTGCACTAAGTTAATTCAAAAGCTATTGACAGAGGAAATAACCACATAACTAGGTGATAGTCTAGCCTTGAAGAAAACCAGCAGCTACCTCCCCAACAAATTATTAAAAATTAAACCTTACTTTGGGAAAGTCGCTTAACCTCTGCCTCTGTCTTCTCAACTGTAAAATGGGGATATCATCTACCTCCCAAATAGTTGTGAGGATCAAATGAGATAATAATTATAAAGCACTTCAGCAAAGTGCCTGGGATATAGTAGGTCTTATAAATGCTAGCTATTATTATTAAACAAATTAAAGAATGACAAAAATTACATCTCTATGGGGAGGTGAAGAGTATTCTAGTAGAGAGAAAATTCTCTAATACTATTTGCCCTGAAAATTATTATTCTGAAATGCAATACAAAAGTTTAAGGTTTCACTTCACACTCATCAGATTGGCAAAACTGACAAAATATGAGAATAGTCAGTGTTTGGAAGGGTTGCAGAATGATGGGTACATTAATGATATAATTAATCAGTGGACTTTGTGAACTGGTGCAACCAAGCTGGAATTATGCCCAAAAAATGACTTACCTAGAGACTCAACTGCTAGGCAAATACCATGAAGATAAAGATTAAAAGAAAGACACCCCTGCAGATGAAAATATTTATAGTAGCACTTTGGTGGTACCAATGATCTGCAAAGTAACTGTCCATCAACTGGGGAATGGTTAGGTAAGTATGAATGCTATGAAACTGCAAAGATGAACATCTGACCCAAAGGAAGAAATGGAAGAAGGGACCTCCCCCTTTATTTACACAGATGGAAGACAGGGTGTGGAACATTGCCTATCTGTAGTTTTGTTTTGGGTTTCTTTTTAAGTGTTGGGTAGTTTTGCAGAACTCCTTTTCAATCTTGGTCACAGGAATAGCAATGTGGGAAGGGGAAGAGGAGATACAATAGGAAATGTAACTTATGTAAAACCAAAAGAGCAATAAAATATATTTTTAGAAAATAAAATTAGTACACTGTACCTTCATAGGCATTTTCTACTGGATCTTGTCAGGGTTTCACAGTTTAAAATGTGCATTCGAAAGCTCTTCTTCAACTCAGTTTACATACTTCTTCTCATTTAATATGCGCTTTACATAAGTAGACCTTTTCTTACACCTCTACATAAAGCAATTTTTATGTAATGTGAATAGAAGGGAGAAAGAGATGCTGGAAGAGGACTGAGCTGGTGGAGAGAGGGGGTTGGCACACAGTTCAAGGATACATAAGGGTCAGGGACATAGATGTGAAAGCAGGAGGAGGAACATGCCTGCTAGCTGAGCTCAGAGGAAGAACACTCAGACATTTATGGGACAGATAGGAGGAAACAGGAGATATACCCAGGGATGGGAACAGATACCTGGTACCTGGCACATACTGAATGCAGACACATGGGGTCGGTGGGCAAAGGTCTCCTCTCTTAGGAGGAGTTCTCAAGTCAAGTCCCCAGGCTAGCTAGGAGGTCTCTCCCAGTCTCCATTTTGCTTTTACTTGAAGGGTTGTTTGTTTGATTGGTTTTGTTTGTTTGTTTTTCTTGGTGGCGGTGATAGGGAGGCCTCAGAGTTCCAGGCCCAAGGGGCAGGAGCAGAGAGAGTGAGCACAGTAATGCACAGTAAAGTTAACATAGGTGGTTTTGAGAATGAGGATATCTTTCAGCATTCTTTATTTAAAGTCCAATTTGAAATGCAGAAAACAACAACAACAAAACAAGAACTATTTGTAATTAAGATCTTTACTAAAGGCCAAAAAACGACTGAAGAAACAACTGTTTGACTTGGGTTTTCATATGCTGCGGCTTCAGAAATCTTTTTTCAACTAATTTTTCTCAACTCATGCTTTGAGAAATATATAAAAGTTCTTTAAAAAGACAAACATAAAAAGACAAACACTATATAAATCAGCATCTGGCTTAATGAACAATGATTTAAAGTATAATCTTTGGCAGTTGTTTAAAATATGCAAAACTGGGTTTAGCATAGTTATCCTGATTTAAAGCAAAAGCACATCTGTTTATGTGTAAGTAAATATAGTCTGATGGCAATTTGGATAATCTATCATAAGGAATCAACTGCAAGTTTAATAAGCATTATTTGTATTCTATGTAATAGTCTATTTGTTCTTTCAAGCCACTGCAATAATAAAAATCACTCAAACTCATTCAGTATGTACTAAATCCAAGGTACCTAGGCACAACATAGAAAATTCCAGTTGGCCAGTTCCCAGCCCATCTCGCTTAACTTTTTAAAGTATTACTACCATCTGGTTAGTAGTCTGTGTTTACCAAAACAGTAGCTGTGCACACATTTCTTTAGCAGCTGTGGTCAAAAGTTTCAAATGCATCCGCTTGGCTAAATAAAAACGCGCGATATTTTGGCTAGATAGACCCACCTTTGGTAAATCTGGTTACTAATCAACTACAATTCCTCAAAAACTAAAAAAGAATAATACCATTGCCTATTTCATATGGCTTTAAATGTCTCCACCATCTATTTCCATTACCTACTAATGATCACAGTCTAGACTTAAGGTCCATATGAGCAGGGGTTTTTCTGTAGACTTTGTTTTTATCCCCAGCACTTAGGACAGTGCCTGGCATATAGCAGAAATGAAATAAAAACTTGTTCACTTGACCTAATGAATCAGCAAATACAAAGATTTTTTTTCCCCAAAGTTCAGAGTCCTTAGGAAAGATTATTCTAGGGCAGCTAGGTGGCGCAGTGGATAGAGCACCGGCCCTGGAGTCAGGAGTACCTGAGTTCAAATCCAGCCTCAGACATTTAACACTTACTAGCTGTGTGACCCTGGGCAAGTCACTTAACCCCAATTGCCTCACCCAAAAAAAAAAAAAAAAAAGGAAAGATTATTCTAATATTAAACTCATTTTTACAAATGAAAAATCCAGAATTAGGATCAAACTTATCAGATTCCCAGTCCACTTATACCATCTAAATGCTGAGACAAAGTGAACAAAATCATAATAATCAAATGTTATATACATATATATACATATGTACATATTCGGATGAGACCTGTAATTTCATCAGTATAGGGAATTTCCTATACCAATATAAGGAAACTCCTTGCAGAAATGAATATAAGAACTTGCCTGCAAATTATAGTCACTGAGTGTTATCAAGGGTCACTCCACTACTAAGTGTCTGAGGCCATATTTGGCCTCAGGTCTTCTTAACTGCAGGACTGGCACTCTGCCCACTGTGCCACCTACCTACCTGGTCAGTTAAACATGGCAGGAACGAGTGGAAAGGATGACAGGAAAGAAGGAGGAAGGGGAAAAGAAGTTTTAGCTATCCTGACAAACCTTTCCAGACTCTTAAAATTGTATTACTTCCAGCACAGACCTACTCTAGGCATATTTGATCTGGTTCAATTCTAGCAGTCTTCATTTTCTTTAATGTCATTTCCACTTCCTCTCATAGAGAACATTGGGCACTAAGATCTTAAATCCCAAATGTGGAATCACTGTCATTAATGAAGAAAAGAGTTTGTTAGAAGAAAAGTCTGTTCATGTATCTTTTTCATTTTATCTATTTATTATTTTTCATCTACCTATTATTCCTCCAGTTACATTTTTAAAGGATCTTTCAATGTGGTAGAGTTAGGTCTCAAGCATTCTAAAAACTTTTTCTTCCACTGCTGTTTTTTATGAAATGATACTTCTCATTTTTCACCATTCTCCTCCTCAAGATTTTGCAAATTGGGTGATAATCTAAACTGATGTTATGCTTCTCTGCCATATATTTCAGTTTGGCAAAGAGGTAGTTTTCTAGGCTTTGGAGGAGACTTGTTGTAGGTGCTTCATATTCATTAAAATTTCACAGAAAATAGTTACAGTCTATTATAGGCATATGTTCCTTTATTTGCCATTCACTATCTATAGCTTATCTGAATAGATATCCTTTTTTCTAACTTAGTGAGGATTTTTATTTCTACTGTAATAAGGTGACACTGACCATATCCAGTTGATCTGGAAATGTTCACATTGGTAATCAATCATTTCCTGCTGACATATGGTTAATTTTAATTTTTATAATGTTATTTAGTGCTCAACCTGTCCAGAGTCAATTCATTCTCCTCTTGAAGAAATCACTTATGACACATAAATATGAAGATTTTGTTTAGTGTGTAAGTATAAGTTTTAGGAGTACTATGTTTCTTAGGATCATAGATTCTGAGCTAGAAGAAGCCTTAGAAGTTGTCTAGGGGGGCAGCTAGGTGGCGCAGTGGATAAAGCACCGGCCCTGGATTCAGGAGTACCTGAGTTCAAATCCGGCCTCAGACACTTACTAGCTGTGTGACCCTGGGCAAGTCACTTAACCCTCATTGCCCTACTAAAATTAAAAAAAAAAAAAAAAAAAAAGAAGTTGTCTAGTCTGAGTTCTTCATTTTATGGATGAGGAACTGAGGCCCAAATATGTTAAGTGGCTTTCTCAAAAACATACTGGTAGTAAATGTCACAAATAATGCCATAGGACAATTCCAAGAGCAGCAAAATCCACAGAGGAATGTGCTGAGATCATTTTCCAACTAAGGACGGTTTGGAAGGTCGGAAGGAGGGAGCTGCTGCACAGGAGTGGACCCCAACCCCCCAGTCACCTTGATACAGATCCAGTCCCAGGAAGGCCTCACGAGAGGAGACCCCCAGAGCCTCTGAATCAGCTGCAGTGCCAGTGTCCTCTGGAACTAAGCTCACAACCTGGTGAGAGGGCTGAGCCCTTGGCAGGGGGGAGATTACAGGGGTCTTGGCTGGTGCTGAGGCAGAACTTGGGTTTTTCACCCCTGCTGAGAACAAGAAGGTAGGCTTGAGTAGCAGTGGCCCAGGTGGGGGAGGGGCACAGGCTTGTAGGAGCTCACAACCACTGCACACAAAACTGGTTGATTAGCAAGTTGGTCTGGGGTCATCTGTGGATCAGGGAACAGGCCAGGTGAGTGAAAAACCTGCTCCTCCTTAAATCATACCACCTGGGACTTCTGAAGCTTGGGATACTGCAGCCTGGAAACAGTGCCCCACTTTAAGGAGCTAAAAGTCAAGTAAAAGAAAAGCAAGATGAGCAGACAGAAAAAGGTGAGGACCATAGAAAGTTTCTTTAAGTGATAAGGAAGATCGAGGTGCAACCTCAGAGGAAGACGTCAATGTCAGGGCCCCTATATCTAAAGTTTCCAAGAAAAATATGATTTGGTCTCAGACCATAGAGGTGCTCAAAAAGGACTCTGAAGATAAAGTTCGAGAGGTAGAGGAAAAAATAGAAAGAGAAATGAGGGTGATGCAGGAAAGACATGAGAAAAAAGTCAGCAGCTTGGTAGTAAATGTCAGAGCCAGGATTTAAACAGCTCTTCTGACACCAACTCTAGTACTCTTTTTCCCTAGGCTATGTGTCATATCTATCATATATGTATATGTATGTGTACATGCACATATATGTACATATTATGTATACACACGTACATACGTTATTTTACCAACCTCCCTTATGCTTAGCTTTGCATAGAAATTATATTAAAGCTTTAATTTTGTTTTAATCAGTGAAAAGAACTCAAGTAAGGGATTTCTTCTATTAACTCAAGTGTCACCTTCTCACAACCTAAAGTCTTAGTTAGTTGCCTGAGGCACTAGGAGGTCATATCACTTTATTTGAATCCAAGCTTTCTCTATTCTGAGGCAGCTCTCTATCTACTCTATCACACAACTTCAGTAGTAAAGTATAAATATAAAGAACTCAGGTCTTCTTGCCAGGAATGCGGCTCTCTTCACCACTCCATGAAGATTTCGAACTTCAGTATCTAAGTATAATTAATTTAATTTGAAATGTTGTGTTGAATTCTTCACAGAATTTCTTTTGTTCTTTATCCTCAGATACTTCTGGCACATGAATTACATTTTTAAAATAGTGCAGTTTTGCTCCTCGTGAGCATCACAAGGCAAGATAAGCAAGCTTCACATGAAAAGATGTTTCTTGTTGCTTCTGGATACATGGTAAAAATCCAACTCTAAAGCATTTTTATTTACATTATTTATTTGGAACTGTTCTATTTAATTGTAATTTCTTTACATCTTTAGAAGTACATTTTAAAATTTAGTAAGTATTCTTAGCAAGGGCAGTACCAAAACAGGTGGCAGGCCGTATTTGGACCACAGGCCATATTTTGCTGACCCCAGCTCCAAAACCATTCCAAAATGGCAGACAGATCCTGTCATAGCTTGTGCTCTGCTGGTACCATCTTCCAGAACCTTGAATCATGCCCACAATGAGGCTTCAGAGTAGTGATTTCCTACTCATTGTCTAAATTTCCAATATACCATGCATAACTTTAAAAACAGTTAAGTTGTTGTGGAGAAAGATTTAGTTGAACAAACATATATAAACTCTATGTTCACATTTGTGAACATTTCACACAGGCTGAAACCTATAGTTCAATTTGCACAGGTTGTCCAGATTCAATCACCATCTGACCACTGAGGCATACATAGTCAATTCTCTTGCTAAACCTAGCACAGGCCAAAGTTTAATTTAATGTTGTTGAGAAGAGGGAAGCAAAATTGTTTTGAAATTCACTCTGAAAAGCAGCCTGTTGTATTAGAACAAACAGCAGCTTGTTTCTATCATTCCTTTGTTTGACAAGTCTGGGCTGGAGAGAAAGGTCATTTATGCCTCAAAGCATCAAATTAACATTTGAGGACATGAATTTTAAAAATGGCTATTTGCTTCTGCTTGGTGAATTGCAAATGTACTTAATAAAAAAGAAAAGTCACTACAGTCTTATTCAATGCCCCTAAAAAGGAAAAAATAAAATTTTTCCTCAGGCAAATGAAGAATTGATTTTACATCCATGTCAACACATGCTGACTATGTCTTAATTAAGACTCGCTCTTTAATATAAAAATTAAGGAGGTTGCTGAAATGATGTCAAACTCTTAAGGAATGGGGAAAGAAAATTACTATTTAATTACCATAAAATGACTTTTGGGCACATCATATAAATATCACATAAGATGAATAAGAATCCACCTCCCCCCATCCACCAGAGAGCATCAATGGAACCGTTTATGGAATAATTTGCAATGGATGAAGTGTGCAGTCTCAGTTAAACCAGCATTTCTGGTCTTGCAACACAAAAAGTACGAACATGTATATGTATAATGTGTGTATGGTATAATCTCATCTTCAAATAATGATAAAATTTTATTAACTAAGTAGAGTGCCTAAAACATTTTTCATTGGGCTTAGAAATAATGGGGTTTGAGTTGAAAAAAGTTAGTGAAGTTTCATAAGAAACAATAAAAAGCATAAGAAGATAATAAAAACATGCAAACATTGTCTTTCCTAGAAACACAGAATTTTGAGTCTAGAACCTTATTATCAAGGCAGTAAAAAGTTTCTATAAGCAAAAATTTAACATTAAATATATCAACAAAACACCTAAGGATAAACTTATAATCCTATAGCCAAATTATCCTATCATTATTAACAAAGTTTACCAGTGTCTATAACCTAGGGCTAGACAAGGGTTTTTTCCTTTGGACTTAAGAAGCCAAGATAATTGAAACAATCTAGGAAGGTCCTGAACCATATATGTATATACTATATACATAATATGTGTATGCTATATGTAATATACTATATATATATATATATATATATATATAAAACTCTGCTTACTTATTGCATCTATCCTTTTTAAAATAATTCCCCCTCCAACCCCCAACCAAGCTGAAACAAAACACAGATAATCATAAGCATTAAAAATGAAGTACATGCTATAGTTTTAGAAAGAAATGTTAATTTCCATGATAACATTTCTAGAGACCATGGTGATATGGCTTTGTCAAACCCAGCTATAATCAACTTAAAACCCAACTTATTTTTTTTATTCTAGTAAACTCTTAAAAGGAGAATGGAAAAGAGTCATCCATATATTACCCTGTCTGATAAACTAAATAAAGTTAAAATGAAATGAACTGATGAACTAAAGACAAGAAAATGTATAAATTTTCCACAAAGAACAAAGGAAACAAACAAGGGCAGGTAGTTCTCCATCTTTAAAGCAAGCTTTCTAAAATCTTTCACTTTTTATTACTAGGAATTTTGTAGAGACTTCATTCAAAAAACTTAATACTTGCAGTTATACCCAAGCCTCTAAGGTTTACGTAGGCTCTGTTGTCTGTCCATCTTTAAACATAAAAAGGATAAAATGTTCTTCTGAATTAGAGGTCAAAAAAACAAGGGCTCCAAATACAATAAAACTATTTATAAATGTAAAAAACAATTCTTAATTTCTCAGGTCCTACAAAAATAGGCGGGACAAATTTGGCCTGCAGGCCCTAGTTTGTCCATTGCTGACCCCATACATGGATGATATCTAAGGTCACTTCCAGTTCTAACTCTTTCAAGTCAATGAATTAAATCATTTTTCTTCACTTAAATAATATGAGCTAGACATAAAATTAGCCAATATTCCTGTGGCCAATTTCTTGTAACCCCAAGATATCACCTAATGTTTTCATTTGTGTGGGTATTCACTTCAAACATGCAGATTTCAACCATTCTATTGACTCTCATCCATGTCTTCCCATAAATTTGTCACGAGGTCCACTGGACATTTTAGTCCTAACTGGTGTTTTCCTCACAGTGTATGAATACAAATGAAATACAAAGACTAGCAGTAACCATCCCTTAACTCTGGCCATCATTTTTCAAGTCATGCATCTTTCTGATGACATCTTTTATATAAGTTGTGTCAAACAAATAGAAACAAGGGCCACTAAAAGAAATATAAGGATCCCTGTGGGCAACATACCGACTCAGAAAACCACATATTAACATTATCTATGTTCTGTTATATTTTTATTTATTTTTCTAAAAATTTCTCTGGTTGTTGCTGCTGGTTTGACACCTCTGCTTTACACTACTTCCCCATTTGTAATGTGTTATAGTGTAATCATAACTACCATGAGTCTCTTCACTGCCCTTTGGGTAACACTCAACTTCATTTCTTTGGATAATAGAACATTTCATTATTCACATCTATACAATAAAAAATCTATAAACAGTTGTTCTAACAAACTTTTTCACCATCAATAGTGAAGCCACCACATGTAGATTCTAACATTATAGTCCCAAATGTGCTGCCAGAGGAAGCAGAAATGGAATTGAAGAAAATAAATATGGGAAAAGCAGCTGTACTGGACCAAGTACACCCAGAGGAGGCTTATGCTGGAGGCAACACAATTTAGAAGGCATTGATGGATCAATTCTGAAGATATATGAAAGAAGGAAGGACACCAAAGGGATAAAGGAAAAATCTTAGACCTCACTCTTTCAAATGACAGAATATCATTATCAGCCCATGTACCTACTTTTCTCATCTATATAAACATTTTATGAGAATAATCTACAAGTGTATCAAGGGCATCTTTGATGAAGGTATTATAAAGAAACAGTCCTTCATAAGCAATTTTCCAAAGTAGATCACATCTACAAAATGCACAACTGAAATGTATAGTGAACATAAAATCTCACTGTGCCTACTACTTCCTGACTTTAAAAAAGAATTTGATCTGGTAGAACAAAATACTGCCTTAAGGGCTCTTCTCCAACAAGATGTCTACTAGCTTCATACCAAAATTATATTTCAGATATATTATAGACTGAACAGTTTTTGTAGACAAGATGAAGAATCAAACCAACACTTAAAGCATTGCTTCAATGGGAAAACATGTTTTAAGTCACTGACTTTCAAATAACCTTTTAGAATACTACCTGTTCATAAATTCCATAATCTGCCTTATTTCCACTATTATAAATACCTCGAGATAAAGTAGCCAAATATTATTTCTTAATTACATAGAACACAGTCTCATGTCATTAATACTTCATGAGTACACAATACTGGCCCATAACGACGATGACTATTTTGTTCAAAGTTCCACAAAGAGGGAACAGTTAAGTGGCGCAGTGGATAAAGCCCTGGATTCAGCCAGGAGGACCTGAGTTCAAATCCAGCCTCAAACACTTGACACTTACTAGCTGTATGACCCTGGGCAAGTCACACAAAGATACAGTAGAAAATGTTATTCATAGGTTGATGAGAGAAAAAAAGAAAATTCTTATGTACTTTTTTGAAGGTACTGCACCAAGGTTAAAATTAGTACTTTATTATACACTATACACAGTCTTGTTCTCTATTTCATGTATATAAATATTATCTCCCTGACCAAACTAAGTTCTTTGTGGGATGGAACATGTCTTATATTCCTCATTCTTGCTAAAGAAACTAACGCAGTGCTAGGCACATGCTAAATGAAAAGCAAATATTTAATTAAATACATAATGCTTACTATAATGATTGTAAGCAACATTTAAAATGTTTCCCTTTTAGTCAGGTCACTTGGCAAAGGACTTTAGTACAGCAGTTCAATCTCCAAAAAAGCACAAAGCTCAAAAGTGGACATTCCTTGCTCAATCAAGCAAAACAGAGAACATTAAACAAACTGATCCACTAATGCTACTATGTTGCTAGTAGTTTATGACTTCTCTAAAAACCTGGGTAGACAAATAGGAGAAAAACTGATAAAGAAAATGACCTGTCCTCAGATTAAATTAGCCATACTCCCCTTTAAAGGAATTAATAGAGTCAAATAAGACAACTCATTTGTCAGTTTTGAAGAAATGACATTTCTGGCCACTAAAATCACTTCCAGCTCTAAATCTACAGTGTACAATGTGCCTTCAGGTTGGTAGGACCTGTAATCAATCACTTGTATGTTGTTTTACTTCTTTTCTTTACAGGGTAATAGGATTCTCATCCCAACTCAATCACAGTCATTCTCTGATTTTGAGAGTCCCCCTCAAACAAACCACAGTCACTGATAGAGATTTCTAGGAAGCGAACTGCTATTTCTCTATGTAGTAGAATAGTATGTATCCTTCCAAACCCACCCCAAAATACACAAGTATGCACATTTACTTTTCTTGATCCATATTAACTCACTATGTGCTATGTGCTTTGATATCTTAATATTAGTTATCTAATTTACTGTGAGACTAGAGATGTTGAAATACAGAAATAGAGTGAAAAGTGCTAAATGAGGAGTATTATGGGACTTGACTACAGGTGACCTTTTCTTCCCATTGGACAGTATACTGAAGCCCTTAAACTGGCTTATAGTATTTTCATGTATACAAATACACTGTGGACTTTGTGCAAAGCATCGACACTTCACAGATATGTTTTGATTTACCATTTAATACCACAGTAACATCGTGCTCTTTCAACTTCCAAAACATTGTTTTAATAAAAGTATATACCAGTTCCTTGTCAGCAAGGATATTCTGATGATATACAAACCACCAGAATTTAGTGATCTATTTTACCCAGTATTGTCAACGAAAATTTAGAGATGTATATAGAATTTTTAAGACTATTAAATATAGGTGATGCAGTGGATAAAGCATCAGCCCTGGATTCAGGAGGACCTGAGTTCAAATCCGGCCTCAGAAACGTGACCCTAGCTGTGTGACCCTGGGCAAGTCACTTAATCCTCACTGCCCCACCAAAAACACACACACACACACACACACACACACACACACACACCCCAAAACAAAAATACTATTAAATAATTAATTTCCATATGATTCTGGCTGAAAGTAAGTCTGAAGATGCATTATCCTTATTTTTGTAAAGTTACCCATAATCTGCTATACATCTTCTTTGCCTACTTCAAGAGAACAATCATAAGAACTTGACTCATTACAGGATGAGAAGATAATAGATTTAGTGCTAACAGAGGCCTTGGAAGCCATCAAGTCCAGCCCCTCATTTCTCAGATGAGGAATTGAACTGATTGACTCAAATTTTATGGGAATTAGAATGGATAAAATATCATAAACAGTGACACAACCAAATGGATAATCATAGAAAATCTTAATCTTTGTAAACTTCTCTAATTAATCAAACCTAAAGAATAACTATAAAAATATAAGCCTGGTGATAGCATAAGGGGTAAAGAGCATTCCCCCCCCCCAAAAAAAAGGAATAAAGATGGAAATAAAAGAGAGAGGGAAAGCATGGAGAGTGAAGTCAAAAGCAGAACTTCATTTCCTTATTTCTTAAGCACCTACTATGTGCAAACCACTGTACCAAGTCCTGAGCATAGAAACACACACACACACACACACACACACACACACACACGCACAATTCCTTACAGCATTTACATTAATACTTGGGAAACAGGGCATATTAGTAAATACACATCAGCTTAAGAACAGAAAGTGTATTAACAACTAGGGAGATCAAAAAAGGCTTCATATGAGAGGCAGCCCTGGAACTAAGCCTTGAAGGAAACAAATGGAGGTGGAAAAAAATGCGTTTTCAAAAAAGCAAAGTCTCTGAAAAGGAATGAGAAGATTTACATGAACTGGGGCAAAGCAAAATGAGTAGAACCAGGAGAACATCATACACAGCAACAGTGATATTATATGATGATCAACCATGAATGACTTGGCTATTCTCAGCAATACAATGATTAGAGATTATACTGAAGGACTTATGATGAAAAATGCTAACCACTTCCAGAAAAATAACTGATGGAGTCTGAATGCAGATTGAAATGTACTTTTTTAAAACTTTATTATTCTTGGGGTTTTGTGGGTCTGCATTTTCTTTTGCAATACAACTGATAGGGAAATGCTTTACATGACTGCACATGTTTAGTCTATATCAAATTGCTCAAAATTCAAAAAAACAAATGTTAACATTTTTGTTCACATGTGGCTGAGGAAAAAAAAAGGTTTTTTTTTTAATTTGTTCAAAAAAAAAGTGATTTCTAATGTGGTAGGACCTGCCAGAGCTTGTGCTCTACTAGCACTTCCTTTCAACAACTAGAGCCTGGAATCCACATCATGATGAGAATATGTACGCATATATACATGCAGACACAGAAACATATAGTAATAGTTTACATATAGGTAACACTTTAAAGTTTACTAAATACTTTCCTCAAAACAATCCCATGAGTTATTATTAGTCTTGGTTCACTGAAGAGTCAACTGGGGCTCAGAGAGGTTAAGGAAAACTGATCAAGTGTCAGCAAGTAAAACCCAGGTCTCCTAATTCAAAGTCCAACGCTTTTTTGCAACACACCACACTGTCTAATCATTTTAAATTGTAATCTACACCTGTGACTTCATTGGTATGGGGAATTCTCAGTAAGAAAATTCCTTCTACCAATGTAGATACTAAATTATTTTGAACTCTTAAAGAGTTCCCTGAGGACAGAACACCAACCCCAACACCAGAGCCAACATGTTATCAGGAGCAGGAGGTAAGTTTAGACATTCCTCATATTCTTTATACCCTACACAAACATGATCTCTTATTTAACAAAGACACATACAAAAATGCATTATTTTACAAGGTTGATTATTGAGAAATTGACTACATTCTGTCTTCCAAATTCATTACCCTTTTGAAGCTCCTCAACAACCTAGAATACTGGACTACATTCTCTAAATTCCACTTAATTTAGTCTGTCTGTAACAAAGGTGATTGGACTGGGTATATATAGCCTAACAAGGGTGGTAGACTTGGGCATATGCATTCTCCTCTTGCTGAAGGGTACCTACTTTGTCCAACTCCATCACTACATGTATATATTAAACAAGATCTAGATTCTGTAAATCTCATATTTCAGATACTAACACATAAGGTTTCTGGTTCCAGGTGGCCATCAAAATTTCTAACACTGTGATTTTCAAATTTTTTTAAACCACAAGTCCCCTATGTCCCAATGTATAATACCACTCCAACCAAAACACAAGGAAAATTAATCCACAGTTTATTTTAAAGGTTCAATTTTATAGGAAAATTTTACTTCAGATACACAATTATCTTATAATGTAAATGAATCAGGATAAATCAAAAGCCACTCAACCTACATATGCCACAATATAGGGTTTCTTAACCTGGAGTCTGTGAATTTAAAAAATATACATTTTGATTACTATAATTCAATGATTAGCTTTCTTTGTAATTCTATGTATTGCGTCTTAAGCATTTTAAATTCTGAGGAATCAATAGGCTTCACCAGATTGCCAAAAGGGATCTAAGACACTAAAAAGGTTAAGAACCTGTGTCCTAGTAGAGAGGATACTGGACTAAGTTATATAGAACTGGTTTGCAGCCGTGATAATCACTTAATTACCTGCATAACATGGATCAAGTAGTAATTTCTGAAGGCCTCACTTTCCTTGCTTGTAAAATGAGATAATACCTGCCCTGCCAACTTCACAGGACTTTTTTTTAGTATAAAACATTTACAATAGACACAATAAACCCTTCTTCGATGACAAAGTATACAAATATTTTAGAGTTAAGAGATTAATGAATTAACGATGTCATTTCATATTGAGGAGAATTATCAATAATCAATCTAATATATATTAGACAGACAATACCAAATGGACAATAGTTTGGGCCCAGCATTGAACATGACAAGAGTGGCCAGGATCGCCTTTAGAGAATTGTTCAAATCTTTTAATGACACCAAGTTTCTCCCTGAAACAAAGACTTCTTTTTAAGATCAATATTCCTCCAGTGTTTTCCTATGGCTTTAAATCATGTAACCCTAGGTCTCCTAAGCAGTGGTATCAAATTCAAACAGAAACAGGGACAACTAAACCAAATAAAATTATCCCTGGGAGCCACATAATGACTTAGAAAACCACCTAATAATATTGTCTATATTATATTTTTATTTATTTCATTCAATATTTCCCAATTACACTTTATATTTATATTGTACTCTGTCCCTGAGCAAGGGCTACATGTTAGACACCTCTGTTCTAAAGAATGGAAACTGCGGTTAACCCAAGGCTAATGGAGAGGCGCATAGTGAGTGTGACTAGGCTGTAATGTATTACAACTAAATAATTACAAAGGAGATTATTGATTAGTCATTTCCTCTCAAGACTTCCATTATAAGGAAGAGCCCAAGCCAGCCATTTCACTCCTTTATTTCTTTCCAATCCATTCCTGACTCTCTGGACTTCTTTCTTTCTCATTCTCCAAGCAGTTTTCTCACCATGGAAGTTCCCTTCCCCATCATTCTTCAGTAGACTTTTCCCTCTATTCTTCTACCTGGTCAGTCCTTCGTTTCCTTTTCAAATTCCTTTTATGGGTTGTCCTCCCCAATTAGAATGTAAGCTCCTTAAGGGTAGGGACTATCTCCTATTTGTATTCTTAGGAATTAGCACAGTGCCCAGCACATCATATGAGTTTAATAAATGCTTACAGGCTTGACTTGAAAAATGATATAAAGGATGTGTTCCCCAAAAAAGTATACATGAAAAAGATAATGGGCTGCTCGTGTGACAAAAGGAATAATGAATGACAGCTAAATTCTCCACAATTATTTTTGACCTGTCAAAAGAAAGTTAAAGAAGGAGGGTAATACAGGATGGATAGACAGGGATAGGTTATGATCTGCATTGCTAGAAAGTCTATCCACATTGATAAGATCACAGATCCATATGAGCATTCTCACTGTCTGCACAGAACTGTTATAGAGACTGGGAAAGAAAATGAACACCAGCCAACCAACAGTTCTTGCCCTCAAGAAGCTATTATTATCTTGTTACTTTTGTTCTCATGTGCAACACTAACTGCTTGATAGCATTCTTTCGCATGTGTTTCCATTTTCTTAACTCAGGATGTGATTTACCAGTTGTTATTCACAATGAATAGTAAGTAATATATAATGGATTTACATAAGTAGAATTTTCTTCAAAAGAGCTTAAAGTTTTATTACCTCATTTGTTCCCATAACAATCTTAATGCTAAAAGGTATAGTTACAATAAATCACTAGCAAAGCACAAACTAAAATTAATATTTTCTGGTTCCTAGGGCTCCGTGTTAGGTCCACTAGACTGTCTCACTATGAATTAATCAATCTATACAAAGGTCCTAATCTGAACTCTGCCTCTAGATAGCCATGTGTTTTTTTTAGCAAGTCACATTCTCTCAGGGAATCAATTTCCTCATTTGTAAAACTGAAGTGGGAGGGAAGCAGAAATGAACCCTAGCTTAACTTCTAGGATTCTATCATTTGGGTTCAACATTTCAATAGACCTGTGTGTGAATCGCTAAAATAGGTCCTCACTTCTATGGTACAATCCATACATGACTCCTCTTAAGGTGTGGTTTTTTTTTTGGTTTGTTTGTTTGCTTGCTTTGGGGAGGGGTGTCCATATTCTCCAAACAGTCCTACATAACAAATCTTCTCAACCTAAGAGAGGAAGCTTTCTTCAGGGTTCAATAAAACTGTACTATTAGAAGTGTAGTGGAAAGATCTCTCCTCCAAAAGAGCCCTAGGCTGGGGTGCAGAAGACAGAATTAAAGAATCAAAATCTACTTTCAAGTCTTGCTGGTTGTTCTAGCTCAGGTACAATGGGAAAGTCACCTCTCTCTGGGCTTAATTTCCTTATCTGTTTGTTTTAATGAGGTTAACCTTATACTTTACAAAAGCAGGGGGCCATGGGGGGGGGGGCGGCAGCTAGGTGGCACAGTGGATAGACCAGCTGTGGAGTCAGAAGGACCTGAGTTCAAATCCAGCCTCAGACACTTGACACTTACTGGCTGTGTGACCCTGGGAAAGTCACTTAACCCCAACTGCCTCACCAAAAAAAAAAAAAACCGGGGGGGGGGGAGGGGGGAGGGGAGGCACACTGCTAAACACCATACCTCTAAATGCAAAGGAATCATTCCAACCTCTGATTGAAACCATTGTATAACCATGGAAAAGTCACTCAATTCCTACTCAGTTTCCTCATCTATAAAATGGGGGTAACAACAGCAATTACATCACAACAACCTCACAGAATGTTCTTTGTAACTCAATTAGCACTTTAAGAAACTATGATTATTCATTTGAAACTAGTATCCACAAAGTAAATACACAGAAGTCATTGACTTTTGTCCAGGAAGGAATCATTATTAGATCTCTTAGCTATCCAACAAGCAAAGCTGTTACTGAAGGTGTTCTAGCCTCAAATGTATTTTCACACATCCTCAGAAATCAAAATAGTGACAGAAGGTGAAATATTGACCTTCCATTTTGCCGTTACGATGCTTAAGAAAATATAATAGGAACACACTAGCAGTGTCTTAACACACACGCAAAAAAACCAAAAAAACAAACAAAAAAAACCCAAGAGTACAAAGTCCTCAATCTTGGCCAAAGTTAAAAAAAAAATCCCTTATCAGAAAGTCTTCCTTAATGATATTCTTTAAATGTGGAATCCCTGAAATTATTACACTAAAATCAGTAGTTTAAATTAATTCTACTAGTTAACTTTTAGCAGCATTTCCTGAAAGACCTCTCAAAAACTACAAGTTCACCCAGAAGTTTGACATCATTATTTAAAATATTATTTATGAATTGATGCTCCACTCCACTCTTCTGCCCAATCCCTACCACCAACATAAACAGAGGTTTCAGAATTGGGGCCACAAAATGAAGAGTACAGATTCCTAAAGGGAAAAAAAAATATTTCCGAACAATAGCATTAACCAGCATGTCTGCATCAAGGGCTTCAATATGGCTAAATACCCTATGTAGTTTATAAGGCTGGAATTCAACTTGTAAATTTTCCCTTGGAGAAATGTGGTGTTTGTAAGTCTGAATGGGAAGTGATGCAGTGGTGCTGATGTCAAACATTTTGTATTCTTATTCTACTCATAAAAATTTTCAAGAAACAAAACAAGGTCTAAAGAAGAAAAATAAATGTGAATGATGGCATTTCTCCTATACTTTGGAATTTCTAACGCTTACATTTCCCTCTGTCAGCAGTTCTGAAAGTGAAAGAAACATTCTTTAAGGTAGAAAATAAAAAGTAAAAGCCTCCCCACTCAACACAAAGTTGAATCTTGCCTGGGTCTTCCAATCTCCAGACTGTAAGTTTTCACTTTCTCTCATAGGTCTTGAAAAGTGGGGCTATGACATTTAAGCTAGGGATACTTCTATTTTAAATTTAAACAGAGAAGGGAAGCAATAAAGTATGCTTAAGAGAAGTAAGCAAACACTATATAGCATGCTAAGGTTTCTGACAAGGAAAACCCTTCACATAATACAAGGAAAAAGCATTAGACAAACATTCAAAACAGGACAACCTAAGTTCCCACTCCCGCCACAACCTATCGTTCACAAACTCAACTGCGCCTGTATGCCAGCTCAAAGACGCATGCGCCTCCCTGTCCCGTTTCCCCCCCCCCCCCCCGCCCCCAACCGGCACCGCCCTTCCCCCCCCTCCATACACACATAACACAGCCACCCACACAATCCCCTCCCGATGCACGCACTGTCAGTCTGGTCTGGCCCTCAGCTGAACTGCTTGGGCTGACGTCAGCTGGCGACTGAGGCAGCATTCCTAAACAGTTCAGACAAACCCACTGGTGGGAAGCTTAGAAAGCCCTCAGCTGTAGTGAAGAAAGCAAAGGCTTGGCTGGGAGCCAAACAACTGAGCTCAGCATTTTGTAATGCACTTCCTTTTTACTTAACAGCTTGCATAATGCCTTTAACCCTTCCTTTACCCAGCTATTTTACTATTAACCCTTTCTTTGGTAACTTTAATTCAATTAATGCACCACAACCTCTCAAAAACGAATTGATTTTTAATGTTGCTGAATAAAAACCATACATACTCACGTATTACTTCAACTGTATTTTGTTTAAAACAACAATACTTTACAACAAGAAAAAGTAGGCAAAGACTGAATTATAAAAAGTGCAAAATCGTAAATGTGAATTTGTTTGAAGATTATGCCAACTGTTAAGGGAGAAATGGATACTTCAGTTCCACTACTATTAAAGAATTCAAAAATCTATCATAAAGCCAGAGATTGCTATGGACAAAAAATAATTTTCAATAACTAAATTTCAATATTCATCCAATTAAATATTCCATGGACATCAATAAAACTGAATTCTGAGAAGAGTACTACATTGCTACCTAGTGCCAGACAAAACTATTTTTCCTCATTAAGAATTTCTTTGAAATTAAAGATTTTTTTCCACTTTAGATTACTTATATTCCTCTATTTCAGAACCTCCACTGCCATATACTGTGTTTTTTTCTAAATACTGACTTCTACAAAAAGAATTCAAACTTTGCTTTCATCATTTTGAGACTTTCTAGAAAATAAGTGTTGATTGGGTCTGATTTTTATCCTCTTTGTAGACAAGTTCACCCTTTAAATGCCTAAAACACAAGAGAGGAATTAAGATTTTAAAGAGTCTCCATCTGGTATTTGGTATTCCCTTTCAAAGCCTTTCTACACGATCCAGATCTCTATTAAGGGTCATTGAGGTATTGTGGGATGAACAATTGCTTTGGAGTAGGAGAATCTGGGTTCAAATACCACTTCTAATTCTTCCTATCCCTGTGACCTTAATCAAGTCACAACCTTCCTGGACTTCAGGATCCTCTTTTCTATGATGAGGGATGTGAATTAAATGGTCTCTAAAGTTCCTTTCAGCTCTAGATCCATGAGTCTATGAATTACCAAACGAGGGATCATGTCATTTCCATATTTAGTTTAAATATACAAGACAATCTTAAAGGACTACTGATTAAAAATACTATCCACATCCAAAGAAAGAACTGATATTGATGGAACACAGACTGAAGCATGCTATTTTTCACATTCTTACATTTTTTATGATTTTAGTTTGCTTGTAGTGATGTTTTACATGATTATACATGTATGACCCATATCAGATTATTTGCTGCCTCAGGGATGGGGAAGGGAGGGATTATTCTCTAATACTTTTTTTTTTTAGGGCAATGAGGGTTAAGTGACTTGCCCAGGGTCACACAGCTAGTAAGTATGTCATGTGTCTGAGACTGGATTTGAGCTCAGGTCCTCCTGAATACAGGGCCAGTACTTTATCCACTGTGCTACCTAACTGCCCCTATCTCTAATACTATTCTACTGTATTATGGAAATGTTTGTTTCATTTAAGTTCAGAATAAAATAAATACTTTTTAAAGATGTTATTTCCACTGAAAAAAAATAGAGATGATAGCACCATAGTACTTACATCACACTTTTGTTGTAATTACTCTAATGTGAAATTGTATGTATGTGTCTTGGAAACCTTCAAATACTATATAACTGCCAATTCTGGGAAATAAATAAGTGTCTTAATAGAAAAAAATAAATATACAAGTAATCTAAATATATCTGCATCATTTAAAGTTACACAAAATCATTCCTACAAAAATCATTTGCCTTAATCATTCATTTTAAAATTAATTTCCTTTTATACTAACTTCCATACAGCACGTTTGAACATTATAGTTTTAAAGGAGCTTTACAGAGTAACCTAGTTTATCTTCCAACTGTTGACAAAAAGATGCAAAATTGAAAATCTTACTTGTCAATCATGAAACTCAAAGGTGAGGAAGCAAGTCTCAAAACCTCTAACCAAAAATATCCAGGAAACTCAAGTTCCTATCATTAATGTAATAACTCCAAAAGGACACTGGAGAACTATGAAAATAAAGCATAAGAACTTTGATTTATTACAGTATCTTCCAACCAGACAAGTTAAACTAAAGAGTTGATAATATTCAGAAGCATCTATTCTCTCCTTTTCATTACTATCAGGATTACAAATCAGGCACAATTTAAAGATGTTTACAAACATTTGGTTTCAATTCTAATCATAAAAGTGATAATATTGAGTGAAAATATCTAAAAATTTTGCAGGGTTCTTAAATGAAACAGAAAGTAAAAATGAAAAATATTTAATCTAGTAAATAAATATTCAATTGTTATTTCTTTAAGACATTTTAATTTTAGGAAGAGCTATTCCCAGCACCATAAAGAGACACAATATACTTTAGTGTGCCTAACCATGACAAAAATTATGATAGCTAACATTTGCATAAAAGCTTTTAGGTTTGCAAAGTGCTTTGAATATATTATCTCATAATAAGTCCGGGAGATAAGCAATATCATCCCTATTTTATAAATGAGGAAATTGAGGCAGGCAGAAGTGATTTACCCAGGATCCCATAGCTTACCAGTAAAGGTCTGAGTTAGGATTCAGGGGTGTTGCTTACTCCAGGTCTAGCACCCAATACAATACAACTACTGTATCAGGTAGAGTCCTGAGCTTGCAAATGGGTAGTGTTCAAGATATTATTAGTCCTTTGGGACTCAAAATATATATATATCTTCATAGCTACAATGTTTAATATAATGGCCAATCTGACAGATCCATAGTGATTTTTACAATCTTATTTTAAACTATAATTTCAATATTCCATGCTTTTTCTTTCTAACCACATATTCTCAACCCCTGGCAATATCATTTCTTTCCCTAAAACTTTACTGAAAATGCAGTAACATTACCCTTCTTGAGCTCTCTGCAGTATTTGATGCCACTGACCACTCACTCCTACTGGATAGTCTCTCTCTGTCCCTTGGCTTCAGAGACATCACAATCTCCTAATTCTTTCTCTGTATTTCAAACCATTCCTTTTGTCTCCTTATCCTCTTTTAGAACCCTTAAGGTCAATACCCGTCTCTGGGGGTATGTCTTTGTCCCTCTTCTCTTTTCATTCTATACTCTCCCTTAGCGGTCTCATTCACTGCAGTTTCAGCCATGACCTCTACAAGATTTTTTAAAATTAATTTGTTCCTCCTACTACATACCCTTGGATTAAGCAATTTTAAAAATGTTTCAATACATATCTACATAGTCTGGTAAAACAAATTCCCACATTAGCCATGTCCAAAAAATATATGTATCCCTCTAAATTTTAAATTCATCACTTTTCCATCAGGAGGTGAATGGCTATTCCTTCTTCGTTCTTTTGGACTCATGGTTTATCAATGCATTCATCAAGGTTCTAAAGTCTTTCCAAAGTTGTTTTTCTCTATAATGTTGATATTATTGTATAAAAAGTTCTAATTTTGTGATCACTTCAGAAAAGTCTTCCCAGTTTCCTCTGAAACTGTACATCTCATCATTTCTTATGATTAAATAATACTCTATTACACATATATACCACAATTTGTGTAGCCATTCCTAAATAGAGGGACAGGGACAACCCCTTTGTTTACAATTCTGAACTACCAAGAAACTACCTGTTGTAGTTATTTTTGTACATACCAATCCTTTTTTATCTTTTTTTTCTTTAAGGAATAATCTCTTAAGTCAACAACTCTACCATTTGCCAGGCACTGTGCTAAGCATGTTAAGGTCTAGTGATGATAAATCTGGGCCATGAAGTATATATAGTTTGGTTTATGTACAGCTGCTTTAATTTGCATTTCTCTCATTATTAAATTATTTGGGGCATTTTTTTCTTATGATGGTTGATAATTTGTATTTCTTCAGTTAAAAACTGCTTGTTCATATCCTTTGACCATTTATCTATTAGAGAATGGCACTTAGTCTTGAATCAGTTGCTTCCAGATGTTGGTCATCTAATCTCTTCCACCAAGTGACACCTCTCTTTAAAAAAAAAAACACTCAGTACCAAATGGTTTTAATGATTACAACCTTACAATACAATTTGAGATCTGGTACTGATAGACTCTACCTTTTCTCATTATTAACCTTAAGATTCTTTACCTTTTTTTCCCCTCCTTATGGATTCTGTTAATATTTTTTCTGGTTTTACTGGTAAGATATCCTTTTAGGATGTGATCTGTATAATACTGAATAAATTAACTAATTTAGGTGGAATTGGCATTTTTATTGTATTGGCTTAAGCTTCCATTTCCCCAATTATTTAGCTCTGTCTTTACTTCTGTAAAGAGTGTTTTGTTGTTAGGTTCATAGAGTGGCCTGGAGGCATCTGGGAATATATATTCCCAAGAATTTTACAGCTTCCACAGTTATTTTTACTGGGATTTCCCTTTATGGATCTTCTGAGGTTTGTTGATATATATTACTTAAATTACATATATGTGTGTGTGTGTGTGTGTATGTAGAGATATATATATATATATGAATGCTCATGTTTTATATGGATTTAACTTGTATCCTACAACTTGGCTGAAGTATTACTGTAATTAATTTTTAGCTGACTCTCTAGGGTTCTATATACATCATCACATCTTCCAAAAGCATTAATTTGGTTTTATCTCTGCCTGTGTTTATTCCTTCAATTTCTTTTTCTTGTCATTGCTGTAACTAGAATCTCTAGCATTATGTTAAATACTAATGTTGATAATGAGAATACTGACTTTATTCCTGATCTAACTGGAAAGGCCTCTAACTTTTCTCCATTACATATGTTTGCTCTTAAATTTAGATAAATACTACCTTCTATGTTAAGAAAAGGTCCACTTACTATGCCCAAAGAGCTATAAAAACTGTGCATACCCTTTGATCCAGAAATACCACTGCTAGGTTTATATCCCAAAGACATCCCCAAAAAGAGAAAAAGACCTATTTGTACAAAGATATTTATAGCAGCTCTTTTTGTGGTGGCTAAGAACTGGAAATCAAAGGAATGCCCATTCATTGGGGAAATGGCTAAACAAGCTGTGGTATATGATGGTGATGGAATATTACTGTGCTATAAGAAATGACAAATGATGATTTCAGAAAGACCTGGAAAGACTTATATGAACTAATGTATAGTGAAGTGAGCAGAACCAAGAGAACATTGTGCACAGAGACAGCAACATTGTTCAATGAAGATTTGTGAATGACAACTATTCTCAGCAATACAATGATCCAAGACAATCCCAAAGAACTAAAGATAAAGCATACTATCCACTTTCAAAATAAGAACTGATATTGATTGAACAGACTGAAGCATGCAATTTTTTCCTTTCTTTCATTTTTTTATTCAAGTTTTCTTGTACAAAATGACTAATATGGTAAATGTTTTTACATAATTGTACATGTGTAACCTATATGTGATTGTTTACTGCCTCAGAGAGGGTTGAGGGGAGAGAAGGAAGGCAGGATAGAATTTGGAACTCAAAACTTTAAATAAAAAGTGTTTATTATTAATTTTAAAAAAGAAAAGGTCCATTTATTTCTATGATTTATGTAATTTTAAAATTCAGATTAGAAATTGAGTTGCCTTTTGAACATCTACTAAGATGTTATATTTATAGTCTTCCTTATGTTGAACCAACCCTATATTCCTTATATAAACTTAACCTATTTGTAGAATATAATCTTTCTAAAATGTTGCTATAGCTTATTTGCTAGTTTAGCATTTAACATTTTTATATCAATGTTCATTAGGGATGCTGGCAGATATTCTCCTTTCTTCGCTTTCTCTCTCCTTGGTTTGTATATTATGTTAAAACTGTAACTTGTGCTGGTCCCCCTGACCATCCAGTCAGTCTAGTAAAAGCAAGTTTATAACTAGGCAGTAAATAGCAGGAAAATGGGGAGCCTTGAAGTCACATCCAAACTGTCACAACCATCAAAGAAACATAATTTGTAAACAGTATCACATATTAACCAAAAATCACATCCTGCTAATACATGCTGAATCAGGGGAAGTCATCTGGGCTTTCCTGTCAGGGCCTTTTGGTCCTATGATATGTAAATCCCTCCACAGTTAAGACCAGCTGATGACCAAATGGTGCTGATGATTTTGAGATGATAGGGACATGCTAAGTTTAAGGTTTTACTGACAATTCTGAAATGATTTGAATATGTTAATGAACTAACCTCAAGGCAGCACAGATAAGTTAGTCTATCCCCCCCCCCCCCAACCCTTTAAGACCTCAAAGTCCTGCCTTCCCAAGCATGCTTCCATCATCAGGTCCATGTTGCCGAGTGATCTCAACTCCAATCCATGGTTATCTGAGTGATACTCTCTGCTCCCCCTCCCAATCCTCCTGTTCGAGCTGCCTGACTTCCTCCACCATCTCACCCCCTGTCTCTACACTGTCTGGTTTCATATCCCTTTCACCACTTGTCTCTGTATTTTCTGTGCCATTTGCCCACACGCCCTCTGTGGTTATTAAAGCACTGCTTACTATCCCATTTCCCACTGTCATCATGGTCTTTCCCAGCAAGCATCCAAAGAACTGGGCGCACCTGCACTCATTTCACAATTTCATAAATTCATTATCAATTCACATATCAAGACAGTATTTCTATCTTAGAAATTAGAAAGGTACCTTTTATTCTTCTTATTGTAAACAGTTATATAATATTAAGATTAATTGTTCTTTAAAAGTTTGATAGAATTCACTGTGGGGCATCTGAACCAAAGCTGTTCACCAAAGCAAGAACTCACATGGAGGGTCCTAATTATGTACAGGATGCAGGAATTGGTACCAACATGGCAGTTCCATTGCTCATTACCAGTTCTGGATCACATACCCAGGGCATACAGTGATTGTGGGGTTCTTACCCCAGGAGTTAAGTAGAATTGTCTCAATTCCAGCCTCCAATCTAGTGTGAAGTCTGCAAGAGAATAACCAAGGCAAGAATCCCATAAAAAGGGGAAGCCTGTAGTTCTATCACTCACTCAACCTGCAGAGCTTTCAAGCTGGTTGACAGTGGCTATGTGCAGAAGCAATTTGAAGAATACCAACAAAAGACAAGTCCACAACTGTGTTGCTTACACCTAAACCAAGGTCAGGACCTTGCAGAACAGAGATCAAAAGGGCACTGATTAGATTTTGCCCTGAATTAAGCTATTCTGGCAGCACTAGAATCTTCTAGATCCCCAGACTAAGCTGTTCCTGAGATTCTAGGATAGCTCAACACAAAAAACTTCAAAAAAGCTAAAGGAACCCAAAGGAGACAAGCTGAACCCAGAAATGCATAGAGCATGACCTTAACAAAAAGTCCAGAGTCAGGAAGTAAGATGGATAAATGAAGCAAAAAAGAAGAAAAAGAATACCACCATAAAAAGCTCGTATGGTAACAGGGATACTCAAGACACAAACCCCAAAGATGACGATGATTCTATAACATCTACAAATGAAGACTCAAATTAAAATACACCTTGGGCACAAATTCAACTAGAATTCCTAGAAGAAATAAATTCTTTTTAAAAGAGCTAAAAAGTTACTTTAAAAATCAAATGGGAGGGGCAGCTAGGTGGCGCAGTGGATAGAGCACTAGCCCTGGAGTCAGGAGTACCTGAGTTCAAATCCGACCTCAGACACTTAACACTTACTAGCTGTGTGACCCTGGGCAAGTCACTTAACCCCACTTGCCTCACTAAAAACAAAACAAAACAAAACACAAAAAATCAAATGGGAGCCCTAAAAGAAAAAAAATGGTAAAAGAAATAAAAACTATGAAAGAACTACAAAGATAATTAATAGCTTGGAACAAGAGATACAAAACCTTACCCCGCCCCCCCAAAAAAATGGCCTGAAAATTAGAATTTACCAAATAGAAACTGACTCCATGAGACAAAAAATATTAAAACAAAGTCAAGAGACTGGACGAAAAAGAAGAAATGTAAGGTATCTTATAGCAAAACCAAATTACCTGAAAACAGATCAAGGAGAGATAATTTAAGAATCACTGAACTGGGGAAGCTAGTTGGCACAGTGGATAAAGCACCGGCCCTAGATTGAGAAGGACCTGAGTTCAAATATGACCTCAGACACTTGACACTAACTAGCTGTGTGACCCTGGGCAAGTCACTTAACCCTCATTGCCCCCTCAAAAAAAAAAAAAAAAAGAATGACTGAACTACCTGAGACATCTTATTGTTTGTTTGTTTGTTTGTTAAAAAAAAAAAAAAGTTCAGGGAAAAAAAAAACTTAAAAGAAAACCCCCCAGATCTTTTAGAACAAGGAGACAAAGTTAAAACTGAAAGAATGCACAAATCACTTCCTGAAAGAAATCTTCCCCCCAAAATCTCCCAGGGTCCTTATAGACAAAATTCTGAACTTCCAGGTTAAAGGGGAAAAAAATAGTACCTGAAGTCAAAAAGAATTCAAGTACTAAGGAGGCACAGTCAGAATCACACAATATTTAGTAGCACAACTGTAATGGAGTTGAGAGTTTGGAATATTACAGAAAGATATAGGCAAACACCCCAGAATCACCCAGCAAAAATGAGTATCATCCCGAAGAGGGGAAAAATGGACCTTTAATGAGAAAAAACTTTCAAGCATTCCTAATGAACAGAGAAGAGTTTTCTTTTGTACAAACAAAACTAATGCTGCTAAAATGAAGAAATCAGGAAACTAGGGAAGGGGGGATGAGGAGGGTATGCTTATAGCAAGTTTCTCCAAGAAAGCTGTCATTTATCAAATACGTATGGAACTGAGTCAAATTTATAAAAATAATATCCATTCCCCAATTGATAAAGGGTCAAAGGATACAAAACAGGCAGTTTTTAGAAGAAATCAAAGCTATCAATGGCTACATTAAAAAATACTTTAAAAGCACTGCTGATTAGAAAAATACAAATTAAAACAACTCTGAGATACTATCTCACACCTATCAGATTGGCTAACATGACAGAAAAGGAAAATGACAAATGCTGAAGGAGATGTGGAAATATTGGGACTTGTTTTTTTGTTTGTTCAGTCATTTCAGTCACATCCAATTATTCATGACCCAATTTGGGATGTTCTTAGCAAAGACACAGTTAATTTTATAGATGAGGAACTGAAGAAAACAAGTTTAAGTGATTTGCCCAGGGTCACACAGCTACCCAGGGTCACAGTTAGTAAATGTCTGAGACCAGATTTGAACTCATGAAAGAGTATTCCTGATTCCAAGCCCACTGCTCTATCCACTGTGCTACCTTAATGCAATACTGAATGGAGTTGTGAACTGGTCCAATCATTCTGGAGAATACTTTAGAACTATGCCCCAAGGGCTATAAAACTGTACATGCCCTTTAACCTAGCAATACCATTTCTAGATCTGTATCAAAAAAGGGATAGAAGAAAAGGGAAAAGGACTATTTGTATAAAAAATACTTATAGCAGGTCTTTTTGTGGTAGCATAGAATTGGACTTTGTTATCATTGTCTTCTGAAGGTGTATTCTGGTCTACTTTTCCCCCCCAAAAAGCTTTTTATAGTCTGCTGCTTTCTTTGCCTACTCATCTCTACCCATAAGCAGATGTCTGATTGAAATCTGATTCTCTATGGTCAGAAGCTTGGCGTGCCTATGCTCCTCCCCCACTGGACTGCCACTACTAGTCAGCCCACTGGATCAGAAACTGGGCGCTTTGCTCCAACTCCAGCAGAGACCACAGCCACTTTACCCTGGCCAACCACTGAACCCCCTCATTGCTCCTCGAGCCGAGACTCAGAAGAAGTTGCTAGCGCCAAAGACTCCAAGGCCCTGGAAACACTGTCTGTCCCAGACTGGGTTCGCACTGTGTGGGAGCTCCTCTCTCTGTCTGTGCGCTGAGTTCTAGAAGTAGCTGCTGCCATGGTTGAGTTAGAGGCTCCCAAGGCCTGGTTGTCTGGGGCTGGGGCTGGGGCTGGGCTCCCTCAGTGCGCTCCACTCTCACCCCAGTACAAGAGACCTTTCCTGCAGACCCTCTAAGCTGTCTTTGGCTGGAAAATTATGTCACCCTGTCCTTTTTTGGGTTCTGCTGCTCCAACAATTGTCCTATGGCATTGTTTGAAGGTATAGGGAGGGGTTTGGGGAAGAGGTCAAGGAAGTCGCTGCCCTTCCTCCACCATCTTGGCTCTGCCCTCCTGTCAAAGAATTAGAAACTGGGGTGATGCCCATCAGCTGGGGAATGACTGAACAAACTTTGGTATATAATTGTGACAGAATACTACTGTGCTATAAAAAATGACGAGCAGGGGGGTGGCTAGGTGGTGCAGTGGATAAAGCACCGGCCCTGGATTCAGGAGTACCTGAGTTCAAATCCAGCCTCAGACACTTGACACTTACTAGCTGTGTGACCCTGGGCAAGTCACTTAACCCCCACTGCCCTGCAAAAAAAACAAAACAAAACAAAAATGACGAGCAGGATGGTTTCAGAAAAACCTGGGAAGACATATGAACTCATGCAAATCAAAATGAGCAGAACTAGGTAAATATTGTATACAGTGACAGCTTTATAGTAACAATGATCAACTAACTGGGAAAGACTTGGGTACTCTAATCAAGACAATTACAAAGGACCCATGATGAAAAATGCTATCCACCTCCAGAGAAAGAATTGTTGTACTCTGAAAGCAGATTGAATCATACTTTTTTTAATTTTATTTTTCTTGGGTTTGTATGTGTTTTCTTTTGCAACACAGCTAATATGGAAATGTTTTGCATGACTTCACATGTATAACTGATATCAAATTTCATGCCTTCTAAAAATCAGGGTAGGGGCAGGAGGGAGGGAAAGATTTTGGAACTCAAAATTTTTTAAAATGTAAATGGGAAACATTTAAGAAAATAAGTAAAATTTTATTTTAAAGGAAAAGATGAGAGCCATATAGAAACTATGAAATACAAACACAGGAATAAAGAGAATCCAGTAAACTAAAATAAAAAGGTAAATATAAGGAAGCTATCAGAGATTAATCAAGGAAAAACTGTTTACCTTCTAATATGGGGAAGATGACACATATGTCACCTCAAAATTCAATAATCATCTGGCACCATAGAGTCTAGACAGAGGTCCTAAGAGTAGTTCTTTTATATTTTGATGACCTTAGAGGAATGGAAAGGGAAGAGAAGAGGAATACATTGGATGGAAATGGGAGAGAAGGAAGAGGAAAGATAAAGAAAATAATTTCTTATCATTGTTATGGGCAAATATTTCCTTCAATAAAAAAAATTTTAAAGCAAGTCAGTGAATTGGGCAAACAACTGAAAAAGAAAAACAACTAGAAAAACAATAAATCAAAAGCTTCTAATTAAATACCAAAAGAGAAATCTTGAAAAATCGAAGAGATTAACACAACTGAAGGTGAAAGAGATTAATGAATAAAATTAGAAATTGATTTTTAAAAAGAAAATAGAAAAGCTGTTAACTAACTTGATTTAAAAAAAAAAAGAAAAAAAAACAAATTACCAGTATCAAAAATTACAAAGGTGAATTCTCAACCAATGAAGAAATAAAAGAAATAAACTGTTTTTGTAATAGGAAAATGGGTCCTACAAAATCCTTTCTACTATACAAATATGTGCTTCATACCAATATCAGGGAGAGTCAAAACAGAGAAATAAAACTATATGCCAATATTTCAAAAAAAACACTAATGAAAAAATTTATATAAAATATTTGCAAAACATTATGGCAGGTACAGCTACGTAGCGCAGTGAATAAAGCATCTGCCCTGGATTCAGGAGGACCTGAATTCAAATCCGGCCTCAGACACTTGACACTTACTAGCTATGTGACCCTGGGCAAGCCATTTAACCCTCACTGCCCTGCAAAAAAAAAAAAAAAAAAAAGATTATGGTAACAAATGATAGTGATTATATGCTGTATTGGATATATACAAGGTTGGATATATATGGAATGTAAAGCTAGTTAAATATTAAGTAAATTATAAACATATTTTACCATATTTATTACAAGAATCAGAAAAATCATATGATTATATCAATAGATATAATATAGTATATAGATACTGAATAAGTTTTTGACAAGATATAACACCATTCCTGATTTTAAAAAACAACAACTAGAAAGCATGGAAATAAACAAATATTTACTTAATGTTTAAGGATCTAAGACAAAGAATCAGCATTATGTGTAACCGGGATAAACTAAAGAAAGGCTGTCTATTAGCACCATTTCTATGTGCTATCATTCTAGAAATGCTAACCATAGCAATAATAAAAAGAAAATGAAATTGAAAGAATAACCATGGGCAAAGACAATTTTTTTTGATTTTTTGCAGATTTTTTGCAGATATGTTTTACTCAGGAAACCCTTAAGAGTCTAATTAAAACTACCTGAAACAATTAGCAACTTCAACCAAGTTGTAGCCTAGAAAATAAATTCAAATAAATCATCAGCATTTTTTTATATTGCCAATAAAATTCAGCAGAAAGAAAAAGAAAGAAATTAACAATGGGCAGTATAAAATACTTCGGAGTTTATCTGCCAAGACACACAACAGGAACTAGATGAACACAGTTACAAAATATTCTTCAACACAAATAAAGACAGATCTACATAATTGGAAAAATATCAATTGCTCATGGGTAGGATGAGGTAATATAATAAAAATGACAGTACAATCTAAATTATTTATTCAATGCTATGTCAATCAAACTACTAAATGATTATTTTAAAGAGCTAAAAAAACATTAATTCATCTGAAAAAAAGAAAAGGCTAAGAATCTCAAAGGAAACAATGGGGGGAGGGATATACTGATTAAGAAATAGAGGTTGATCAGGTGAACCAATTAGGTATTGTAACGATTGGAATAACGCCACCTGCTGGATACTTACTGTAGAGGAGTTCTGCCCATGAAGGGAAGGTCTTTGAGGGCAAGACCAGGAGTCAGGAAGTGACACGGGCTAGTGGGAGGAGGAAGGAAGAGACTGGCGCTCAGGCTCGCTCTCTTTCCTCTGGACTCTGGTGGAGAGCGGAGCTAGAAATGTGCTCTCCCTTTAATAGATAGAAATCTAGGCCTTTTTCTCTCTCTTTACCAAATTCTTATTCTCCTTAATAAATGCTTAAAAGTCTAACTCTTGCTAAAGTTTATAATTTATTGGCGACCACTCATTAGATATTTTAGACAGACAAGCTAGAATTTTAACCCTTAACAGATGGCTGACCACGAAGAGGAAAGCTGAACCTCACTTCTGATCTTCCGGTTGGGTAAGAAATTTTCCCTACCCTAACCCTTTAAATCTTAAGTACTGCTGAATTGCCTGGTGTTTTCCCTTTAAATTTTTTCAAATGGACCTTTTAAACTCCCTAATTATCCTATTTTTGATTTTAGTCTGTTTAACCAGACAAATGGGAGATAAGATCATGTTAATGCTTTGTTTTTGTGGATTTTCTGTTTTTCTTTTTCTTTTTGTTAGAAGAGCCAGCAATGTACTACCACAAAGAAATATCTCTCCCTCTCCCAACCATGCTTTTTCAGAGAAACCTGTAGAGATTCCCGCAGCTTTTCCCAGTTCTAACACTAATTGTTGCTCTAATTTTGCATGCCTGGAGGCAATGACCCACCCTCTAGAAGCTTTTAATCCCCTAGCACCTGGAGGCAAAGTGGGGGAAGAGGAATCCAGGCCTGAGTTCAAAATCAAGTCTGATTCAAATTGCTCTGGTCCCTCCCCTCCTCTCCAGACCCCACCCTCTACTCCTCCTATGGCCAAGCCCATAGCTTCCCCTGCCTGGGAAGTCCAGAGATCTGATGCGCATGCTCAACTTTTTCTACCTGCATTTGCAGCTTTAGGCTCAGCCCTTCCCCAGCCTGGCTGTGCTTCTGAGACAATCTTAGAAAACCCTTTAAATTCCAGATATGCTCGATTTGTTCATAATTTTGCTAACCTGCTTTTGTCTTTAATTAGTAATCTTATAAAGCATTTGTATGGTGAAAACACTGACAGACAATATAGAGGGGTTAAAGAAGAAAACCTTAAGCTGAATGAGAATGACAATCATCACCATAGTTCAAGACTCCGCTTCTTTTGCCATGGAAGGGTATATATTTTACAGAAATGTAGAAGTAAGCAGCAAGGTATTGATATGAGTATTGGGGATTTTAGATATCAGAATCAAAAGTGTTCTGAATTCACTCAGAGTAATAGTATCAGTTCAGAGGTTACATAGGATTTCTATGCTATTATATATACATTTTGAAATTAATGGTATGGGTTTATTTTCATAGAGATTTTCATGCTTTTGAGGTTGTGTTTTATACTTAGTTTTTAAAACAAGGAGAATATTTGTAAAAGTTTTTTATAGTCATGTGATCAAGTTTATATTTTATAATACTCTTATTAAGTTCATATTCATTTATATTTCCTTAGTTTGAATTTCATTGTCTTTTATTGTTCCATGTGTATTTTCTTCTATTCATTTATCTATCTAATTTTGAAACATTGCAAGATGGTTTTGTTTTTATTATACAATGTTAATTCTAGGAGTATTGTGCTCCCATATTCTGAGTTGTTTGTTTTTGTTATTTTTTCTCAACTGATTATTTGATCAAACTCTTTGAAGCATTTCCCTGGCAAATTGGTTGCCATGGCAAGTGTAAAGAAGTATTATTTTTGATAAGCATATTCAAAAAAAAAAAAGAGGGGAACATTTGTAAAAGTTTTCTTTTTTTTTCAAAAAAAAAGTTTTCTTTGAGATTCTGTTGTGCTTTAACTTGTATTTAAATATGTTCTGATTTTTCACAAAAGTAATTGTATACTAAGTAAAAAAAATGGGTATTATTTGAAATTGTTGCGTAATTATATATTGTGTTCTGAGTCAAGATGTATTCACATTTTTTGCAATCATTTATTATCCTCAATTTTAAATCCATATGAGACTTGGATTATGGGAACTTATCATTTAAGACATTAATTGCCTTTATTCTGAGTTATCAGATGCCAGTTGGCCAAGATGCCATCCAATCACAAGAGGAATACATGCAAGAGCAGACACTGAACTGTCACATGAGGGGAGACATGCATGAAGTCAAGGTATGGCCGAGGGAACGGCTTTTGACTAATGTTGAGGTTGGATTCTCTTGGTTTAATATTTTATTTTATTTTTCCCCACAATATACCTGGCTTCTATGCTCCCTCCTATATGCCTGATGCCATGGACATCTCAATCCCATGCATCTGATTAAGTCTGACTCAGTTTCCTCCAATATGTTCGGTGGCATGGACATATATTCCATCCACCTATTTTAGACCTGGCATACTGCATGGGCAGTATATATTGCTCAAGTGTGGGAATGCTCATATCCCATCATTTCTCTGTTCTTTTATGGTAACCCCCATAATTATCTCAGGTGTCATGATAAATACAGTGTTGAATTTGGCCTTGACACCTGTTACCAATTATATTAGATTTTAAAATTTCTCATAATGGCATGAGGATAATTAGGCAGATGATGCAAAAAGTGATGAAACAGATAAAAATTATTTTTAATAATTAATATTGCAGCAATTATCTTCTCAATTACCCTCCATAAGGGGGGACTATAGTAATATTATAATTTTAAAGAATGGTTCAATTTTTGTTTTATTATATGTTTCATGTGTAACAACTAAGATTCTGAATTCCCTTAGACATGTTTTTGAGAACTTTCATTGTTTGATTTGATTATTGACAAAGCTATTTTAAAGTTGTGTTAAGCTCAATTTTGTAGGAAATTTTCCTGGCTGATTACCAGCATCCACACATCAACCCCTGAAAAGACTTCCATTCCATGACTACACCTAGAGGACATCTGAGAAAAGACTTTCAGAGACTTTAAATGAACAGTTTTGATTTGTTTTTGTTGGTTTTTTTTTTCTCTTTCTGTTATAATATACACCATCTGTAACATGTATTCTCAGCGTCGGTTCATGAGGAAAAAAAATCGCCCCTCTGGACAAAACTTTCCTCTCTTCCTTTTCTATATTGTTGTTCACATATTATTAGTTAGCAATAGTTATTATATTCTTTTTACTGTTCCGTCAAGGAAACATTTTGTTTCTTGAGGAACAACAGGGGGGACTGTAACGATTGGAATAACGCCACCTGCTGGATACTTACTGTAGAGGAGTTCTGCCCATGAAGGGAAGGTCTTTGAGGGCAAGACCAGGAGTCAGGAAGTGACACGGGCTAGTGGGAGGAGGAAGGAAGAGACTGGCGCTCAGGCTCGCTCTCTTTCCTCTGGACTCTGGTGGAGAGCGGAGCTAGAAATGTGCTCTCCCTTTAATAGATAGAAATCTAGGCCTTTTTCTCTCTCTTTACCAAATTCTTATTCTCCTTAATAAATGCTTAAAAGTCTAACTCTTGCTAAAGTTTATAATTTATTGGCGACCACTCATTAGATATTTTAGACAGACAAGCTAGAATTTTAACCCTTAACAGTATATAGAATCTAACGAGCACAGTAAACTAGTGTTTGATAAATCCAAAAATCCCAGTCATTGGAGCAAGAACTTCCGATTTCACAAAAATTGTTGGGAAACTTGAAAAGTAGTCTGGCAACAACTAGGTATAGACAAACATCACATACCATTTAGCAAAATAAGCCCCATATAGAAGCATGACATAGACATAAAGGGTGATATAAACAAATTACAGGAGGAAGAAATATGTTAGATCTCTGGATGGAGAAGAGTTTATGGCCAAATAAGAGATAGAAAGGTCATAGTAGGTAAAATGGAAAATTTTGATTACATAAAATTTACAAGTTTTGCATACAACAGACCAAATGAAGATAAAATTATAAGAGAAACAGGTAAATGGGGGAAATATTTGTAGCTAGTTTCTTTGATAAAGGTCTCATTTCTAAGCCACACAGAGAACTGATTCAAATTCTTTAGCATAAGAGCCATTCTCCAATTGATAAATGTTCAAAGGATATGACTGGATACTTTTCAGAAGAAGAATTAAGACTATTGATAACATATTAAAAATGCTCTAAATCACTAATAATTAATTCCACTTACATCCATCATATTGGTTAAGTTGACAAAAAAGGGGGGAAAAGGAAAATGATAAATGCTGGAGGTACTGTGGCAAAACAGGTACATTAATTCACTCTACTGGTACAGCTGTGAACTGACTCAGCAGTTCTGGAAAGCAATTTTAAACTATGCACAAAAGCTATTAAACTTTGACCCAATGATACCAGTATTTATCTATATACCAAAGAGATGAAAGACATCAGAAAAGGATGTGTGTGAGAGAGAGGCAGACAGACAGAGAGACAGAGACACACACAAAGAGAGTGTATCTCTTTTGTTTTTTTTTTGTTTGTTTGTTTGTTTTTTTGTGGGGTAATGGGGGTTAAGTGACTTGCCCAGGATCACACAGCTAGTAAGTGTCAAGTGTCTGAGGCCGGATTTGAACTCAGGTACTCCTGAATCCAGGGCCGGTGCTTTATCCACTGTGCTATCTAGCCGCCCCCGAGTGTATCTCTTTTAATGGTGGCAAACAACTGGAAACTGAGAGAGTACCCATCAATTGAAAATGGGGGGGGGGGGCTGCCAGGTAGGTGGCACCGGCCCTGGAGTCAGGAGAACCTGAGTTCAAATCTGGCCTCGGACACTTGATACTTACTAGCTGTGTGACCCTGGGCAAGTCACTTAACCCCAACTGCCTCACAAAAATAAAAAAGGAAAACAAAAAGAAAATTAGGGGAAAAGCTATGATATATGAATGTGACAGAAAACTATTGTGCTATAAGAAATAATGAAAAGGATGGTTTTAGAGAAACCTGGGAAGATTTATATGAACTGATGCACATTAAAGGGAATTGAACCAGGAATATTTATACAATAACAATAGTAGTCAATAAAAACTTTACAAATCCAAAGAATTCACAAAGAAACATACTACCAACATCAGGAGGAGGAGCTGATGGTTTCAAGAGTACAGCTTAAGACTTTTTTTAAAGCATAGCCAATGTGGGAATTTGTTTTTCTTAACTATAAATACTTTTAACAGTTTTTTTCTTGCTTTATCAATGGGAGGGGGAAGAGAGGGAGGCTAATTTTAATTAAAAAATAAAATTTAATTAAAAATTAAAAATCACTTTTATAACTAAAGTAAATATCAAATGGTTTAAACACACACCTACATTTATACCAGACATGTTTTTCCATTAATGATTCAACAAATGGCCAGTCTAATAGGCTCGGGCATGATTTCACAATCAGAAGTCTCACTCCCACTTTCTCTAAGTTAAGTAAGTATCCCAAAGGAAGAATACTCATGCCCTAGGGAAGAAATGCCTCACTATACTCAAAACCAACCTTTGCATAACTAATTAAGTAGTAGTCTAGAAAAAGTAGACGAGAATCCCAGTTTTGCCTCAGTCTTAAAGACAGAAGGAAACTAAAAAACTTGAAGTTGGATAGAATAACTTGCTCTGTGTAAAAGAGAGATAAGGGAAAATTGAATAGGCTAAAAGAAAATCACAGTCTTATTCAGTAATTTAATCATCCAAGTATCATGCAAGAACCTAAAAAATCTACAACTGTAGACTGTAGGAGCTAAATGTAAAACTACAGGCTTTTCCATCAAGACATCTTTAACTGATGGAAACTGGTTTGCTTACTGAACTGAATTCTTTGTTTCAAATGTTTGTTGATTTTTTTTCTTTTCTGGTTCATTTTGTGGGGGGGGGGGGAGGAATAAGTGTGGGGGGAGAATAGAATGCCACACAAGTCAATCTCCTATAGTCCTTTGAATACTCAAGGTCATTCTTCCTTTTCTCACTAGTAAGCACCTAGCAACACTGGTCTACAAAACCCCTTGTCTCTCCACCTAAATTCCCTCAGGGAAAGTTATGTTCACTGTTAAATGGAAACCTTATAGTGCATTCTTCCCTAGTGAACCTAGTTGTCACAAGGGAAATGAGCCTATGGTCTCCAAGGGACAATTGGAACCAGAACAGGGTAGCCAGGGCTATTCAGCTCTCTGCCCACACAGTGGGGACCCAACAGATGTTACTTATTGCTTAAATTCCCAGCTACCCAGATTTCAGCAAGAACTTTTTTCCCCCGTGAGACACGAATAAAAGGAGGCAGGAAAAAAGGGCCAGGGAGTACTAATATAACTTTCTATTGTTTCTAGTCTTTTCCAAAGAGCCCCTACCTCTCTTGGTGCTTTCTGACTGAACAAAGCCTTAGTTGTTGCTGGCATCTGGCTTCATTGATCCTCTTAGGTTCATACAGCTTTGGAAGCTTCCCATCACATCAGAACCAACAACTATTTTTTAAATATAAAATGTCAAAGATCATGGTAACAACAACAACAACAAACACACAAAACAAACAAAAAACCAGCAGCTTTCTCCTTGAAGCAAGTTATATAATCAAGTCACTTCCCTGTGAATTCTATTGGTTTCCTACTTTTCTGGAATCTTCAAAGAGGCACTATAGTATAGAGAACAGAGAGCTAACTACTTTATTTATTCATTTATTCATTCATTTATTTAGTTAGTTAGTTAGTTATTTTGCGGGGCAATGGGGGTTAAGTGACTTGCCCAGGGTCACACAGCTAGTTAAGTGTCAAGTGTCTGAGGCCGGATTTGAACTTGGGTACTCCTGAATCCAAGGCCAGTGTTTTATCCACTGCACCACCTAGCTGCCCCGAGCTAACTACTTTAGAGTTACAAGGACCTGGGTTCAAGTCCTACTTGCAATACACATTGGATGATTTAGGCCAAGTTACAATCTCTTAGAGGCCCAAGTAATTCTCTATGATTATAAGTTGCTAAGTATAGTGGCAAATCTGCATTTATTGAGGAGTTTCCTCATCAGGGAACTCCCCTGTACTAATGAAATCACAGGTACAGAATATATGTGCATATACATATATATATGTGTATACATATATACATACACATATATGTATACACACAATATATAATGTTCATACTGCATTTTATTTTAATCAATTTCCCTAAATCCAATGGATTTAAATTATAAATTTTCCTAAATATGAAAGTTTTCATAATTTTCCTAGAAAAGGTGCCATCACATTGATATTTAATTCATAGGTCAAAAAGTATAGGAATGTTTCACTTTATTCTACACTATATATTATATATAATAAGAATATTATATATATAATGTTTATACTGCCTTTTATTTAAATCCAATAGCTTTAATTAGTTGTAATTTAGTTATTTCTCCAAATATGATGTCTTTTCTTAATAATGAAGATTTCAATCTTTTTTTCTTAGAAAAAGTCATTTTTGTAATGATGTTTAATTTACAATTAAAAAATCAGAAAAACATGTTTCATTTTTAGCATGCATTATATTTGGAGTGGGAGGGACTGTCTGGAATTCCCCAATTCTTTCAGTTAAATGGTCCCCATTATTCAGAATTGACATCTCCTGTAGAATTTTTTTCCATGGGATCCTATCTTTCTCTAAATCTGTGAAAATATCACCAGTCCAAATGTATTGGGCATACAAGTCTATACCCACTATCCTCTCCTCTATCACAAATTCTAAGATAGAAAGGTCACTTTCTCCCAAGGTTCTCACATTTTCTACTCCAGATAAAACTGAAAATAACAGCTAGACCAGACCAAGTACACACAAAGGAAATCTTTGCTAAAGACAAATCTTGAAAACACTGAGGAATTGTTTAACAAAAATTACCATGGGACAGCTAGGTGGCGCAGTGAATAAAGCACAGGTCCTGGATATGGGAGGACCTGAGTTCAAATCCAGCCTCAGACACTTGACACTTAATACCTGTGTGACCCTGGGCAAGTCACTTAACCATCATTGCTCCACCCCAAAAAAATTATCATGAAGAAGAGGAAATATCAAAAGAAGGGGAAAAATTACTAATGTCATTACTGTTCTAAAAGTAAACACTATCAAGAATACATCAGTAACTACTGATCCATATACCTATTCTCTTATTTTATAAAATTTAAATGAGAATGCTATCCCTTGGAATATTGAGCTCCCCCTCCAGGGTCAGCTCCAGGAGTATCTCCTTCAAGAGGTTTTTCCTAATTATCCCAGCTGTTATCCCCAAACCTAATCACAATATATTTATTTTGTACAAAATTTCAAGACAGCTAGAGAAAGGACTTCAGCAGGCTGGCTAGAATGTCTGTGGTGGCTATATCAAAAAACAGACACCAATCATACAACTTGAAAAGGCAGTTGGATGAAATCACAGATTCACTGCAGTAACTGTTTCTGAAATAAAGCATTTGAGATATAACTAAAATTGATTTTACTTATTGATTTCTCCACCTATGCAAAAGTGTTCCAAATACTGTAAAATTCTATAATATTACAACCTTTGGGGAAAATGGAGAAAAGAGTATGGACCTATGATTTCACCAGTGTAAAGAATTCCTAGTATGGAAATTTCCTCCACTGGTGCAGATCAGCAGCTCATTTGTAATTTATAGTCTTATAAAGTTTCCTGGGAGCTCTGACTGCCCAGTCACACAGTTAGTATGTGTCACTGTCTTAACTGGAACCCAAGTCTTTCCTAATACCAAATCTGGGATATGCTGCTTGAAAATCCTCATTTGTTTGCAAAGGAAACTGACTAGGCTGCTGTTTTATTGTTTGAAAAAACAATTAATTCTGAAGAATGTCAACATGAAATAGAACAGAAAAACATTACCTATCTGGAAAACAAACAAGAATCAGGGGGGAAAAAAACCCCAAGTACTAAGCCAAAATAGATGAACACGCACTGAAGCTCATGCCCTTGCCTATAGAAGAATCCCTCAGGCATTCACTCAGCAGCTATTTATTCCTTCTCTATACCCAATTCTGACATGCTTGGTTATTTGGTTTAAAGTTCACAAGAAATCAGGAAGTACTTGGTTACAAAGGTAAAGACTGTGGATAAGTAAATATTGTTGGACAAAATTGGTGTTAATTGTTTTGCTGAACTGCCTCTTCTTGCTCATCTTTGTTTAAAAAAAAAAGAATATATCTCTAATGCTGTAAAAGAGAAAGGGACATATTTGGAAATGAATGTGATGGAAAAACAAAAGGTATCAATCAATGAAAGATGAAAATTTTTTCAAAAGAAATTAGAAGCATCAAATTAGAGAAGCACTGCTAAAGAAAAAGCACACTGTGAGCACCAAGAAGTGACAACTAAACAACTTTATAACAAAAGACTAGACCTAAAAACTGCAAAAAGCAGACAGAAGAATTCAAAAAGTACAGCAACTAGAGGCCATTAGGTGTAAGAACAAACAGTTGTAAAGAATGTTACAACAGAGTACAGTACCTGACAGTCAGACTGACCCTCTTTCATCAAGAAAAGTTCAAGTTGTAGTAAGTTATCTACATAAAACAGGTACCATTCCAATCCCAAATGTTTTCTATAGTTAGTAAGACCGGGGAGTGTACAATACATGTTCAAATGATTTCCATCTAAAATGGAAGAGCATTTTAAAATTTTAGGACTCAAAGATTTTAAAAGCCCTGAGCTATCCAAAATTACTCATTTCCTGAGTATTGAAAACAAGCTTTTACTCTATTTAAAATCAGGTGATATATGACTATGCTATAAAACACAAAAGTTCTACAAAAGGAATTATGTTCTTCGAATCTGATTTAGGTTACAAGTGACAATGGTGTAGCACTCTCCATCTATTCCTCCACTGTCTTTCTGAAAGACCAATAACTCTCAGATTCTCTTGCTGAGCTCTTTCTTCAAGATCAGCTGCTTGACCTTAATACTTCAAGAAAAAATATATCATTTTACTATCTTTTGATTCTTTTCTGATACTCATTGTTCTATCTGCTTATCTTTTTCAGAATCTACACTGCTTGAGTGGGATTGGCCATCATTTGTTCTAGGCAGTTGATTGTCACCATTCATTCTCAATAACAATATAAACAGCAATCCTACTCACCGCACCCCCATTAAGGCAATGCTTTGAAATAGTTTTTTTAGTAGCATGATGATATAGTATATTCACTACACTTTTTATTTGAAACCTCATTTCTAGAGAAATGCAAATTAAAGCAACTTTGAGGTTTCACCTCATACCCAGCAGATTGGCAAAGGTGACATAAAAAGAAAATGATAATTATTAGAAGGGCTACAAGAAAATAGGTAGACTTGTACTGTTCATGGAGCTATGAAATGGTCCAGCTGTTCTGGGAAATAATTTGAGACTGTCACTAGAAAGTAACCCAATGATGCACACACACCCTTTTATGCAACTAAGCCTGCACCTCAAAGAAATCAAAGAAAGAGGGGAAAAGATGCATATGTATAAAAATATTTATCGCAGCTCTTTTCATGGCAGTCAAAAATTGGAAACTAATGGGCTGTCCTCCTATTGGGGGAATGGTTAAACAAACTGATATATGAATGCAATGGAATGTTATGCTGAAAGAAATTATGAAATAGACAATTTAAAAGGAAATAAGTAAAAACTTTATGTACTGATTCATAGCAAAGTGAGCAAAACTAGAAAAACAATGTATACAATGGTAACATTCTTTAAGTATTTAATTTACTATTGTGCAGTGGTATTGCTCTGAATCAAAAACTCAAGGCACTGAACCCCATAATCAAAGATGAAAGGTGAAAATACTACATCATCTTGCTACTAAAAAAGTATTTCAATGCACTGCCTTAATGGGGGTAGTAATGCTATTTATATTGCAGTTATTGGGAAGTATGGCAGGTAAAAGATGAAATGATTGAGTAAACAAAGGTTTGAGCTTCCAAGCATTTCAGTTTATTAAGTAATGCATGCCACTTACCTAATAAATTGGAACCAGGCCTCTTTCTCTGCTTAGGACTGGACCCCCAATGCAGAGTGGGGAAAGACATATTTTATACTAATTTTATACAGATTTTTATGTTAATCAAATAAGTCCAACTAATTTTTTAAAAAGGAAACAATTAGCCAGGATACATTAGGTAATCTGATTTCTACCTGGAATAAAGATTAGGGATTTTTCAGATTGGAAGGGAGAAAGCAAATAGGTGCAATCCCGTGTATTCAGAAAAAAGGTCTCCTATTCTCCCCCCCCAAAAAAAAGTCTGTAAATAATCAAAGGAACATGGAAACAATAACTGATTGATCAGTATGGGGCCAGTTTTCAAATAAGACATATGGGTTGCCTGACATGTAATTGCGAGAAAACTCCTTGCATCAATCTTTGGATTCAACCAGGTTTCTGGTCAGCATAACCTATGTCCTTAGTTAAGGATCTCAAAGCAGCTGGTAGGGGTGATCCAGCTTCCCAACCACACAGGGCTAGGTTCAAACAATGCAATAAGGTTTTCTCATAATTCCTGTAATTGATTCTCACAAGACAGAAATTGGACTAGATCCATAATTGAATAGAAAGGGAAATGAGCTAGCTCCAGAATTGAATCACAAGATGGAATCATTATGGTTCACTCAGTTCCCACCACCACTTGCTACTCCAATACTCTCAATTCCCTCAGAATAGGGAGACTTTATTGAACAAAGGTAAGTACCTAAGATTTAAAGTGGGCAGAATTTATATTTTTAAGTCATTGTGTTGTTAAGACATACATGCTGTATTAAAAAGCAGAATTTTAAAAGGTCTAATTTCTACCCTTTTTTCTTCCTTATTTTACTGGCTTAATGGATCATTAGAGACAGAGGAAGAGAGACAGTCAAGGGTTGGGGTAGGTTGTATTAATAGATTACTATGTTCAAGGCCCTGTGTTAAGCACTGGGGACACAAGTACGAGCAAGCAAGATAATTTCTGTCCATGTCCTAAGGAAAGCAACACATAAGTGAATGCTGGGAAGGTAGGAGTGACCCTTGTAAGTGGGCGCATTAAACAGACATCTGCAAAATGAGGGGTCTCTTCCAACTTAAAAAGTATGGGCCTATAAACACCTATCCAAAGTCTGAACCACTTCTACAGGATCCCTGACCTATGATTTTCTGGATTGTTTGAACATCTTCAATGATTTTCACCCTCACTACCTCAAAAGAGACTCTATGAGTTTGTGCTGATTCCTTTAGAGTTACTGGGGGATTGGGGGGGGGGGGGAGAAGAACTGCATGGTATGCTAATAAGGTTTCTACATATAAAGAATATCACATATAAAGCTCAGAGTACCTTTAACAAATTCCCAAAAGTTTCTTGTAGTTTCTTTGAAGGAATACATTTTGTACTTCTTTAAAAAAAAAAAACTAGCAATTGACTGAAAGCAAGGCAACATAATCTGTGGAAAAGGTATGACTGAAATTAAAGGAGATAGGTGTGATTTGGTTTATTGTCAAAGGACTTTACAAAAGTTGGAAAAGCATTGATGAGTATATTTATATGCATGTGAGAAGATTTCACTCGTTATAAATTGTCCAAATACACACACATTTGGACTTCAATAGGACCACACTATATACTCAGAGTTGGAATAGACCTGAGATAATTCCTTGGTGCAACATTGAGAGCAGCACCAACAGAGTGTATGTGTGGAGGAAGGGAGGGAAGGAGGGAGGGAGATACACAAATATGTGTGTGGGGGGGGGGGCAGGATATTAAGGATTCTGTTCCAAATTAAACAAATAACACTTTGGGAGACTTATTCAGGAATTACAGTGATTTTCCTCTTATTTAAAAAAAATCCTAAGAAATGAAGATGTTAATTCTTTTAATCTTAATAATTATAATAACTAATCTTTTAAAAAGCAACCTTTGAAAAACACAGCAAACAATCCTAAAGACGGTGTTCTGCCTTCCCAAAAGAGAGAGGGGGAAGAAATAAAGAGTGGAAAAGAGCAAGGTTGTGTTATGGCAACAAAGGTGAGAGACATGTAATTCATTCTCCTGCTGTAGGATACTCCCAGGAAATAACACTAACAGCACATTTTCAGGGAAGTCAGAAAGGGAGCAAGCATTTATTTACTATGTGTAAAGGCCCTGTGCTTTACTGATGTCACAATTCATAATATCTTATGTTAGAGAAATATTCCATATTAGTCAAAAGACCAAACTTTCTCATATTAAGATATACAAAAACACACACATATAATTCACAACTGCATTTTCCTGATCAAGAATACATCATTATTATCATCAAGAGGGTTAAAACAGGCCACAGACATCATCCCTCCCAAATTACTTATTTAACTAATTTATATTTATTTACTTTATGCATTACACATGTGTACTTTTTGTCTTCCCCAATAGATTTGCTCTTTGAGAAAAGAGATTGTTTCATTCTTTGTACTTAGCACAGACCAGGCACTTAATAAATATATGTAGGGTTTTGTTTTGCTTTTCCAATGGGTAGGGGTAAGTGTGATAGAAAAAAAATAAATGCCTGTTAACTGAAATTTTTTAATGAAATAAAGATCTGTAAGACCTCCCTTTAGAGAACAGACTTAACTAATCAGAGAATCACTACTGAATGTTAGATAAGGTTTTAGCTGATCCTGAAGACAGCAGAAGTGCTAAAGTCCCACTGATGTAAAGATGCCTATCAGGGAGTAGATGAGACTCAGTTCAGGGCAAAGATTAACAAAGTGTACCTGGTTGCAGGTGTCAGGAAATACTACCAGTTTTGCAGCATCAGGGGCACGACTTGCTCCGCCAAGAGCACTCCCTGGTCACAGATATTCCTGGCATGTGCACCCTTCTGTAAATGTTCTCTGGCTACACATATTCTCCACACACATCCCAGTGTGATTCCTATGCAAATCTATTTGTCACTAGTGTGTGTGATTTGTGGTAGTGAACTCAAGATTTGTAAGGGGAAAGTTCTGTTGTAATGTTATTATAATTATATCATTAAATGTCTTTAATTTTTAAAAAATACTCGATTGATCACAAGCTTTTGTCATTTCCCTCTTTTCATAGTTAAGTTGAAAAAAATGCTTCTATCTGCAAGAAATAAATACACAATGTAAAATAGTATCCAAATGTGTTGCAAGAAACAATGTCCTTGAGTATGTCACAGAAAGTATGTGTCTGCCCAAAAAGTCTTCTTCTAGAATTCTATCTCCCCCAAAAGGATGTTCCAGAGGTGTATGATGTACTGTGTCTTCTTCCCCCACCCTACCCTTCTCATTTCTCATCACTATGGCACAATACCCTAGGAATCAGTGAAATGGGAAACATGTCTTTTAGCGGGCAAGAGCATATTTACACATCTTTACTTGCCACAGAATAAAAATATACTGATCTGAGATTGAAAGGGCAATCTAAAGGTAAAACCTAACTTTGAGCAGCAAATTAACAAACTGCCATCCTATATCTCTGTAGAGGATAAGGAGTTCTATTCATAAATTATGTTTCTATAAATTTAGCAAGAAACTAAATGAACCCACTACACTGGATCTCATGACATCAACAAATTCCAGCTCTGCTGACCTAAACTGCCTACACAAACTAGGTCATAGGTCAACTAGCTGGAAACCTGACTGGATAAGTAATGATCTCAAATGACTAGCTACAGAAAATAAGGCATCAATCAGACCAGAAATAAAAATCAATAACCTTGTCCCAACAGATCTTTTCCAATATTTGTGGGAAAGGAAATAATCATGGATTTAAGAATCAAGTAATTAATTAACACTCTTCAGATGTCTATGAGACAATACAGAATTGGCCCTCACAGCCTGCTCTACACTATCACTAGTAACATGATACAGTGACTATCCTCTGTGCCCCTCTCTCTTACACCCTTGAACAGACTTCTCCACTGAGGTCAAGAGTGCTCCTTCTCCAAATTTCACATAAGCCAAGATGTCTTTAAAGAACCTTGAAGACACCCTCAGGTTGGGGCTTCTTTGTTTTTACCTTATGGTTCGGGGGAGGGGGAGTGTGAGAATTGTTATACCTTCTTTCTTTTCTGCTCATGAAGATTATTCAGGCTATATTCTGTACACGCCAAGCAAGAAGATAATAAATAGTATGTTATAGTTAGGGAAATAAGCCAATTTACTTACTACCTTTTGCTTCTTTCTTCAGTATGTTTAGACCTCCCAAGGCTATTTTCACAATAAAACAAACTACTTAAGGAGATCTAAAGCACAACAAAAATGGAAAAGAAAAAGAAAAGTAAAATAAAAAGGAAGTAGGAATGCTATGAAAATATATGTACTTGTTGTCTACACTGGCATTAAAAACAGATATTGATTCCCAAACTAGTGCCATTTTCATCAACCAAGAGGTGTCCCCATTCAGGCATCACTTGACCTGAACCTTCCCTAGACAGCAGAATGACACCTGGACAATATACCAAATCTTCCTTGGCAAGAGAGAGATAAAACATGAGAGATAGGGGCAAATGGAGAAAAATTTAAATCTGGAATTGTTTTCTCAGTCATATAGTCAAACCCAACTTTTCTTAACTAGGACTCAAGAAAAAAATTTGTTTAATTAGAAATATTTGTTGTACTTCATTCTGTATTCTAAGAGACTTACAGAAGTCAGCTTGTGAACTCTTTAAAAAATTTGCTTTCAGTTTGCTTTTTCATTATGCCCTTTAAAAAAAATAGCCTAATATGTGAACATGTTATTTTTGCTATCACTTTTACCTTAACACAGAATAAAAATGGAAGAAATACAATGGAGAAGTGAGGTAGGTGGGGAGAGGGGGGAAGATCGAGTTGAACCAGGTAAATTAATGAATATTTCAAATGTGTCTCTTAATGTTCTGGGTAATATGGACTTCCACTCTACTTACCACTCATTTAATTGAAAAATAATTTTCATTTGATTAATATGTATGTACATATATATTTCAAGAAATGGCCAAAGATCTAAATGTTTATTTTATCTTTATATTTATTTTTACTGTTTTTAAATAACCTTTTGAACAGCACAGTACTTATATCAGGAAGCTGTATAACCACATAAATACTAATTATTAAAAATAACACATACAGGACATGACTGAAGGAAATTACACAGATGAAAATATGCAAGTGGAGGAGAGTTGCCTACATTGCTAGGGTGGGTGGGGGCAGACCAGCTAACTGAACTTTCCCCCTCCTGTTGCCCATTTGCTAACTTACAGATTCAAAAAAATCTTAAGTTTTCAATAATGGACTTTGATAGATGTGATGCAGGAGGTTGCTCCCACATACATAAAAGTATGAAAGAAGGTAGAGGTAAATTCTTATTGGGGGGGGGGGCAGGGCAATGAGGGTTAAGTGACTTGCCCAGGGTCACACAGCTAGTAAGTGTTGTGTCTGAGGCCGGATTTGAACTCAGGTTCTCCTGAATCCAAGGCTGGTGTTCTATCCACTGCACCACCTAACTGCCCCAAAGTAAATCCTTACTGAGAGCAATTAACATCCCTATTTTATTTATCATCTTTCACCAGTGATATTCAATAACTGGGGGGTGGGGGGCATAGAGAAAAAAGAACATCTAGGAAAAGATCTTTGTGCCTCAAGTAAATGCAATGTGTATGACAGAACCTTGTAGGCAAGAACAACAGAAAAATTTCTTAAGTTACAACTTTTTGGTCCAAAAAAAAAAAAAAGGAGCACTATGGAAGTGAGTGAAGGAAAGTGACATGGTCAAAATAATGGAAAATTTTAAAAACAAATGAACACATTAAAAAAGAATCGTGGATTAAGTGTAATGAGAACATCAACTTTTTTAAAAGAACATATGTTTTAGAAACCTTAGAATCACAAAACAAATTTTGGATTTAGAGAACTCAAGTTTCCAGCTGCCTTTACATGTGCTCCCTTTGTTAAGGCTCTATTTCTATACCAAAGCCTTTTGTCCAGCTCCAACACCCAGCTCACCTTACTGGAAAGTCTCTTGAGGTTTTTTTCAGCTGTTCACATGATAAGCAGCTGGGAAGTATGGAAAGAACATTAACTATTGACTGAAAATTAATATGGGCAATAGTTTGAACATTTGTGGTGGATAAAGATATAAAAATGTAAATAAATAATTAAATTTTAGTACTGTCAGTCACTGAACACCTATTCAGTAAGGGCTTTTAAAATCATTAATCCATGTAAATAGCCACATAATAGAATTAATCAAGACCTTTTGAAAAACAGGGGCACCTCGCCTAGAGGTAGTGCCTTAAACACACACACACACACACACACACACACTCTCTCTCGCGCACACCCGTGAGCACCTCCCCTAGAGAGAAGTGCAAAGGCTACCCACAGGTTCAATCCCATTACTAATTGGCATAGGTGTTTTGTCCTGTTTTCAGATCTGGACCAGTCAGCTCCCCACTTAAGCAACCTGGGGCCTGCCATATTGATGCCAACCTCTGAGCAGACATCTGATCTGCATATCCCACTGAAGCTTGAAACTCCAGGGAGCTTAAGAGCTCAGCTAGCCTTAGTTTCTCCAGTAGCTGGAATTATAGGCATGCACCACCATGCCTGGCCTAAGAGCTAGTGCTTAAAGGAAGAACCTCTATTAGGGGAATGAAGCAAGTGGAGGAGGTCTTTCCTGATGACCTAGCTAGAGAGTACAAAAATACTAAGGGAATAACATTAATGTGACCTAGTGCCAAATATACACATGCAAAAACAAAGCTTCTTTAAAATATATTCTTTTAGTTAGAGAAAAAATGTGTCTAGTTGCAGTCACCAGGAACTAAGGTAAGTTCCTGGTCCATCTTTCCGTAGACTGAAGAATGAAACCCTTTCCTTTAGATTGCGCATGAGATGACTTACAGTGGTATCAGACAGGCTTCCTGAAAGAAGTGAGTGGTGACATGATTTTTAAACAATGGAGATAAGAGAACTTAATTTGATAAAAACTAGGAAAAGTCACTAAGTCATATAACTTTCTAACATGAATATTCTGTATATTATAGTGTGCATTCAACAAACACTTGACAACCATAAAATAAAATAAGCAGGCTTCAATTCTAATCAGCTAAAAAGGCAGTGTAAAAACCAATTTGGGAATAAGCATTCATTCATAGGCTCAAATCTTAATCTTGTTTGTATCTAAAAACCTTGGCAATGTGGCAATTCATCAACAAACATTTTATTAAGTGCTTGTGCCAGGAACTGTGCTAGGTTCTGGGAATACAAAGACAGTAAAACAGACTAGGAGCTTACTTTTTATTAGGGAAGACAGCCCTGTTTTATCTTTATAAAGAGATACAGATATAGCTATAGATGGGGAGGGGGTGGAAAAAGAGACACAGAGAGAGAGAGAGAGAGGGAGAGAGAGAGAGAGAGAGAGAGAGAGAGAGAGAGAGAGAGAGAGAGAGAGAGAGAAAATCTATATAAAATAATTTTGAATGGGAGAGCATTAGCACCTGGAGAGATCTGGAAAGGTTTCACAAAGAAGGAAATGCTTGACCTTAGTCTTGAAGAAAATAGGCATTATAAGAAATTGAGGCAAGGAAGGAGAGTATTCCAGGTATGGGAAACAGCCAGGAGCAAAGACACAAGGCAGGAGATGAAATGTCATGCATGAAGAACCATGAGAAAACTAGTTCTTCTGGACCATAAAGTTCAGGAAGTAGAATAATATGTAACAAAGCTTAAAAGGTTAAATTGGGGACATGTTTTAAAGAAATTTGAATGGTAAACAAAGGACTTTATTTTTTTCTTCTAGAGGTGATGATGATTATTCTAGAGGTAATAAACTCATTGTAGTTTATTATGTGATAAATAAAAATTAACATAAACATAAAAGAATAATAAAATAGAGTGCCAGGGTCAGACCTGCTTAGGAAAATCATCTTAGCAACTATAGATGGATAGAATGGATTGGAATGGGTAGACACTTAAGGCAGGGAGACAAATTATAAAGCTATTGGAATGGTATGGGTTGATAAATAAAGGTCTGGGTGGTAGCTGTTTGAGAGGAGATGAGGGAACTTAAGCAAGAGATGCTGATAAGGTAGAAATGCTAACATATGGCAAATGACTGGAATAAAAGTGAAGAAGATGACACCAGAGTTCTAAAGTGGAAAACCTAGGGCCCTGGAAAGTAATAAGGAGGAATTCATTAGAGGGGTGGGTTTGGGGGTAAAAGCTAAGTTGTTTTGGACATGACGGTTTTGATAGGCCTATGGGACATCCAGTTAAAAACATCCAATAAACAGTTAATGGTGTATGAATGCAACTCAGGAGAGCCACTGTGGCTGGATATATAGATCTGGTAGCCGCCATCTGAAGAGAAATTATAAATAAACTCATGGGAAGTGATGAGTGAGAAAATATCAAATGAGGAACAAAGAGGGACCAGGAAAGAGTCCTGGAATATATCCACAGTTAAAGGAAATGGATGTGGATGATAATTCATCAAAGGAGAGAGAGAAGTCTAGCAAGTAGGAGGGAAAACAGGAGACCAGTAACTCACAAATACAGAAAAGGGAGAGTATCTGGGGAAAAAAAGCTCTTAGACACCCCCCCCTTTTTTTGGTGGGACAATGAAGATTAAGTGACTTGGCCAGGGTCACACAGCTAGTAAGTGTCAAGTGTCTGAAGCCAAATTTGAACTCAGGTCCTCCTGAATCTAGGGCCAGTGCTTTATCCACTGCACCACCTAGCTGTCTCCCTATCTTAGACCTTTTGGAGCATTCTGAAATTTTCAGCAAAGCAGCAAGTTTATTTACCTCTTTAGGAACAAAAACTTTTAAAATTATTTTGGGATGGAAATCTTTCTAAAATGTATTACATAATTTTCTATAGAATATATGGGATTCTTTGTAGAATATATGGAATATAATTTATTTTATCTTTTCCTGATTATTACTGGTCATCATCGAGTATCAACTATGGTATTACAGCACTATCTTAGCAGTGCTGCTCTCAAAGTCTACTATAGTTTGTGGAATTATTACCACAAAGGAAAGCTACAGACTGCTATACTTCTTCTTCTTCTTTTTTTTTTTTGTGGGGCAATGGGGGTTAAGTGACTTGCCCAGGGTCACACAGCTAGTAAGTGTCAAGTGTCTGAAGCCAAATTTGAACTCAGGTCCTCCTGAATCTAGGGCCAGTGCTTTATCCACTGCACCACCTAGCTGTCTCCCTATCTTAGACCTTTTGGATCATTCTGAAATTTTCAGCAAAGCAGCAAGTTTATTTACCTCTTTAGGAACAAAAACTTTTAAAATTATTTTGGGATGGAAATCTTTCTAAAATGTATTACATAATTTTCTATAGAATATATGGGATTCTTTGTAGAATATATGGAATATAATTTATTTTATCTTTTCCTGATTATTACTGGTCATCATCGAGTATCAACTATGGTATTACAGCACTATCTTAGCAGTGCTGCTCTCAAAGTCTACTATAGTTTGTGGAATTATTACCACAAAGGAAAGCTACAGACTGCTATACTTCTTCTTCTTCTTTTTTTTTTTGTGGGGCAATGGGGGTTAAGTGACTTGCCCAGGGTCACACGGCTAGTAAGTGTCAAGTGTCTGAGGCCGGATTTGAACTCAGGTACTCCTGAATCCAGGGCTGGTGCTTTATCCACTGCGCCACCTAGCCACCCCCCGACTGCTATACTTCTTGAGTTCTGTTATTCACTTTTTGTGATTTCAATGAGTTCTTTTCTGTCAGGATATCACTTCTTTTTTTTCTAAATTTTAGACTTAAGAACAATCTCTTCTCTCCCTTTCCCCATCCTCCCTCCCATGAAAGAGAAAAGTTCCTGTAACAAATATGCAGTCAAGCAAAACAGATGCATGTCCAAAAACTGTCTCATTCTGCACTCAGGTGTCACTTTTTACAGCTGTCATATCTACCTCTTACTGGCTCCTCCTTCACTTTTAATAGATTACTTTGAATTTTTTATGGGTTTAGAAAACAAAAAATTGAGTTTGTTGTAATTGTGTAGAGAGTAAGAGGTAAATACAAGTTGACTAAGCAAGACTCTGAAGGGCTAACCTATGAGCAAATTTGTGACATTTCTTTTAGCTGCTCAGACACACGTTCCTTTGCTTACTTGATGACTCTCCACTATCTGTTAGACAGATAAGTCACAATAACTGAGTAAATAATAAAAATACTCCCAAGTACTGACTTAGATATGCAATACCTCTGATGCAGATATTCCCTTCAATGATGCAGAACACAATCCATCTGTGCCTGCCCATCCTAAGTGACTCTTGTCCACATCTTCCCATAACTTCATCACAGGGTACACCAGAGGTTCTGCAGAACTTCTCATTTTCTTTTTTCCATAACACATTTCTTTGATGACTCTTTTGACTCTGGTTCTTCTTCCTAATGCCTTAATCATTGATAAAACCTACTCACACCCATCATACACCACTCCACTGTCCTCTGAATGGTACTCAATTTTAAATCTTCTGGGGCTATAGTGTTTCATGACTCACAACCATACAACACTGGGCAAGAATATTGGTATTAAAAAGAGAGACCTTAACTTCAGGAAGAAATTTGTGGTCAACAGAGAAATTATGCAATTTCCCTAACGCATTTCTAGCCCCTCTCTTATTCCTGTTTAATTCTGAACCCAATTTATAGTGGATTGGCAGTACCCTTCCATGGTATATATACAAATGGACAAAGCTCTATAGGATGTCTAAGTGTAAGACATAGTCTGGACAATAAATGCGATTCATTCACTTGTCTTTTCCTATGTGAATAAGCAGGTCAAATTCTCCAGTGGCTATGATCGTGTCCAGGAGGCTTTGAGATGTTCTGGAATTTGATGCAACTAGCACAATATCATCTGCAAACAAGAGCAGCCAGAGGACCCCACTGGACACAAAAATTCCCTTTTTACCTAGGGTTTTATGCTGGAGCTTCTCAATGACCAAAGGAAATATCTTTGGCAAACATCCATCTCTGTTTTGTGCCTCAAATGCTATTAATGATCTGAATATGGTTTATCTTTCAAGAAGTCTTGCATCATTTTGTTATATATGTGGAAGACACCTTGTTGTAATAGAGGCATACTTTACCTTGCTAAATCAAAAGCTCTTTTAGAGTAAAATAAACAGTCACACTGGTATCTTTCGTTAATTATATGTCAAAAGTTATATGATGGTAAACATATGAGCTACAATGGGAATATCACTTGCAAAAACCCACCTGTATCCTACTAACACCTTCCTCATAACTGCCTTCACTGAGTATATAGATTATAAATATTATAAAGATAAAAAGGCATATTAATAAACAAGCCATACAATCAAATAATTGATGTTCCTCAGTCAACTTTTTTGGCTACTAATAAAGTTCAAGATTTTTTTCCACATATCACTTTGTGAAATCTATTAATGTCTTTAGCAGTGTGTCTCCTCCACTATGGAGCTCCTCGATGTATATTTGTTTTAATCCAGCTTTCCCAACTAGGTCTCTTTAATAATATTTCTAATTACTCTAACACCCAAAGATGTAATTTTAAGAGTATAACTGTGGTGGTCCTATTTTCCTTGATGATGAATAAACCATTATAAAAATCTTTCCAGGTCGTTGTCCATTTTTTCTTTGTCCTTCCAGTTTCATCTTTAATATAACTGACACAGTTGGTTCTTTCACTAAACTTCCTTTAAATTTACTTTTTCTCTCTCCTATTTTGTAAGGTGATATTGCTCACAGTAATCCACTATCCTTTTCTCTATTAGACTTTACCATGAGTTTGTATTCTAAACCATTGTTACCCTTGACTGCCACCTCTTTGGAAAGTAAGTAAAATATTTACCAACATGTGCTTTTAAGGTTTTTTGTCTCCTCATTATGGCAATGCATTGAGATAAATTAAAACTTCTGTACAGTATTATTGGTGTCAGTCTTGTCTTTTTTCATGCCTATCCCATTTTTTATCATCTGTACTTTGTTTCAAACAAGATGAATTGTACTTGTACTGTATGCCATATTTTTTTTTCTTACTGTATCTTTTCTTGAGAACTAGTTGTGAAAGCTGGATTAAATTTTGATCTTTAGTAAATCAGTGGTCTGACTCTCCACAGATGCTAATCTAATCCAGGAATAATGACCACATGGGAAATGAATAAATACATTCCTATTACAATATAATCAATTTTTTAAAAAAACACTCTTTGGTACTCAAGTCGTCCAGCATCTTCCAATTGCTTTCTTGGGGGGGGGGGGGCAACGAGGGTCAAGTGACTTGCCCAGAGTTCACACAGCTGGTGTCAAGTGTCTGAGGTCATATTTGAACTCAGGTCCTCCTGAATCCAGGGCCGGTGTTTTATCCACTGTGCCACCTAGCTGCCCCCTTCCAATTTCTTTCTTGAAGAAAATATGATAAGATAGGCATGAGGCCTCTGCATAGTCTTAGACATCTTGTGACTGGCCTATTTCATTCCTTATTTGTGATCCATATTTTCCTACATCTTTTGCTATCTTCACTTATTCCCACCTTTGCACTGAAAGTCAGTAAATATCATAGACTATGTCAATTTGTTTTACATGGTATTTTAAATAGCCATTTGTATGTAATGAATTCATGATTTCATATATAATACTTTTTGGTTTGGGATATGAAAATGCTTGTGTTTGTCAAGTTTACAAAAACAGAAAAAAATATTTTTTAAAAAGTAATTTGTATGGTCTTTTTTTCAAACCTGCAATACATATTTGTGCATAGCTGCAATTATTTTCATGCATGGCATCTTTTTTGGAAATACCTATTATGAATCCTGCAACACGAGATGACCAAATGCTCCAAGAAATGTTTGTTGTTGCCTTTTGGTTGCATGACAAAGCCCGCCCCACCACTTCCTTCATTTGTCTCCACAAGTGAATCCTGTGCACCAGCTTTCCCTTTTCAGGCAATTTCCTTCTGTCATTTGGTTTCATTTATAGCAAGAATATCAAGATTGAAACAATTCATTTCTTTCACTGTTATCTCCACTAACTAGTCACTGGATAAGGATCTCAAATTTAGAGTACCAGAATCTAGGCTAATGTTTACGTAAGGTCTAAAATTGTGATTCTTAGCTCCCTGTGCCCCTTTTCCTTTCATTTTGTTACTTCACTTCAAATGAAGGGGGCTACTTCACACACCTGAGAACCATCTTGTATTTGTTGCTATTGTTTCATGGGTTGCTATGACCAAACAATTCATTTCCAAGTGACCAGCCTCCTCAGGATGGCCTCTCCAATTTATTGCCAGAACTTGAAGCCTTCCCAGCTTGGTGGAACCTGCCAGGGCTTGTACTCTACCGTAGAGCCTTTGAGAACCTACTTCCACACCACAGTGAGACATTAGTGTAGGCATAGAAAAATAACCAATATTCATAGAGCACTTGAAAACTTGTAAAGCACTTTACAAACATTAGCTCATTTAATTAACCCTAGGTAGTAATATAGGGACAAATGGAGCTAAGTAACTTTCCCCATTTTATAGGGGAAAAACTAAAGAACAGAGAGAATAAGTGCCACATTCACGGTCATAAAGTGAATTAGGCTCTGGATCCAGGCACAGGTGCTCCTGAATACACCTTCAGCGTTCTCCCACTATGCCAACTATGCCACAATACTGCAGTGCCAGATGGGTAAAATACTGTTATATATGTAGCATGGAAAAAAGTATAAACAAACTGAAATGGATACATTCATTGAGCAAAGGACTCTACTGATTCACCAAGAAAATGTCACTTTCATTGATTAGCCAAACTAAAACTTCAGATCACATAGTATAAAATGGTGCATCTCCTCAACTGGCAGCCTCCAGGAAAAATCCAGCTTGTGAGGTTAAATTAAAATAAGAAAAAGAAAGAAGGGAGGGCGGGATTCATTAAGTTATATGCCAGGCACTGGGCTAAGCACTTACAAAGATCTCATCTGATCCTCACAACAACCCTGGGAGGTGGGTGCTGTTATTATCTGCATTTTACAGATGAATTAACCGCGGCTGAAAGAGGTGAAGTGACTTGCCCAGGTTAACATACCTAATGTCTGAAGTGAGATTTTTAACTCGGGTCTTCTGGACTCCAGGCCTATCCACTGCATCACCCAACTCTACCACTAATAATACTAACTGTACTTTTTTCTAAAAAAATAAGATAAAATGTATATATACTTTGCAAACTTTCAAAGTCCTATATGAACATATGTTTTATTATTAAATTATTAATTCCTAAGAGACTATATATATATGGTGAGGCAACTGGGGTTAAGTGACTTGCCTAGGGTCACACAGCTAGTAATTGTTAAGTGTCTGAGGCCAGATTTGAATTCAGGTCCTCCTGAATCCAGGGCTAGTGCTCTATCCACTGCGCCACCTAGCTGCCCGAGACTATATTTTTAATAAAGTGCTCTACAGTTTATAAAGCCCTGTCCAAATCATTATTCCATGAGGGAATTAGTATATGTAATAGTTTATGTGTATCTACAGATACACATATATACATTTTCCAGTTTAGGAAACCGAAGCTCGATGATGCTAATGAATGTACCCACAGTAAATAACATAGCTATTAATTATCAAACTGGGCCATGCTTCAGGTCTTCTAGATTCAAGACTAACATTCTTTATACTACACCCCACTGTCTTCTTAACTTCCATCACTTTTATTAGGTTGTATGCAAAAGGATTTATAGCTTATCTAGGTTTTTTCTCATAATGAAACTCTAGATGGCGGCAAGTAAGGGTTTTTGTTTTGTTTAAGAATGATGCTTGATTAACGGGGCACATAGTCTTCTTCCATTTGGGATAAGCAATATTTTAATATCCTCCACATTATAGCATATGCACAAAATTGTTCATGAATGAGATGTGGGAAACCATGAACATGAAGTATTTAAGCCATATTCAGGGAATGCAAGATTCAATATCCCATCCAAAATTAAAATCTACTCCACTAACATCATAGTGTAATGCCAAAAAAGGAAGCAACACCTAGGTAAGGAATCTTAAAAGCAAGCATGTGGCACTTTTTGCATACATTTTACTAATGACTATAATCTCATACATTAGAATTGGACAGAACAACATTCAGTTGGATAAAATTTGAACCAACGGTTCATAAGCTCAATATCTGTCAGACAGAAGGAAACACAATTTGTTGTTCCTTTTTTTCTTTTCCATATACAGAATCAGGAGGCTATGACTCATTAACCTAATTCATGGAAATTGTCTAATGTCTTACATTGCTCTTTAAAAGAATTAAATCTTTATTTAATCAATGCAGACAATGGGTTCTATGTTTTTAGCAAGGCGGCCGATTAACCTCAGAAATATCACCTCTTGATATATAGTTCTAATCTACATTCCTCTGAATTAAGTGACATGGAATCCCTTAATCCAATCCCAGTCCATAGGAAGAAGAAGAAATATTCAATCAGTAACTACTAAACCTCCCAGGAGTTAACAAACCTTTCCTGGTGGCATGTCCCTTCCTTAAATTCAACTCAAGTTCAGGTTCAAAAGGGACAATACTGGCTGCCACTGGCCTAGATAAGGGAAGAATTAGTATATACATCCTTATTTCTGTAACAATTGGAATGACGCCACCTGCTGGAGACTTACTGTAGAAAAGCTCCACCATGAGGTGAAGGTCTCTGAGGGCAAGACCATGCGTCTTTTCTTTGGTATCAGGAAGTGACATTTGCTTGTGGGAGGAAGAAGGGGGAGGCTGGTGCTCTGACTCGTTCTCTTTTCGTGTGGACTCTGGCGGAGAGCGGAGCTAGGAATGCTCTCTCCCTTTAATAGATAGATGAATCTAGGCCTTTCTCTTTCTCTTCACCAAATTCTTATTCTCCTTAATAAATACTTAAAAGTCTAACTCTTGCTAAGGCTTATAATTTATTGGCGACCACTCATTAGATATTTTAGACAGTATAGCTAGAATTTTACCCCTTACATTTCCCACCTCTTCTTCTCAGTACTGTCACCTGTATGTGCCCTGGATTAACAGATGTAGTCCCAAAATTTGTGTTGAAACATAAGGACGCTTGCCAGCTACCTAGTTATTCTTTCCCTGTACCATGAAGGATTAAACTACAAGCCTAAAATTTAAAAAGCTATTCTAAATGCAAACAAAATAACCCAAAGATTGTCTTCCTTACCTACCAATAATAGCTCATTCTCCTTACAAAACTAAGTTGAATCTACTAGTTTTCAGTCTTTTTGCTATAGCAAACTTTTCAACAAAACTGAAGAAAAAGTGCACATCAGGAGTTCTAAATTAGATTTAAACTTCCTACCTAAGTACAGATCTAAGGGGGCAGCTAGGTGGCACAGTGGAAAAGGCACCAGCCCTGGATTCAGGAGGACCTGAGTCCAAATTCGACCTCAGACACTTGACACTTACTAGCTGTGTGACCCTGGGCAAGTCACTTAACCCTCACTGCCTCACCAAAAAAAAAAAAAAAATTACAGATCTAGGACACTGAAAGACTATTTACACTTATTCTGTACACAATTCTAACAAGCCTTTTTTAAAGTTTCGAAGCTGAAAACATTAAAATTAGTATAAAAAGTTAGAAGTAGCTGCTACAGATAAGTATATAGAAAGTAGTTAAGAAGTAACAAGTCAGTCATTCTTCTTTTGGAAACAGAAGTGAGAAAGAATATAAGAAATTATTAATGTTACTGAGGGTCTGGTGGGCTAATACCCAAATATATAGTCTCACCTCCTGTTTTAGAGTAAAAATATCATGGACAGGGTAACTATCACGCAAAGGGTAAATGAATTCTTTTGCATGCTTCTTTTTTCCCTCAAAATTTTTTTTAAATGCCTACAATCCATATCATCTCATGAGCACTGAGACCCATAAGAAAGCCATGTAACACAAACCACAACCATGTTTATTAGGAAAACACTAGATATTAGTCTGTATTTCATTCCTGACTTTCCTCCCATTCCTGTGTTACTCTTCCCTGCCCCCCCCCCACATAATGGTCTAGCAGGTGGGTCAGTATCTGCCAAGTTGCAAATGACTGCATCTGTTCCACCAAGAAAGATACCAACATTCCTCGTGTGACATGAAGCAATCTTAGACATTTTATAATGTTCATTCTGAGGAGTAGTTATTCACATGAAGATAAAATATACAACACTTTTTACTCCATAATAAGGAAGCCTTAACCAGCAAACACTTGAACTCCTTGCCACTGAGACATAGTTGCCAAGAGCAACTCAAGTTGAAAAATATAAACTCATTTGTAAAACACTGCAAAGGAGTATGGGAAAAGACCATAACCTATCACCTCATAAAAGTACTAGAAATGGAGCAAAAAGTCTGGAGAAAACTACTGTAATATGTAACAAAGTCATATGTATTCATACATAAAACTGGAAGAAATACATCAAAGTGAGCAGAACCAGGAGAACATTGTGCACAGTATCATCAACATTGTGTGTTGATCAACTGTGATAGACTAGATTCTTCTCACCAATCCAATGGTACAAGAAAGTTCCAAAGGACTCATGATGGAAAAGGCTCTCCAAATCCAGGAAAAAAAAAAAAGGAAAAAATGGACACTGATTGGACCATACTATTTCTTTTGGTTTTGGTGCCGTTGTTTTTCTTTTTTTGAGGTTTTTCCTGTGGGGACCGATTTTTAATTGGGGAGTGCTAGCTAAGCGGCTCGCCGCAATATTGGGGCAAGGAAGGAAACCAGCAGACTCCCTCAAAACAGAACAAGATTTAATTTAACAAGAACGAACTTTAAAAAAAAAAAACACAAACAGGATCAGTAGGATCAAGGGAAAGGAAATAAAAATGGGGAAAGGGAAATTATAATACCTGAAAAATACCACCGCCCAGGAATCAGCTGAAAATACATAGCAGAAAGCCTGTCGCTTTCCAGCTTCCACCTGGAATGCCCAATTCTCCTCCCCAAACCTAGAAACACCCCACACAGCCCCAGCCAATGGGATGGTCGCTCTGACAGTCATATGACGGCCCTCACTAGGATTCCAATCATTATAATTTTGCCAGGCCCATGGAGGTGTTGGCGAGTGGTGATGACATAAGGTGCCAGAGCCCTGGCAATGGCTACAACCAGTGGGTGGAGCACCGCGAGGCCTGGGGAGCCCCAGGCCAGTGTGCGCTGAGGCATAAAAACCTCAAATAACAATTAATTCTTTACATTCCTTTTTTACTCTGATTCTTCTCGTATAACCTGACTAATGCAGAAATATGTTTAATGTTACTTTATACACACAAACAAACACACACACACACACACACACACACACACACACACACACACACACACATATATATATATATATATATATATATATAAAACACACCTATATCAGATTACCTGCAGTCTAGGGGAGGGTAGGAGGGAAGGGAGGGAGGGAGGGAGAAAAATTTGAAATTGGAAATCTTATCGAAACAAATGTTGAAAACTAAAATAAATAATTTTTTTAAAAATTAAAAAAAAAGAAATACATCAAAGTAACAGAAAACGAAGCAGACACATCAACGTTTCTCAGTTTTCAATCATCAATCACTGTGGAACAACTAGATTTGTATTGAAACCTTAGACCCTGATATGTTGTGGGAGAAGTAGAAATGGAAAGTCTTGGTCAATAAACATCTATTAAGTCCCCACTGTGTTTTAGCCACTGTGCTAAGCCCTAGGAATACAAAGAGAGCAGTTCCCAGTTTAATGGGGGAAGAAAATGGAGAGGATATTCAGCTCAGGGCATGATGAAGTCCTCTCATCAGAATAGAAAATGATGAAGTGTCTGCCCTGTGCACCCTCCTCTGATAGAGGATCTGAGAGGCACTCTCCAAAGTTCATCCTCCACCTCTCCAATCATGGGGAGACAGGCGCCCAGGGGTAGGGCTACTGAGGAGGTGTGAGGTTCTGAGTTGATGTCATCTTGTAGGATGATGCGTTTCCGAAAATCATGAAGTCCAGGAGAGGAGTTGGAAAACAAATGATAAGGTGAGTGTCTTGGGTTCATGGCACATAAAAATTCAAAGTCAAGAAAATTGACTAGACCAGACTAAGTACACACTGGGAAAATTTGAAAGCAATGAAGGATCATTTTGCAGATATCCCATGTGATATCACTATCCATAAACAGCCATCAATGAGGAATCTATAACTACTGACCCTATTAACTACAGGATCAAATATAAAGTCTGTTTGGCATTTAAAGGTCTTTGTAACCTGGCCCCTTCCTACCTTTCCAGACTTCTAATACCTCACTTCTCTCCACACATTCTCCTACCCAGCTACATCAATCTACTTACTATTCTTCACACCTACCTCTGGGTCTCTGCCCTGGCTGTCCTGCATGTGTAGAATGCTGTCTCTCCTCACTTCCACTTTAGTATCCCTAACTGCCTTCAAGAATCGTTTCAAAAAAGACCTATTTGTACGAAAATATCTGTGGCAGCTCTTTTTGTAGTAGCCAAGAATTGGCAATCAAAGGAATGCCCATCAATTGGGGAATGACTAAACAAGCTATGATACATGATGGTGATGGGATATTATTGTGTATAAGAAATGACAAGCAGGATGATTTCAGGAAGGCCTGGAAAGACTTGTATGAACTGATGTACAGTGAAGTGAGCAGAACCAGGAGAACATTGTGCACACTGACAGCAATATTGTTTGATGAAGAACTGCAAATAACTTAACTATTCTCAGTCAATACAATGATCAAAACAATCCCAAAGAACTAATGATGAAACATACTATCCACCTTCAAAGAAAGAACTGATATTGATTGAACACAGACTGAAGCATGCTATTTTTCACTTTATTTCCTTCATTTTTTCCTTTAATTCAAGTTTTCTTGTACAAAATGACTAATATGGTAATGTTTTACATAACTGCACATATACAACCTATATCTGATTGCTTACTTGATTGCCTCATGGAGGATTTAGGGAAGGGGGGAAGGAGGGATAAAATTTGGAACTCAAAACTTTGAATAAAAATGCTTATTATTTAAAAAAAATAATCATCTCAAATCCCATCTTCTGCAAGAGGTCCTTTTTCCCTTCCCTTCCCTTCCCTTCCTTCACCTCCAACTGCTGGTTACTCCCTCTGAGATAACTTCCATATACCATATACAGTATCCCCAAAAGTTTTAGTTGCCAGTCAATAAATATTTATTAAACACTTTAATACCAACTAACCAAAAATATCATTTGCAATCTTAATTATTTAAATTTCTTTTATGCTTATTTAGTTGTGAATTCTGAAAAATAAAATTTTAATTTTTAACAAAACGTAGCACACTGTGATCAAAGATTTCATGTGTGGGTTTATGGAGGACACTTTCTCAGACCCAATGGATCAGTAAAGGAAATCCTTTTCCCTCACCACCTTGGTCACCTGACCTAACTCTAGTAAACTTTCTTAGGAGGTCACATCAAAATTGTCACATGTATCAAAACCACATTCTCTAAATGATCTTAAGGCTAGAATTAAAAATGCCATCCTTTCAATAGCTAAATAGCAGGGTCAGCTAGGTGGTGCAGTGGATAGAGCACTGGCCCTGGATTCAGGAGGACCTGAGTTCAAATATGACCTCAGATACTTAACACTTATTAGCTGTGTGACCCTGGGAAAGTCATTTAACCCTCATTACCTCACCAAAAAACAAACAAACAAACAAACAAAAAACCCTGAATAGCAGCTAATGAAAGTTTTTAATAAAGTTTGAAAATTGACTGCACAAAATGGTAATCATGTTGAATTTTAATAAGAAATATCAATATTTTTAAAAATCTAAATAATTAACCTTTCAAATGTTTTTATAAGTTTTTATTCTTTATATTTTTGAGGTCATTAAAGATTAAAACTACACTAAGACTTTTAGGAAATGCTGCATTATCTCATTCACACCTATTTATTTACATGTTGTCTTCCCCATTAGGAATGTGGACTCCTTGAAGCCAGAGATTATTCTTGTCTTTCTTTGTATGATCAATATTTTTCAGTGTCAGGCAAATAATAAACTCTTAATAAATACCTTCCTACAGAAGCTAAGGTTCGCTAATGCTCCTGTTTGCAAGTAATATTGTGCTGATTGCATCAGTCCTCAGAATACTGAAAGAACTCTTCAATGAAATTCATTATTATTCAAGTTAGTCTAGCCATCCGCACACATTTTTTTAAAAAACTATTAAACAGATGAAAAAAACCCATATGATATAAATTTGGATAATCAATCCACTGAATTAACAAATCAGTAAATATATCTAGAACAGGAGCCATCGATGGTAAATTAGCTGTTCCTTTTAGCAAGAGAATGGGAAAAGTTGGATTTGGGAAACTGTATAGTGTGCTAATCTGTACTTTTTTAAAACCACTAAAGTTTTCCCAGAGATTTGCACAAGCAATGGAAGATATATATGATAGGCATAATAAGTAGATGTGGCTAGGCCCAATAAGTATAATACGGAGCTAGGCCCAAGTCTCAGCATAAAAACATCATGCAGGACACATATGACTAGAAAAGTAAAAACCTTGGGGGGCCTAGCACAACAGATTAAGTTAATAACAAAACAACAATAGTTAACAGCCACATAGCATTTTAATATTTGCAATGAACTTTATACATATTTCATTCTATCCTCACAACCACCCCGTAAAGAAGGTTGTTTATATTATTCTCCCCACTACACAAATGAGAAAACTAAGGTTAAAAAAAAAAATTTAAACACCTACCCAGAGTCACATAGCCAGTAAGTGTCTGAGGTGGGATTGGAACTGAGGTCTTTGTGACTCAAAATTCAGTGCTCTATCCATTGGGCCATTAAAATTCAATTGATTGGGGAGTGGGGCAGCTAGGTGGTGTAGTGGATAAAGCACCAGCCCTGGATTCAGGAGGACCTGGATTCAAATCCAGCCTCAGACACTTGACACACTAACTAGCTGTGTGATCCTGGGTAAGTCACTTAACCCTCATTACCCTGCCCCACCCAAAAAAAGCTCAATTGATAAGGAGTAATCCCATAGTAGCATAGTATGAAGGGAACCTCTGGAGATCATATAGCACAAGGGTTCAACAATCTTTCAGAAATGCTCAGTTCAACAGCTACCACTATATAAATACCTTTAAGCAACAATAAAAAGATGAAAATCAATAAACAATATTGGTATTAATGTTAAATGACACTAACTTTCTTTTAAGGAACAGCAAAATACTAAAATGTAAATTTTCCAGTACTATATCATTATGACTCTTTTATGCTGTTTTACTTAACTGACTGGAGGAACTATAATTTATTGGGAGTTTGTTGGAGCTTATATGCTATTTTGAAACAAGATCATCAATAAAATAATAATACTTTTGGAGAGTTCCAAATAATTGCCCTCTTGGAATCTTTACTTCTTTTAAGATTAATTTTTTAGAGTCTATTATTCCTTTATATAGCATATAAAGAATACCCCAAATGCCAAACAGATTTAGGAAAGCTATCACAGTCAAGTGTACCAACCCTTCAGAAATCTTTCATAAAACTATCTTTACATGTAATTAGAAAAAAATTAAACAAAATACTATTTTAAAAAATAAAATGAAAGACAAAAAAAAGAAAGAAAAAGAAAACCAAAGTAGAATCTGCTAACAATCTATTGAAATTATAGCAAACAATAGGGGAAAGAGAATTGGGCTCTGCCAGAAGAACTGGATTCAGATCCCAGTTCTTTTATCGTGTACTCTGTTCCTGTGAGCAAGTCACTTGATTTCACTGATTCCCAATTTACTCATCTGTGAAATGGGAATAATATTACTTTCATTACCTAGTTGCATTACATTCTAATTCGTAAAGCCAGTGAATGTAATTATTATTGTTAATAGAATCTGATTCATTCTACCTACCTACATAGCAAATAATGAAAGTATCCATTAAAACATTAGATCTGTTTTAAAACAGACTTGCAAATGCTACAATGGCTTTCTCAACATTTTCTCCTCCCTTTAAACCTTAACTCAAGTGTCACTTCTCCATAAAGCTTTCTCTGATCCCCCATTGTTCTCTCTTGCTCCTCAAATTGCTTCTATTTGTTTATGCATGTGCTGTATCCCCTAAAGTAGAATATAAGTTCCTTGACAACCGGGACTGATTTGTTTGTCTCTTGCACAGTGCCTTGCAACTGTAGGAGCTTAATTAATTAATGAACGAAAAGACCATGTTAACTTTTTTACAGTTTATTTCCTTTTAGTTTGATATCTGATTATTTAGAAAAGCTAAAATGGAAAATTCTACTAGTTATACTAAACTAAAATCCCCCAAAATATTATAAAATCTAAGCTAAATGAAACTTTAAAGAAAAAAAAAGATTGGGTCTCTCTATCTTGTCCAGGCTGCTGGAAGTACAAGGGCCACTCATAGGTCTAATCCCACTACTGACTGGGACAAAAGCTTTGACCTGCTCCATTTTTTGATTGGGAAACTGAGGCTCCAGAAGGTAAGCAATTTGCTCCACAAGGCAAACTGATCCCATAATTAAATACAGAATCAATAATACATCTTGGGTTCATGGGTTGCTATGACTAAAGAATTCATCACTTCATGGGCAACCTACCAGTCAAAAGTCTTTCTATACTTAGATTGGTCCATGAGCAGGAGATTCAGACTATCACAAGAATCAGATCTGAGGTCTTTCCAGAATGCTATAACTTGCAAGCATTTGTGTACCAGATCATCTTCATGGCACAGTGTAGAACATGTCTGTGCCAAATGGCAAACATTCCAGAAGTCTAAGATTTGAAAAGCAGGCAGGGAAGTCATGTAGCAAAAGCAAGGGAAAATGCATAGTCCAAGGGCTGCAATAAACTCTTGAATTATCAAAAGACCTTAAAGGAGGGCTATTTGGGCAGATACTTTCTGAATGACGACTCTTTGGAAAAACATGGACAAGAACTGCAAAGGATGAGAAGGAATGGAAGGGTTGTGATGTGTTTCTATGGAGAAAACACCCAAATTATATATAAATCACAGATCTATTGAAGTATTTAATACTTTCAATAGCATGTGGATACTCAAAAGAAAAACTTGTCATTAACACCTTCCAGATTTCTGAATCATTATTCTAAAAATATCATTTTCTGAAAAAATGGTATCCACCCTCCAGCTACAATCATTGCTTCCCATCAGTAACTCCCAAAAGGAGAACTGTGAGGGAAATACATGATACAAATTGTACCGCTGCTCACTCCTAATGAAAGTCATCTTCTTGGTGAGAAGTTTTAGGGCTCTAACTGGGACTTTGAGATTCCAGACCATCCTTCCTAATAAATCAAAAAATCAATTCAAAACTCAGGAGACATTAAATAAAACTGCTCATAAGGGAGAATCCTTCCTGGTACATTTAAATCATAAAGAGAACTTTTAGAATGATTACCACAAAGTATGACACTAAGTAAGAATACGATTTATACTTTAATTTTTTAAAACTGTGTGCAAACCATGTAAGAGATGTTATCAACTGAAAAGAAAAAAAATGAAAATGAAAATGAAAAAACAAACAATAAAAGGAACAAATCAGAAGTGAAAACCAAAGGTTTGCTTGTTCCACACAGAAAATATCTATAGCCACCAAGAGCAGAAATAAAACAAGTTTACAAGAGCAATTGTTTTATTTATACCCCTTGAGGCTTAGACCCAGCACACCTAATAGTTTCAGCCTTGAGGCAAAAGCCTTAACTGATTGAGATTATAATTGCTCTCTGGATACTATATGTTGGACACCATGCGATCCTCAAGTATAGATTCATATATAAAACCAACATCTGGTTTAAAAGAACCTATCATATTTCACCAACTATTTCTTTTTTTTTTTAAGTGAGGCAATTGGGGTTAAGTGACTTGCCCAGGGTCACACAGCTAGTAAGTGTTAAGTATCTGAGGCCTGATTTGAACTCAGGTACTCCTGACTCCAGGGCCGGTGCTCTATCCACTCACCAACTATTTCTAAAGAAACTTTTTTTCAAAGCCCCCAAAATGTGTAAATCAAATTGCCAGGAATCTTTCCTAGGAAAATCCAAGTTGGAACAATTGCTCATTTCGAAAAGACAGAATGACTGAAATAGCAGCAAGGTTAAAAAAAAAAAAGGAATAAAAACATTTCTCTGGACATTTAATGGTAATACTTTGCAAAGCAATCCTTTTATAACCTCCGACTTCTCATCTCACTCCCCACAGCAGGCATCTGTAAGGGGCTAAAATTCTAGCTATACTATCTAAAATCTAATGAGTGGTCGCCAATAAATTATAAGCTTTATCAAGAGTATTTAAGTGTTTAAGTATTTATTAAAGAGCATTAGGATCAGAGAGAAAGGTAAAAATCTAACTATTTCTAAAAGACCCTATCATCTGACCCACCATGACGACGTCAGGAACCAAAAAGAGAGAGAACCTCTCCGCCAGGTCAGCTTCCTACTTCATGTCCCCCTCCCAGAAATGGGAGGCTCCTCAAGTTGATTGGCTGGTAGCCTTGATAGACAGTACCCACGAGCAAACGTCACTTCCTGACACTAAGGACCCTGACCACATGACTTGCCCTCAGAGGCCTTCACCTCATGGCAGCACTTTTCTACAGTAAGTCTCCAGCAGGTGGCGTCATTCCAATTGTTACACATCCCAAACTTTCTCATCTCTCAAGCCCCTAACTCCACCTCTACTTTACTGAAAAGATGGATGACATTCATCTTGAGTGCTTTCATTTCCCATTCTCCACACCTCAAACCTATTCAAGGTCCACACTTCTCCCAGCCTCTCCTTTGCTTCAGTCTCAGAGGAAGTAATAGACAAATTCCTTGCCAGGGCCAACCTTGTACCTTTGGTTACATTCCCCACTTCCGTTTGATCTAGGAGCATTCCCTTTTGTCTTTGTCTTAAAAAAAAAAAAAAGCCTTCTCTTCACCCCTGCATGATCCTTTATCATCTCCTTTTTCTCTTTTCTTTCTGTAAAGTTAGTAGTGAGGAGGAAATCTACATTACATCTATTCCCTAGCCATCAATTCACTATTGCAACCTAATTGCCAACCACATCACTCTACTAAAATTGTTTTCTCCTTAGTCACAAATGACCTCCGAATTACAAAATTCAATGACCTTGTTTCAGTACACATTCTTCTTGAACTTTCTAGACCATCTCTTCCTCCCAGATGCTTTCACACAGCCCCACCCCTTCTTTGGCTTCTCAAATACTGCTCTCTCCTGATTTAGCAATTAGCTCTGACTGCTTCTTCTCTGTCTTCTTCAATGATTTGTCAACGTCCTCCTGCCTACAAAATGTGCTTATTCTCCAAAGATCTGTCCTGTTCCCTCGCCTCTCTTTGTGATTTTATGAATACAGTTATGACTTCTATGCAAATGTCTCCAACATCTATTCATCTAGCCCCAAGCTCTCCTAGGAGTTCCAGTTCTGTATCTCCCTCCAACTGCACACTGAACATTTCCCTCTCAATGTCCTAGCAGCACCTCAAAATCAAACAAGGAAGCACCTACAATGGAAAGCGCACCAAATTTGTGGCCAGAGGCCTGGGTTTGAACCCTGGCTATGTCACTGACATCTGCATGGGCTTCAGCTTCCACACAAGTAAAATTAGGGTGCTCCACTAAATGATCATTGCCAGCTCCAAGGTCCTATGTCCAAAACTGAATTCATCTCTCCTAAACTTGACCTCTCCTCTTCATTTCCCATTTCTGCTCAGGGTAAACATCATTCTCCTGATCAATGTGGCTCTAAATATCCTCCATCTCCACATCAATCAGTGGAGATGTTCAGTTGCCAATCTTGTCAATTCAGCCTTGGCCTTATCCTTCTCCCCCATTCTCTTCTCTCCATTTTACACACACTGCTATGACCCTGGTGTTCAGACCCTCAATTCTCATCTATACTATTATAACAGCCTTCTAACGGGCTTCCTACTCTAATTTTCCCAATTTGCAAGGCTGACAGCGTTCCCCAGCTACAAATCCTTCAATGGTACCCTACTGCTTACAAGACAAAATACAAATATGGAGGGTTTAAGACCCTCTGCAATCTGACTCCAATATTTCTTTCCAAGGTGTATTTTAACCAAAAAAAAAGCAAGAGAAGGCAGCTAAATGGTACAGTGGATAAAACACCAGCCCTGGACTCAAGAGAACCTCAGTTCAAATCTGGCTTCAGACACTTGACACTTACTGGCTGTGTGACCCTGAGCAAGTCACTTAACCCTCATTGCCCCACAAAAAAAAAAAAATCAAGAGATAGGCCAATCAGGCTACAAAAGAAATGTCCAAGTGGTCCTAGTACTGATTTTGGAATCAAAAGGCATAATCATGAATCTCAATTCTGCCATTGGTATTAACCAATGTTAACTTGTGGGTAAGTTCCTTCCTGTAATCTGAGCCTCCTCTGTTAAAGGAAGAGATTGGACCAGAAGATCTTTAAGGTGACTTATGTCCCTAAATCTACTATCTTAATAGGCCAAGATGGGCTATAATTTAAATCCACCAATAGAGTAATATTATATGTTTTTTAAAATCACTCCAATTCACCTTTCCAGTTAGATTATTCTGTGGCACATAAATAATGGGCAAAGCAAGGCATGGGCTGGAGAAGCCTGGGTTCTATTTCCAGCAGTACTAACCCAAAGAATGACGTAAATCCTTTAACCATTTCTTGACTATTGTTTTTCCAGCTGCAAAATTTCTTGTGAAGAACAGGAATGCCTTCAGATAATATGAAACTAAAATCAATAGTGGTAGCAAGGAAGTAAAGAGATTGCAAAATCTAAAGTAAGACAATCTGGGTGACTCTGCTACCTGTGTGACCTTGGGTAAATCACAACTTCTCCAAGACTGTTTACTCATCTGTAAAATTAGGGTGTTAAACTAGATAACATCTAATTTCCCTTCTAGGCCTAAGTCTATGATTCTAAGTGGCTCTGAGATACTTGCTAATATTTCCTCAAAAATTTCTTTTCAGGTTAACTAGGGCAAATATTTTTCTGTATAACATATTCAGAAGTGACGTTTCAAGACATAACAACTCAAAATTATTTCAAAAATAATTTATTTAGATTTGTTTCAAATGTATAATTAACTAAATAAATGACTGAGTGTCGAAACATCAAAGAAATAGATAATTGGGGCATCTAGGTGGCGCAGTGGATAGAGCACTGTCTCTGGAGTCAGGAGTACCTGAGTTCAAATCCAGCCTCAGACACTTAACGGGTACTAGCTGTGTGACCCTGGGCAAGTCACTTAACCCCAATTGCCTCGCTAAAAAAAAAAGAAAAAAAAAAGAAATAGATAATCAAGTATCAGCCTTTTAGATAAGGTATAGAGCTACAAAGTAGCATTCCTAATAGCAACTTACTCCTGGTATTAAGTAAACACCCCCACTACTCCCAAATTCAAAATACTCCAAAGTCAATTAAAAGGCTGGAGCTCCACTCTGAAAGTAAGTTGAGGCCCAAAGAGCAGCTTTCTTTCTTTGATGGAACCCAAACAATTATTCAAACTTCCTCCCAAATCACCTGATCCAGGGCACTGGAATAGTCTCCTTTTCTCTTATGCTGCCATAAATTATTATTTTTAAGAGTGTTTGTGTACTAAATATAATTAACTTATGATAAAACAGATTATACTCAAACCTCATTATGTTGATATAAAAGTAATGAAGTCATACTCAAGTTTGGGTACTATAATCCCATTGGTAAATATATATATATATATATATATATATATATATATATATATATAATAAAAATAACCTGAACCTTCCTTTAATTAAGGTCAAATGTCAAAGGTAGAGTGAAATGGAGGACATGACAGCACATGGATAGTAAGCTAACTCACCACTGCTTCCAAAGTTTTGCATAATGGTTAATAAAACACATGTGAACCTGCAATCCTTGTTCCAGTTTCTTAGGAATTACGTTTTATATAACTGACCCCACTAAAGCTAACAGTAGTATAAATAGCAAAGTGGCCAAGAAAAACCACAAGTGAAATAAAACTAACTTGTTAGTCATCACTCTTACTTTCTTCTTTAGCCATCACTATTACTTTCTCACCAGGAATAGAAGATGAGACCCTAGTAAGAAAGAAAAATAAGGCAATGAAGAAAATCACCACCTGGTTCTACACAGTTCCAGTTCTCTAGCTAAAGAGCTAACAATCCTACGTCTTTCACAGGCAAAAAAGTCAGTTTCTCTTTCTAAATGATCCTTTGTACAACATACACTTTAGATGACATCACAGCCATATTCTATTTCTTTCCAGTTGGACAACAGTGAGAGTTTGTGTTCATCTATTAGAACAAAACATTTCTTTACCAGTGAGGCTAAATGGAATGACTGTGAACATAAACTCCCTACTAAGCTAAAACATAGTAAGTTTAAAGAATTCAAAAAGCACAGTGACTTAAAAAATAGTGTCAAAGGTAGATTATATTAAATAATTTGGCATAATTTGTTTACTGGCATCAGTGTGCCAAAGTAAAGTTTCCAGATAACATTCCAGATAACTAAAGTTTACCCCTTAAAGCACAAAATAAGTTTTAAAACTTTTTGAAAGGAATCTTTTAAAGTGTATTACATAATCATCTAACTTTAATGCAAAGAATAATGAAAATAATTTAATCTGGCATTAAGGTCATGATGAACATTAATTATTATTTTATAATATAGTACAAAAGGGGCTGCTTAGTTATCCAGGACTGTTTGCCCCTACACTAAATGGTCCCAAATTGCTAAATTATTTTTATGGCTGTTGTCAGATTGTATGGGTCCAGTTTTGTTGCTGTCAGTATCTCCCCTCTTTCTAAATTAGTAGCTTCTAATCATCTCAGAAGAGAAAAACAAGATTAAAATTTGCTTGATTAGTGTTTAAAATAATTGTAAAAAAAATTGTCAGTGAGTGCTTGAGAGAGTACCTCAAAATGGACTTTGTGACATCTATTTTGGCTCCTGGGGATCCTTTTTACCTATATATTTTCTGGTTTTCACTGTGTTCAGGGCAACTAAGGTTGACAAGTTGTTAACTTATGCATAGCTAAAGGGTTATGACATGGTGGTGTCAAAGAACCCACATGAATTGTTTAAGTTATTGCTAAAATCTCAATTACACATAAAAATATAAAGGAAAAAATCAAAAGATAAACAAAAGAGAGATGGTAGCCTGGAGGGCTCAGAGGATCAAAAATTAAATGACTTTAGGGCAGCTAGGGGGCACAATGGATAAAAGCGCTGGCCCTGGATTCAGGAGGACCTCAGTTCAAATCGAGCCTCAGACACTTGACACTTACTAGCTGTATGACCCTGGGCAAGTCACTTAACCCTCACTGCCCCACCCACCCCCCCATGAAATTACTTTTTTTTTTAGACTGATCTCTTCCAGTCTCAAAAGATGAGGCAACTCTTCTTCTAGACAAAGTTCATCCCTCTCTTCCCACCTGTACATTTGATTTTATCTCCCTCCCCCAGTACAGTCCCACACTCTATCTCTTCCATGACTTTTATCCTTTAATCATCCCTTCTATCATGTATCTTCCAACTCTCTTCTCCAATTGGCTCCTTTCCTTCGAGTTATAAACAAGCTTAGCTCTCTCCCTCTTATCCCATATATGGATACTTCTCCCTTCTTTCACCCTCTCTTTTGGCATTTCATCCATTACCATAGTTTGAATTACTCCCTCTAAACAGACATCCTCATTTTAGATATACTCTAGGTCAACCTTACCGGTCAGATTAGAAGAATCTAAAAAAACACAAGTAGAATGAACTCAAATCCTTGCTACCAGTAAAGTAACAGAAGGAACTTGCTCTGCTTCTTTCAGTGATAGACAACTGCAAAAACTAAAATCACTAAGCATTAATAGAGAATAGAGCGATATTATTTTCCAGTAAACAGTTTTCACCAGCTTCAAACAAAAGCACACAAGGAAAAAAGAGGCATTGTCACAAAATGCATATAAGATATGTCTGCAATAGGAGAAAAGCTATCAAACCCATGATTCCATTTTAGAATCTTCCAGTTGTCAGGTGTTCTGTTATGTCACGTATATAAGCATTGCTATCAATATTTGCTTTAATTAGTTTTTAAGTGTATAAAGAATCATTATTGACAGCATAAAGAAATTTAATTTAGCAAGAAACCCACATTTTTGTATCACCTTGCTTGGGAAAAACAAAGCCTCACAAACATACATAAATACACAGTGACAAAGTATTTATCTCAAAATATCAATTTAAATGAGTTTAACTCATCTACTACTTATTGAACACCAAAATGTATGAGGTACAAAAATAGTATTTTATGTCAAACATCAAGAATCTTACATTTTTATTGAAGAGGGAACACTTGAATACATGAAACAACCAGAAAAAAACAATAAAATACCATATATAATAATGTGTTAAATAGAATTTAACAGGTAACTAATCCACAAAGGTTAAGTAGCTTGCTATTAGTCATCTCAATATAGGAATTGCACAAAAGAGCATCATCTAAAGGCCCTATACTCTTAAATTAATAACCTCCCAAAAAGTGGTCCTGGGAGAACTCACAAATCTGTTGGAAGCTTAGAGATAAAATAAATATACTCTGAAGGGCTTGCATGGATACAAAAACTGCTAAATATCTGCTCAGCTTTCAAGTTACTACAATATACCAAAAGAACTATTCAAATCCATGTATTACCAACAAAGTATTCCAAGTCTTCAACTGTCAAACAGCTAGAATTTTTCCATGAGGTCATCTATTTCTGGTCACTTCAGGATGCCAATAATAAGTTTCTATACAATACACAAGATAGTTCTTGAAATTTAAGTAGAACAAAGGTTTTATGTCTGTTTAAAGTAAATAGAAGTTCATTTTAAAATAAGAGCAGTGGCCTTTTGGGGATACCAAAACAACTCTGTAATCTCTACGCAGCTTTGCAAGTTATAACAGGTAAAAACTATGCCAAATCCCGTAACAAAGCAGGATTCTATATAACAAACCATCACCAAGTAGCTGCAAATGGACATGCTGAATGCTCAGCACCAACACAACTTTACAACAAATCTTCTATAACATTTCTAGAAACTTTCTATTAACAGCTACCATCTTTAAGCAAAGTATAAGCATATGCCCTGCAAAGAGTTATCTGTTGTTTTTGTAGTACATATCATCGATATTATAAACAAAACTCATTACACTTTTGTAACACTGTTAAGCTGATAATTCTATAGTAGCACCATTATATTATTAATAGATGAACTACTCCCTTCTTATAAGCTCTATTTCTCAAGCTTTTGTGGAATTAATAAAGGACATTAGGCAAGGTATACCCATACCGAGTTTACCTGGTTGTCCATAAAAAGTTTGTCCATCAAAAAAAAAGCCTAGAAAAGAATTCTTCACCAACCTAATTGTTCTATATTTCTTCTCATCTCATCTAACCCACATCAGAAAAATAAAAACATTTAAAATTCGCAAAGCATCCACACGTCAACAACACACAAATATGGGAAAAACCAGTAAATGAAAGAAGACAACCGCTTACAAAATTGCTTTTGGCACCTCTTTTCACCTATTATTCCACAGTGGCTCAGCATCATGTCTAAGTTTTTTCCTAGTTTCTGGAGCACAGAAACACAATTTTTAGCAATGTACACATGATTAGAGTGAGGGATAGCCAATGGACAGCCTACATGCTTCACTGGTATCTACACCATGGTATGAAATCTCGAAGAATGCCCTCACATGGAGTTTCTAGAAGGATGTCAATTACAATTAGCATAAAGGGCTAATCTGAACCACTGGAGGAAACACCCTCATCAATGACATCGGAAGACCCATTTAAGCATTAAAAATCTAATTGTAGAAAAAAAAATCTAATTGTAACAAAATTCAAATAACCTATTATTTCTTAAAATGAGTTTACCTATGCCAAAAATTTAGTATATCCCAAATAGTTTTAAATAGACTAAATAATAAGAGCAGACTGCATTCATTTGTGATCTTGCAAAGTTTCCTGCAAGTAGTGAACTGCTGGCTCTATTTTACAAATGAGGATGCTGAGGTTCAAGGTGTTAAACTGAATTACTAGTTTCCTGGCCCTGAACTTGAACCAGGGTCTTGTGACTCCAAGACCAATGTTCTCAGCAATCTACCACTCTGCTTTCCAATAAATACTTCATTTTCTTAATAGAATAAAATTTCCATTTATCATTGTAGTGAGCACTTGTGGATACCCCTTTATTTAATTGAAATTTTCACCAGAGAGTGTTTCATATTCACACGACTGAAGAAAAGCATCCGCTGAACACAAAAAATGTAAGGGGTCTAGACTTAGACCAACACATCACCCCCACAGCAGCTCAAGGATCAAAACCTCTATATTCTATGTTTCAACTAAAACCCAAGACTGGAAAGCACATGGCCATATTTATTTTAATCATACCCTCATATTCACAATCATGCAGTTATCATTGATTCTTTCCTCTCCTCCATTCCTCACATCCCCAGTTAGCAAGTCTCAACAATTTCACCTTTTTTGATCATAGTCCAGCTTGAGCCCATTGCCAGAAAACAACATGCCCACAATAGGCATGAGGCAACTCTACAAGAAGAACTGAACCTTCTGTCTTTAACTTCATAAAAACTCCTTTCAACCAGGAAGCATATTTGTTCAGAGGTTGTCTGGCAATTGTGTCTAGAAAAATTCCATTTTCCAGCTTGTCCCCCCAAAATATACTGAAATTTATATTGACAATAAATTTAGAACTGTTCATAGTAATTGGAGACTACTGAAAAACAACCAAAAAGGTCCCATTTTAGAAATTCAGAATGATGAGATAGACAATCCTGCTAACAGGATTCCTGCTACTATAATCTTTATCAGTATTTTAATTTTGTGATTTACTTCAAATGAAGAACATTTTTAATGTTTGTGATTGTTTTATCAGAAATAGTTTTCCATAGGGGGCGGCTAGGTGGTGCAGTAGATAAAGCAACAGCCCTGGATTCAGGAGGACCTGAGTTCAAATATGGCCTCAGACACTTGACACTTACTAGCTGTGTGACCCTGGGCAAGTCACTTAACCCCCATTGCCCCGCAAAAAAAAAAAAAAAAAAAAAAGAAATCGTTTTCCATAAAAGTATTATCTTAAAAGGCTGTTACAAGTATCATTACACTACAGGAAAGGCCAAATCTTTCCCCAAAGTCTGAGTATAATGAAATGAATAAAGGTGCTTACTTTGATTATACATAAACTAAAAGTATAACAAGGGGAAAATTGGTAAAATGATGACACAAATTTGTAACTCTTTCCACATTCTTCAAAAGTTCATATTTGTTGGGGAGTAGCTAGGTAGCCCACTGGACAAAGCACCACCCCTGGATCCAGGAGGACCTGAGTTCAAATCCGACCTCAGACCAAAAAAAAAAAAAATCCCTGCAATACTTCTACTACTGGAAATATCATACCACTACCACTACTGCTGCTGCTACTCCTCCTCCTTTCATTAATTTTTACTCACACTAGATGATAAAAAGGCATGGTGTTAAAGGCAAGGACACCTAAGTTTAGCCAATATATATTTATAAATAAGGTTTTATATGGGGAACTTAAAACAAGCAACTGCTATAGGACATAGTTGTTCTGTCTTTTTAATCTCTTGATTAAAGATGGGATTTTTTGTTTTGTTTTGTTTTTTCTGTGAAGGACATGTGTTAGGGTGAAAATTACCCTTTTGTTAAAAGATTTTTTAAATGGCTCCACTGTGCTTTGGGTTTTGTTGTTTGGAAAAGGGGGGTGTAAGAAGCACGATTTCACTAATGTAGGAAAGTTCAGGTGTGGAAACTCCCTTCACTGATGCAAACAGGTGAATCATCTGAGTTATGTAGAGCTTGCTCATAGTAGCACCCATAGTTATGAGGCAGAACTTGAACCCAGGTCTATCTGATCCCTCAGTCAGCCCTCTATCCATTATTCCACACTGACTCACAGGCAAAAGTGCAAGGTCCTAGCGCTAAAGGAGTTTCTATTTTACTCAGAGGATACAACACGTATACAAATAAATAAATAACTACAAAATTGTTTCACAGGATAAGGAATGGGGCAAAGTATCAACAATTTCTGGGGTGGGGAGTTCCACTATCAGAAAAGACCTCCTTTAAGGGGCAATACCTGAGCTGAGCCTTCAAGGGAGTTACACATTCCAAGAAATTGAAGTCACAAAGATGGGAGGCAGCCAGTACAGAGGCAATGAGGCAGAATTTAGAAAGCTGTGTACAGGAAACAGCAAATTTAGTTGAATCATAGAGTGCTAAGGGTAAATAACACGAAATCAGTCTAAAAAGATAGGCTAGAACCAGACTGTGAAGGATTTTAAATGACAGAGACATTTGCATTTTGTCCCAGAGGCAATAATTAACCACCAGTAATTGGGAGGGGGGGAGAGGGGGGAGGGGGGGAGGGTCACACTTTTATTTTAGAAATATCTAGCTGGCAGATGGAGCATCATAGGGAAGGCCAAGAAGATTCTTCCAAAGTAAGTTTTTGGGGGTACTAAGGACTACAGACTTCAATGATGTTAATCCTAACATTAGATTTCTCAGAACTTAGAAATCAGATAACTAACCAACTCTTTCAATTTGCCATATAGCTGATGTTTTCATCTGGATCTGTCCCTAGAGTTGGAATTCTCCAGGCAATAAGCTAAATAAGTTTACATCCCCACTTTGTCAGAAACAAGTTTTAAAATAATTAGAAAATATTCCTTTCCTTCTAACTTCTTATTACTTAGTAGACTGACTGGATAGATGTGTCAATTGTACCAGGTGAGCCAAAATGAATATTTTTTTTTGTTTTAAATTTACAATACCATAGCATCATATACAGTATATAAAGGAAGTGAATTTACATTATGTGTGAAAAATCAAAACTCATAAATGGTGAAAAAATAAAGAAAAAATAACTTTCAAAAAGTTATTAAAACACCAGACCCCTTCATGACTTTTAGCCCACCCTGAATTATGTGGAGAGAGTGAGAGTAGTTAAAAGATATTTGCCTAAGTGACTATTTGCTGATAAGTGCCTAAATGTATTACAAAGGACTCACATAAAAACACTGGTATAAAGACATTATTTAGGTATTGAGTTATGCTATTAATTGCATGTTTAAACACATTTGTTAGAGAATTATTCAGGAGAAAATGTTGTATTTTCTCAAGATATTTCATACTGAATCACATTCCCAAAGTATGCTTTATTTCTCCTGAATCTTTATAAATATTTTCCATGTCCACTGAGTTCCTGAGGGAAAGGGGAGTGAAGAGGGGAGATTTCTTTTCTAAAAGGATATGTCCTCAAATGAAAATGCTACCTAATAACAGGGCTGCCTCTGTTTAGATTGGAATTTTTCCAAAGCTATTATCATGAGTCTCTGTCAATACAAGCCACAACATCTAATGTTCTCAACAGTAGATTCATTTGGAAGTAATAGAGCTCGTCAGCAGCTTATATGTAGATTTATCATCATGACGGCTTTAAGTGCCTCACCTCTAGTTTATTACCTATTACAAATGCATTTCACTACATTGTCATAATAAGATAGGACATTTCCTAGTGTGGGAGGTGAACTTCCTTTTTTAATATTTACTTAGAAAATAAGCTATGACTATGTCTAAATATATATGCAGTATCCATGTATGGTTCCATGCCAAAAAAAAAGTGAGCCAAAAGTTTTAGTTTAATATTTCATGTGAAGAATAAAGTATTGCCAGCAGGTATATTTTGATTGGATATTAACATTCTAATTAAAGAATCTCTTGTAATTAGTCTAAAACTTAACCAAAGTGTGCTAAGTTTCACCTGAATATTGCCAAAAGACAGTTTTCATAGTTGCTTTGGAGGAAGAAAAACAGAAGCTACAAAAAATGAAAAATTACTTTTTTTTTTCTGGTTCTGTCATTGAAACATAAAGAAGTAGAATTTTCTATCTGCATAGTTGTCATTACTCCAAAATAAAAGGATTTCTGGGGGCAGTTATTTAAGCAAATCAACAGTCAATTCCATAAAAACAAATACATTTGGCCAATTTCATACTAGAAGAAAAAATAAAGCCATTTCTTTCCTTCCCATCCAGATCCTACCCAAGTCACAAAGTGACACCAAAGGAACTTAGGAGTTATTAATGGAACTTATTCAAGGTAATAGCGTATATACAACATACTCAATTCAAAATAGTTTATCTCTAAGATACTGGAAGTTTCTGGTTCACATAATATGAAAGTTAGGCTAGGACACTGATATTTTACAAATTAGCTGCCAATCTCTAATGGTATTTGACTGATTTAGTAAATCTTGTTTCAAAGAAAAGAATATTCGACTAATCAAATTCAACACACCAACTGTGTGGCAGAACTAAGCAAGGCACGAATAGAAATAGAATACATGGTGACTCACCTTTAAATAACTTGAAATCTACTTGGGAAGAGATTTCTGCACCGCGACCATAACAAAAAAGTGTTAAAGTGTGCAGCATAGATGAGTATCACAGAAGTTAAAAGAACAGAAAGATCAATATAGAAAACAGTAGTGACAGAAGAAAGCTTCTACAAAGATGGGCCTTGAGCTGGATCCTGAATCTGTACAGGTGGAAAGAAAGGCCAAACAAAGAGATAAAAGGAAAGTAGTTTAAGCAGAACACAAGGAGAAGGGGAGAATGGAGGGAATTGGAGGAGGCATAAAAAGGTTGGCCTTACAGAAGGAAGGGGGTTGGGGGGTGCGGAGAATATGGTTTATTAGTTAAGGTGGCGTCAGATAAAATACAGGAACTTCCCAGGTTCTGTCCTCAGTCTCCCCTATTCTCTCTCTACCTAGTCTTCCTCAATAGTTTATCTATTCTTATGGCTTCAACTATCATGGTTGGGGTTTTTCTCCCCCTTTATTTCCAAGGTCCAACTTCTCCTGAGCTATATTCCCAGAGTACATTAAACATTTCTACCCAGCTGTACTGCTGAGATCTCAAGCCAAACCAGCTCTTTCTTCCTCATAATTTCCTTTTTTCTACTGATGGGATTATCACTTTCTAGTCATCCCAGATCAAAATGGTCACCCCTGACCAAAAAGAAGTTATTTACTTGTTTTCCCTTGCCCCCAAACAGCCAGTCACAAAGCCTTCATTTTCCCCCTTCAAATCCAAATTCCTTTCCATTTTTACCACCTTCTGTTTCAAGACTTTATTACAACACAACATAAATAGGCCAGTCCCATTATTAACTTCCCAACTTGTCTTCCTGCCTCAAATCTAGTCCTTCTCCATAATAACACATATACCAAGAGATTAATTTTCCTAGAGCATTTCTTTATGGGGGCGGGCAGGGCAATGAGGGTTAAGTGACTTGCCCAGGGTCACACAGCTAGTAAGTGTCAAGTGTCTGAGGCCTGATTTGAACTCAGGTCCTCCTGACTCCAGTGTCGGTGCTCTACCCACTATGCCACCTAGCTGCCCCTAGCATTTTTATAATGATATCATTTTCTTTTTAAAACTTTCAGTAACTTCCTTCTGCCTACAGGAAAGATGATCTAAAGGAGTTCTTTGTACATAATAACTTGGGAGCAAAAAAATAAGATATCAGAATCTGGATACCAGGGAATCATAGAGATTTATAAAATACCTTAAAGAGGTTCTGGTTGAGTCCCCAAAGGCTGTTGTAACTATAAGACTGGAGTATAATAGTAATCTATGGATGATAAGTCAGGACTAGAATGGTCATCAATATAAGTGATATTTAAAGTCTAAGAGTAAATAATAATACATTTTCCATCCAGGTGTGTATAAGAAAAATGAAAACCAAATCTTGGATGAAACTACCAGTTAAGAAGTCATAAGGGAGGGGTGGCTAGGTGGCACAGTGGATAAAGCACCGGCCCTGGACTCAGGAGTTCCTGAGTTCAAATCCGGCCTCAGACACTTGACACTTACTAGCTGTGTGACCTTGGGCAAGTCACTTAACCCCAACTGCCCTGCAAAAAGAAACAAAAACAAAAACAAGAAGTCATAAGGGACAGAAATATCATAAAAGATAATTGAAAAATAAGTAATGACTAAAGAAGAGGTACTGGGTATAGAGTACCAAACATGGGTAGTATGAAGGTCTGAGATTTCTGGTTATTTTCCAAGACATTAAACATTGGTGGCACTGGATATGATCTACTTTCACTTCAAGTTCTTGTGATTTTCTTTTTCCTTGATATGGGTACTTCATTAGCATTACTCTTATGCATCCTGTCCATAAGAATCATGATGGGTGTTAACTTCCATACTTCAAGGATCTGTGATTTCATTAGTGTATATGGTCCCTCCATGCCTTACTAAACAATTACTAGTTACTATATCAAAAACCTTGTATGGCAGCTAGGTGGCACAGTGGATAAAGCACTGGCCCTGCATTCAGGAGGACCTGGGTTCAAATCCAGCCTCAGACACTTGACATTAGCTGTGTGACCCTGGGCAAGTTACTTAACCCTCACTGCTCCACAAAAACAACAACAACAAAGCTCATTACCTGATTAGCTGATTAAATTCTTTAGGCTCACGAATGAAACAAATAATTGGTGAGAAAAAAAAAAAGAAATGGGGAGAGAGGGTTGGACCAAGAAAGGCCAGGAATAAGAATGAAAAGAATGGTTTCTCTGAGATGCCTAGATAGAAATAAAAGCAAAAGGAAGAGAATGTCTAGGTGGTCAGGTAGAGAAAGGAGAAGAAAGAAAAAGGGAGAAAGCAGAATGAGAAGAAAAGAATGTCTAATAATAACAAATGACATTTCTAAATTATGATATTGTTCACAGTGGTTTTTAAACACATTATCTCTCATTTGGATCTCTTAACAGCCCTTCGAAATGGTCACTATTATCTCCATGTTACTGATGAGTTAAGTTTCACAGGTTCAACAACTTGTTTCAATGTAACATGGTAAATGATCACCTCAGGACTTTAGCCCAAGTCTAACTTAAAATATACCACTTTTGCTAATAATCACAATCATAACAAAAAGAACTATCAAAGAGAGAGGCTTCAGGTTTTCAAAGTGCTTTACATGTTTTTTCATTTGATCTTTACATCAACCAGTAAGGTAAGTGCTGTTACCATCTCCACTTTACAGAGAAAGAAACTGAAGCTTGAGAGGTTAAGTTAACTTGCCAAGGGTCATAAAGATAGTTAATTGCCTAAAGAATTGAAACTCAGATCCTTATGACTCCAAATACAAGGTTCTAACAACTATGCAACCTAGCTGCCACTAACCAAAGCTCCCTGTGCTAGAATTAGCTGAACTGAGAGTGGTTAATAAGATGAAGGAAAAATGGAAAACAATCTATGTGGGATTCCTTGAGAAGGGGAATTCATTACCTGGGCTCATCCCCAAGCAGTGCCCCAAGCCAGGTTGGTGGTTGTCCAAAATGAGTGGGAAGAGAGGAAAGGAGAGAATCACCTCTCCTACTGTTGTTGGAGAAAGCTGACATCACCAGGTACTTTTCAAAAACCCATCTGTCACATGGAATTCCTCTTAGAATTTCATTCAGCATATCAGATTACTATAGATGATAGATAATTCATGCTGTTCTTTCTAACATCAAAATTGGCATTAGTTACAGAATGTCTCAGAGAATATATACTTCACCCATCACTGAGTCTCTTTAAGTAAGAAAATATAACTTGGTTCTTGAAACTTTTAAGGAATAAGATGAATTTTTATGAGTATTAGAATTATACTAGCAGTGAAGATGTGAGTTAGTAGTCTCAGAAAGCAGTTAGCACAAGATTCTCCCACCCACAGAAAATTATTAGGTTGAAAAATTACTGATTAACTTGAAGCCTTAAAGGCTCATCATGATATAATCCTATCATAGAGATTTAAGGGTATAAGTTTAGATTTTGTTAACAAGTAAGTGAAAACCAACTATGCTACCTAATCATGATTGGTTGTCTACTGGAAAATGAGTATTCTCCAAATAGAATTCATAAGGTGATTGGTTTTTATTTAAGAAAAAAAATCTTAAGATAAAACTGGCAAGCATGCTGGTGCTCTCTACTACATTAGGAATTCTGGCCCCACAGTGACCCACAGACGAGGCACATAGCACAAACGGACCTTTGACCTGATCTCAGATTGGTAACTTTCTACTCTAGAATCCAATGTCCTACAATATCCCAGAGAGCAAAGGCCCTGAAGGATTCTTTGATATGAGATATAGCTGGTTCTCAAATTATTATGGGAGATACTTTGCTAAAAAAAACATGGAGTAATTTCAAACATACAACAGGTAACATTATGCTTATGGATTTAAATGATTTTGAGTAGTGAAGGCATGCCATTTACAGGAAAATTTGGGGATACGGGTAGTCTGCAGATATACAGAATGGCAAAGCACCTGAAGGACAAGCCCTGCCTGCCCTTCTCTTCACTCTGCCAAAAAAGAAGAAGGAGAGGGAGAAGAAGGAGGAGGAGGAGGAGAAGGAGAAGAAGGAGAAGAAGGAGAAGAAGAAGAAGAAGAAGAAGAAGAAGAAGAAGAAGAAGAAGAAGAAGAAGGAGAAGAAGGAGAAGAAGGAGAAGAAGGAGAAGAAGGAGAAGAAGGAGAAGAAGAAGAAGAAGAAGAAGAAGAAGAAGAAGAAGAAGAAGAAGAAGAAGAAGAAGAAATAATGCTATAGAATAGCTCCTTGATTTAGAAAATGAAAGCCATGTCCTATTATCCTTGTTGTGGCAAGGACACTTGTCTCATAAAATGCAAAAAAGGTAAATGTGAAAGCAACTTCCCATTTAGACCTTATTGTTAGTCCTTTTAATAAGAACACCTTTCCTTAAGAAAAGGGTGGGGAGGGAGGGAGCAATTAAAAGCTAAGGAGAATTTTAGAGTTCTCCGGGCAACTTAGAAGATAAACCTGGTGGGTCCTCCGGAGAGCTAAGAACAGCCAGAGGGCATCAGAAGGATACTAGGCATTCAACAAGAGGATTCTGAAATAGACAATGTCTGCAAGATAACAATCTGGCAGAGATGCATGTTTCCCCCCTCTTCTATCAATTTTCCATTTACTCCTTTTTCTTTACCAGAAGATGTAGAGTTACTATGCATACATGGAATACAAAAAATTTAAATAAATTTTTCCCACCAATTCGACAAATATTTTAAGTGCTAAATGTGCATGGTACTGTGCTAGGGGAAAAACAACAACAACAAAAAACCATCCTGCACTACTTCCAGTCAAATAGTGGAAAGAAAAAGATAAAACATATAAAAATAAGTACAATACAAGCTAAAATATGACAATTTTTCATGCTCCCTAAAAATGCTGTTAGAAAAAACTTGGAGAGATCACTTTTGGAGAGGGTTAAAGAAAATAAAATAAGGGAAGGTTTCAGAAGGTGGTGGCTCCCACAGATCTGAGCTATGAAAACATAAGGTTGTGTAGGTTTGGGAAATGAATGATCTGTATCAATGCCAAGAGTTAAAAAAAAAAAAAAGGTAGGACAAAATCAAGTACATGTGGTTAAAATGTACAGGGTGGGCTAAAAGTCACAAGTATTTAATAACTCCTTTATTTTTTGTTTTTAATTTACAATATCATAGCATCATATACTATATATAGGAAATGAATTTACATTACATGTGAAAAAACAAATATCATAAATGACAAAAAATAAAGAAGAAATAATTTCCAAAAGTTATTAAAACACCAGGCTCTTTCATGACTTTTGGCCCACTATGTAGAATACTTAAAGGAGAGTTGAGTGAATAAGGATAAAAAAGTATTGGGGAGCCAGAAACTAAACCAATCTTCTCTTTGCTCAGCAAAGATATCGACCCATTTTCTGGTTTTTGTTTTATCTCTTCTCGTTGAGGGGAACACAGGGAACTAATGAAGTAGCTAATGATGAAATCAGCAAACTCCTGCAAAAAGGTCTACACCAGAACATTCACTGAAGACTTTTCCCCCTCTTATCGGGGGTGGGGGGGAGCAAACCTATTTATGATCACGAGTTCTTCAATGTTGAACTTTTCATAGAACTCCAATCCACACTTAAGGCCGCTGGAACTAAAAGCTGAGTTTTGCCAAGCCTAAAGACAAAGGAATTTTTCCTGCTGTTTCTAGCCCCTATGCTTTCTTTACCCATCTACCTCCTACTTCCTTTCTACTACTAACAAAACAAACCCTTCTCTTCAGCAACAAGTAAGTTACAAAGTAAGTTCCTTTCTAGGGAAGTCTCTGAGACAAAGGATGGCATATTCCTCCCACCCTCCTGACCCATTCCCAACTTAGAACAGATAAGACAGGTGGCTAAAGTAGCCTTAGGCAAATTCCCTCTTCCCCTTCCTTCTCCTTTCTCTACCTCAAAAGCTGACTGAACTTTGGGTAATTCTTAATCTTCTCTTTAACCCATCTCCATGTTTTGATATTCTCATACTTAGTGTAGGGATGGGGTGAATGGAGTAGAATAAGACCTCCCCACCCCGCAAGACTAAGACATACTGTACACATACCTTTCACCCTTATCTACTGAACTTGTAAAAAGTAATAGGGTTCAAAGGATTAATCTTGGACAAAATATTAATATAATCAGTTTTGTACATCATAAAGTTTTAGTTGTTTATATTGCCAACAGTCACTAAAAATGATTTGGCTTCAGCCACCAATTTGTCATGCCTTGGAAAACAGATGCCTCTCAGGAGAGTCATCCTGTAAATACAGGTGAGCCACCATCATTGCCATTCCACCCTGAGTCCCAGAGCCAGAACTCACAACTCCCCCTTCTTCTGCCCAAGGGAAGATCAGGCAGCCACTATTGGCCTGCCCTGTTCCCTGGGCTAGGGGATTCTCATCTCCTGGGCTTGTGAATTTAGATTAAAATTGCAACTGCCACCCTAAATTCCCAGGGTTGAGTATATAAGTCATCTGATGAAAAAAAAATCGGTGAAATATTCATTTTGCACTACTGAAGAATAACTTCTTATAAAATGGAATTACCAGACCATTTCAATGAATAAATGAGAATTAATAACAAAGAGCAGTAATCACAACTATAGCTTAAGGTATCTTCATGCTAAATTAAAAGAGAAAAGGTCGATTCAATTTGTTACCTCTTTAATGCATAATAATCAGTAGGAAAATATTAGATAGATTACCTATATCCAAGATTATTTATCATTTAAATAAATAAAAACAAAAGCAGGCAAACACAAGAAAATATGTACTTCAATAGGATTTGAGAGTATAAGTTTTAACATGTTTCCCGTTTTATTGAGTGAAAAGTTTATCAAAATAACATATCCAACCAGGAGATCAACAGCAAACTGCCAAACAGACAAAATGAATACGAATCATAAACATAGTTGGCTCTTTTTAAAGGAGTACACGGAACTACGTTAATTACAAAAAGTTTAGTGGGATAAAACTGGTTTAGTCCTGAAACTAGTACTGTATAGGCTTCAACAGGAAAACTAGGTCCTGTTCTATTATAATTCCAAGCAATCTATGTCACCTCCCTGCCAAATTCTGTACGTACATATACGTATGTATGCACATTTGCATATAATTATGTGCACATAATGAACTGTACCTTCATTTACCAGAAAAAAATCTTATTTTCATATAAAACTCATATAAAAAGGATAAAAGTAGCTTCTGGTATATGTAGTATGTTGAGATAATGATATACCTTTAAGGCTTAAATACATCTGGTATCATATCACACCTTGGCATAGTTACTCCATTTTGATCCACTCACCCTAGAGTATAATTACCCTATAACTTGGACATAAAAGGAAAAATGTATCCACTATTTAGAAGTTGTATAACAAAAGTTTTATATCTAATGCACAACCAAAAAATCAAAGATATTCTATGTTACAAAGTATTAAAATGAGGCAAATGTTAAAAATTTCCTTGATCTTAACCATTTAACTTTGCAATCAATTTATAATGAGCTACAGCTGTTATATTAATAGGTATGTGATATGAATATTAAGTAACATGAAAGAAGTTCACTATAGAGATCTACGGGGGAAAAAAAACTGTTAAAAGGGATGGAGTCATGACAAAAATGGCATTAAAGCCTCTAGATACCAGTATTACAGTAAAGTCCAATTTAAACTGTGGTTCTCATATTCAAAATGTTCTACTACTACTTAATCTCTTATTAGCCAGCCTGGCTTTGCACCCTGAACTGAAATACTAATTCAAAAGACAAAAAAAAATTGGAAACACAGAGTTGAAAGTCATCAACTAGAAGCTGCTCCAGAAACTCAACAAGGAAAATAGAAGGGGAAAAGCTTTTGATCTTGAAATGAAAAATGTATCTGATCTTTTTCACCAACAATACGGGAGAGAAATTGAAAAGATGCAGTGAAGTCACAATAAAATTCCTAGAATGAGAAAAGGAAACTCGGAGGTTTGATTCAATGAATAGGGTCTAAACATTAGATTGTGATTATCTTATCCAAAATGAGAATGCCTGTGGATAAGGAAACACATCTCCCCTTCAATCAACAATATCAATAATCAAATTCTACCAGAAGCTGATAGTGCCTTCTGACCTAACCTGCCTACATTAATCCCCACCTCCTCCTTCCTTCCCTCCCTCCCCCCCTCCCCTCTCTCCTCCCTCTTCTTTCTCTTTTCCCCCTCCTCATCTTCCAGTTTTTCTCAGAAAGCTTTACTACATTCAGTAACTCCTATTCTACTATTAAAATAAAAAGAAGATGCATTGGGGAAATGGAATTTTTTTTTAAAGTATAATTTAAAAGCTGAACTAGTTTGTGTCACCAAATGCTATAGGATCTGAATAAAAAGGTTTGGGTTCTTTTTTTTTTTTTTAATCTAAGAGCTGAATTACCAAAGAGAAGCAGAATTAAACCTCAAAGTGGTAAAAGGTACATATACTATATACAATAAGTTTGGAAGCTTTGAACAAAATGTAGTTCAAAGATCTGATTTTATACATTATCATATTTCAGTCCAATGAGTTTTCAAAAGTTTTTCACTATTATACAAGAAAGCAAGAGAACTTAGTAACTAATTTCCCTGAATTTCATTAAATGAAAAAGTAGTTTCCTTGGCAAATAAAAATGAGATTATACAGTAAATGAGATTGTACAACACAGTATGGTTGCCAGGGAAATATCTATTATGGAACAAGATAGATTTAAATTTGATTACTATAATAAGACATAACTGTCATCACATCTTGTCTGATTTCCTTGCATTCCAATTCTGACATGAATGGTGGGCAAGAGAAGATATGAAAGTAATAAAACAGAATGCTAGAGGATAAACAGGGGGGAAAAGTGACAAACAGATGTGATATATAGACAACATGCTGTTGCACTGTTGAGATATGAAGGTGTTTTTACTATATCTGAGGCACTACCAAACTATCAAAACTACCAAATCTAATCCAACTCCTCTCCCCCATTTTACAGAAAAGGAAATTGAAGCTTAGAGAAATAATCTGCCCAAAGTCAAGGAGATTAAGTTGCAGAGACAGAACCCTTATCTCTTGAATTCCAGCACGATGTCTTTTCACACTGACTAGGTTCTTTAAAAAACAGGTGTATAGGAGCAGCTAGATGGCACAGTGGATAGAGCACTGGCCCTGGAGTCAGTAGTACCTGAGTTCAAATCCGGCCTCAGACACTTAACACTTACTAGCTGTGTGACCCTGGGCAAGTCACTTAATCCCAATTGCCTCACTAAAAAAAAAAAAAAAATAGGTGTATGATTCAATAACATATAGTTTCTATACAGGTACCAAATGCATTCAAGACTGATCCCAGTCCCTACAAAACAAAGCTGAAAAACAATCACTTAGTAATCAGATACAACAAAGTATAAAAGACACCATCCTTATAGCTGAACAAGTTGTGGTACAAGAATGTAATGGAATACTATTGTGCTATAAGAAATGATGAGCAGGCAAATTTCCAAAAAACCTGGAAAGACTCATATGAACTGATGCTGAGGGAAGTGAGCCGAACCAGGATAACACTGTAAACAGTAACAGCAACACTGTGTGATGATAAACTGTGATTGATTTAGCTCTTCTCAGCAATACAATAATCAAAGACAATACCAAAAGATTCATGACAGATAATGTTAGCCACATCCAGAGAAAGAACTATGGAGTCTGAATGCAGACTGCAGCATACTATTTTGACTTTTGTTTTGTTTTGGGGGTTTTCCCCTTTTGCTGTGTTTCTTCTTTCACAACATGACTAAAGTGGAAATATGTTTAACATGACTGTACATGTATAACCTATATCAGATTGCTTACCATCTTTGGGGGGGGGGAGCAGCAGGGAGGGGCAGAGGCAAAAAATTTGGAACTCAAAATCTTATAAAAAATGAATGCCGGAAACTATCTTTACATGTAATTGGCAAAAATAAAATACTGTTTATTAAGAAAAAAGACACAATCCCTTTCTTTTACATACTTAGAATCCTGAAAAAAATGAAACTGAAAAACAATTTGAAAAATATGTCCACTATATATTCAAAAGCTAAACTGTGTTTATATAGATTAACACTTGACACAAGAAAAATCTCTATGGCGTAGAAGAGTAAAGGAAGACTCCATATGAAGGAAATGGCATTTAATCCGCACCTTGAAAACTGGAAAACATTTGAATCAATAGAAAGGGAAAAAGAAAAGTATACCAGGTAATGCCATACTGTATCAGGTAACTTTCAATCAAGCAAATGTGTAAAAGCATTAAATGTATGATTATTCTAAAATAGTTGAGAAAATATAAAAATTAAGCATCTATTGACAGCATCTGTTTAAAGTAAATAAAAATACTACTAGTTTGAAGGAGCAATATAGTCATTATTTCTCTTTCAAAAACTAAAATTCATAGTTGAAAATTAGGCCATACAAAGATAATGAGATGTGTAAAGATAGGCACATTAGTACATTATTGGTGAAACTATCAATCACTAACTAGAACCATTGTGAAAAGCAAGTCGGAATTACATAAAGTGACTCAAATACCCATACAATGTGGCCCAGAGATTCTACTACTAGGCATATTCCCAAAGGAGGTCGATCATATGAAAAAAATCCCCAATTAAACCAAAACACTAATAACGGCACTTTTTGTAGTAACAAAGAACTGGAAACAAAGTAGATGCCCATTGATTGAGGAATGGTTAAATAAATTATAATATATAAATAAAACTGAATATTACTTGCTGTAAGAAACAACTATGTAGAACATAGAGATGAAAAGATTGACATGAAGTGATGAAGAAAAGTAAGTGGAGACAAGAAAACAATATACAAAATGAGTACAATAATGTAGATAGAAAAAACAATCACAAAACAATAAAAAGTCAATGCTGCAAAATTACAAACAAGCATGGCTTCAAAAAGAGATATGGGGGGGGCAGCTAGGTGGCGCAGTAGATAGAGTACTGGTCTTGGATTCAGGAGGACCTGAGTTCAAATCCAGCCTCAGACACTTGACACTTATTAGCTGTGTGACCCTGGGCAAATCACTTAACCCTCATTGCCCCGCCAAATATAAAAAACAAACAAACAAACAAAGAGATATGAGGGGGCAGCTAGGTGGCACAGTAGATAAAGCACTGGTCCTGGGTTCAGGAGGACCTGAGTTCAAATCCAACCTCAGGCGCTTGACACTTACTAGCTGTGTGACCTTTGGCAAGTCACTTAACCCCAATTGCCTCACTAAAAAAAAAAGAAAAGAAAAGAAATAAAAAGATATGAAAAGGCATGCCTCACTCCTCTCTACTCCTTTGCACAAGCAGGAAGCCAACAGGTGTAGAACAATGCGTGTATTTTCAGATTTTTTTTTTTGATGTATTGATCAGTTTTGCTGATTTTTGTCTTCCTCCTTTTTCCTTTTTTTTTTCCCCTGTAAAAAATATTACTTGCTGGGGGCAGCTAGGTGGCACAGTGGATAAAGCACTGGCCCTGGATTCAGGAGGACCTGAGTTCAAATCTGGCCTCATACACTTAACACTTACAAAAAAAACAAAAACAAAAAAATATTACTTGCTGTATGGAATAGGTCCCAAGGAGGTAACAGGAGGAAAGATACTGGGAGAAATGCTAGTAATGTAAAAACCAAAGTTATCAACAAAATGTATTTTTTAAATGTCATAACAGATCAATTAAACTGAACAAGTGTTAGGTTCCTATCGTGTACAAGACAAAAATATAATTAAAAGGAATTCCTATTTATTGCCTGGCACACAGTAATTATAATGTTAGCTATTAGCGATGATTATTGATTAAGATGTCAAAAAACGAATAAACAATTCATTGCTAAGAAATTATGAATCCAGATGAGAAAGTCAGAAATAAGTTTCATATCTTTTCTTCTGCCTGATCACAATAAAGGAAAAGGCCAACACACTGGAAAACTTAGAGAGAAAAGGAGAGTAGGAAAATGGACTGGATAATGGGAGCTAGATGCTCAAACCCTCCTTGAGTAAATGAACTGAGAACTGCTGGAACAGGTCACTTCCTCCGATCTTGGGGAGCTTGCTCTAGAGTTCTCTGTGAAAACAGAATTCCATGCACATCTAATTGTCATGAATCTAGGAGTTGAAGAGGTTGGGGACAAATTTCAAATGCCATTAAAGGGAAAATGCAGCAACAAGAAATGGGACAATGGAAAATGTCAGAAAAGGAAGAAACTGCAATTGGCCATGGCAAATTCTACATTCCTTCTTCTTCAACCATGCTTTGAAAGCCTCCAAGACACATTCCTGAATTCTGAGTGACCTGCTGTGACAGCAACTCAATTCCACCCCTTTCTTTTCTAGCCCTTCTTCTACCAAACATCATTTTCCCGATATTTGAAAATAAATGTTGCTGCATTTTGACAAAATGCACCACAAAGTAAAAACACAGTATCACCATGAGTCTTAATACTGCACTGTGACAACCTGTATATTACAAAGTTGGGAATCAGCAGGAGAAACGGCCTGTCTCATACCTCAAAGGTAAAGCTTTCCACTGAATGAAATAAGGAACTTCTTTCTCCTACATAACAATGAGCATTGCTTCTATAACAACTGAAACCCAAAGCATTAACTCAAATAAGGGTTCTACAAATAAATGCACTGCATTAGTTAAATAAACTTGAACCTTATGAAGACTGCTTCTTAAGTTAATTCTAGGATCCAAACTGGAATAAAAATTATATGACACTAAAACAAAAGCTGAGAAATTAAAATACAGGTGTAGAGGAGAAAAATTGGATACACAAAATTTCAAAATACTGGGAGAAAAAAATGTTAAAGAAAAGAAAAAAGGATGATCCCAGTCTTCAAAACACAGTTGCCTAAGAAACTGAAACTCACCTACATGCATGGAGACTAACCCTGAAAAATGGATTACTTTTAGCTGAATCTTCCTGTTATAAATCAATCAACAAATATTTATTAATCACTATGTGACAGACATTTTGCTAAGCCCCATGAATAGAAAGATAAAAGTGAAACAACTTCTGCTCCCATTAGCTTACAGTCTAATGTGGAAGCCTGACATGCACAAACATAGGCACACACACTAGATCTACAAACCAGATGCAAGGTATCATTTCAGGGGGAAGGCACTAGGAGTTTGAGAAACCCAAGAGTCTCATGCAGAAGATGGTAGGTACTTGAGCTGAGTTCTGAAGGAAACTTGGGATTCTAGGCAGTGGAGGTGATGGGAGAACATGCTGGGCATTAAAGACAAACGGCACAAATATATATTTACAGGAGATGGAGTATCATATGTATAATGAACAACCAGTAGGCCAGTATAGTATAAAGAGTACTAAGAAGAGTAATGTAAAGGGAAGAAGGTACCACGTTGTGAAGAGTTTTTAAATGCCAAAAGAAGTTTATAACCAATTCTACAAGTAATAGGAACTCACTGACATTGAGAGAAGGTGGTGACAAGGTTAGATCTGTGCTTTAGAAAAATCACTTTGACAGCTGTGTGGAAAATAATATATCAAATAAGAGTACCCCTCCTACTTTTGGAAAGATTTCCACACCGCATGCCTAAACATTCCCCTCTAGAACTTTCCTACTCACTGGCTCTAGTTCTACCCTCTGGGACCAAACAGATCAAGTCTAACCCCTCTTCAAAAGGACATGTCCAACACTGGAATACAGCTAACATAGTCCCTTCTCAGATTCCTCTCTCTCTGAGTCTTCTGCTTTTCAGGCTAGACATTTCCCAGGTGTACCAACCAATATACGCTCAAATATGCTCTATATGCTCAAAGCCCTTCACCACCATGGCTGCCCTGCTCTAAAAGTTATTGATTGCTTCCAAAAATCTGGCACTCGTAATTGCATACAATACTCCAGATGTGACATGTCATGGACTGAGAAGAATGGGACTATCTTATCCCTTTACCCCCAAAGCCTCTTTCAATGTAGCCTAAGAGAAAATAATTTTTTTAAAGGAAGGCAGGGGGTGCAGCTAGGTGGCTCAGTGGATAAAGTGCCAGCCCTGGATTCAGGAGGGCTTGATTTCAAATCTGACCTCAGATACTTGACACTTACTAACTGTGTGACCCTGGGCAAGTCACTTAACCCTCATGGGGGGGGGGGAGAAGGGGGAGAAGCAGAAGAGAATAGAATATCACATTGTTAAGCTACACTTAATTTACATGATCTTTTTTCAGATGAAATGATGCCTAGGCAAATATCCCCTATCTTGTACTTGTGAGGCTGATTTTTATAAAACATTTATCCCTATTAAATTCCATCTTATTTGATTAGATCTCATGTTTCTTGCCTCTCAGTGATCTTTTTGGTACCTGATTATGTCATCCAGTGAATTAGCTATCCTTCCAAAGTTCTGTGTCATCTCTAATTTCAACAAGAAATACAACTATGTCTTTAACCAAGTCATTGATGAATATATATATATATATATATATATACACACACACATATATATATGTAGTTATGTGTGTATATACATACACATACAATAGCATGAGAGTTAGATAGATTTGGAGCTGCTTGAATAGCTGGACACAAAGTGGTCATTAATAGTTCCACCTCAACTTCAAAGGTTTCCAGTGGAATGCTTGGCTCTGTGTGTGTGTGTGTGTGTACACATGTGTGTACACATGTGTGTATGTATACATACTACTGTCCAGTCCACCTACTCATCTCTTAATCACACATACACATAAACACATACAAAAAAACCATTCCCACTCACTCACTCACTCACACACTAGCATGATAGACTTTATTAAGTCCTTAGCTAAAATCTAATTAAACTATATGTGTGGTATTCTTCCAATCTATTGGAATAATAAATAATCCTGTCAAAAATATAAAAATAATCAGGCATGACCTCTTCTTTGATGAAGCCATGCATAAGTCTTAAAACTTACTGCTTCTTTTTTTACATACTCACAAACCATCTTGAACTCTTAATACTAGTCTTATACTCCATGATGCCATATTTTTCTGTTCTTATTCTGGTACCTGCCCTTGCTTCCATATTCTGGACCTATCTTTTAAAAATCTAAGCTGGTTGGTGATTTCCCTGTATATCCACAAATTGTTGGATAAACTTCCCTTTTTCCTCCTCATTAGAATTTTTTCTCTTTGTGTCTTCAGAATTTCATTCTTGATAGTTCTTCCTTCAAATGATTTACACCCATAAAATTATGGTCCACGGGACTCTATCTAGCCTTGCTCTGAACTCCTCAAACTTTGCCCCATATCTAAAGTATGTACCAGATGATCCCGAGCTTTCCTTTCTTCTGTTGCAACAAACTCTAGGACAAAATACTTAACTTTCCTCCAAGGTTTCCATTTTATTTTTTACCCCAGTTAAGTGATTTCCTCAGGATCATGTAGAAAAGTATGTTTCCTTCCCTCCTAGCTTCTCATTAGGTTGCACAGTGAAGCTTTTTCTGTACTAACAGGCCATAAAACAAAAGCACTTGCATTTATGCTCAATTTAATTGTGCTAATAGAAAGATGACAAAATTAACAAAAAGTGACAAACAGGTAGAGAGTAAATAAAAACAGAAAAAATTAAAAGTGCACAGAACAGATGCATAAACAGCAAACTCATTCCTATGTGGACAGAAAGACACTGAATGTCATGGAGACAGTAAAACAGAAGGTTAACTAGCTAACTGTACTGTCTGAAAGAGGGGCAAAATCAACTTCAAGAGGCTCAAAATATGCAGATGAGACAATGTTGTTACAAATACATGTTGATACATTTTAACCAGAGGATAATAATAATAATATATCTTCAATTCATACAAAATAAGATGATCAACTTCTATCTAAAAAAATTTCAATCTGTATCATGTCAAATTAAAGATATAAATTATATTATAGCTGCGATAAACTGAATCAAATCGACTAATCCAATCCACAAATAACAAAAAAGTTCTCATTTTGTCCAAGAGTTAATCTCAATCCACAATGATTTTCATGAAGATAGATCACACATACCAGTTTCTTCTTCCTTTTTTCTTTTTTTTTTTAAATAAAAGTATTTTATTATTTTCCAGTTACATGTAGAGATAGTTTTCAACATGTTTTTGGTGGGGCAATGGGGGTAAAGTGACTTGCCCAGGGTCACACAGCTAGCAAGTGTCAGGTGTCTGAGGCCAGTGCTTTATCCACTGCACCACCTAGCTGCCCCCAACATTTGTTTTTATAAGATTTCCAATTTCAAATTTTTCTCCCTCCCTGACCCCCTCCCCTAGACAACAGGTAATCTGATATAGGTTATATATATAATAACATTAAAGATATGTCTGCATTAGTCATGTTATAAGAGAAGAATCAGAGCAAAAAGGAAAAACCTCAAAAAAGAAAAACAGCAGCACCAAAAACAAAAGAAATAGTATGGTTCAATCAGCATCCATATTCCACAGCCCTTTTTTTTCTGGATTTGGAGAGCCTTTTCCATCATGAGTCCTCTGGAACTTTCTTGTACCATTGTATTGGGGAGAAGAATCTAGTCTATCACAGTTGATCAACACATAATGTTGATGATACAATGTTCTTCTGGTTCTGCTCATCTCACTCATCATCAGTTCACACAAGTCCTTCCAGGTTTCTCTGAACTACTCTTGCTCATCGTTTCTTACAGCACAATAGAATTCCATTACATTCATGTACCACAACTTGTTCAGCCATTCCCCAATTGATGGGCCGCCCCTCAATTTCCAATTCCCTTCCATCACAAAAAGAGCAGCTATAAATATTTTTGTACATGTGGGTCCTTTTCCCTTTTTTGTGATCTCTTTGGGGAAAAGACCCAAAAGTGGTATTGCTGGGTCAAAGGACACATACCAGTTTCTGAACAGAGTTCATATTCCACTTTCTTTTCAGTCCAGTGGCATGAGAGATATTAGCAAAGCAGCAAGATGGAGAAGAGAGAAGAGTTAGAAGAGGATGTCCCGCTGTACTGCCTACAAGATACGTGGATAATCCACAAACTTACAGATTTGATGAAATATCACAGCATTCTGTGATTGTTCTCTTCCCTATCTACAACTTGTACTAAATGCTCTGGTTACATCCTTAATCATTTCCCTGTAGGCTTTTTTTTTAAGGATATGGCACAACAAAGTTGATACAAACATTAGCCTAAAGCAAATTCTAGCAACTGAGAATGTACTCAGCATTTTGTAGACCAGTTCTACAAAGTACTTTTAATTGTTCCCCTTCCTTTCACAACATATGTGATCTCTGGAGATATCTGGGAGCCATATTAACTCTTAGTGGCATGCTTATCACAGTGATTGAAGACAAGGTATAAAACTCTTAGCTGATTTCTCTTAAAAATGCAAAGTGTAGGGGGCAGCTAGGTGGTGCAGTGGATAAAGCATAAGCCCTGGATTCAGGAGTACCTGAGTTCAAATTTGGCCTCAGACACTTGACACTTACTAGCTGTGTGACCCTGGGCAAGTCACTTAACCCTCATTGCCCCACAAAAAAAAGAAAAAAAAAAGAAAAAATGCAAAGTGTTAAGTGTCAGAGATATACAGAAAAGGCCCTTCAAAGGCAATCATTTCTATATATCAGTTCACTCCAGGTGGTTCCAATACTGTTACTGCTTGTGGATAATTGGATAAAACTGCTAGATTTAAGGAGATTTTAAAAGTATTTCTAACTGAGAGTCTTTTTTTTGTTTGTTTTGTTTTGTTTTTTTAGTAAGGCAATTGGGGTTAAGTGACTTGCCCAGGGTCACACAGCTAGTAAGTGTTAAGTGTCTGAGGCCAGATTTGAACTCAGGTCCTCCTGACTCCAGGGCCGGTGCTCTATCCACTGCGCCACCTAGCTGCCCCCTGAGAGTCTTAATAAAAAACTTTGACAAACCTATTCAAATACAATAGAAATGAAAATATAATGAATGAATCTTCAATTTAGGTTTACTCCTGGTAATCCTAAGGCATAGGGCACTGAATTAAAGTGCTTTTCCCACAATGGTTCTAGCAAAATTACAAAGGCATTTACAACAAAACAAAGAATTTTGAAATAGAATTCATTAATTTTTGAAGCAAAAATGTGGCAAATAACTCCAATAATATTTGCTTATGTAAATAAAAAGGAAAACAAGTTATTGTTTGTAAAGCTAAATGACCATGCTTTATTGAATCTGATATTGTTCCTAATTGTAAAACACTTTCTAATAGCAAAAAATTACTATATCCTTTTCACTAATTTAAGCTATGGCTAGATACAGAACAAAAATGACCTGAAAGTAAGGGGGGCGGGGGGGGGGGAGATCTCTTTAAAACAATGAAACAGCAGAACAAGACAGACTCAAATAATTTTCATAGATTTCAGTAAAAAGGGTTCTGCCAAACTTTTGTTTAAAGTGAAGGCTCTTTCTACTGAAAAAAGTTTGAAAATGACAAAGGGAGGGGGCAGCTAGGTGGCACAGTGGATAGAGCACTGGCTCTGGATTCAGGAGGACCTGAGTTCAAATCCAGCCCCAGACACTTGACACTAACTAGCTGTGTGACCCTGGGCAAGTCACTTAACCCCAATTGCCTCACCAAAAAAAATTTTAAAAAGAAAAAGAAAATGACAAAGGAAAAAAACTACTCTTTTTAAAATAGCTTCTGAGGGGACAATCTCACTTGTAAGTTTAAGAAAGAGTCCATTCAAGAGATGGAGAAAGCCTTTAAAGATTATGTGGAAATGTTTTTACTGCTGATTATAAACAAGTCATTTTCCAGAAGAAAAAACCCTATATATTTAAGAGTCACGTTCTTCTTCAAAATGTCCACTCAATCAATTTCAAGGGCAAATTCATGGAATAAGATGGAAATAAGCTAATAAATATTTCACATTGCAATATCAGGGCACCAATAATTCACACAACATCTCTACCACTATTCACACTGGAAACAAATATTTATTAAGCATGTAGTGTATGCAAAACACCATATTATACAAATCACCATTTATTAAGCACATCCTACGTGCCAACAGGCACTATGCTAAGCAATAGTGATACAAATAAAGGTAAAGTACAGTCCCTGCCCTCATCAAGAATTTCATATTTTAATGGAGGATACATGTAAAAATAAATAGGTATTTATAAGAAAAACAGGCTATCTAGAAAGCAACCTTAATGGACAAGACTCTCCAACAGCACTTGGAAAGGCTTCCTACAGAAGGGGGCCTTTGAGTTTAGTCTCAAAGAAAGCCCAGGATTCTAAGAGGTGAAGGAGAGGAGTGAGCACAGGCATGAGGGGCAGTCAGCAAAAGGCCACAGAGCCTGGAGATAGAATGTTGGTTGATCCTGGGGAGCAGCATCCCTGAGCATTTGATGGCAATGAAAGGGCAGAAAGACAGAAAGGTAGGAAGGGGCTTCACTGTGAAGACCTTTAAATGTCACAGAGATAACAGGAAGCCAGTGGAGTAGTTAAGGAGGACAGGTGACACAGACCTGCACTCTAAGAAAAATATCTCTGGCCACTTTGTGGAGGATGAACTGGAGTCAAGAGAGCCACAAGTTGGGAAAACCAATGAACAGAATATTACAACTGTCCAAGATGGAGGTCACAGGGGCCTGAACTATGGTGATGGCCATGTGTGTAAGACATTGTGAATGGAAGAAAGACAAGATTTGGTAACTGATTGTATTTATGGGACTAGTAAGGGTGAAGAGCAGTGTTCAGATGAAACCCAAGGTCATAAACCTGAATGGGCATAAGAATACTAGTAACTTCAAAATAATAAGGAAGGTCTAAAGAGGAATGGGCTTGGAAAAAATAAACTGTGGTTTGAACATAGTGAGTTTAAGGTGCCCATGAAATATTCAATGAAATGTCCAAAAAGTTAATGACAATTTTGCAGCTCAGAAGAGAGACTGAGGTTGGTTACATAGACTTGAATGGAGATGATAATTGAACCCTTAGGAGATAATGAGATCATCAAGTGAAATAGTACAGAGAAGGAGTTCTTAACTTGGAATCTTTTTATTTTAATTACTGTGATTCAATATATTTTGTTTTCTTTATAATCCTATGTATTTTATTCTATGTGTTTAAAACTATTCTGAGAGGGGCAGCTAGATGGCGCAGTGGGGCAGCTAGGTGGCACAGTGGATAAAACACCAGCCCTGGATTCAGGAGTACCTGAGTTCAAATCCGGCCTCAGACACTTAACACTTACTAGCTGTGTGACCCTGGGCAAGTCACTTAACCCCAATTGCCTCACTAAAAAAAAAAAAAAAAACTATTCTGAGAAAGGGTCATTACACTTTGCCAGACGGCCAAAGGGGTCATGACACAAAAAAAAATATTAAGAACCCCAGGAAAAAGGGAATAGAAAAGACAATCCCCAGGATAAAGTCTTAGGTAACATCCTCAGTTAGCTGGCCTGATAAAGATAATGATCCAACAAAGGAAACTAAAAAGGAATCTTCCATAAGGGAGTAAGTAGGAGAATCAAGAGAGAGCAGCATCACAAAAACCTACAAAAGGTAGTATCCTGAAGAAACTAATCAAGAAGGATGGAGAATGGAGAGAGGGCCATTAAATCTGTCAATTAAAGGATCACTTTTCTTCAACATAAATGGTCAATAGATTACAAATGGGCAATTCACTAGAAAAGAAATCCAATTTATAGCCATATGGAAAAATTGCTCCAAATCACTAAGAATTAAAGAAATAAAAATTAAGGCAATTCTTAGATTCTACTTCATACCCATCAGATTAGCAAAGCTGACAAAAAGGGAAAGCAACAAATGCTAGAGGAGGCTGTGGGAAGAGAGGCACAGTGCAGCATTTGGTAGAACTATGAATGGGTACAGCCATTATAGAAAGTAATTATGGAACTATGTCCAAAAAGTCACTAAACTGTGAATACCTTTTACCCCAGTGATACCAGCTGTAGACCAATAGCTCAAAAGAGAATCCACCCCTGCAAAAAAGGAAGACAGAAAAAGGTCCTATATATGCAAAAATATTTATAACAGCCCTTTTTGTAGTAGTAAAGAAATTGAAATTAAGAGGGTGAAGAAATTATACCATATGAATGTAATAGAATACTATTAGAACAATTTATACCATAACATCAATGTTGTAAAAACAAACAATTATCAAAGACTTAAGAATTCTGATCAATGCAATAACCAATTATGATTCCAAAGAACCAATTACAAAGAATGCTGCCTGCATAGTGACAAAGAGGTAGTGGACTAATGGGTTGAATGAGATACACATTTTTGGACTTAACTATTTGGGGAATTTGTTTTGTTTGACTATGCTTATTTGTTTCAAGGGTTTTGTATTTCTTCACCACCACCACCACCACCAAGTGGGAAGATCAGAAGGGAAAAAAATGCTTGATAACTGAGAGAGAAAAAAAGGAAACCTGGGAAAACTTGTGAAATGAACAGAATAACAACTTATATAAAAAACAACACTGTAAAGATAAACTCTGAAAGACCTAATGCTGTTCAATGCAATGACCAGTCACAATTCCAAAGGAAAGATGGTGAAACATTCTACCCATCTCCTAAGCCAGAAAAGTAATGGACTCAGAATGCAGGATAAGATATATAGATAGAGAGATAGATAGAGAGATAGAGATAGATAGAGAGATAGAGATAGAGATAGAGATAGAGATAGAGATAGAGATAGAGATAGAGATAGAGATAGAGATAGAGATAGAGATAGAGATAGAGATAGAGATAGAGATAGAGATAGAGATAGAGATAGAGATAGAGATAGAGATAGAGATATTTGGACATAGCCACTGTGGGATTTTGTTTGGTTTGACTCTGGATTTGTTAGAAGTCTTTTTTTTTGTGAGACAATTGGGGTTAAGTGACTTGCTCAGGGTCACACAGCTAGTAAGTGTTAAGTGTCTGAGGCTGATTTGAACTCAGGTCCTCCTGACTCCAGGGCCAGTACTCTATCCACTGTACCACCTAGCTGCCCCAGAAGAGTCTTTTTTAATGTAAGGGGGAGGTGATGAGAGAAAATAGATTTTAGGTCCTTAAAATTTTATACACACACACACACATCACTGGTAATTTTGGAGAAGTTTCAGTTGAATGAGGAGGTCAGAAATTGAGGCACTAAGAATAGATAGCCTTTTCAAAGAATTTATCTGAGAAAGGAAGGAATGACCTAGGGTGAGAGCTAGCAGGAATGGTAGACTCATGTAAGGTAGAATTCTAAAGGAGAGAGATTCAATGTTGAGTTCTAAAAGGCTGTAAGAAGTGTGAAGGAGAAAACAAACTTCTATAAGTAAGACCAGAAGAAACTGACATCCATAAGGAGATGAATTTTAATAGGGGAAAATTAATTTTTCCAGGTTTCCCTTATTTATTTACTATAATGAAAAATAATCAGACCACCTATTTGCAATGATTCATTATCCTCTATCCTGCATTAAACAGTAAAAAGCAATTAGAAAGATCAAGAGTATATAAAGCATCAAAAATCTCTTCTTTCAAGATCCAATTGAGTACCATTTCCTTCTCAAAGCCTTCTCTGACCCCTAGTTAGGAGTGACAGTTCCCTTTTTATTCAAATCTTTCATCAGTAAATCAGTCAACAAGTGTGTCCTATGTGCCAGACACTATGGTAAGAGGTTGAGATATTTTTAAAAGGCAAAATAAGTCTCTGTTCTCAGGAAACATACAGCTAACAGGGGAGACAACATGTAAATAACTGGGTACGTGTTAGAAACAGTAAAAGAAGACTGTCTGAAAGAGAAGACAGAGGCTTTATTAAAATTGGGGGGCAGGATGGAGAAAGGACCCAGAATGGCTGTCTACAGATAAGATCTAAGTTGGGTTTTAAAAGAAACCAAAGTGAGAGGACGAAGGGACAGAGAAGGGAGAGCAAGTGTTGTATTGAACTATAAAAAGGCCAGTGCAACTGGATTATAGAGCGGGTAGAGGGAAGTAAAGTAAAAGAAGACTAGAGAGGTAGAACAGGGTCACGTTAAAAAGAGTTCTGAATGCCAAATAGACAACCTTATATTTGATCCTAAAGGCAATAGTCACTGGAGCTTATTAAGCAAGGGGGTGACACAACTAATAACATTACAACTTGATTACAGTTATTAGTGTAAATATCTTAACCCCCTTCCCACTCCTTATCCCCAAATAACAGCCTCTTAAGATCAGGGACTATCTCATTTTTATCTTTGTATACCTATCACAGCAGCTATCACAGTGTCTTGTAAAGTGTTTACTGAATCAATCTTGGTGAACATAATAACAATAGTTTAAATTTATATGGTGCTGAATTACAAAGCACTTTATATTTGATCTTCACAACTCTGTGAAATAGACTATTAGCGCCATTTGACAGATGAGTAAAGTGAGGCACAGAAAGTAGCCTATTTGCCCACACTCATACAGCTAGTGTGTGTAAAAAGCAGAGACAGCACCTCATAACTCCAAATTCAGTGCTCTTCTACTAAGCCCCACTGCTTTTCCCCATTAAATGATAATTCCTGAAACCAAAAGAAAGTAATTTGAGATCATTAAAAAGAAATGAGGGGGCAGCTAGGTGGCGAAGTGGATAAAGCACAAGCCTTGGATTCAGGAGGGCCAGAGTTCAGATTCAGCCTCAGATACTTGACACTTACTAGCTGTGTGACCCTAAGCAAGTCACTTAACCCTCATTGCCCTGCCAAAAAAGAAAGAAAGAAAGGCTATTGTTAAACACCAGGTTGTAAGGATATCATATTTAAGAAATGTGATGGAAAGTTAATAAAAAGGTTTAGATAAACATATGAGTTATGAATTCATAACTGGATACTAAAAAGAAAGTCAAATACCTGGAGTATATCCCTAGTATCTGAGTATCAACAGCAGAGGTCAACTCCCAAACTTTTCACAAAAAGCCCCCTTGATATCATTTTCAGTAGCAGATTACAGAGTTTATAGAATACTGGTCCCACCTAAATGCAAAAAAAAAAGCTGAAGTGTATGTATTATTCTTCAGTATACAGGTGATTCCAATTTTTTTAAAGTATTCTTCAAAAAAATTAAAAAAGAAAAAAGAAAAGAAAAGGTATTCTTCAATATCAAATTATAAGAAACCACTGAAAAGAAGATTGATTATTGTTGCTTATTTTCCTAACCAACCATGCCTGGTAGCCATTTAGGAAAAAAACTTTTGAGTGAGTTGGTAATAGCATTTAGAAAGGCAGAACAGGGGCAGCTAGATGGCAGTGGATAGAGCACCGGCCCTGGAGTCAGGAGTACCTGAGTTCAAATCCAGCCTCAGACATTTAACACTAAATAGCTGTGTGACCCTGGGCAAGTCACTTAACCCCAATTGCCTCACTGAAAGAAAAGAAAAAAGAAAGGCAGAACAGATATTTATTAGACTGGGAAGAATAAGTGTAACAGTAAACACAAAGCAGCAGAAAGTGGGAACTACCTACATTAGGACATGTATGTTTTGTATTGGGTTCTTCCTTGCTCTGTTTTTCCCCTACCTCCTATTTCCCAATTCTTATCAAAAAGATCTCATACTAATTACTCCTTTTAATAATCCTGATGTGTTAAAAATGACAGAGATAAGTACCAAACCACTAAGAAACTGAAACTTACCCCCCCAATCACATTTTTAAAAACCACAGCTAGACTTCATAAACTTGACACCATCTCAATTAACAGTAATTAGTATAGTACTCAACACGAAATTTTGTGATGATCTGTTATCACTAGCCCTTTTTACTTAGTCCCACCCCCCACTCCCCAATATATTTGAAATTATAAAAAAATCAGGAAAAAATGTTTAAAGACTAGAAAAAAGGACATGGAACAAATATCTTCAATGAAACAATTTTACTAGATTTTATTAAAATGATACTTGATTAGAATAAAATTGATCATTTGGATACTTGAAACAAACAACAAAAAGAAGTAACAAAGCAAGAAAAGATTTCTTTTCCACTGAGATAATGCTAATTGAAAGCAAAATGTAATACAATCCACTCCTTTGGAATTTCCTGCTGTTTATAAAATAGCTTAGACAAAAATGCCTAATATCTTGCTGCAGTGATTCATGAAAACTTCAAGGAAACTCCTCTAATTCTAGCAGAGTCATTTATAAATGTAACTTATTGCTATATCTAAATAGTACTGGCCAGATTTATCCAGTAATTTAATGGTTTTAATCCAGTCAGGATACTTAAGTTATGTTACTGTCAGCATAACAAGCAAGGGCACTAGACTTGGGAGACCAGACAACAGGTTCTGAGTCCCAGTTGCACAACCTAACAGCTGTGTAACCTGGAGCAAATCACTTCATAAGGCCTCATTTACAAAAAAGAGGTATGTTCCAACCCCCCTCAAAGTTATTCCTTCTATCACTCTATGATGATTTTATTTTCCTGTCAACTTACCTTGCCTTTAGATAGTTGATTTAAAAATAAAAACCCAAATTCTATGATGACACACAGATTATTAACTTTCCGATGAACATTCTAAGTGAACATTTTTTAAAACAGAATTTTCCAGCATTACTTTTTTGTGTAGCTCCCTAAAATAGCACAAAGATTTCTTAAGTTCAAATTTTACAACAATGTCACTACAGTGGAGTCTTACAATATGGCTCAACTTGGAAAAGCATTCCTATGATAGTTCAATTTGGCAAGGTATTCCTATGGTACTCTAACTGGACTTTAAAAGTTCAAAATGTTGGTCCTGGAATGTAGAGAAACAAGGTGCCTCCATGTTAGGTGATCTTCACGTGTTCTAAGGTCCCATAAAACAGAAAGCCAAGAGCTTTCGCTACAGTTAAATAAATGGGAAACACTACAGACATTCCCAGTAAGAACAATGTTTAATACTGAGATCCTGTCATTTCACCATTACTATTTACATAATTTTGGAAATGCTAACCATAGTAACAAGACAAGGAAAATAAATTTAGGCAATAATCATTAGCAAATTAAGCCTTAAAATAAAAAATGAATGAATGAATATAGGAATAAGTGAAATGATGGGCCTAAACCAAAACCAAAAATAAAATATTTCTGTAACACTGTATGCAAACCAACCATTTTACTACTCTGTAATAAAATCATCTTTTAAATTATAAATAATAACTTTAATTAAGGCTAAAACATTTCACTTCTACAATCTAATAGGCTATCATTTTATTTTTACTAAGTCCCCTTAATCTTGAAATTTCTGCTTTCATAGTGAATTCAGCAGAATTCATCTAAACTATGCCTTAAAGACAAGTTGAAAAAGAAAAATCAATTTTGATTCTATTTCTAGTAATTTAAGCCAATTATTGTGTGCTACCCTAAAAAGGGCAGTAGATCAATTTGCTAACTAAATGTTATCCTGCCATCCCATGACCTAAGCATATTATACCAACATGTATTGGTTAAGGGAATAACAATCATCTCTATTGTTTCTTTATTTGTACACTGCATTCTTAACATAACCTCACATATACCTTTTCCCAAATCCTCTTCACAAAAAAATAGATGATCTAGCAACAGTTTTTAATCTGCTCAAGAATGAACCTGGCATATTTTTTTGGCATGAAAAGTGAAATCAATCAATAATAATTTAAAGTTTTTTGTATTCCCATAAGTATTTCAAGAGCCTGAACATACAGTAGCTACCAAATATAAACCCAGAGTACTGTACAGAACAAACCTACAGGTAGACATTAACTAAATATCAACCTGATAAACAACTGCTTCTAAGAAAGAAAAAGCCAGGTTTTTTTTCAATTGTTCAAGGTTGGAGGTCAACAGAGAGTTTAGGGCAAGATAGGTAAATTTAAGAATCATGAGCACAGAGATGCTATTAAATCTGTAAGAGCTGATGAGATTACTGAGTGAAGTAGTATAGAGAGAAAAGAAGACCCAGGGCAGAACCCTGTGAAACACCTACGGTTAGAGGGTGTGACCTGTATGAGAATCCAGCAAAGGTGACTGAGAGGGGCAATAATCTGCTAGGTAAAAGGAGAACCAAGAGAGAGTGATATGTCAAAAATCCAGAGAGAAGAGAGTTTTGAGAAGAGAGCGACTGACAATGTGAGAATTGAACGTGTAAGAGGTCAAGAATAAGAATTGAGAAAAGGCCATTGGATTTGGCAAAAAAGATCAGTGGTAGCTTTGGAAAGAGTTTCAGTGAAATGATGAGTTTGGAAGCTTTATTGTAAGGATTTAAGAATGAGAGGAAAGTGGAGGTACCTATTGTAGACATTATTCTCAAAGAGTTTAGCTACAATGGGGAGAAGAAACAGGATGATAGCAGGGATTGAAGGAGTGAGGATTTTTTTTTTTAATATGGGGCATGTTTAAAGGCAGTAGAGGAGCCAGGAGACAAGGAGAGAATAAAGATACATGATAAAGTAGAGATGATTTTGGGGGGTTGGGGCTAGACATAAGACAGGAGACAAGCGCAACAATGATAAGGAAAGCACACTTTCAGACGGGAGGCCCGTTTTCTTCACTTCCATTCAAAGGCTGAAGATTAGGCACATAGCAGAAAATGGAAGTCAAACCTCCGCAATAGGAAGAGATAGAAGGCCCAAGGTCAAAGAGAAAGTGGCTCCTCTTCCCACCAGAAGTTCTTCACATCTTCAGAAGGAGATCAGGCTGGCAGAAAGAGGTAGAGGTTGCCTTGCCCTGGCAGAGATGGAAGTTGTACAGGTAGCCCCTAACAGCCTTCCCTCAGGGCACATGGACAGCAAAAGATAAAAGGCCCACAGTCGAGGAAGGTCTCCCACCTCTTTGCTTGGGCTGCTAAATTTTTATCTTCACTAATGCTATACTGTGCATATAATAGGGACTTAATAAATTTGTTTAATTAACTAAAAATGTTTCAAAATTGTAGTCCGTAATTTCAGCAAGTGATGATTAAATTGGATAACAGTGTCCTAGGATCTAGGGCTACAGGTACCATCTCAGTAAACTACTTCATTTTAAAAGTGAGAAAACTGTGACTTGCCCAAGATCATCAGATTATGAATCTAGAGTTATTACGAACCTCAGAGGCCAATAGTCCAACACGCTCAGGGTTTTTACAGAAAGATAAAGCATTTATTAATCACTTAATGTGTGTAAGGCACTATATATGAGCAAGAAAGACAATCCCTGCCCTCAAGGAGTATATTCCAAAGAGGGAAGACAACACATAAAGGGAAAGGTGAGAAGAGTACACTAGGGGCTTTGAGGTATGGAACTGGCTAAAAAGGAGTCTAAAGGCTTGATTCCCAGCAAAATAAGGCAAAATCTCACCTACATGAACCAAGAGCTACAGGAGCAGAGTGTGGGGCTGGGCACCTCAGGAGAGGGAGGGGGAAAAGTCAAGACAACATAGTGCAGAGATCACAAGAAGGTGAGGAGTGGCCTGGTTCCAGGTAGGATGAGGTGAAAGTTCATCTATGAGGACTTAGGGTACAGGGAGAGAGTCCAAAATTGCAAGGGGGTGGGTGAGGAGATGAAAATATTTGCAGGAATATAGGCAGCATAGTGATAAGATGACCAAGAAGATGAGAAAAGTTAGATAAAGGGACTTGCCAGAGGTCACACAAGAAAGTGTGAGGGACAGGGTTTGAACTCTGATCCTCTGGCTCCAGAGACAGTGCTCCTTCCACTCTATCGATGTTACTTCCAATGACAACCCTTACATACTACATCTTACTACACCTCCAGACCATCTTACTACAGGCTAGGGTCAAAGTTAGGTCTGAACCTCTAACTCTCTTAACGGAAGGTATCACAGGTAGGATATCATAGATACAGAATTTGAAGGAGTTTAGTTTGAGACCTAAAAAAATTTAGGTTTATGAAATTTGCCAATATCCCTACAATATCTGGCCTCGTGCCACTGTGGCCTCATGCCAGTTTGAGCCAGAGCCAGGCTAAAAATAAATCCTGGAGTAGCAGCTGGAATACACAGATCTTTCTGACCCCAGTTCTGTTTCCCTGAGATTGGAAGAAATACACAAACGGAAGAGGGTTGATATGTATCACCACTGCTAATTTCTCCTCCCTCTGAACACAAGACAGGTGATTAGAGTTTCCCTCTTTTTCTGCCCTTAAATTTGACTCTATTCTCAATCACTAAAATCCTTGGATTGACCATTCTTAGACCTCAGCTCTACTACCAGTCCAAAGTTACAACTAAAATCTTGATGAGATTTAGCAAATGTCACCAAGCTGAAGATATCAGAAAAGAGGTTGCTCATGTGAGTATATATGTGAGAAAGTATGTATATACATATAATGTGTGTGTGTGTGTACTAAACTACATGGAATGTAAAATTAGAAGTGTTTAGGAAGTGGGAAGTTACCATAAATTTCTTAGCTAAGAAAGAAAATAGGCTGAATAAAGTAATGGGCATTCTACCTCAAGCATGCCATGCTAGCTCCCATCTGAATGCCTTCACAAAGGTTGATTTGCACCTAGGAATACCTTCCCTCCCCACCATGCTCTCAGAATCCCTAGTTTCCTTCCAAGCACAAATCAAATGCCACCTCCTACATGAGGTCTGTCCTGGTTACCTCCCCAGCTGCTAGTGCTCTCCCACCCCTCAAAAATTACCTAATATTTATTCAAATCTGGGAACATGTTGCCTCCCCCCACATAAAGTAAATAAAGCTTCTTGAGGGATTCTGTTGTTGAGCTGTTCCAGTCATATCCAACTCTTCATAACCCCATGTGGGGCTTTATTGGAAAAGACAATAGAGTGTTTTGCCATTTCCTTCTCCAGCTCATTTTAAAGATAAGGAAACTGAGGCAAAAAGTATTAAGTGACTTGCCTAGTGTCACACAACTATTATGTGTCTGAGGCTGAATTTGAACTCAGATCTTCCCAATTCCAGGTCCGGCATTCTATCCACTTCACCACCTAACAGCTCATTTCTTAAGGATGGAGACTCATTTTTTACATTATATTCTTGTGTCAGTGGCTGACACCTAGTAGATGCTTCGTAAATGCTTGTTAAATCAGTCCTTATCTGTACTTTAGTGACATGAAAAAGTGAGAATGGTGAAATCTACAATAACATCCAACTTCTTTTTACCAATCACAACCAACTTCTCAGGTAAGAAATTGTTTCTAGTATCAAGGGATCCTACCTAGAATGACCTAAGCTGATGCAAGGGCAGGCAGCTGCATATAAGACATTACATAAACTCATACAACTGTCCATAAGAGTTCAGGTTACTGTCACTCATAATTTTACTAATAAAATCCAGTATGTCCTAAGTGACTGCTTGTATAATTAGCTAAAGGTAGAGGGAACTGAATAAAAGTGTAAAGCTTGCTTCCACAGAATCATTCTAGGTATTATTTTCCATATAATTTTCCCATATTAGAGGTCAGATACCAATTAACAATGAAAAAACGCTTTATGTAAACAGATTGTTAAATAAAGCAAGACAAGAAGGCAAGTCACCTGAATTTTCAATTCATTAATTCATTAAATGAGTTTTTGATTTATCTGATCAACTTTAGTCTACTAGCTAAGGTTTACACTTACTGACAGGTCCTGCTGCATTTTCCCAATTAATGTCAGACTCTCAGCCACTGTACAGATACCACAATTCCTTCCAAGACTGTCAAATTCGCTCACTTGCAATAAGAAGTGTTATAACAGCACTTCAAACATAGTAAGCACTTAATGTTTTTATTCATTCATAATTTTTAAATGATAATTTTTAAAGGCCTAATAACTCAAATTTACAACTTAATTCACTATAACAATACTTTCACAGACACATACCAATATCTAATTCAGGTTGCAAAAAGAACCACTCCTGGTTAAAAAAAAAAAAAAGAGGAAAGCTTCTGTATGAAGACAACAAACCATGGTCAGACTTTACACACATTCTCAACACTATACTCCAAAGTTGAAGGTCCTTCATCAAATGCCAAATAAAATACAAAGAGCAAGCACACAGAGCAATATACTACAAGATTTAGAGATAATAGCCACTAAGCAGAAAGCCATAACAAAAATTATATTCAAGTAGCATTGTAAAGAGGATGAGAGCCCAAATCACACAGCAAAAGAAAGGTAGCGAGATAAGTCAGGTCACTGACAAATAAATCAGTACATTAAAATACATACATAAAATAAATCCAAAATAGAATGAGTCGATAGAAAGTAATAGTTATGGGGACAAAAATCTAAACAAAGTAGCCAAAAGTACAATGAAAACAGGTCCTGAAAAAGCACAAATTACTAGACAACATTCAGTCGACCGACTGCACTCCAAGCAGTCATAATTCTTATTTGATCTATTTCATGATACTATCCAAAAACAAATGTGCATACATACAAATATATATAAATAAGTCATATATATATATACATATATATATACATATATACACATATATATACATATATACACATATATATATATATATATATATATATATATATATATATATATATATATATATATAAATATATATCGCTGTTCAGTCATGTCCAATTCCTTGTGATCCCATTTGGAGTTTTCTTGGCAAAGGTGCTAAAGTAGCTTGCTAGTTCCTTCTCCAGCTCATTTTACAGTTGAGGAAACTGAGGTTTAACTGAGGGTTACGTGACTTGCCCCAAGTGATAAAGCTAATATGTGTCTGAAGCTGGATTTTAACTCATATCTTCCTGATGCTCTATCCACTGAGCCACCTAGCTACCCTAAATATATATCTACATACATGTCTATACATATATAAAAATAATATATACATAATAGTACTAACTATACTAACTACATGTATTACTATGCTATATATAAGTAATATAAACATATTACTCATGTGTGTATAAACATGTATCTAGGTATCATAAATTGCATCTAGATACAGGTTATAAAATACATACATACTTTTAAGTTATAAAATACAAAATTTTTAAAGCCAAATTTAAAACACAATTTGAAAGTTTTGGGCTGAGATAAAAGATTCTGCCAAATATATAAAACCCTGAGGTAAAGCAAAATACAAATAGACTTCAACCACTTTAATGAGTTAGGAATCATTCTTAGGGTTCATTCCAGTAAAGTGTTAATCCTCTGAAGTCAGAGACTGTTTTGATTCTTTTTTTTATCAACCGCAGCTTAAACTTACATTGACCTGAAATAAATTTTAAAATGAGTAAAAATGTAAACTCTATTTCCATAAAATCATTTTGTTATTTTCCTTACAATTTTTACCTACACTAAAGGTATGAAGCCAATTAACCATGAAAAATGTTTTATGGAAGACAGATTGTTAAATAAATCAAGACAAGGAGGCAAGTTACCTAAATTTTCAGCACATTAATTCATTAAATGAGTTTCCAATTTATCTAATCAAATTTGTACAAAATTATTCTTAAAATCATGTGTTTTACACTAGTATTTATAAGCTAGTATTATTATTTAAACAAATAATTTAGTATAAGACTAAAATGTCACCTAGAAGTACTTCATATCTTATAATTTAAATTTTTTATATCCTTCTAACACCTAACCCAATATTATAATTAAGGGTCTAATTATACTAGAATCCTAACATCATCTAATACTTCTGCAAGAATAATGATCATAAACACATCATGTAAGATTTTGATATACTTTCTTTAAAAAGAAATGGAACATATGTACTTTTACAGTGATCATAACAATTTGATCAGATTATCTAGAAACTTAATATGATTTGGTTAAATCACTATCCTTTCCTAATTATTTCTGCAAAATCAAATATCATGAGAGAAAAGGAGAAATTCAGCTATTAAAACAACTAGGTATCACTTAAGAACAATCACAAGAACAAAACTTTTATTAAAAAAGAGATATCCATACAGAAGTCTATTATTAAAATGTGATCTAAAAATAGTTCACTCAGAATCATATTGAATAATAAGGTGTTTACGTTATTATTTGTCAGAATTTAGTTAATCTATACTTTCTTGTTAAAGGAAGCATCTTAAATATAAGGAACTGAAAGACATCCGAAACATTCTTAGCAGAAAATAGGGCTCTCTACAGGCAACTATGATAGCAGTTTTTTAATATCATCGAACCAATTTTTTTTAATCCACTAAATGGATTTCTTCACACTAAACTCAAAATTTTAAATATCATTTTGTAAAATAGGAATAGATACCTGATATCTTCTCTGAGAAAACCACTTGACATTGGCATTCTCAAGGCAAATGTAGATTCTTTAGCATTTAAAATTTATTCCCAAATTTATTCCCTCTATATCTCATTCTGAGATCAATACTGAGATGTTTATGTCAAAAAGATTAAAACTAGGAAAAGTTCTTGTCTAGATTGTTTTTCCAATAGTAATAGAGTAAAGTTAAATCAATTTCCAGTTATCTTTCAAATTTCCATAATAAAAATTTCTAGACATCATACTGATTTTTCATCACCTACTTTCAAAGAAAAAAAAAGTGTAGGCTTCTTGGCTTCTCAAGGGGTCAAACAAAATAAGCAAAATTTGAGGTCAAAACTAGTTCAAGTCCAATACACACCCCCCCCAAAAATCTTTTTTCTCATTCCCTGGTTCTGGTCAGAATTAATTTTCTCACATACTAGAAGTCACTCCTAAGAAATAAGATGTCCAAGACTACTTTTTCCTTCTTAAAAAAGAAAACTAATTATACTGAACGGTCCACTGGGTCGATTTTATAAAACAACATACTTCTACAAGTATGCTAAAATCCAATCTTCACATAACTAAGAGACCAGATCAACCAAGGAGGGGTAAAAAAGAAAAAACTATGCAGTCATTCCTTGGTCTGCTGCTCTACTCACTGAAAATACTCTGTCAATGCCTCTAATCTCATATTCTTAAAATTAAATCCTTTATGTATTTGGGTTATGTTGTTGTTTTAAAAGCTAGAGCCACTGGTTTATTTCTTTCTAAAACAAATACTTGGAGTTAGAATATAGATGTTAACTGAATTATACCTGTCAAGTAAGGAGATAATACCCAGGAAATAAATTTATTAAATTAGGTATAGAAAACCTTGCAGGTTGTCTTAATCAAAACAAATTATTAGAATTCCTACTATGTGCTGGTTTACAGGCTAGCTCTCGAAATTAACTACATTATTCAATAATTTGTTTTTAAAATTCAAGTATTTTGCTGAAAGAAAAATATGTATACACTTTAACAATATATTCACTTTTTCAATGCAAGTATGCTGATTTTTCCAAAAGATAACAAAGTCTAACATCTGCAAAAGGGAAGAAATTCAAAACATAGTGCACTTTTTTTTAACATCAACTAGATGTCAAAAGTCCTGAGGGTAGCCTTTTCTTCCTCATACCAAATGTATGCTATTAATACATACACCAGTACGGCAAGAAATTAAGATTTTGAAAGAGCAGAGATATTTGTTTAACCCAGATCTTTAATTCCACATACTGAAAATTTAACTTTAAAAAACCCTTTTTGACTATAAATATTAACCTAGTCTGATAACCTAGTCTCCAAAGTCTCAGCTTTCCTGATTATGTCCAGAACCATTGCTAATCAAGGCACCCAAAGAATTTTCAAATTTTTCACTTGGAATATATTAATTCCATTCACTCCTTCATTTCATAGAACAGTGCAATGCCCAACAAATCCTTGATGAATTTAAATTTAAGGAGTCGGCCAATACTTGTTTATTAAGTACCTACTATGTGGCAGGCAGGCACCATGTTAAGCCCAGGGAAACAAAAAAAGTAAAAGACAGTCCATCTCTGTCCTCAAGGAGATCTCAATCTAATGAGGGAGACAAGAAGCAAACAAATATAAACAAGCTACATAGAGGACAAATGGAAAATAACTAAAAAAGAAGGGAGGCACTAAAATTAAGAGGAATTGGGAAAACCTTCCTGTAGAATATGGGATTTTAGTTGGGACCTGAAGGAAGACAGGAAGCAGAGATGAAGAGGGAGAGTACTCCAACCATGAGGGACAGCCAGAGAAAATGCTTGGAAGCCAGAAGATAGAGGGATCTTATTCATCGAACAGCAAGAAAGTCAATGTCACTGAATACAAGAGTACACAGTAACTAATATTCTCAATCCAAAAAATATCAATGAAAAATAGAGATTTGATTAATTTTAAGATGTTGTGTTCTTACATATCCACAACACAGCACTTTATTACTGACTGAAAGACAAAGTCTGTGCCTCTTTATGTTATTTTATTATTTATTATAAATTTATATATTGTATATAATATAAATATATCATTTATTATAAATTAAATTTCTTGATATTTTAACTATTAATGATATCTATGGAATACAGGCTTTGAGGTTAATGTTAATAGCAATAAACGGGCTACATTAAGTTCTTTTAGAATCAAATCTTACAGAAGTGTCCTGCCTAAAAGAGAATTACCTTAAATTCCAATGGCTTAGAGGTATTGTTGGTTTTGGTCCATTAACTATTTGGTAATTAAGTACCCAAAGCATATTAAAAGCTAAATGACCTACCTGCCCAGGGTCACACTGCTAGCTAAGAGCCTGGGTTTGTTCTCCACATCTCCCAGACACCTAGTACGACAATCCTCCCACTACCCACTGTCCCTACTTAAAAACTGTCAAGTAAATAACTCCCCTTAAGGATTGATGTTCTTCATTCTCTTCTGGAGGATAAGAGAGGGAGGCCACAAACTCTGGTTTTGCAGCTTAATCTTTTGCTGTGTGTCTGACCTCAGACACAAATTAAAATAGTGTGAATTCTGAATACGATAAATCTATACATTCCAAGGAAGAAGAAGAGCAAGGATTACTCAGATTTTTAAAAAAATTCTATATCAGTTATTTAATGGTAGTCATGATATATCCATGTTAAAATGCCTTCAAAGTGGCATTTAATAAGAATGGTTGGCATTTCTATGGTCAAAGGTAATATAGACTTTAAATACATAAGTTATAACAACTCAAAGAGGTGCTATTTTCCTCCATTCTACAAGGAAATTGAAGCCTAAGGAAGTTATGAGATTTGCCCACTGCCACATAGCTGATAAGATAAAGTAAAATTTGAATACAGGTCTTCCCAACTTGATGCTGTCCAGGAAAATTCTATGAACATTCCTGAAAGTAACTTAAATTTTCTGATCTAGTTCCATTATATGAATATAAAATCCAATTAAAAAATTTTTAATTGAAAAATGGTTTTAATCTACACCTCTTTCAATAAAAGATCGATGCACCTTAATTTGGCTTTGAAATTGAAAGTGAGAACAAGTTCTACAAGAAGAACACTCTGCTTGACAAATATTCCTTATTTATCATACATATGCTTAAACACAAGCCAAACCATAATTTAAATTAAATTCTGTTGTTAACCTGCACTTAGTCCCCCACCCAAAGTCATAACAAGTTTATATTTCATACTGCCAACTGTCAAGACCTGTAAGTAGCCCCAGATCTCCAACTTGACTGGCACAACAAGTAAAACAACTTGAAAGCTAAGGAAACTGGCACAACTCAGAAGGAGAAAAAGAACATTTTCCACAATTTGTACAGTACTTGTTTGGTATGTATTAAGTATTCCAGAGGTGGTGGTCAACACTTGAGCTATATTAAATGCATAACATTTCTTCACATCTACTGTTGCCAGAATCATTCAAAGGCCCCCTCCCCTTTTGAGACTACACAAAAAAGTTACTATGTTCTTTTAAAACTACTCACCAAGGTCTCCTTCCACTGCTGAAAGCAGGCAAAGCCCACGCTGTGTGTCTGTCTCCTACAGAAGATTGCATCTTTTATTTATCGCCCCTTGGCTTTATTTTCACAGTGAATTCCTTGCTTAAATGCAATCAGCCAAGAAACCCTCCCTATGTGCACTCCTGTCATTCCTCATTGCTTGCAAGCAGAGTCAAGCACAGGCAAAAAAAGAAAAGAAAAGAAAAGAGAAAAAAAAGGAACACCCTCAACATTGCCAACCAAGACTTTAAAGAGAGAGAGAGAGAGAGAGAGAGAGAGAGAGAGAGAGAGATAGCAAGCGAGCGAGAGAGCGCTTCTTTACCACCCTTGGGAAACCACAGATGTACTTATGTACTTCAACCTTTTCAAACCCGCAGAAAATAGGTAAAAAGTAAAATCTGAGAGAACATTAACTACATCAAAAGAGGGTAGATAGCCTCCAAAGCCCAAGGCATAAGGTACGAAGCCTTAAAATAAGGCAACATTGGAGGCACCCTGTGGAAAACAAATGGCCAAGCAGAAATTAACATTTGCAAATTACATTAGAATTCAGATTAATTACCTATAGCCTACAGGATTTAAAACAAAACTTAATTTGCTTAGTGTGAGAGAAATTAACTAGAAATAAAAGTAAAAGTTATACACCAAAGAAAAGGTAAAAAACCCTATCTGGATTTCCTTTGATAGCCTTTAGCCCCTACCATTTCATATAATCTATGACAAAAGAGGAAAAAATGTCTCTTATTTAGGAAAGGGGAGGATAGGATTTCAATTATAAAATTGTTTGCTTCAATCCAAGTCTCTCTGTCCACTGAACAGAAACAGAGCTGCATAGTAGGTAGGGAGGAGGGGGTTGGGGGGGTGGAGAAGGGAACAGAGAAAAGCTTTTCTCAAATACAGAGTTTAAAAGGGTCTCCCAGGGACTGTCAGAGAAAGGGGTTGTGTAGCTTTAAATCACAAGCCCTTCTGCCTTTGTCAAATCTCTCCTATTTTACAAGCACTGAAAAGAAATAAAGAGACGCTTTTGTTTGCTTTCTCCTTTTCGGAGGGTGACAGAAAACTGAAAAGGACACAAACATGAAAAAGAGAACAAAGTGTCAGATGCCCCTCCTCATCCTCCCTCAAGAGGAATTGCCCCACCGCTATGGAAGATGCGCAGTGGGCAAATATAGCCAGAGGGGGTTGGACCAAAGAGGAAGAAGGGAAGAAACTGGAGCGTCCAGAGAAATCTGTCCAGGGACAAGGTTGGGCTCAAAGTGGGGAGAAAGAGAAATCCCTGCTCACCACTAGGTCTCCAACGCACACCAATAAATATATAATCTGACCACCCATCTCAAACAAAAACAGAGGAAAAAACACACACCCCCTATAAAACAAACAGCCATCCCAAACAGCCATCTGAAACATATTAAATCTAAAAAGGAATCTTCGGACCTGTTTATTTACGGGACACACACTCTAATTAATTCAGGGGCTTTTAAACTGAAAGAGAAAAGATCTCTACGGAAGAGAGTGAAAGAAAGGACACAAGAGCAAAAGCCTAGAGAGTGTGTGGTGGGGGAGACCATCTCGCCCCCTCCTCACCCCTTTTTTTGCTGCTGGTTCAGGAGAAGAGAGAAAACAGTTAAATCCCAGGGCAACTGGCGGAGCCTCCGCCTTTTCTCTCCGCAGCAGCCCCGGAGCCATCCATCCATCCCCCCCGGCTCACCCGCGGCAGCCCCGGAGAGGACCATCCGCTCAAGAGCATGGAAATGTATTCCCCCTCCCCTCAAATCACTGGGGGGAAGAAGAACGGAGGAGGGAGGGGAGGGGGAACAGGAGGGGAAGAAGAGAAAGAAAGAGAGGACAGCAGCGGCAGCCGCCCCGGGATCAGACTGCTCGCTGCATTGTCTGCTGCAGATTGAACACCCCCCCCAACACACACATACACACACACACACTCTCTCTCTCTCTCTCTCTCTCTCTCTCTCTCTCTCTCTCTCTCACACACACACACACACACACACCACGCACCCCATACCATGAAAGGGGGTTCCGCTGCCCTACAAAAAGCTTCTCTTTGTCCAGATACACCCCACACACACACACCTTTAAAAAAAAAAGCCCTCTTCAGTCTCTTCAAGGAGTAGAGGGAGAGAAAAAAAGAGAGAAAACAACACCCACCCAACCCCTTCAAGTGGGTCTCTTCTTGCTGATTCATTTTCCACTCGTGTTGCCCCGATCTCGGGGAAAACAGAGGGAGAGGGTGGTGTATGTGTGAAGGGAAGAGATCTGGAGTTGGGGTGCGGGGTTTGAGAGAGGGGTGGGAAAGAAAGGGGAAAGAGGAAGTGCAATCTTTTTATTATCGTCTGAATTCATTCGAGGGCACTGGATGTGACGGTGAAGACAAGGCTGGGGTGGGGGGCTGCAAGAGAAGGGGGCTGGGGAAGAAGCAGGCAAACGGAGAGTGCAGGGAGAGGGGGGGAGGGGGGAGGCACGGAAGGCTGATGCTGAGGGCGGGGGGGCAGAGGGCAGAGGAGGGCGACGGGCGGACCGACGGGCTGACGGACCGACGGGCAGGCGGACGGGCTGACGGACGGGCGGGCGGACGGACGGACGGGGAGTGAATGGCATATTTGTCCTGTGACTCACCGACTTGCAGGACGTTATCGACGCAGCCGCTCTCCAGCAGCGCGATGCCCCGGCGGAAAGGCAGCCGGGTCTCGTCGCCGCTGTCCCCGGCCCCTCCGGCCCCCACGGCCGCCCCGGCGGCGGCGGCGGCGGCGGCGGCGGCAGCGGCGGCGGCGGCGGCGGCGGACGAGTTGGACGACGAGGACGAGGAGACGCCGCCGCCGCCGCCGCCGCCTCCGCCGCCGCTCTCGTCTCCACCGCCGCCGCCGGCGCCGCCCCCGGTGTTGAAGGACGAGTACATGCAGATCTCCCGCTCGCTGCGAGGGAAGGACCAGTACACGATCCGGCGCTGCACGGGCTCCGGGATCCGCTCGAAGCGCTCCTCCACCCGCTGGAACGGCCACTTCTCGGCCACCTTCCGCGCCGCGATGTCCAGCAGCGACTCCGGACTCTGGGTCTTCCCGAGCGGTAGCAGCCCCAGCGCTGAGCCTCCCGCACACACAGCCGCACCACCCGTCCGCTGGCCCGGCCGGCAGGCGGAGTTGTAGCCACTGCCCCCACCGCCGCCGCTGCTGCCGCCGCTGCCACTGCTGCCCCCGCCTCCACCGCCTCCGGGCCGGCAGCAGAGCCGTTTCGCTGGAGGAGGCTGCTGTCCGCGCTCCGCCATGACCGCGCAGCTTCTAACCCCACAGCGGAAGTGCCGGGACCCTATAAACGGCACGAGGAAGCGCGACACGCACACGCCGCCGCGACGCCACGCCGCCATCTAGGGCTAGTCGCTCCTTGTAGGGGCAGAGGAGGCGGGGCTTTCCCCGAGAAGAGGAGGGGGCCGGTGAGAGAGGGGCGGGGTGAGTGTAAGGGAACTTAAGGGAGGAGGGCGGGGCTTATGCAAATAACCGGGCCGAAACATAAATAGAACGAGCCATGGACCCCCCAGAGGGGGGCGTCGGCTGCGGTGGCGTCGCCGGCTTGGGCGGCTCGGGTTGGTAGTTGGGGTGGGTTGGTAGAGTGTCAACCTGCTGTGACGTAGGAGGGCGGGGGTTCAGGCGGGGTTCCCGCGGGAAGGGGCGGGACCCGAGGCCGTGGGTGTGTCCGTTCTACCCCACTCCTTCACTCCCCCCCCCCCACCTCCCGCAACCTCGAATGCACAACCTCTTTTTGATGTCAAACAAGTGCAGACGCGCCTCGGGGGCACCGACGGGGGAGGGAAGGGGAGAGGTGGGGAGAGGAAGAAAGGGAAGAGAAGGGGGAGGAAGGAAACAAGGAGAACGGGAATGGAGGTATGGGGGGGGTGTCCGGGAGAAAATAGGGGGCGGAGCCTTTGGATAGGTCCCACCTCCACTGCTAGAGACCGCCCGCCCCGGGAAAAGCCTCTGGGCGGAGGAGGCGCTTTCAAAACAAAGAAATGCGGCGAGGAGCCCCGGGGGGGGGGGGAAGTGGGGCGGGGGGCGGGGGGGGGGGGAAGGCCGTGCTCCAGTTACCCCTCCATACCCAGCAGCTGGGAGCTCCCCCGCCCCCTCCTCCACCCCGGGCAATGAAGCAAGAAGGGAAAGGGGGCGGGAGGCTGTAGGGTCGCCTTTTCTCCTTCGGGCTTCCAGACGGGACCTCGCGCTCTGGAAGGGGGGAGGTGAACTCGGCTGCGCGGGGCCGGCTCCCGGCTCCCGGCTCCCGGCTCCCGGCTCAGTCCCGGGACTTTTGTATCTATCCATTTTCCCGTGCAGCGCTGGAGAGAGAGCCGAGGAAGGAGACTGGCAGGAGCCGGGATTGGCAAACTGGACACGGGTCAAGTGCCCATAAAATCTGCAAAGCTCTTAAAAAGCCAGTCCCACTGCCAGGTCAGCGCGGAGTCGGGTGTCTGGACCGAGGGTGTCGGTTGCACGGTCCCATGCCTGCCAAGAAAGATCTCCGGGTCGCCACCTCCTCCTCCTCCTCCTCCTCCTCCTCCTCCTCTGCCTCCTCTTTCTCAGCACCAACTCTTCCTCGCTTTACCCACCTCGAGCCCCCAGCCCCAAGTCCCTTAAGCTAGGGCTGCTGTGGATAACACTTCCTCCTTATTGGCGCCGCAGGACTGGAGGATTTAACTGCTTTCTGAAGAGTCTGGTAACTTTAAATACCTTCTCTTCTCTACTCGAGGCGGAAAGAGACAGGACAGGGACAGGGACAGTGGAGAAGGGAGAGAGAAGAGAAGACAGAGACAGAGACCGCCTCTGTGGTAGGCTTAGGAAGGAGGAGATACGCTGCGAGAATTTAGAGCTCCTGGGGGGAGATTATAGCTAAAACGTGAGTTTAGAAAACACTTTTGTGTACACGCACGGAGAGACGAGGTTACTGGAATTCCTCTTTGGAAATTGAAGAAGGGTTAGGGACGGCTGAACAGCAGAGTCCCACGGATGCAAGGATTGTCCCAGCCCCCTGGACGTACCTTCCTCCACCCCCACCTCCGAGTGCACTAAACCAACTACCGGAGACTGGCGCGGGTCGGGTGCCTGAGGGCGGGGGGAGGAGGAGCGGTATTGCAAAGGACACACACTGGGAGAGGCTGGAAACTGTCACCGCGCAGCAGCTCCTCCTCTTTTACAGATTCAATACACAAACTCCTCCTAGCTGGGGGAGGGGGAGAGCAGAGCCAGCTCATTATTCTAAAGAAAGGGAGAGTGAAGGAGTTAGGAAGCCGGACTTGCCCCGCGGCGAGAGGAGGAGAAAAGAAGAGGGAGAAATGCGGAGTGAGGATAGAAAGAACTGCGAAGGGAGAGTGAAAGAAGGAAAGAGAATGAAATGGAGTTGTCGAACCCAACCAAGCACACTCTGAGATGGTTTGTCGCACTCCAAAGAACACAGCCAAATCTGGGTCAGAGCCTTGGACTTAATTACCGCGTTTGAGACATCATTACACTTTGACCCACATTCTGATTTACTGTAAATAGTATTACTGATACTGTAGCTATTATTAAAGATAAAGTGTATCTTCTTTGACACTGGATTTTCTAAGGTTATTGGCTGATAAACCACCCACCTACTAAACTGCCTGAATTTAAACAGATAGACCTGCATTCGGTTCTTTATTTTTTTAAAAAACCAGTTGATCTCGAACTCTTTTCTGTACCTGCTTGAATCTAAGATTTGGGTGACCTCCAGCTCCAGGTCTTTTCTTCCTCCCTCTAGCATGCCTTCACAAGCCCCAGGGCTACAGGACCCCAGGGACCCTAATACAGGAAGAATTTCCATGACTTCCATACTTGCTAGGAAAATTATAGTGAGGAGAGGTTTGTAAGGCAATATGTTATTTTTCTGGGCATCTCTTAAGTGCCTGGAAGAAAAGGACAGAAGTCAAGAAGATCTTAATGAGGAAATGAGGCTAGGATGTTTAGAGATTTTTTAAAGTCTATTTTTGTTTTTGTTCTATTTTTAAATCTTCAAACCAGTAAGGATACCGGAAAAAGATGAAGGGGGAAGGGGAGGGGGTGATAACAAATAGACTTGTTTCAGGCTATTAGTCTGACATAAAAAATTCTGTTCTGTCCCTGGAGGTTGGCTACACCCATGAGCTAAAGGAGAAATAAGTGACAGTATGTCATATTTGGCTGATACTTGTCCCAGATGTCATTCTTCTAGGGTGTTTAAAATGTTGTTCTGATTTTCATAGAAATCATAACTAAATTACTTATAATTGCCCTTTCCCAAGCCCCTCCCCCCAGGGACCAAAACAGAGTTCGTCTTTCTCTCTTCATTCTCCTGTGTTTTCCATCAGGCAATGGAGGGAATCAAAGTGCAGAAAATATACAGCTCCTCATAATCACTGACTCACCAACATAACATCATATTACAGAAGTTGGGTGGTGTTTTCAGGACCAGGGAGAATCTCAGCTGTATGTAGCAAGCTATATAAACAGAACTTCCTAAAAGCTAAATTAGGAAAGCACATCTAGGAAGAAATAGGAAGGACCCAAAGTTTTGTTTAAAGAAGGTAAGAGAGTCATAACTAGGTCTGTCTTGGTTCCCACTCTTATTTATTTTTAAAGCAAAGGATTAAAACTGGAAGAAGGAGATAAGTGACTTTTCCTCATCTTTACAACTAGTAACCTAGCTCATAGGATGATTTTAGCATTAAAGTTTAAAGACACCTCAAAGATTACCTGTCTAACCTTCCCCCTTCCTCATAGTTTTCCAAATGAGGAAACAGGCCCAGCAAGTGTGTGTGTGTGTGTGTGTGTGTGTGTGTGTGTGTGTGTGTGTGTATAGACTCACCGAAAATCACTCAAGTAGTAAGTCAAGATCCTAAGATTCAAATCCCTTATCCTCTCATTTCAAAACCCACTCTTGCAGCCTGCCTCTTTCAAATGAATATGTTGTTATTAGAAGAAACCCAAGGAATAGTGAGACTGGCTGGGAAAGCCAAACTATCTGAAAATAGCTACTTGCAAAATCACCCCCTCCCCACCACTACCAAATTCTTTGTCATGCTAGATTAGGGTTAATGCCTAGGTAATTAGGTTGAAAGTCCCTATAAAGATTCTTTTGTATTTTTGGCTCACCCTCCCCCCAATCTGGGGTTAGATGCTATTATTAAGTAAGCTCCTTGAGGGCAGCTTTTTCTGTTACTTTGTGTCCCTATAATTTAGCACAGTGCCTAATAAAGTAGGTTAATTGTAAACTGAGCATAATGTCTAACCTAATAATTACTTGTTGAATTGAATCGTGCCAACTGGATGTAAATGCATTGTTTATTGAAAAAGTAAGAGACAATACTATCTAGGACATAGTTGTATCCTCCAAAATCAGCATTAAACAATTCTTCTAGGCATGTGGATAAAAAGAATGAACTAAATATGATACTGCTCAACAGGACAGTGTCTATACAATGTCAAAATAACTTGTTTTAGTTGAAAATCCAATCTAAGCAGTAAATTGTGAAAGGGAATAAGAGGCTGGGGATAGTCAGTCTAACTAGTCATTTAGCTCAAATAATCAATTTCAAACAGTTACTCTAACAACCTGTGCAAAAAACCTCCTTTCACCATGAGGAGAGAAAAACTATTTCAACGGTCTTCAAGTGTCCCATAATAGTAAATGTTTTATCTTGACTAATTTCAAAACCGGGTTAATAATAATGAAGCTATTGAATTTTTAATTCAATTGTGAATAAAATATATATTCAAACAGTTGTCATTCCAACCAAGTTTTCCCATAGACAGCATATTTTTCTAGGCTTGAGGTTTTCAAAGTTTAGATTTTTTAATTGTGTCAAATGATGTTTCCCCCAAATCACATTTCCTTCACACTTGGAAAATGAGGAAATAAAAATTTTTTTATCCTTCCATCACAATCTGAGACATTTCTAACAAGAAGGAAAATTCATGAAGTTGTAAAAGCTAACCAAAAATGGAAATCTTTAATAAAAGAGCTTTTACAAATATAGCATGAATATTTCTTAAATTCAAGGCTAAAAGTGTGTGTTCTTTTACATTTCAAATACTGATGTTAAATATCTGTCCTGATTAACTTTCAGCAAAAAATTTATTTTTTAATCTATAGTTTCTTGATACCATTTTCGTGAACTGTTATATTTTAGTCTGTTATTCTATTTTATTCTAAGCAAAACTGCATTATCTCATCAAATCAAAACCTCCTCAGAAATAGCATGTTAAACTGATATTCAAAACAAATTGAAAACTTGGATTTTCCTTTCATAGTGTTAACTTAAAGATAGGAAATGCCAAACTAATTATTCATATTTAGCTTTTTCCTCCCCAGCTTCATGTAATAACTATACAGTTTTAGTGAGCATTTTATTTGGTTTTCAACACACACACACACACACACAAAACGCAAAAAAGGTAGAGAAAGTTTGTTGATTGAAGGGAAATTATTTAGTCAGATTATGCGAAGATTTTTGTTTAAATTTTTATTTACCTTTGTCAATTGGAAAAAAAACACTTCCCACATTCAGACTCTGAATTATAATGACACGAAGGCAGAATCATAATTAAGAAAACTAATGATTCCCTAAAAGGTCCATCAATCAACAGTTCCCTCTTTTCAGATATCTCTGGTATGTCAGCAGATACAATAGAAACACATTTAAGAAATTAATACTGCTCCATGAACACATCCTCTGGGGAGACAAGAGCGACTCCAATATATAAAAAGGATATATTTGGAAGAGAGGATGTCATCCAGAAAATTGCTTCATAAACAGATATTGTGAACCTTTTCCAAAATGATCAAATGTCTTCTTTACACTTTTCCCCATGTGATAAAGACAAAAATGAAAAATCAAGACAAGGGACCTATTATGTCTGAGTAAAGCTTACATTTGCTGGGGGAGGGGGTTAAAATTAAAATGTTAAACTAAAGTTTTATATTATCAGGATACTGAATTATCTACACTATTTTAATTTAGTCAGGAATTCTCCATCAAGGGTAAGCAACATGGTTATGGTAACTTGAAAATCTTAGATACCAAAGAGTTGGTTTCAAATACTAAATTAGATAAAAATGGAATAAGTTCCATCATGGGAGTTGGTTTACTTGGCATTTTATTGCCTCAAAATATTATCCAGCACTTTTCTGGATGTAATGAATATTGACAGATATGCATCTGTCAATGAATCCTCTATATCTGAATTTTCCAGATAGCTGAGGATTAGAGCCATGGATTATTAAAATTAAAAAGGACCTGATTGATTACTTATTTCAATTTCGATATCTTATATCAAGTCAGAAGATATACAGTGATCTGGCCAAGGTCACATGGTCATCCAGTAGAAGAGCCAAGTCTTCTGACTCCTTGTTCAGAGATTTTTCCACAGCCTTATCTTTTACACATCAATCTTTTTGGCCTTTTGGGTTTTTGCCCTTATACAAAATAACCCCATACTGTTAAAGGGGGGAGGGTGAGTTCTTGTGTTTGATTTTTAGAATTGTTCTTTCTTTTGTCTTTGGTGCTGGCCATCACTTTGGGCAGTTATCAGTGTAGAATCTCCTATGAGCTCACAAACTAAACATGTTTAAACTGAATGTAAAATAGGATAAAAAATCCTAAATTTAGGATCTAATGTGTTCTCCTATTAATTATTTGCATGCACTATAAGTACGTGGATTTTGCAGCATCCATTTTTCGTCTCTGATTTTTCTGACTGCATTTATGGTTCTCAGATGCTTTTGGAGTAGGCGAGGTTGCTGGATAGCTGAATCTGAATAAATGAGGTATATTACTCAATAATAATTGGTGCTTATGGTGGCAGTGCAAGATCTTGAAGAACCTTTCTGAATGAATGGTCAGATATAGATGAATTTACAGTGTGGTTTTAGTGTTGAATATATCCTATCATATTCTGTGCAATAGCTGATAATAGATGTGTTATATATGTGGCAATTATTAACCAGAATATTTTATTAAACAGAACCCCCAACTCCCAAGCCATGCAGCATAACAGAGAATCTGCTGTATGCTTCTATAATGAGGCTTAGCTCACCACTAGCTTAACTGCACTGGCATCCTAGACAGGGTTAACATCAAGGTGTGCCAGGAAAGTTGTTTCCAAAAGCCTACATTATACTTGATTGCTGCCAAGGCCAATCGGTCCATCCCTTTCAAGAAAAGCACAAAATCTGCTCTCTGAACACATGGCAGAGTGGTGTGAAGCTATTACTGCTACATGACGGAAATCACTGCATTATTCCCAAGCAAAGGCATAACAAGAAAATCTTCCCAAACAAATGTCAAAAACTTTACCACACTGTCATGCATTCTGTTTGAAACATTTGTCTTTTGTTAACTTATTTCTGGCCTTAATCAAAAATGTCTCTCAACTTTTGGCAATTCAAAGTCCTCTGGTTGCCATGGGAACAGGAAACAATGATATCCCATAGGTTGAAATGCAAATATTATCCACTATGGTAGTATGAAAAAAAAAAAACTGTTCTCTACAGTTTATCATTAGCTTGAGACTGAGGAGAGTTCAGCATTGCCAAATATATGTGAAGAAGTATTCTCAACCACCAAAAACTACACAGAAGGCAAATATGCTACTGTATGTGATTCTGGCTCCCTATTCTATCATTAAATAAAGTTTAATGTCTTTGGCATGAACTATTTGACCCTCTATTACCTTTTCCCCTTAGGCACTCTTCCAGCTTACCACACCTATCAATGAATTATTACTGACACATGAGGGCAGGGGGTCAAACTCGAAGGGATCATGCTTAAATTTGCTTCTCTCTCTCTCCATCCTCTAACTGAGTTTAAACCATCCTAGATTTTCACTTTTGGGGGCTAGAAATGTGCATTTGGTGGGGTTCCTTTCTATGTTTCTACACTTGATGTTGCTTGTGTAAACAGAGACCCTGATAGGTGATGATGGGTTACAACTCAAAAATCTTGGAAATGAATGAAAGTGCAGTAGCCAAAAAAGGATGTAAGTATTTTCTCAGCAAAGATCTGTCCACCAACTGTTATCCTTTGGATCTGATCTAGTTTCTTTCAGCATCTGGACTTTGGAATCATGCTAATAACTATATTCAATCTCAAAACCTACTAATATTTTGTGTGATTTAGGAAGCTTCAAACAACCTACTATGTTTCTATATATCTATTGTCTTCACCTTAATCCAACAAACATTTATTATCTTTCTACTATTGTACAAAGCACCATGAAATGCTAAATACTAAAGGAGATACAAAGATAAAAAATCTGGCCACTGTTTTCAAGAAGCTTACAATCTAAGAAATAAGATAAATAATCATAATATAAAAATAGAATACAATAAGAACATAAGAGAGTTGCAAAAATACTGAGGATTTCTAAGGAAGGAGAGTACCTGAGCCTTTGAAGAGGAGTTCACCTCAGAGTCAAGTTTTAAATAATAACATCATCAACAGAGATATGGGAAGAGAGCATCAGAGTGGCAGAGAGCAGTTGTGAGTGAAGCCACAGGGACAAAAAAGCAAAGGTCATTTTCATGAAACATTGAGTAGTCCAGTTTGTCTGGAATGAAGACTATGTTTCAAGTAAAAGAATGGGATGGTAGAGAAGAAGCAGACTATAAGGCACCTTGAATGCCAGGTTAAGGAATTTGGACTAAATGTGGTTAGGCAGTGCAGTTAAGTTTTTGGAATTGGGAGGTGGCATGATCATAACTAAATCAAGCCCTGGAAGGGATCCCAAAGCCACCTAGTTCAAACCTTTCATTTTGAAGATGAGAAATCTGAGGCCCAAGAAGGTTATGTGACTTGTCCAAGGTCATATAGATAATAAGCATCAAAGGCAGAACTAGGAAGTTTACTTTGGCCTCACTGTGTCCTTCAGTGAAGAGGATAAAAAAAAAAAAAACGAAAGAGAGAGGGGAAAGATAAGGTGAGAAGCCATTGCAGTAGTCCAGGTGAGAGGTCATAAAGATCTGAAATAACCGTGGGCATGGAAAAGAGGGACTAGCTATAAAACATTTCCAATATGGAGCTGATGGGGCTTGTTTACCAATTGAATATTAGAGATGAGGAGTTGGTAAGTGTCAAAGGTAACTCCTAAGTTTCAAGTCTAGATGACTAGGAGAATGATGATGTTTGATACAGAAATAGGGGTGTTGGGAGGAGGAGCTCAGTTTGTGACATATTGTAGTAGATAGAAGAAGGAAGAACAATCACAGAGTTAGAAAGGCGTCAGAGAAAAACCCAGAAAGTGCAATGTTAAGCCAGCCAACGGAGGAAATCCTAACATTATGGAAGAAGTGGTTGATTGTATCAAACCTACAAAGTTGATGAGGACTGAGAAAATGGCAAATGACTTTTCCAGTTGGAAGGTCATTGATGACATTAGAACTATTCTCAGGCTGTTCCATTACCTACGCTGACTCTTCTTCCTAATTCTACTTACTCCTGTGTCCTATGTGAAGGTGGTACTCTAAGACTCCTCTCCCCTCTTTTTTGAAACTGAAGCTTGGTATTAAGGAAATAAGAATTGAATAGGTAGTAACATAGTGAAGGAAATGAGTGTAAGCTACTCTTTCTGTCTAGAATTTTGTCAGTAAATGGAAGGAAAAAGATTGGCCTACACCTTAAGAGAATAGGTGTGAATAAGAGAGTTTGGAAGGATTTGTATTTGAGGGACACAGTGTTCTAGATAGAGGAAACTTGAACATGATTTTTAGCAGAAGGAAGAATTCACCAGAGAAGAATAAATAGATCATCCACAAAGGAGCTGAGAGGCAATGTGGTATAATGGAAAAAGCATTGGAGTCAGTACCTTTCGGGGTTTTATCCTCTTCACTGTCCTATACAGTGAAGCCAAAGTAAACCTCCTAATTCTGCCTTTGAAGCTTATTATTTGTGTGACCTTGGACAAGTCACATAACCTTCTTGGGCCTCAGGTTTCTCATCTACAGAAAGAAGTCAGTCTCTATCTTGAAAATATGGTCAGGAGAGATTATTCAGAGGAAACGTGGGATGGGGCGGGGTGGGATGGTGATCACCAGTATCAAACCTGCAGGGAAGTCAAGAAGCATGGAGTCTAGGTAAAGGCCACTGAATTTAGCAATCCAGAGATGATAGTGACCTTAGAAAAGGAAGTTTCAGTCGAGGGTAGGGACAGAAGCCAGATTGCAAAGGGGTGAGAAGTGAGAACGTGGAGGTAAGGAGACAATGAGTAGAAACATACTTTCCCAGGATTTTGGTTGTAAAAGGTAGGACAGATTTAGCACAACAGTTTGGGAGGATGGTTTAACCAATATGTGTGTGCATAGAGGGTCAAGTGAAGGTTTTGGGGTTTGTTTTTTTTTTTTTTAATGGATGGGGAAATCTGGGTATGTGTTTAGGCAGCAAGAAAAAGGATAAAGAAAAACTGAAAACCATGGATAGGGAAGGATCAAATGAGAAAATGCCTGGAGGAAACAGAAGGGCATAGGCTCTAGGGCACGAGTGGAGGAGGTGGCAGGTTGGTGTCAGCATTAAGAAAAGTCAACTCATTTTCTTAGCCAGAAGCAAAGAAGGAAGATACAGGTATGTGTGGGGATTTGGAACGGGGAAGAGGAGAGAATTTATATGTATGTCAACAAAATAGGAAACAAATAGAGGGTTTTTTGGGGGGAGGGGGGGAACTGTCCATTTGCTTTGTTCTCCTAAGAAATCATGATTATCTTTCAATTCATTCCCTTCTTCCATTCTTCACTAAAGCTTTCTACAAGGTATGACTTGTGGAGCTGATAAGATGCCTTGCCTTCTGCTTTATTCCCACTCTGCTCTGTCTCCCTTTTATATCCTTGTCACTGATGCTTATAATCCTGCTAGAAGAGATACATTAGACTTTAGTCCTTGAATACTCAGCTTTCAGAGGTCACTGATTGTTTTATTTCCTTTTTTCCTTTTATTTTATATTCATGTTGTTTGTTTTTAACATACCCTTCACTTCTGGATATATCCTTCCTCCTTCCTTACCCAGTGAGCCATTAAAAATAATGATGATAATGATGATAATGATGTTTGAGGTGGTGGTGGTGATGATGATCATGAAAGAGGCAGTTCAGCAAAATTAACCAAAACATCAGCTCATAGGTAATGTTCCACACTCAGGGTCCCCAACCTCTGCAAGATAGGGAAGGAAATGCATTTTCTCATTTCTTCTGTGGGAAAAAGGTGTGTTCATTATAATTACAATTCAGGTATGGGGGGGTATTGTTCTTTCCATTTACACTGTTGGAATAATGTTCTTTGGTTTTCTTGGTGTTATTTCACTCTGTCTTTGTCAGTTCATTTAATTCCTCCTATGTTCCTCTGAATACTTCATTTTCATTGTTTTTATGGCATGGTAATATTTTGTCACATTCAAATACCACAGGTTTGTTAACATTTCTCCCAATCAACGGGCATCTGCTTGTTTCCAGTTCTTTGATACCACAAAAAGTGATGCTCTGAATATTGGGGCAGGGGTGGGGCATGGAATCTTTCTTCCCATCTTTAACCAACTTGAGGTGTATACCAAACAGTGGGATCTGTGGTCAAAGCCTAAGAACATCTTAGTCACTTTCCTTGCATAATTTCAAATGCTCTCCCAGAATGTTGTTCAGTCATTTTTCAGTCATGTCTGACTCTTCCTGTCCCCATTTGAGGTTTTCTTGGCAAAGATACTGGAGTGGTTTGCCATTTCCTTCTCCAGATCATTTTATAGATGAGAAAACTGAGGCAAACAGGGTTAAGTGACTTGCCCAGAGTCACACAACTAGTGTATAAGGCTGGATTTGAACTTAACAAAGATTAGTCTTCCTGACTCCGGACAGTACACTCTATGCACTTCACTGCCCAGGGAACCAGAATAGTTAGACCCAGTTCACAGTTCCAACAAGATTAGTGCATCTGTCTTTTCTCTTCTATTATCTTTGCCAATTTCCTGTGTGAGGTGAGATCTCTGACTTGCTTTGATTTGTATTTTTTGTATTATTTGTGATTTGAGGCTCTCATACAGCTATTAATAGCTTGTGATTTGTTTGAAGATTGTTTATTCATATCCTTTGACCACTTATTCACCAGAGAATGATTTGGGGTGTTATATATCTATGTGGGGCAAATAGGTGGCACAGTGTCAGGCCTGGAGTCAAGAAGACTCCTCTCCCTCAATTCAAATCTGGACACTTACTGGGCAAGTCACTCAGTCCTGTTTGCCTCAGTTTTCTCATCCATAAAATGAGCCAGAGAAGGAAAAGGCAAACAAACCACTTCTGCAGCTTTGCCCAAAAAAATCCCAGTGAGGTTATGAAGAGTTGGATGTGACCGAAATGACTGAACATCGAATACTTGTGTTGGTTCTTTATATTTCTTTTATGTCATACACTTGTCAGAGCCTTGAAGATAACTCCCCAAACATTTGCCCTAGGTCCTTTTCCCTTTTCACTCTATATAATCTCTTAATTTATTACCTCATCAGCTCTCGTAGGTTCAGTTATTATCTCAATGAAGATGATTTCCATATCTATCTATCCAGCCCTAGTCTCTCTTCAGCTTCAATCTTGTTACCACTGGTTATTTAGTTTACTTGTTTCTGATTCTTCCTTATTGTTGAAGTCTGTTCTAATGATCCATTTTTCTCCAAAATAACAATAGCAATTGTAATACCTAGAGTCTATACATTAGACACTTTTAATAGAATGCAATCTCATTGAAGTCAGGTACTGTTTTGTTTTTGTCTTTGTAGCCACAGGGTTTATCCTCACACAAGAGGTGTTAAATCTGTATTTGTTGATTTTACACATATATGGATCTATACCATATATACATATATGTTTATATATAGTACTGAATAGGAATAAATATAGATATTTTATTTATGTTACTTCATGGATATAAGGAAGTCCTAAGTGAGGAAAGTCTCCCTAATAATGCAGGTCAGCACCTTTTCTCTAACTTACAGTCTTAGAGAATTGCCTAGATCACTGAGCTTAAGTAATTGCCTGGTATTAAACAATCCTGATGGGGAAAGGGGGAAAAGGAGATACCCACCCACTCCCTCCAAAAGTATGCATATATATTTATATTGTATATATTTACTTATGTACATGTTGTTTTCCCCAATGGAATGTAAGCTCGTTGAGGGCAGGAACTGTTTTATTTTTGTCTTTGTTTACTGCCCCCAGAACTTTGTTTACTGCCTGGCATATAGGTGGCATTTAGTAAATGCTTATTGATTGTTTTTCATTTTTCTCTTTTATTGACTTCTTTCCTACATGTGTATATGTGTGTATATCTCTGTGTAAGTTTCCTTGTATGTCAATGCCTTTTTTATTCTACTTCTGTGGACATATTTCCTTATGAGACAAATGAATAGACCATTTGGTGGATGATTGGGAGGGGAGATTTATCATCATGAAATTCATCTTCATTAAATGCTAATTGCCACAAGACTGATTTGCTTCACTGTGGTTGAAATAAACCTTTGAGATGGCCTAATCAGGTATCATACAAAGGGACTTATGTCATAAAATATCACTCAGCTATGTCTTCTTGTGAATGTGTGGTGTGTGTAGCTAAGGATAGTGTCTGTGTGTGTTCTCCACCCCCAAGTAAGTTACTGCTAGGCATCACTTCAGTTAGCTTAGCTCATGATGTAGAAAGATAGTCCAATTAGTTTTTTTAGCAGCATCCTGATGGGAATGTCCCAGTACAGGCTGTCTGAGAGACCAAGAGACAAACCTAGGTGGAGTCAGCAGAACACTGAGCAGAGGTATGCAAACACAGGCTTCAGAATATTAACTAGCACCAAATGATTAGCCATCCTCTGAAAATCTTCCCTGGAACCCCTCTGAAGGTGTCAGTGAAGGAGCAGAAAGCAACTTCCTTCCTATGCCCACCACCAAAGTTTCACCAGTACCCTCTCCACTCTATCCAACATTAACTTGAACTGGGACTCCCAATGTATTATTGGGGCACAAGATTCAAAACTGGAACAGAGTAGCATGGCATGAGTGACTGTAGATTGAGGAGATCTCTGAGTGGTAAGGTCCCAATTATAAAATTGGGATCCAACTTTTGAGTTCTGGTCTGGGTTTTGTTTTGTTTTTTAATTTTCTGCCACAAATTACTCTCCTGTGCAACCACATACAAAGCCCTAAATTATAGCTGTCATTGATCGGGACAATTTTCAATGTCTAGTTTACTTTTTTAACTAATATTTGTCTGTGACCATTACTAAACGTTTCTGAGGTTTCATGAGGAGGCATTAAGCTGATTGGCTAAGCAAATGCATTGCTTTGCCAATCTGAAAACTTTGCCTGGGGGTGGGGAAGTTAACATGATAGAACAGTGTCAGGCACAGGTAGACACATTCTGTGTACTAATAAGGACTCTAGAAAAATCACACTATAGATTCTTTAGGCATCACATCCTTCTCTACACTCTACCCAGCAACTGGCATAATGTTACTGTTCAAAATAATGCTATATTAAGCAAGGCAATGCCCACTGATTAGACTGTATCGAAATTTCAACACAGTAGTAGCAATGAAAAGGAGGAAGCAAAACTCCTTGCTCATGGTGTTTTACAACCTTCCTTAGTAAAAATTGCTGAATTGTCATTTAAAATATTCCACCCCTTCAAAGAAATTAAGTCCAGGCCTTGAAAACAGGAAACGACAGGGGTGCAGACATATTGTCAGCTAACTCACTGCAGACCTTGGATCACAAAGTCAACTTGGAATTCACAGAGTGAACCTATGAATTCATTTTAGAACTATGAAAACAAGGGTCACCAGAGTTCTTTTGCCTCCTGGCAGTACACTCCATGAAATTTGAATTCTAATTAGAAAACAAATGAAAGACAAATATCCATTTGGAGTGAAAGTTGGATCATATAGAGACATTGACACTTTGAGTTTCAAAGAAACCTTCTGGCACTAAGAAAAGTAAGAGGGCATTTTACAGTAGCAATGGCTGAGTTCTCACTTCAAGGAATATAAGTGCCAATAAGCCAGATGTTTCCAATGAACTCCGACAATATATCAAAAGTACAGAAGAATGATCTGTCTTGAAAATAAGTAAATCTGTGTTCACTGTTTACTTTCTGTTCAAAGTGCTTTCTTTAAAACCCTCAATTCTAACATTTCTATTGTCAATTTCACATTCTGAGCCACTGAAAAGGTCCTTGAACCTTTTTCCCATCCACCCTTTCTTCTGCCCTGCCCCCTTCCTCTTTCCCAAGTCTTATATTAAGAAAAGCCTTCTTATGTTAGAGAAGCAGAGCTGCTACTCAAGAACATTAATTAAACTGAGAGATAGAGCTGGAGGCATTATTTGACTGCATGCTGAAAGGGCAGTTTTGGTTTTGTTTTGTTTTGTTTTTGTCTGTGCTTCCAGGTAGTTTTGCAATGGTATGTGAATTGGAAAGGAGAATGATTTGGGATTTGGATGTTTTTTGTTTCTCATTATTCCCCTATACAAGGAAGAACACTTGTAGACAAAAGGAATTAGCTGATTTACAGCAGGGCTGCCATGACAGTGAGACAGTTAGGTGGCACAGTGTTTCGAGAGCTGGGCCTAGAGTCAGGAAGACCTGAGTTCAAATCCGGACTCAGACACGTACTGGGCAAGTCACTTCACCCTGTTTGCCTCAGTTTCCTTATCTGTAAAATGAGCTGGAGAAGGAAATGACAAACCACTCTAGTATTTTTTCCAAGAAAAACCCAAATGGGGTCAGGAAGAGTCAAACATGACTGAAACAATTGAACAATATGCTGAGACATTAGGGCAAAAGGTACAACTGTCCACAGTCCTCCACGTTCAGTGTCCACCTTGCTCCCCATTCTATAGGCAAGGGAAACACCTTAAGATTCACTTTGTTCAGGGCTCCCATGTGCTACATGGAACCAGGCACAATAGGCTCTCAGACTTGTGAATACTTTGGGGTTCATCCTTTTGCTGAACATGACAGGAAATAGAAGTTTTGCACTGATGGGTGTCATTTCAAGTAGACTTAAACTCCTTTTACCGATCTAAACACACTCCTCTGTGCGATGCCGTGACCTCTACCCTGTTCACTTTCCTTCCACTGGCACTCTGGTAACTCAGAGTAGAATCTTACTTCATGATGCCCTGAACATCTTAACTACTCAGAGGATGGCCCTGATGCTACATGGGTTTCATCTGAAACATATAGGATGGAGCAGGTGTGGGAATCTGGTCTTCACACGCAGGCAAGTGGACATGACTTTCCTAGATCAACTAATGAAATATTTATCAAGCACCTACTATGTTCCAGATGCTGTGCTATCGGATGGGGATAAAGAGACAAAAATCAAACAGATTCTGCTCTCAAGGAGCTTACATCCTATCAGGAGAAACAACCTGTACACATCTAAGTAAATCCAAGATATATGCTAAGGAAAGGCAAAGGTATTTTCAGGTGAGCCACAATCCTCTAGGGTGATCCAAATTACCTCACACAGGAGACGGGACCTAACACAAGCTTTGAAGGAGGCCTTCCTAGGAGCTATGCTCCAGAAGGCACTGCCATGGATTCTTTTTCTTTTTCTTTTTCTTTTTTTTTTTTGCAGGGCAATGGGGGTCAAGTGACTTGCCCAGGGTCACACAGCTACTAAGTGTCAAGTGTCTGAGGCCGGATGTGAACTCAGGCACTCCTGAATCCAGGGCCGGTGCTTTATCCACTGTGCCACCTAGCTGCCCCTGCCATGAATTCTCTAGTGAAGGGACTCTTAACTGTTCTGTGTGGGTATCATGGGCCCCTTTGGTCAATTTGGTAAAGCCTATGGAGGCCTTCTTAGAATATTATTTTGAAATGCATAAAATAAAATATATAACATTGCAAAGGAAAGCAAAGCTTAGAGAAAATAAAAATACACCGCTCTCTCCCTGCTCACCCCCTCCCCATCCCAACTCATGGACTCCTTGAAATCTAACCAGAAATCTCCAGGTGAAAAGGCCCCATTCTCAGGTTTGGATCAGGTTCTGACACATTTGCAGAATCCTTATATAGAAAGACAATGTGCACAGAGACAACACAGTAAATACTTAATTCTGTGGAACAGGGATCGGTTGGATTAACAGCAGTCAGATCCAGTCACTAATTTCAACCCGTAAAACTACCAACATGCACTAAAACTAAACGTTTCTGATTCCTTTCTTTTTTTCCTCTAAACACTTTCAAATGGATACTATGATGAACAGGAAAGGTCTAAAAGGCTGGGAGCCAGAGGTGAAAATAAAAGGCCCTGAATAACCCTAGTTTCTGGGAACTAATTATGACTTGGGGGTAAATGTAGAAACAAACAAAGAAGCTGAAGAGGAAGAATTCATATGACCATTTGAAAGACTCCATTCAGCCTGCATCCCAAGAAAATGGCCCAGGGAAGAGAGAAAATAACAAAAAGAGTAAGAGAATTTATGTTAGCTGAGTCCCCCCACCCCCAAATGTCTCCTCTGTATTAGGCATCCTTTTGTTTTGTTGTTAATGAATTGTGATGGAGATGACCAATGGCTCCAATCACTGAAAGAAGTTCATTTGGTTAAGTCTTGATGTCACATTTCAATGTGCACCCTGAAGACAGGTCAGAAGAGTCACCAAATCCCTTCGATCTGCCTCTATTCAAACAAATCTCTCCCTCTATCATATCTTTCCATTGCATGTGTCTCTTTTTCAAACTGTTCTCAACTCTGCCCCTATCCTTCAGTGACATCTGGGCCTATCTGTGGGCTTCCCTTCTGTTTTATTTTCTAAAACCTTTTCACAGAGTCTGTTTTCATCTATTTATTTCACATGTCCGAACCATTTAAGACTCAATTTCTCAATTATATATTATTCACTGATAAAAACCCATTTTAAAAAACCCATAGAAATGGGAAATAGGGGGTGCCAGTTCATCTCTATCTTAGTTCTGTTGTTGTTTTTCAGTCATGTCTGACTTTTTATGACCCCATTTGGGGTTTTCTTGGCAAAGATTCTGTAACTGCTTTATCATTTCCTTCTCCAGCTCATTTTCCAGATGAGGAAACCGAGGAAAACATGGTTAAGTGACTTGCCCAGGATCACACAGCTAGAAAGTATCTGAGTCCAGATTCAAACTCAGGAATAAGAATTTTCCTGACTTAAGGCCTGGCACTCCATCCACTGTACTGCTTAGGTACCTATTTTGTTCTGTAAAAAGGAGCTAATCAGATTGGTTTTTTGCTCATGACCGTTTCTATTAACATTCAAGTGAAAATAGAAATATCATAGGGTCATGAGTTGAGAGCTGAATTTCAGAGGCCATCTAATCCAACCTCTTCATTTTAGATACAAGGAAATTGAGACCCATAGAGGTTAAATGATGCACCCAAGTTCATGCCGGCTGAAATAACTTTCAGAGATAGAATTTGAACTCAGGGTCTGTGAATAGGAAGCTGCTTATTCTTAGATTTCAAAGAGAAAGTCAAATCCAGGGGTGGAGTGGAGTCTGGAGTTTGTTTTGTTATCAGGACTGCTAATGAGGAAAGGAGTCAATAGGTCTGTAGGGGTAATTAGTTTTTCTTCCATAACCCCCAACTAGGGCAAATGCAAAAGTTTCTTTAAATAAACAAAGAAACAAGCCTGCAAGCAAATCCACTCAAATGAGCCCAGGAGAATTTCAACTCCCCAATGCTCACAATAGGCTTTGGGGGAATATGTTGATTAAAAGTGGCTTTTGAACTGAGAACCCTGCGTAATTTTCCCAAAAACCCTGAACATTTTATCTTTTAATATCTATGTTGGCAGGTTATAAATAGGGAGGATCAGGTCTTAGATTTGGAAGAATCTCACGTCTGGTTCCTTTCTCATTTTACATCTAATCTTAGTATCTTTTATTTTTTTATATGGATGGGCAAAAGAAGCCAAGAAACGGTCACCATGGGAAGAGGGAAGGAGGAAAAAACTAATCCCTCCCCCCACCTCCTCACCCCTCACCCTCTTAATACCAGCTATAGTAAAAATGGAGAGTCAAGAATAGCTGGGCATTCTACATTTTTAGAACCAAGAAATTAATGAAAACACCAGGACTACATCCTCAGAACAACTGAAAATGATAATTACAGACAATGTTTCTGGTGCAGACATATAACCTTGATTCCCAGGGCAGTACCTAAAGCATTTTAATGGCATGCTATTTGCAAAAGGTTTTCCACCTTTAATAACAGTGGAATAATGTTAGAGACAAAGAAATCCCATACTTAACCACTGGGGTGTCATTCTTGAGCCCCAGCTGAGGTCCCCCTTAAAAGCATCCATATGGCAAAAGCACATGTTTCCCCAAGAAATCAAAACCAAGGACCTCAGAGAGTTTTGAACATCTTTTCTTTGGGCCTTAAAGTGGATTTGTGCATATTTGTCAATTTTTTTTTTATGATGTGTTATCTTCCAAAGCGAATAGTTATTTATAATTCATGAAAGAATTGAGCACAGGAAAGTTCCTTTTCTTATTCTCTCTCTAAAGTCAGACTGGCTAGTCTTTTAGACATGTATTTGGAGGCATGTTGTGATGTGAGTTCTGGACTTGGAGTCAGGAAAAACTGATTCCACATCCTGCTTCTATCATTTAAATATCGGAGTCAGTCAGTTAACCTCTCTGAGTCTCAATTTCCTCATCTGTAAAATGGGGATAATAATAGCACTCACCTCACAGGGTTACTGTGAGATGTGAACATAATATATAATATATGATATGAGATAATGCATTCAAAGAAAGACCTTTACAAATATTCATTTTCTATACAAATGTCAGGTATTATTATCACACTATAATCACACTAAACTCCTTCAGAGGCCTAGTGGATAGAGAGTTGGCCTCTAAATTAGAAAGACCTGAGTTCAAGTCTTGCCTTTGATTGACACTGACTTTCTCACCCTGAACAAGTCATTTAGCCCTTCTACTCCCCAAGCTTCCTCTCAAAGACTCTTAAGTTGTAGAGAAGGTACTCCCTCTACCTTGGTAAAGAAGGCACCACACTGGGAGCTCTGTACACCAATGAAATCACAGGCCCAGCACCACCACCTCTCCCTTCCCTAAAAATATTCCTTATGTTCAATGTCTCACCACCACATTAAGAAGAGACAGGACGACAGAAGCTTAGCTTCAGAACCTAGTTCATAAGTTGAATAAAGTCTAAATCCAAGAAGCATTCCTCCTCAGAGTTGAGTCTAAAAATACAGAAACGAAAAATACTTCAAATACTGAACATACTTCACTAATCTTACAAAGCTTTTCTAAAAAATCTTTATAATGGCATATTTAAAAACGGGTTTTTTTTTTCTGCTTCTAATGTTGAACCATAGTCTCCTGACACTGTTGCCACATCATTTCCTCTCAGTTGTTACTTGCTACTTGTGAGTCATCAAGGAGATATTATGAGCAGGATTGACTTGAGTATAGAAGGATAAGTAGCAGGGATTCAGAACCATTATATGAACCCACAGTGCTGTGTGCTCCCCACTCAGTTGTGAGGGTATTCAAAGTCTGTACCAGCAGAGACCTTGTTATAAGATAATAGAAAACTGCTTTCTTAAAGGAGCATTGTTTTATCCACTCACCCTACTGGGATAGGTAACATCTATCTCACTTATTGATGCTCTGCTTCTAAGAGTGTTTCCCAGTATTAGGAAAGATAAAGACTAAATCTAGAGATTACTTACAAACATTTTAAGTTTTTTGTCTTGTAATACTCCAGAGAGTTCAATAAGATCTATTTAAAGAACATCCAGGGTGAACAACTAAGTTATTCTGAGTATTATAAATACTCAAATCAACTACAAAGGACCTATAAAGGAATATGCCATCCACCTCCAGGGGGAAAAATGATAAAGAGAAATATTCATAGTATGGTTTTACATGCAAACATACATAATACATTCTTATATATATTTATATATATATATGTAGGTATATATATATATAGGTGTGTATATATACATATATACACACCTATATATATAGGTATATATATACATATATATGTGTAGGTGTGTGTGTGTGTGTGTATATATATATATATATATATATATATATATATATATATATATATATATATATATATATATATATATATATATACACCTACATTATCTGTCTATCCATCCATCTATCAATCTTCTATCTGTGTCAAAAGGTGGCCTTTTCTAGTATGGGGTGGGGAGGTAGGGAGGGAGACAGTTCAGAACTTAAAATGGAAAAAAAATTCGTTTAATTTAATTTAAAAAAAGAAACATCTGGGAATGTAGCACTCCTTCTTGTACCCTAACTTTGAATCACCTTATTGAAGAGTAGAGCCTACCAGCTAACAAACACATGGGGTGTATTTCTTAGTATTTTAGGTATGATGCCAGGTAGGAAAATAATGTCTCATGGAAATAACCAGTGCTGGAGGAGCTGCCAAAAGATAGGCACACTCATACATTGTTATCAGACCAATAAGTTGATTCAGCCATTCTAGAAAGCAAATGGGAATTATCTGGGGGGAAAGGGGACTAAAAATGTTCTTATCCTTTGATCTAGAAATACCATAGCTAGTTGGTAAAATCAGAAAGGTCCCATTTATACCAAAATATTAATCCGGGGATTTTTGTCTTTGCAAAAAACTGAAAATAGAGTAGCTGCCTGTTGATTGGGGAATGGCTACACAAATTCTGATATGCAAATGTATATAGTGCTGCCTTATAACAAACTTATGAATGTAGAGAATTCAGAAAAGTTTTGGAAGACATATAAACTGATGACTAGAATGAGAAGAATCAAGACAATCTACATAATGATTACCACAAAGTAAATAGAAAGAATACTAAGATAAACCAGAAAGCTATGTAATTACAGTGACCAACCTTGTCTTAGAAAAGAGTTTTCTTTTTTGCAAGATAGGAGACTGTGAAAGCGGATTATTGCATATTCTTTTAGACTCAGTCAAGACATTGGTTTGTTTAGCTGAACCAGTTTTTCCTCTTTTCTTTTTTAATCTTTGTTAAAAGAGATGTCTTACTGAGTAAGAGAAAAGAGGGGTATATTAAGAAATAAAAGTGACATAAAAACAAGAGGCATCAATACTTTTTTTTTTTTTTTGCGGGGCAATGGGGGTTAAGTGACTTGCCCAGGGTCACACAGCTAATAAGTGTCAAGTGTCTGAGGCCGGATTTGAACTCAGGTCCTCCTGACTCCAGGGCTGGTGCCTTATCCACTGCACCACCTAGCTGCCCCTAATGCATTTTTTTTTGTTTGTTTTGTTTTTTTGGTGGGGCAATGGGGGTTAAGTGACTTGCCCAGGGTCACACAGCTAGTAAGTGTCAAGTGTCTGAGGCTGGATTTGAACTCAGGTCCTCCTGAATCCAGGGCCAGCGATTTAACCACTGCGCCATCTAGCTGCCCCCCCTAATGCATTTTTAAAAAGAATCCAATGTCTTCTTTTTTCTTTGCCCCACTTCCCAGCTAGCAGTGTGTTTAAAGTTCTTTGAAAACTTGAAATTCTCCTGTTTCTGTTGTTGAAGTTAGAGATTCAACAGATGCACACAAAGCAGCAGTATTGAGGAATGGTTGCTGAATGAGACCCAGGTGTCTGGCCAAGAGCAATGCTGGTATTACTTCCTGTCAAGAGACAGAGGCCTGTTGGCTCTAGAAAAGGAAGCTGACAATGACGCTGCTCTTGACACACTCTGATACTCGAGGCTAATTTAGTTCTGAAGGTGCTGGGAAGGAAGAGGTTGAACTTTAGGACAGGGCCTTCAGGGCTCTCTGCTTTGTCTACAACCCTGTCCTGTCATGTTCCCAGGGGTTAGATAACACTGTAAACGCAGCAGAGAGGGAGGAGGTTCACTATATGGGGATGCCCGATTCAAAAGATAAGAACTAGGAAACCTCATCCTCCTGAACATGTCACTCGCATAATGTAGTACCAACAGTGAGGACGGAAAAGACAATATTTATTCTGGGACCTCTGACTGAACTATTGTTCAGTCATTTGCCCGATGTTAAGTGATTTGAACTGTACTTGTCAGCATTTTTTTCTCCCTGGCCTCTCCTCCAATTTCACAGATCTTTAGAATTGTTTAGAGTAAGGTAGAAAGATGGAGGGGGCGAACGGGGAGGTGTGGAGGGATAAAGGCCACACATGCGGCAGATTATAAATTGGGTTTTAGTTTATTTGAGCATCTATAACATTTCCCCCACCCCCATTCAACACACTGAATTTAACCTTAGGACAGGATGAGTTCCATCTCAAAGGCCAGCTAAAGCCAGTCCACAGATAGAAAGATGGCTTCCTTATTCAAGTTTCTTTTTTGGCATTAAGGGCCACTTATCTTCTGGTTGGTTCCATCTGACAAAAACAAAACAAAAGTCACACTACAAATAATTGGGGCAGTTCCTCCTCTGAAAACCATGGTCCTTTTCCTATTTTGTTTTCTTCTCCAGCAGTACTACCTTTTGTCAAGACTGACAGTTGGATTAGGCCAATTTAAAGATTGAAGGGATTGGGGGCAGCTAGGTGGCGCAGTGGATAAAGCACCGGCCCTGGATTCAGGAGGACCTGAGTTCAAATCCGGATTCAGACACCTGACACTTACTAGCTGTGTGACTTTGGGCAAGTCACTTAACCCTCATTGCCCCACAAAAAAAAAAAAAAAAGAAAAAGAAAAAGAAAGATTGAAGGGATTCAGAAACTAGCAATACTGGCCAGAGAGGTGATTGGGGAAGAGTGGTGGATTGTGGGGAAGGGTCTCAAATATTTGATATTAAGCACCATGTTACAGTGCAGGGAAGATACTGTATTTGGGATGACTCTGTTCCTACCTATAGACAAATCATTTGCTCTCTTGAGGCCTCAGTTTCTCCACCTTTAAAACTTTCAGTGTGCACTAGCCCAACCCATAATGTTAATCACACTCAACATGGTTGTTTCTACTCCCAGGGTTCTAGGGGGTAACCTTGAGGGACGCTGTCCTCCTAAATGCTAGCTCATGAAGGTCCATCGGTGTGCTTCCCCATAATCAGCTAGTAGATTCACTTCTTTCATAAAAGCATTTACTTAAATGGTATAGCAGAAACAAAGTCTTCCTTCCAAATACTGGAGGCACTCTCTGCCACAAATATACCTAGAGTCCAGGAGTCAGCACAAGCTTAAAGTATGATAGCAGTGGGGAATACGTATGGCCAAGGCAACTCACACCTCCAAAGAGGTTCTTTATGTCCTTTTTTTCCTCCTGGATGTTTTCATAAAGTTCAGTTGGGCTTCTCCTCCTATGGCATAGTCTCTTGACAAGAAGGACCTATCTGCTGGTGGACTGGCTGAGCCGAACAGGTCACTCAGTGACTATTCACCAGACTCCACAGCCCCTTGGCTGTGCTGAGCAGATTGTTCAATCACTGGGGAATCTTCAATGAATGGTCTGATACCCTAGTCCCTAAACTCCAATGAGCAATCAGTCTTTCCCACCCCCTAACCCCCGCCCCCACTACCTTTAGCCACTGGCTGAGCTGGAGGATACCCTCCAGGCTCTTTTAGCTAGGACAACACTCTTAGCTTTTTAACACCCTCTTCCTCATTCTGAAGTCCCTTCGGTGAATAAGCCACTCTGAGTAGCTTCACTTCAGTTATTAACACCTCCCTACTCCTTTAGAAACCTAATATAGATCAGTGGCTAGGGACAAAGGTGTGAATGCATCTATGCCCTGAAGACAAATTCATTGTCTTGCTAGCCTCCTCACTTGTAATTAAGGTATTCATGACTCCTACCCTTTCAGAGGTGGGGAATGTCTATTTTCCATCTGAAGGCTTTCCCCTTTACTTTTCAAAGTCTTTTCTCTTTTAGAATCTGCATACCTTTAGCTTTTGCTGAAGTCTCTCTGGGGCACCATTTAGATTAGAACCCACTGATGTGAGAGCTTGCTCTCTAGGAAGAAGGCAAGAGCCCATTTACAGGAACTAGGCTATAGTGACCCAGTAGCAAAGCTATGAATCCTTATCTCTTCCTTCCATGAAGAGACACACTGACCCCAGGGTTTGAGACAGTAATCACAAGATCACATATTTAGAGCTCTAAGGATACCTTTGGGGCCACCCAGTCCAACACCTTCATTTTACAGATAAGGAAGTGAAGCCCAGAGAGGTTAAGTGACTTACTCAAGGTCAAACAGATATTGAGTGAAAAATCTGACCAGACACTTACTAGCTGTGTGATTCTGGGCAAGGTACTTAACCTCTGCCTCAGTTTCCCTCAACTGTAAAATAGGGATAATAATAGCACTTACCTTGCAGGGTTCTTGTGCGAGTATCAAATGAGACGATATTTGTAAAGGACGCTTAGCGCAATGCCTGACAAATAGATACTAGATAAATGCTCAATCTCTTCCTTTTCCCTCCCCTCTTTCCTGAACTAGCCAAGTCAGGATTTAAATTCAGTTCCTCTAACTCTAAATCCAGTAGAGACAAACCAACCATGTCTGAGCACATGCCACCTTTCCTCACCCTTTCTCTTGTAGTCCAAAATACAAAGTTACTTTTAGTCCCCAGCTCAATTTAGCTACAGTGTGAAAAACTTTGAAGCTACAGAACTACAGACACAGTTTAGGTAAATTACAAGGACATAGTAATGTTGCTCAGTTAGCTTGACGTAGGTGTAAAAGATTACCTAAGTCCTGTCTAGGCATTGCTTGTTTTCCTTCCTTTCTCTTGACTCCCCTTCCTTTTACTTCACAGTGACAGTCCTCGATTCTAAACTGGGAGCCTTGGGGTTAGGAGTGATATTGTGGGACATACCTTGCATTCACCTTATAGTCCAAAAGGCTTAATTATTTCCTTTATTGTTATTCTGCTGTCTGGAGAAACAAGGTATTTTCCTCTTTGGACCCCAAGTCAGTTTGACCCATTTTGGCCAAATGGTTCTACTTGAAACTGCTTTCTGGACAGTTCTTTGCATTACCAGAATGCCCAGAATAATAATATTAATAATAATTAGTAGCAGTGGTAATGGTAGTGATTGTAGTAGTAGTAGTATGTAATATGTATTTTATTTTATGAATTAAAAAAACACATCATTTTAAGAAGGCGACCATTGCCTCTGATGGACTGCCAAAGGGGTCCATGATACACAAAAAATAGTTAAGGACTAAGATACGGAGGAAGACGGAAAAACCGAGTTACTAAATGCAATGTCCTTGCTGCTACTCACTAACCTAACTCATAATGTTAATCACACTCAGTATGACTGTTGCTATTCCCAGGGTGGCTATTCTCCTAAACGCTAGTGCATGAGCCCCCATCAGTAGGCTTCCCCTTAATCAGCTTTTACAAAAGCAATTACTTAAAAGCACAGCAAAGACAGTATTTACAAAGCTCCCCCTCCCCCTCAACATCAGGGGCCTACTCTTCCACTTTGTTTTTTTTTTTTTTTTGGTGTGGGGCAGTGAGGGTTAAGTGACTTGCCCAGGGTCACACAGCTAGTAAGCGTCAAGTGTCTGAGGCTGGATTTGAATTCAGGTCCTCCTGACTCCAGGGCTGGTGCTCTATCCACTGTGCCACCTAGCTCCCCCCCCTTCCACATTTATGATGAATAACATCATTTGTATAACACTTTAAGGTTGCAAAGTGCTCTATATATGTTGTCATTTGATTACAACAAGCATGTGAGGTATGTGGTATTATTACCTTACATTTTATGTAAAACATTCCATATTCATAATTTTGTATAAGGAGACTCAAATAAAAGGAAAAAAATAAAAGAAAGTGAGAAATAGCAATCAATCAATCAGTATCAGTTCTTTCTCTGGAGGTGGATAGTTTGCTTCATCATTAGTACTTTAGGGTTGTCTTGGATCATTGTATTCCTCAGAAAAGCTAAGTGATTCACAGTTCTTCATGGAACAATATTGCTGTTACCATGTGCAATGTTCTCCTGGTTCTGTACTCACCATTTTACAAATTAAGAAATTGAGACTGAGAGAGGTCATGTTACTTGTTCAGTGTCATACAGGTAATAATTGCTGGTTTACTAAGGCAGAATTCAAACTCAAGACTTCCTGGCTTTCAGGCCAGCACTCTTCCCAAGTGGTACCACCCAAGTGTCTCCTCTGGGTCATTGTCTCTAAGAATACTGTTTGCTTTGTATTCTCCCTTACTTGCCCTTACTCTTGGGGTATTTGCCTGGGTTAGGCCCTAGCCTCCCACTCTAGATCAGCTCATTTGGAATCTCTGGGCAAGTCATTTGACCTCTGTCTCAGTTTCCTCATACATAAAAATGTTTGTAAAGCACTTTGTAAGCCTTAAAGTGAGATACAAATGCTAGCTATTATTATTATTTTTTTTTTTTTTAGAGAAAGCTGAGTGGTACAGTGGATAGAGTACAGGACTTGGAATGAGAAAGAACTGAGTTCAAATCCTGCCTCAAATGTTTATTAGTTGTGTTACCCTAGGCAAGTCATTTAATCCTATTTTCCTCATCTGCAAAAATTAATTGCTTCTACCTAGTTCTAATAATTGTTCAGAGTTGCTGTGAGGATCAAATGTGATAACATTCGTAAAATAATTTGTAAACTTTAAAGTGCAATATATGTGCCAGCTATTATTATTCTCTCTTCCCTCTAACACTAACCTCAACATTTCACTAAAAAGCCCTCATAGTTCTGTCCCCAGTCCAGCATCATCAGCACTACTCAACCCAGTGTATAAGTCCCTTCCTCAGAAGGGAGGGACTTTTTTGCGTCATACATATAAAAATGTTTCTTAAGAATCTCAGCTTCCTTTCACATTTTAAAGTACAATACTTAAGATCTCATATTTGTTTTGTCACATAAAAATGAGTTGAGTTTACCCTTCCACCCACAATTGCTTTTTTGCAAGTCAAATAGGATCATGGGACAGTGGTTCCAAAGCTGGAAGAGACCTCATGTTGAGTACTCTAATTTCTCATTTGATTTGTGGTACAAATCAGTCAATCAGGATTTATTCATCTCCTACTATGTGCAAGGCATCCAGCTAAGCTCTGGAGATCCATGAGATCCATAAGAAAAGGCAAGAGATAATCCCTCCCCTCGAGCAGCCCGCCTTATCAATTTACCTAAAATGAAACTTTCTGCTTCCCTGAAGATAGTTAAATTAAAAAAAAATACAAGTTTTTCTTCCTACTTTAAAAAAAACAAGCATAATTAATTTTCTCTGTGGTATGTTTTCTATCCATTGTTTTTCTAATAATAGCACCAAGCACACAAATAAAATTCACTGGTAGCATTCTGCTGGCATGAGCTTCCTCTCAGCTTTGTCCTGCTCCTGTCAGCCATTTCCTCAGTAACATGGAAGTCTAATCAGCCCACGGTTGGATTCTCTTAATCCATCTCATAAATTACTGCATTCTTCCAGATTCTAGTCCTGAGCCAGGAATCTCTACTATTGCCACAAACTATATGGAATCAGTCAGGAAAGCAAGAAACATATATGCCAACCTGAATCACCAGTCATGCACATTAGTTATCTGAATACAGTTCTATATCAATGTATTCATATTGTTTTATGGAAATATTTCTGGGATTTTGAAATTGGCTGTTTCAATATGCAGCAAAGCAAGAGATATCTGGGAATTCATTCTCCCTGGTTAAAGACTAAAATAATTAGGGTCATTTAGTTGGGAGAAAAAAAAAGTTTGAGGGCAGATCTAATGTGTATTTGAATAGATTAAAATGGACAGCAAGATACTCATTTTTCAGTTTCCATTGAGAAAAAGGCAAGCAGGCTTGTAGCAAAAGTGGATTTAGGCTCAACTTAAGAACTTTCTTCTTATCATTATGAGGGAGACACAGCTCGGCAGCAATTTCTCCAGAAAGAACCTGTAGGTTCTAGGGGACAGCAAATTCAATAAGTCAAAAGGATGATAAAGCAGTGCAAAAAGTGGGCATATTTGAAGGCTGCTTTAAGAGAGGAGCATTTCTTTTTGTGGTGGCCAAGAATTGGAAATCAAAGGGATGCCCATCAATTGGGGAATGGCTAAACAAGCTGTGGTATATGATGGTGATGGAATATTATTGTGCTATAAGAAATGACAAGCAGGATGACTTCAAAAAGGCCTGGAAAGACATGTATGAACTGATGTATAATAAAGTGAGCAGAACCAAGAGAACATTGTGCACAGAGACAGCAATATTATTTAATGAAGAACTGTGAATGACTTGACTGTTTTCAACAATACAATGATCCAAGACAATCCTAAAGGACTCTTGATGAAACATAATATCCACCTCCAAATAAAGAACTGATACTGATGGAACAGACTGAAACATGCTGTTTTTCATTTTCTTTTCTTTTTTTATCTTTTAATCAAGTTTTCTTGTACAAAATGACAAATACGGTAATGTTTTACATAATCATAAATGTATAACCCATATCTGCTTGCCACCTCAGGGAGGGAGGAGGGAAGGGAGGGAAAGAGGGATAAAAATTGGAACCCAAAACTATAAATAAAAATCTTTATTACATAAAAAAGAGAGAAGCATTAATCAGGATAAGTGAGGTGGGAGTCCTGCTTTACCCTGATTGGGTCAGAGCACATTTGGAATATTGTGTCCAGTTCTTGGGGTCACGTTGTTGGAAGGACCTTGAAGATTCTGATAAGCTAAGTGTCCAGAAGAGGGTTAACTAGAGTGGTTAAGGGTCATAAGGTAATATAGAATGAAGACTGGTTGAAAGAATCAAGGAGGTTTCAATTAGCAAAGAAAAGACCCAGGGCAGGGGAGAGTGGAGATATGGGAGTTCAAGTACGTGAAAGATTCTCTTATTGGAAGGGGGGTTAGATTTATTCAGTCTGGCCCCAAAGGGCAGAACAGGAGCAATGGATAGAAATGGACAGAGAGACAGATTTATATTTGAGGTCAGAAACAACTTCCTCAGATTTGGAATTATCTCAAGATGGAATGGGCAGCCTCAGAAATGCTGGCTTTCCCCTCATTAAGGATCTCCATTTAAAGTTTGGTTGACTTCTTGTAAGGTATGGTATAGACAGGATTTTTGTTCTGGTACAGGTTGGACTAGATGACCTCTGAGGTCTCTTCAGATTCTGAGAATTAGCTATCAAAAGATATCAAAAGGACTTTGGGGGGTTATTGGTGTGCGAGAAGCCTTCCAATATTTTTAGTATGCTATGGCCCAAAGACAGAGGGATGTACAGAATGTACAAGACCACCTTCATACATGGCTCTCTCTGAGATGACTTTTTGGCCTGTGATCTTTTATAATTGCATCCACCTCTTTGTTCTGCCTTAAGTTTTCATTACATCCCACAGCCAATTATGCAAAAAAAGGTGGGCTTAGTCTCCAAAGAACTGGGATTGGGGTCAAGGGATAGTAAGTTCGTGGGCTGGAGGAAGTTAAAACAAATTACAAACAGAATTATGAAGAAGTGATATAAAAGTATATTACAAAATAAAAAGTTGGCTAAAAAAGAAGTTGCGGGGGACGGCTAGGTGGCACAGTGGATAAAGCACCGGCCCTGGATACAGGAGTACCTGAGTTCAAATCCGACCTCAGACACTTGACACTTACTAGCTGTGTGACCCTGGGCAAGTCACTTAACCCCCATTGCCCTGCAAAAAACAAAAAAATTAAAAAGAAATAAATAAAAAAGAAGTTGGGCTGGTTAGATGGAAAGAGTTAGGGATGATTGATAGGCAGCCTGAATACTCCCAGGTTAGAGAAAACAAAAGAACTGGAGGAAGGCTTCTAACATGTTGGATGGGCCCTTTGTGGTGAACTTATGGGAGGGCATGGACAAAAAGCTAGGCAAGCCCAGATAGGGGAGTTGATAGAATACATTACTGGGTGAGTGCATAGGTCCATTGAAATATTGGAATGGCAAGATCCCAAAAGTCTAGCTTATAAATAATGTTTTTGGCTATGTGCAACTATGAAATTTTGTTGTTGTTGTTGTTGTTGTTGTTTGGTTTGGGGGTTGACAAGTATTCTAGCATTCAGAGAATTGCCTGGGGGTACTGAGAAGTTAAATGACTTGCCCAGGGTCACCATGTCAGTAACTGTGGGGGGGGGAGGACTTGAATCCAGGTTTTTCTGACTTTAAGGCTCACTCTCTATCTCCTACTCCACACTGCCACTCAAAGAAATGTGCTAAAAATGGAAAATCCACTACAGTAACCAAGCACTTCTTCAGACTCCTGACCTTCCCAACTACTAAATGCAGCCTATCTATGGTAATGGAATAACGGGAAAGGCTAGTGAAAAGGGGCATGGGCCCAGGGATTAGTTTCTGACGAACAACAAACCTTTCTATAGTATCTTTTTTTCTTTAACAGAAATGCTCTTTTACTAAAGAAAATGGAGCTTGTAATCAACATCCTGGGATTCCCTGAATCAGGCCTCACCCACTAACTGCTGGGCTGCCTACAGAGAACATTTAAAACACCCAGTGCCCCAGGGAATGTCATAAAATCTCACTCCGTATTGTGACGCCCTACTCCATAGATTATAGAAAATAAATTCTCTTGTGAACAACCTCACTGAGAGTCACTGAATCACTGATTTATTTAGCATGAAGCTTCCATTTGGAATCGGCTCTATTTTGGTTGTTGTTGTTGTTGTTGCAATTAAACCCTTCCCCCTCCCCTATAAAGAGTACTCAAAAAAAGGGAAACCTGACCCTTGCTCTTGTTAAGGAGGGCATGTCTAATTCCACCTAATCATGAGAACAATCTAATTGCTTATATGCAGTAATGCATAATGGAAGTAACCGGTTTCATTATTCCTCTGATCTTAAGGCTATGTGAAGTACATGAACATTTTCATCTTTTTCCTCCTCCTTTCCCCCAAGTGGAAGGATACTAATTCGGAGCTGAAAAAGACCATACTGTGTGTGTCCCCCCCCCCCCCCCCCGCCATTTTACAGATGCGGAATCTGACTTGCTCAAAGCCGTACAAATAGACATGACCAAGACAGAATTTGAACCCAGGTCCTCTGACTCCAAAACCAGTGCTCTTTCTACTGTCACTAAACTCTTTCTCCAAAGCATGTCTGTAACATGGTCGGAATACAAACTGGTGTACTGTGGCTTCTCCTTGCTATTCCACGTCAAGTCACCTGGACTATTTGCATTTGTCTCTCTTCATTAACATCAATGACCTAAAGCTGCCCCAACTAAATAACCTTATCCAGAGGCTTCCAATCCAGATTGTTACAGCACGTGGTTTCCACAGCTTCCTCAGTAGACTGCCACTCTGGAGAACCCCATGCTGGAGTGATAACATAGTTTGAAAGTCCATGGCAAAGTCTTTCTGGTTTCAATTTCCTCTCTTCTTTGAAACAAGATCCAATACACCCCACCCCCCACCTACAGTAAAGATGATAGGACTCAGCAGGAAACAGCAGACCACCCAAGAACAAGGGAAGTTTAATACAAAAGAAAAATTCAGTGAAACCCCAAAGGAGATGGTTTCATGTAGAAGAAAGTCAGTCCCCAGCAATGGGACTCCCCTTGCCCCAGGTGAAGACCACCATTTTGGGAATTGGCAATGAATGTCCTGAGCAGAAGTGACTTGGGAAAGCCCCCTAGACCATTCTGCTAGCAAAGAGTAGGCGATGATTTTTTTCAAAGGCTCCTCAGCATTTTATTGTGCTCTAAACTCCCAGAACTTCATCTTCCGTCATGGCCCCATTTACTCTCTCCCTTTCTCCCTTTATTCTGTGCTTATTTGTTCTATCTCTGTCCTGGGAGGTTTTCTATTTTAGAATGCGAGATCGTTGAGAACAAGCATGATATAGAACTAGCTCATATTAGAGAGTCTAGCCCTTATGAACCTAACCAATATTATACCTGCTGCAACCCATCACGTGCATATGCAGCTATTCTGTCTGTTTTCCATTCGTTTTTTGAGTGGCTGCTGAGTCAGAACCAGACATGCATGCAAAAGACTCCTGCCTGGGCAACTCAGTCTCTTTCTTCCCTGGCTACTTCCAAGTAAGGAGGCCAATAACTGTTGTAAATCTATGAGTGGGGAGAGAAGGCCAGTAGCCTCTTCTTACCTGGTTGCATGAAGCCATGCAACTGGGGGAAAATATTTTTAAATTTTAACATATTTTAAATATCTTTAAAAATAATAATAATAACAACAACAATTATTATTATTATCATCATTATGCAGGGCACTGAGTGTTAAGTGACTTGCCCAGGGTCACACAACTAGTAAGTGTCAAGTGTCTGAGGCCGGATTTGAACTCAGGTCCTTCTGAATCCAGAGTCAGTGCTTTATCCACTAAAAATTAAAATTAAAAAGACATGAAGCCATCCATGGGCACAAGGTTGCAGCCTCTTCTTTTCCATCTCCAATGCTCTTTGACCTAAAACAGGAAAGAATAGACACAACAGGGGAAGAAGCTAAAGCAGAGCCATGTGCTCATAACTCCATGATGTCTTAGGTAGGGAGAGTAGGCTGCAGGCACAGCTGCTACGGAGCTGGACCATGCATTGGTGGCTTCACGTCAGTTCTGGTGAGAAAGGGTGAAGCCCCCCATGCCCCCACAGGTGCCCCCAGAAACTCATCCTTCTTGCTCATAACCAGAAAAGGAAGGAGACTGAGTGGCTTCCATGGCAGTCTTTTTGTATGTGCACTCAATTCTAGTTCATCAATCAATCAGAAAGATGCAAAATAAGTGGATCGGAAACAACCAATAGTGAATGAATGAACGAAGCATTTATTAAGTATTTACCCCATGGAAAGCACTATTCTAAGCACTGGGGATACAAATAGAAAAGTAAGATAGGTAGTTGCTGATCTCAAAGGGCTCATACTCTAATGGAAAGACAACACACATGGAAGGTTTCAGTTGCAATTCAGATTGCAAAGTCCCATGGTCCTTAGGGTACAGTGGCAAAGCAGATGTTAGTGTCTCCTCTTTAATGTCATTTCCATCCATAAAATGATCTTAGTTTTTTATGTCAAACCATTTGACAGTGCCAATGATTGTGGTGGCAAGAAACTTTCTTTTCTGGGTCTTCTATGGCTATATCCCCTGGAGGAGTAGTTGCCAAGCTATATCTCTACAGAGGTTGCTTTCCAGGATGATGAGAATATAAGAGAATAGGGACCAGGCCTTAGCAGGGACTATCTTTCAACTTGTATCTGTAATTCCAGCACTTAACACAGTACTTGGCACATGATAAACACTTAGTAAATACTTTTCTATTCATTTACTCATTCATTAATTCATCCATCCATCCATCCATCCATTTATCCATTTATCCATTTATCCACCCATCCATTTATTCAGTCACTTAATCAACTACACTGTGCATGAAGGATCAGAGAGTGAGTTCAATTCCACAAAGTATATGAGCCATAGGTTTTGTTACAAAAGAGGAAAGAGAAGACACCTGGGAAAGGAAGGGAAAAGAAAAGGAAGGCTAGCTATAGATGCCCCAAACTTGGATGATGTCATCATTTTGCTTAGGGCTGACCTTATTTTTACTAAAATACTCTGATGATGATGTTACGAGGCACAGCCCATCCATTCTTGGGCTAGAATAGGAAATTAGGGCAGAAAGTGAAAGTCTTTATTTTGATGGAAGCTTTCTCTTCTGTTCAAGTCATTTCTTCCCTGGCATCAGTCCCATTCTCTCCATCATGAACTACCCTGAATTTGATATGTCCTACATACAGATGACCCTGGTAAATTCTACAGGTGAGAAAAGTAAGCACCTAGAAAGACATAGCATTTTCTCAAGAGGAGGAAAAGAGGACTTGGCAGTTCAAAAAACCCGATATGTGTATTGTCGACACTTAAAAGAAATGTAAATCATGATGCAAGACTTTAAAAGCACCCAGGGATCCATCTAAGTTGCAATACACCCATTGCATATGTTTTAATTCCATACTATTTACCAAACAGAGATTATAACCATAGTAACCATTACATCACTTGAAAGTACATATAATATAGACTTTCTTGGCAGAAGAGAGAGTAGTATGTAGATACATACACATACATGTGAGTGAACATACAGATGTATGCATTATTCACTTAGGAACTTACCTTGACATCAAAAGTGCTGAAAAGGGGGCAGCCAGGTGGCGCAGTGGATAGAGCACCGGCCCTGGAGTCAGGAGTACCTGAGTTCAAATCCAGCCTCAGACACTTAACACTTACTAGCTGTGTGTGACCTTGGGCAAGTCATTTAACCCCAATTGCCTCACTAAAAAAAAAGTGCTGAAAAGGTTTAGATTGTTCTGATTTTTATTATTCTTATTTTTATTTTTGGTGAGGCAATTGGGGTTAAGTGACTTGCCAAGGGTCACACAGCTAGTAAGTGTCAAGTGTCTGAGGCAAGGTTTGAGCTCAGGTTCTCCTGACTCCAGGGCCAGTGCTCTATCCACTGTGCTACCCAGATGCCCTTATATTGTTCTTCTGATTGCAAGGCAAATTCATTATTCTTCATCATGATAAAAAGCTAAAATAAAAAGTACTTGGTTTCTGGAATCAGGAATAATTGCCAAATAATTAGGTGAATACATAGAATTGTGCTAAAGAAAAAGCAAGGGATGTTGGAAACAACTGGACTGAGGTCAGGATTTCTAGGTTCTAATGAGCTGTTTTGCCAACATCTGCTTTGCCACCATATCCCAAGGACGATGGGATTTTACCATCTGAATTGCCCCTAAAACCTTCCACGTGTGTTGTCTTCTCTTTAGAGAGTGACGTAAAGTCCTTACTCTCTCTGGGCTTCCATTCTCTTTTCTATAAAGCAAGGGCATTGACTAGATGATCAGCAAGGCCCTCTTCTAGTGCTGACTTTCTGAGACTTTCTGATTTTATTATTTCTGTGAGAATAGGATCCCTGCCCACACGTGAAGGAAACATGACTCATGGACAAACTGGAACACCAGCCTCTTTGCCTTCCACAGACAAGGAAACACTCCTAAACGTACAACCCAGGCTAGAAGGGAGGTAGCACCCTTCTTTGGGGTGTGGTGGGAGGAGGGCGCCCTATCCTTGGGCAGAGGCTTTTTGAAATCCTTCCCCTCCCTCCATGAAAAGAAAAGCTATTCTATTGTTCTACCTGCTCCTTGATAGAGTTTGCCCATGTAGAAGAAAAACCATAAATGGGCAATTTGGCCTTTCAGTCTGAATATGGCATGGAAAGGGGAATGCCATTTATTCACATTTAGTCTCCAAAACAGATCAATCGGCAAGCATTTGTTAAGCCCCTCCCTACCCTCTGCCAGGAACTTCACTAGTCACTGGAGATACAAAGCTAGAAATAATCCAGTTCTTGCCCTCAAGGACCTTATGTTCTAGTGGATGAGACAAACATGTGCATGTTTGGGTAGACTCAAAACAGATAGAGGATATTTTTTGAGGGGGGATGTACTAACATTAGGGGCAGAATACTGGAGGAGGGGAAGACTTGAAACTAAGACTTGAAGGAATCTAGAGATTCCAAGAGTTGGACATGAGGAAGGGGTATATTATGGGCAGGGTACACAGCTTGTACAGAGCTTAGGGGATGAAGTGTCCTGCCTGAGGAAGAGCAAGAAGGTCAGTATGACCAGACCGCAGAGTACATGAAGAATAACGTGCAATAAGACACAAGTTAGGGGCAGCTAGGTGGCGCAGTAGATAAAGCACCTGCCCTGGATTCAGAAGGACCTGAGTTCAAATCCAGCCTCAGACACTTGACACTAGGCAAGTGTGTGGCCCTAGGCAAGTCACTTAACCCTCAGTGCCCCGCAAAAAATTAAAATTTAAAAAATAAGACACAAATTAAAGTGAATTGACTAAATTGGTAAATTGAGGTAAGGTTTTTAGGAGCTTAATCCTAGGGATGATAGGAAACTACTAGAGTTTTTTGAGTAGGGGAATGGCCAGATAAGAGGAAAATCAGTATGAAAAAAATTAATTAGAGAAATGAGGCAAGTAAACTAATTAGAGAAATGAGGCAAGGGAACTAATTAGGAAGCTATTGCAAGTTGAGTTGTTTCAGGCCTCAACCAGGATACTGGCTATGTGAGTGAAGAGAAGGGGATTTATGGGAAAGATGAGATGGATACAGAAATGACAGGTTTAGAGAACTAATTCCATAGAGGCAGCAAAGAGACATGGTGGAGAGAGCACTGAGCCTGAAGACAGGAGTAACCGAGTATACTGCTTAGCTGTGTGACCCTGGACCAGTCACTTAACATGTCTCCCTTAGTTTCCTCAGTTGCAAAATGGGACTAATAACAGCATCTGTCTCCCAAGGTGATTGTGGGAATCAAATGAGATAATGTTTGTAAAGTGCTTAACACAGTGCCTGGCAAATAGTAGGTACTTAATGCTCCTCCCCACTTCTGAATGGAATGACAGAAGATTAGGAATCAAGAATGAAATCAAAATAACGGATCTGAATGACTAGAAGGCTAGTGGTGCCCTTGCTGGTAATATGGAAATTCAGAACAGGGGTGATTTCTGGGGGGAAACAAAATGAATGCATTTTCAGATGTTGTGACTTTGAGATATATACAGCAATCCAGTTGGATGCGTCCAATAGGCAATTAGCAACACGTGACTGGAACTCAGAAGAGAGACTAGGATAGGACACATAGATATTGGAGTCATCTACATAGATCTAATAATTGGCTCAATGGGAACTGATAAGATCACCAAATGAGAGAGTATATAAAGGAGAAGAGGAACAGATCAGAACTTTGCGGGGGTGGGGGGGGTATATGGGCAATGATCCAACAAAAGAGACCTAGAAGGAGCAATCAAACAGGAAGAGAATAAAAAAGAGAGCATTATCTCAAAAACCCAGAGAGAAAAGAGAATACAGGACAAGGTGGCCGACAATGCCAAATGTTGTAAAGAGGTTAAGGGTAAAAAAAGGACCTTAGGTTTGGTAGTTTGAAAGTTGTTAGTAACTTTGGAAAGAGCAGTTTCAGTTGAGTGATGAGGTGAGAAAACAGACTACAAAGTATTGGAAAGTGAGTAAGAAAATAAGGGAGGCAGTTATTAGAGAACCTTTTTTTTGGATGGCATTATTACCTTTTTCTAATAAGTTTATCTTCATAATATATTTTTAGGCCTTGGATTAATTGCCTCCTTTAGCAAACTTCATAAATGTATGGTCTTTTATTATTGTCACTGGTGACATGGTGAGATCACTTATCTCAACAGTTTTTTAGAAGATCTGGATTTTAATCCTACTCCTAATTAGCTCTGTGATCTCCAGAGTATCTTGCAACCTCTCTTTGCCTCATTTTACTCATTATAAAAGAAAGATACTAACACTTGCCCTATCTATCTCACAGGGTTGTTATGAAGAAAGAACTTTTTAAACCCTAAAGCACCCTAGAAATTATCATTAAATTATCATTAAAAGTATTGTGAGGGGCAGCTAGGTGGCGCAGTGGATAAAGCACCAGCCTTGGATTCGGGAGGACCTGAGTTCAAATCTGGTCTCAGACACTTGACACTTAATTAGCTGTGTGACCTTGGGCAAGTCACTTAACCCTCATTGCCCCACCCAAAAAACAAAAAACAAAACAAAAAAAAAAGTATTGTGAGTATGAGCAACAATGTGGTCTAATGGACAGTGAGACTGAAGCCAGTAGTAGTTTCTCATTTCCTTCTCTAGCTCATTTTACATATGGGGATACTGAGGCAAGCAGGATTAAATTACTTCCCCAGAGTCACACACAGGAAGATGAGTCTTCCTGACTCCAGGCCCAGCACTCTATTTATTTTACCACCTTCCTGCTCTCCCTGGAACAGAATAGGGGCTTAATTGTTGTCGTTTGTCTTTTGTTTTCAAAGCGGACCATGACATCAGGGTGATGTCATGACTTGCAATGAATTGCATTTAAGTGAGAGAGGGCTGTGTAAGGTCACCAATCTCACTCTCTCCTTCAGAGCCATCTGGGTCCAGTGGCAAGATATATATCAAGATGACTGGAGATGGTCCTGGATGTTTGAGGCATTTGGTGTTAAGTTACTTGCCCAGGGTCACACAGCTAGTGAGTGTCTGAGGTGAGATTTGAACTCAGGTTCTTCCAACTTCTGGGCCACTGCTTTATCCACTGTGCCACCTAGCTGCCCCAGGTACTTAATAAATGCTAGTTGACTGACTCAGTGACTTGCACATGGTCACATAGCTGATAGGGGGCAGAAGTAAAATTCAAATACAGGTCTTCCAACTCCAATTCAATGTTGTTTTTTTCACTTTAATATATATGTGAAAATATTTTCAGAAGTACAAAATTAGAAAATATAGTGCATAGTATGAAAAATTATATAACTTACTTCTGTTTAATAATAAGTATGCAATAGACCTCAGTGATTTTAACACAAGATATACAAAAACTATCTCAAAATTTTGGTAACAGTGATAATCCGTAATTCTTTTCTTTTCTTTTCTTTTCTTTTTTTTCTTTTCTTTTCTTTTTTTTTTTTTTGCGGGCAATTGGGGTTAAGTGACTTGCCCAGGTTCACACAGCTAGTAAGTGTTAAGTGTCTGAGGCTGGATTTGAACTCAGGTCCTCCTGAATCCAGGGCTGGTCCTCTATCCACCACGTTACCCAGCTGCCCCAATAATCCGTAATTATGAACACATAGATTATGCTCAGAAACATTTTGTAGTGTTAGGAAAGGGAGAAGATAGGTTGGTATTTGCTGATATTGTATCAGTCAATTTTGACGGGGGGCAATAATTGGGTCTAATATTTGTTTTCAAGTCTTTGGCATCTTGTCTACTTACAATTACCATGAAAATCATTTCTTCAATACCCTCATTATTGTGTCACCTGCAGTGAGGTGCCCCTCTGTTTATACTTAGTCAATAAACATCTATTAAGGGATGACTAAGTACCAAGCATTGTGCTAAATACTAGAGATACAAAGGTAAAAGACAGCCCTTGCTCTCATGGGAGAGACAACTAATGACTATGTTTGCAACAAGCAAGTTATACATAGTTATAAAAGTTATACATAGGACAAATTTGATATTTCAAAGCTAGGAGTGCCGAGCTTAGAGTTCAAATTTGACCTCAGACTGTGTGACTCTGGGCGAGTCACTTAACTCTTTTTACCTCAACAGTTCCAGGCACCAAATCTTGATCTGATCATCTGTAAAACTGAGATGATAATACATGTAACTACTAACCTTATTGGGTTGTTGTGAGCAGAAAATGGGGCAAATTTTGTGAACTATAAAGTGCTCTATAGATATAAGCTATAGTTTATTCCCACAATAACCTTGGCTTGTGTGTATATATACACATACATATACACCCACATGCGTATGTACACACGCAAATGCATTTCAACATGCCTAGACAGGTTTATTTCCCATCCTTCCACAAAACTGGAATCAAAGTAACTAGAGGGAATCAGAGAGTATGACAGATACTTAGAAGTTCAGAAACCCTTGGAAGATATTAGCAAATACATGGAATTGGGAGACAACCCCATTTCACTGGTGTCTAGTTGTTGCCATGATTTCAGACCACAGGGCTGTCTTGGGTTAGTGAGTAGCATGGTAAAGGCCTGTGATTTCACTGATTTAGGGAACTTGGTGAGAAAACCTCCTTCCCCCAGGCAGAGCGACAACTTTTCTGCAATTTAGTCTTAGAGGGCATGTGGGTCGAGTCACTTGCCCAGGGTCACACAGTCAGTATGTGTCAGAGACAGGATTTTAACACAGGTCTTTCTGACTCAATAAGTTCCACCTCTGCTCTCTCTCCAGCATTGTAGGCTGTGCGATGGTCTCTTCTTAAATGGTAATTTAAGACTATAACCTTAAGAGTCGTCAACAAACATTTATTATTCCTGTTATTTCACTACCAGGAATGACAAGTAAGCATCACCTCTTTGCTCTGAGCATCTTCCTCCTGCTCTGCAGCCCTAGCGGTAAGCAATGGGCTTGCAACAAAATAGCCTTTGCTGCTGGCAAGGCCAGAGAGTGAGAACAGATTAGAGACAGCTGCTCCCTGGCAGAACTTCATATTACCCAGAGGGGACAGCCAAGTTCAGACTCTTGGAAGGATGGTTCACTCCCATGCAAGCAGAGGCAAAGCACTTGGCAGGGGCCTTGGAAGGAGTGGAGCATGCTCAGGAGTTCCATGAAACACAAGCCCTGAAAACTAAGCCCCAATCCAAATATGCTGTTACGCAAAGCGTTCACAGATTGGCTCTCATTTGATTACAGTATGGGGTTACTCATTGGCATGCTCTGAGACTCTCTCTGGCATGCTTGGTGTTCCTCAGTGGCGTTATTCCCTGACTCTCTCACTGCTCAGCCACTCTTTCCCAACAGGGAGAAAGGGCACAATGCTATCCGAAAGGCCATCTTTTGGACAAAAAGAATGCAACCTGGGGTCCTGGCACACTGCTGTTAACTAACACGAGTAGCTCACATTTCTGTAGTGCTTCAAAGTTAACAAAATCTTCCTCCCAATGATTCTGGGAGGCAGAAAGTAAAAGTAAGATTATTATTATAAATATTATTATCTCTTTGAGGAAAAGGTAAATTTACTCTAGAGAGTAAATGAATTGGCCAAGGTCTCATAGTTACTATGTATAGAAGGTAGGATTTGAACTCAGGTCTGCTGGCCCCAGATTCAGTGCTCAGTTCTGCTTCCTGGCTTCTCTGGCTTTCTTTTAAGATTCAGCTCAATTCCCACTTTCTAAAGGAGGCTCCTCCTTCCCTTCCTTTCCTCCCTGAATTGTTAGTGCCTTATCTCTAAGATTATCAACCATATCCTTGGCATACATTTTGTATGTGTAGAGTTCTTTGCATATTACCTCCCTCATTAGAATGTGAGTTCCTTCTGATCCAACCATTTTGGAGAGCAATTTGGAATTATGCCCAAAGGGCTTAAAAATTGTGCATACCCTTTGACCCAGCAATACCACTTTTGGGTCTTTTTCCCAAAGAGATCATAAAAAAGGGAAAAGGACCCACATGTACAAAAATATTTATAGCTTCTCTTTTTGTGGCAAGGAATTGGAAATTGGGGGAATGCCCATCAATTGGGGAATGGCTGAACAAGTTGTGGTATATGAATGTAATGGAATTCTATTGTGCTGTAAAAAACGATGAGCAGACGGATTTCAGAGAAACCTGGAAGGACTTACATGAACCGATGCTGAGCCAGATGAGCAGAACCAGGAGAACATTGTACACTGTATCAACAACATTGTGTGTTGATCAACTGTGATAGACTTGACTCTTTTCAGCAATACAATGGTCCAAGATAATTCCAAAGGACTAGAAAATGCTCTCCAAATCCAGAAAAAAGAGAACTGTGGCATCTAGATGTAGAGTGAACCATACTATTTATGCTTCTTTGTTTTTCTTTTTTGAGATTGTTCCCTTTTGCTCTGATTCTTCTTTCACAGCATGGCTAATGCAGAAATATGTTCAATGTGATTGTACATATGTAACCTATATCAGATTGCTTGTTGTCCTGTGGAGGGGGGAGAGAGGGGAGGGAGGGAGATAAATTTGAAACTAAAAATCTTAGGAAAACAAATGTTGAAAACTATCTCTACATGTAACTAGAAAATAATAAAATACTTTTATGATATTAAAAAAAAAAAGAATGTGAGTTCCTTGAGAACAAGAACTATCTTTTCCTTTCTTTGTATTCCTGGCACTTAGCACAGTGCCTAGCACATTTTGTGGTTGTTCAGTCATTTCAGTTCTGTCCGACTCTTCCTGACCCCATTTGGGGTTTTCTTAGCAGAGATACTGGAGTCGTTTGCCATTTCCTCCTCCAGCTCACTTCATCGATGAGGAAACTAAGGCAAACAGGGTTAAGTGACTTACATAGCTAGTGTCTGAGGTCTGATTTGAACTGAGGAAGAGGAGTCTTCCTGACTCTAGGCTCAGCACTCTATCCATTATGCCACCTAGCTGCTCTACTTAGCATATAGTAAAAGCTTAATAAAGTTTATTGGCTGAATAACTGGTTGATTCTACTTGATCATACGGCCTGTCCTTTTTGATGACCTCTTTTCCATTTTTAAAGATAGAGTATCTGGCATCTCTAACATGCTTGTCATGGTTTAGGGAACATATTATGGGGGGAGCTACATATAACTGTGGGATATATATTATATACACACATGTGTTTGTGTGATATAGTGAAGTTTAAAACCCCACCTAAAATATGGAAGTTATAGAAGATAGCATCTCCCTTCAGAGAGTCATTTGGCCCATCGTATTGACTCAGCCTTTCAATAACACTTGACACTCTCCGAGCTCTTTGCTCTCAATTTATTTCTTTAGCTAGAATCTCAAACACACCCCTCGTGGAGTTCGCTGGGCCTGTGTACAATCCAAAAGATATAAAGAAACTAGTAAGAATAGACAGAGAAGCCAGATGTCACCCATAAAGAGAGGCCAAAGCAAATAAATATGCCCTGCATCACACCCTAAAAGTCAACCAATGAGAACATAGATAGACCAGGATCGGACAGGAATTCCAGAGAAAAGACAACCCAGAGAGAGGGCCTCCTTCCCTTTCATCCCCCACTGCTCTAAGTGGGTGGTGTGTGTTGGCACTGAGCTGGGGAATGAGTTTCTGAAATGTTAAAAGCTTTGAAAAGTAGAGCTGAAAGGAATCTTAGAGTTCATCCAGTCCACTACCTTTGTTTTACATATAGGGAAACTGAAACTCAGAGATATTCAGCAACTTGCCTGAGGACACACAGCTAGTTAGTGATAGAGTAGGGTCTCTAATCCAGGTTTCCTGACTGATATTCTTTCTACTACACCACTCTAGGGTATCAAGTTAATGATAGTGTGAATTAGATTAGTGTATTTATTAAATGCCTCTCTTTCATTTGGAGAGCAGATTTCACTTTGCAAAATTCTTTCTTCTCTACAATCTCATTTAAACAATCACAACTCACAGGCCTCAGACACTTGAAACTTACTAGCTGTGTGACCCTGGACAAGTCACTTAACCCTCCATTGCCTCACAAAAACAAAAAAGAAAACAATCACAGCTTATATACACACACACATACATATATACACATGTCACTCTATGGATTATAAAGTACTTTCCTCACCACTGCCTTGAAAAGGCAAACAGTGTGAGGATTACTTTCTGCATTATACTCATTTTCAGATGAAGAAACTGAGGCTCAAAGAGACTAAATAGCCTGTCCAAGGTCATACTGCTAATAAATTGAAGTGGATGGATTAAAATCCACATCTCCTCGCATGCTTACATCTGGAGGACAACACTGTCTCTCAATATCCATGTAAGTGAGTAAGCTAAGAAAGGTATTAAATGCCACCTTATAAACGAGAAAACCGAAGCCAAGGTGGAGTGCTTTGTGACTAAAAATTCCCAGGCAGTGTGATGTGGTAAAAAGAATATTAGCTCTGGCATCAGAAGAATTAGGTTAGAATCCTCTCCGCCTCTGCCTATGACCTTGGGTAAGCGGCCTCAGCTTCCTCCCCTACAAAACAAGGGGACTGGACAAGAGCATCCCAAAGATCTCCTCCAGCTCCTCATGATAAGTCTATAAGTAGAGTGATCCCATCTTTGTAGTTGCTCCTTCCCTTCCCTCTTTTCCCATTCTCCAGCCCCTCTCAAGCTGAACATAGCAGCTGCTAGACAGAATCCAGACTAGCATTAGGCAGTAGGCATGGGGGACCCTCTTTGTGTGAATGCTTTTATGAAACTGATTTGAAAAAATTAAAAGTAAACCAAACCCAGCTCTTCTTAAAACTGGCAATGAACACGCTTGGCAGTTTTCCTACAGAGATTCTCCATGTACCATACAAGGTGGTAAACTGTTGGCTGCTGTGGTATTTTCATTTCTTATGTAACTGTGCACTCCTTTCAACCCAACCAACACGTTAGCACTTGTGGGTTAAGACATCCTTTTTTTCAATCAGACACACAATACACACTCTGAGTCATGTGTTAAAGAGCCATACAATGTTTTTATTATGAACTACGCCCAGAGGGTCTGATCTTGCAACTCTGACATGTGTGTAGCTCCCATTGAGTAAGAGGCGGGTGCTACAGAAAATCACCATCTGTGTGAAGAGAGCTCGGGGTTAGAAGGTTTGCTGTCATATATCACTTCTCAACCAAATGTTAAGGAGCTGATTATTTTGGGGTTTTTTAGGACCAAGTAGTGCATCTGTTATATAACCCTTCTGATATACAGTTGTCCCTTCCACATCGCAGGGGTTGGGGGGGCACCCCCATGATATGAAAAATCCACATACAATTTTTTGGCTCTCTTTTCATACCTCAGAAGAAGTCTGAATAGATAAGACATGTTGATATTATACGATACTATACTCATATTTTGTGCATTTCTGAGTTTCTAAACTTTTTCTGTGTCATCTGTGGCTTCTGCAAAACTCCCCTCCAAAATTCCAAATTAATTTCTTATGCTGATTGGTGATTTATAGAAACCATGATGGGGCAAGTTGTAATATGGAAGGGATAACTGTACTTTTAAAGTGTTTTTTTTTCAATTAATAAGTATTTAATTTCTCTCCCTCCCACACTTCATTTCCCCCACCCGCAGATACTAGTTTACCTCCTTATTTTTTTTTACTATCATAGAATAGTGGAAAGGTATAGCTGGAAGAGAATATTAGGCCCAGTCTCATCATTTCAGAGATGAGGAAACTGAGTCACAGAGAGATTCAGTTAGTCACATTAACCAGCCGTGAGATCTTAATCCCAAAGTCACACAACTTGTAAGCAGCACATACTAAGTGCCTAATAAATGCTTGCTGATTGTTCTATTGCCTGGAAGAAATAGGACTAGACCATAAGTCTCGACTCACAGTACAGAGCTCTTCTGATTACATGCTCTGCTTTCTCAATCTCGCTTCATCCAAAATGCTGCACAGAGATCTTTCTTCCTTGTCTATTTCAGTCCCTTCCTCCCCATCATAAAAAATAGCTTCCCCATATCTTCTGACAAATCCAACACTATATGAGCTTCAAAGACTCCTCTTCACTTCTGGAACCTGCCACCTTTCAACATTTATCAACAGGATTTAAGTCCACTTAAAGCTTTCACTTTCTTTTGCTCAAGTGGGACTGTGGAAGAGTGATTAACTTTTTGGCTGAACTTGGAATAATGCAAACTGAATTAAATTCTTAGACAACTCTTTCTCTTTTTTTTGGGGGGGGGGGCGGGTAGGGCAATGAGGGTTAAGTGACTTGTGCAGGGTCACACAGTAAGTGTGGAGTGTCTGAGGCCAGATTTGAACTCAGATCCTCCTGACCAGTGCTGGTGCTCTGTCCACTGTGCCACCTAGGCGCTACTTGCTTAATCTTTCTGAGCCATAGTTTCTTTATCTATAAAATAAGGGGTTAGATTAGATTACCTCTGAGCTCCTTTCCAACTGTAGGTCAATGATTCCATGATCCTTTTCCTAAAATTCCAGACACCCAAACTTCTTCTAAGATGGTCTTGTTTTCAACTCCAGTTTTTAACTCTGGAGCCTGTTACTTGTTATTTCTGGCTTTCCTGTGACTCTGAGGACACTCAGGTAGAAAGTGGGAATAGCAGTTTCCCAGAAGTTTTTCTGGGATGCTGCTTCAATTGAAATTGTGGGCCTCTTTAAGAAGTGTTGGGATGAACCTTTGATTCAGTCTTAGGTGTTCTGTATGAAACTGCCCCCAAGGGCATGTGAAAGAACTTAGATTATTAATAAGGACAGACACACACACACACACACACACACACACAAACACAGAGAAAGACCAAGATAGAAACAGAAAGATAGAAAGAGATGGGGGAAGTGGGGGACAGAGACCTAGAGAGGAGAGAGAGAGAAACAGAGAGACACAGACACAGAAACATGGAGAGAGACAGGGAAAGGTAGAGATAGAGAATGAAAGAGACTGAGAGTCCTGAGATTCACAGCAGAGAAAAAGCAGTGTTTGTGAAAATCAGTGTGTACATCTGGATGCAGGGATTTTGGAGTGGACTTGGTACAAATGTGGGTGTATAAATTAAGCTGGTCCTGGTCCTGGAGCTCCCTTTTCTACCACTCCTGCCCTCACCTCCCAGACCTAATCCCTTTCCCAAGCAACAATACCAGTAATGGGGAGCTGTGACCAGGAACCCAGGCAGAGTCTATGGTGCACAGAATAAATCGACAAGTATTTATTAAGCACCAATTATGTGCTGGACACTGTTTAAAGGACAGATGATATAAAGACGGGGGAAAGAGAGAGAGAGAGAGAGAGAGAGAGAGAGAGAGAGAGAGAGAGAGAGAGAGAGAGAGAGAGATTTCAAGGACCTTACACTTTCCCCCAGAATATCTGAATTCTGAAAGTTTCTGAGTTCCCTGTACTCGCTATAAAGGAAGAAGGTCGGGGAGTGAGACCTGGAAGGTGAAGGGGAACAAGGGGACCTAGAACATTAGGCATTGGCTGAGACTGAAGAGACTGTGCATGACAGGCTCCTAACACTGTTGGCTAGTGAATTAATTTAACTTCACCTATTTATGACTCTCCTACATCTCGAGCCCTTTAAGAAGCTCTTTTATTGAAGTCCACTCCAAAAGGGGCCTTTTCTTATTGCCTGTATCAAATGAAAACTAGCTAGGTGACTCCTGAACATGTACTGCTGAGGAATCACAACAGGAAAGGAATTATTTATAGCATGCTTTCCATTATAGCTGAACATTGTTTTTTCTCTATTTCATACATAAGGAAACTGAGGTAGCACAGCTTTCTCAGACATTCTTTAAAAACTATGGATAGTCAAATTATGGTAAATCACATCCACTTTACACACACTAAGAGAACACATTTTTCAATGAATTCTACCTTGTTTTATTTTTACATAAGATGTTATTGATGTCATTTACTATTATATTTGTACCTACATTTCCCCACTGTATTTCTCCTTCAACCTTCTTCAGAAAGTCATCATGTATAATAAAGAATAAAAAAAGAGGAAGGAGGGGCAGCTAGGTGGCGCAGTGGATAGAGCACCAGCCCTGAATTCAGGAGTACCTGAGTTCAAATCCAGCTTCAGACACTTAACACTTACTAGCTGTGTGACCCTGGGCAAGTCACTTAATTGCCTCACTAAAAAAAAAAAGGAAAGGAAACACAGTATAATGTTTTATGCATTGTTCCACACCCATGGCCCCCCCCCTTACAAAGAAATAGAGGAGACATCTCATGAGGCTGTTTGGTTATTATGATGTTCCAGAATTCATGTATTTTATTAATGTGAAGAGATAGTTTGCTCCAGAGAAACACTGGGACTAGATATACAGATTTGATAGTCCTTCGTAAGGAGGTGCTAACTGAAGTCATGGAAGTCAATGAGGTCACAAAGGGAGAGAATTAGAGAGAAAAGAGGAAAGAGGGCTGTGTGGTAGAATGGAAGTCATACTAGATTTGGAATAAATAGAACTAGATTTTAATCTGACCTTTGTCACTTGCTAGCTATGTGACTTTGGGCAAGTTACAGAAACCTGTCTGGATTTCATTTTTCTCATTTGTAAAATAATAAGGTTGGACTGAACGATAAAGCATTTCTTTCTTTCTTTCTTTCTTTCTTTCTTTCTTTCTTTCTTTCTTTCTTTCTTTCTTTCTTCCTTCCTTCCTTCCTTCCTTCCTTCCTTCCTTCCTTCCTTCCTTCCTTCCTTCCTTCCTTCCTTCCTTCCTTCCTTCCTTCCTTTCTTTCTTTCTTTCTTTCTTTCTTTCTTTCTTTCTTTCTTTCTTTCTTTCTTTCTTTCTTTCTTCAGGGAATGAGGGTTAAGTGACTTGCCCAGGGTCACACAGCTAGTAAGTGTCAAGTGTCTAAGGCTGGATTTGAACTCAGGTCCTCCTGAATCCAGGGCCAGTGCTCTATCCACTGCGCCACCTAGCTACCCCCATAAAGCATTTCTTTGCTTGTTTGTTTTTTTGTTTTGTTTTGTTTTGTTTGTTTTTTGCAGGGCAATGAGGGTTAAGTGACTTACTTGCCCAGGGTCACACAGCTAGTGTCAAGTGTCTGAGGCCAGATTTGAACTCAGGTACTTCTGAATCCAGGGCCGGTGCTTTACCACTGCGCCATCTAGCTGCCCCCGATAAAGAATTTCTAATGCTTACCATGTGACAGAACTGTACTAAGTGCTGGGGATACAAACCCAAACAAGCGAGATAGCCCCTGCCCTCCGGGAGCTTATATTCCAACAGGAGAACACATGAGGTGGGATGGATGGTGTTGTGTGGAAATCACAGATACATGGAAATAGGCAAGAGAAGGCAAAAGCTCATTTCTCAGACTAAGGGACATAGGGGTAGAACGTGGGCAGTTTGGGTGGTCTGCCAAGGTCCCTTCTAGATTTGGAGTCTATAACAACCTTGGGGGATCCCCACCCTTAAGGGTCAGAAGAAGCAAGATCAGCAAAGAGACAGCTGAAGAGACAGCGTATAATAATTGCTAAGCTCCAGATTCCGAGTATTAGAAGTACCCTTATGGTTATTTACATGTTTTTGCATTTATTTTCAGCTAATTACGCACCATTGAATGCAATGTAATAAACAGTAAGCATCTACTACATGCTAGATATTGGAAAGGCATAAGGCATCTAATGTTTAGATAAGACCCAGTCCTTGCTCTAAAGAAGCTGATGGCGGGAGGGGGGACAGGATAAGGCGCTGACTCCCAAGAATGTGTAACAGTATTGAGGAACAAAACACTATATGCGATTGGAAGTAATAAATTATTACGTTCATAGTTGTCGAATACTAGCCTATTGACCTGGAAGAGTTATTTATTTATTTTGGTTTAGCAATGCATATGTATGGGGGCAACTGTCTACAACCTGTTTTAAAGAGTAGCCCGGGGCACTGAGATCTTAAGAGATGATTATACAGCTCCACCATATGTCTTCCTGACTCCAAGGCTGGCCCTATATACACTGTGCCACAGTACCCTTCAAAAAGAGAAAAGGGAATACAGTTTTCAGAAGCAGAGGATATGCATATACATACTGAGACTGGTTCAGTATGTTAACATGCCTACATGAACTCTGATTGGACCATCAATGTTTAATTCTTACCCTCAACCACAGCACAATAGAACCAGTGGTGCATTATTATTCCTATTTATAACTAAATAGAACCAGTATACTTTAAGTGCGATAAGCGTCTGCAGTAGGACAAATTCAGGAAGCATCCAAGTTAACACTGGCTTTTGACCTGCATACAGAAACTTGGCTCCCTTTCCATTGAATTTTCCTGTAGATTAGCCATGTAGAAAGTTAAATAATTGTAAATCTATAATTACTATCAGTTAGGACAATTAGAGACAATAGCAAGAAAAAATAGAGAAAGAATGGGCCAAAGCATTCGCACACTGTAATTTTTTTTAATCAGACAAATACATGAATAAGACCTTCTTGCAAGCCTAAAAGACAAGAGTCACTGAAAGTTACATTAGCAAGCTGCAAAGCCTAGAATGTATTCCACTGAATGGAAAGGCAACCTCTCTCTACTTCCACCGTCTTATACTCTTTTCTCTCCTTTAATTTGCTGCAGAAAAATGGGAAGTGCTGTGCTAAATGCTCTTCCTTCCTAGTTAAGTTATATGAAATTGAACTGGTTTCTTCATTAATGGCAGCTGAAATCTCCCCATGGTGAAGACAGTTCTAGGCTTTGGAGAAGAAAGTCATCCTCTACTCCTTTCCTGAAATTCCCTGCTTGAGAATTCTGCATTTATGTTTGGCAGCAGCAGCCGAACATAGCTGCGATGGGTGTCTGGTAGTGGTCAGCAGTGGGGATGTGCCCTGCCCCAGGCTATTCCCAGGCTACATCCCCTTTTGTCCCCTGAGCCCCTCCCCTGACCAGACAAGCACAGGTGTGTGTGTGTGTGTGTGTGTGTGTGTGTGTGTGTGTGTGGACCTGGGCGTATCAGGCTTCAGGGGAATGGGGCACAACTGAAAGAGTTGGTTGTTTTAATTCCTCACGGCTCATTAGTTAGGTCTCCGGAGCTGTAGAACTGGTATTTCTCCAAATCCCCATAGCTCACATGGCTCTGTAGACATGTTCTCAGAGACAAGACAGGAAAGCTGGCTTCTAGACCTAGCTCTGCCAATAACTAGCAAGATGGTCTTAGGATAGTCAATATCTTTGTTGTCTCTGTTTCCTCACATATAAACTGGTAGGAAGTAAGAAGCATGAGAAGAATTTTCATGATAACCATAATAACATAAAAACAGACAACATTAAAAGGCTTCAGAACTTATCAATTGTGAGTTACTTCAGAGGACTGGTCCCTGTCAACCATTCCTTTCCCCTTCTAAGCAAAGAAGTGGTGGTCAACAGGTATAGAACGAGGCATACTTTGTCAGAAATTGTTGATGTGTTGGTTTGTTTTGCTTACTGTGCTTTTTCTCACAGTGGAGGGTTCTAAAAGGAGGAGGGGCAGAGAAATGACAATTATGTTTTAAAAAGAATCCTTAAAACATTTACACTACAAAAAGTACAATAAACAAATTAGACTTACAGCTCTTTAAAAAAGGCATTCCAACTCCAACATTCTATGATTCTGGGCTTTTGAGACCCCCACCTCAATTTAGTTTTTAGGATTAAGTAGATTTTTTTAAGGTGGAAAAATATGTTTTGTGTGATTATATATGTAAAATGTTTCATAAATGTGTGTTTCTTGTGCTCTTCCTAGATACTCTTTCTACTGACATGAAGGGGACATATACAATTTCTTGGCCACAAGTCTCCTTCTATGTTACATCTGACAACAAGGATGCATGTTAATCATTTAGATATCTGTACAAAGTTGCATATACCTTTATGACAATAAGACTGCCTTGAAAAATGTTTCAATCTGTAACACATGGCTCTTCCTACTTAAACATTTTCCCTTCTTTCATATCAGCAGTTATTTTATTGGAGCTCAGCTGAGACAGCTTAGCAACAAAGGGCAGGGTATTGATGAATTATTCATGTAATCTACATTTTCTGCCTGCTGTGGATAATTGACAGGTGTCATGTCACCTTCTACAAACTTCTCACAATTATGGACCACATATCAGACATAGACTTCTATGTGGTGCTCTGTTTCTAAACCAGTTTCATATTTTATTTACAGCATTTTTGACTTGGCTGCCTATTTCTCTCACTTTTGATTCTAAGCCTTTTTCCCACTTAATATAACCAGCAACATTTAAATAATAAGAGTCCTATGTATGTTAAGGTAGAACCACTCATTTGTGCCATGTTTTATTCATTTAGTCATTATTTCAGTCAATTTCTTGATGATAAAAAACACACTGATGAAATATGGCTGTAAGGCAACTATGATCTCCTACTTAAAACTGTGTATGTTCTATTTTTGTTTCCACGTGCTTTAACATTTTCAGAGGAAAAAGAGAAAAACCCCTTTACAAAATAAAAATGGATCTTTCAGAGGCCTATAATTGCTGGAATAAAGAATAGTGTTTAGTGATTTTTTCAAAATAATTTTTACACCTCTGGTCATATTTGCAAAGTCTCAACTCTAAGTATGGAGTCAGGCTGAGTTTTATTTAGGCCTGGTAAATAAAAAGCAAGCAAAACAGTTTCAGTTTTGTGAGAGAGAGTATTAATCTTGTACTTTTGTGCTGTATTTCTTGAAATTTTGATGTATATTTTATTTTGATTTTAGTTTGTAATATAATATAAGGTAGTAGTAAACAGTACTAAGCTTATAACTCATACTTTTATTTTGAAGAGTTACACAGACCCATATTTTAAACAATATTGATTGGACCACATGCTAAGTGTTCCCAGACCTATAGGAAGTCTATGCTGCCATAAGCCAAGGCTCCATCATTCACCAGGTGGCAGATCCCTGAATTAAAGGCATAGTTCTTAAGAGGAATTAACCAGCTGCTATAGGACTTGCCTTGTAAATTCAAGTGTATTAAGTGACAGCAAATGTGATAGCTTTAAGTGTATAAAATAAAGAAGCCATTTAAGTTTACAGTGAACTAGGTCTGTACCCCAAAGAGATTAAAAAAAAAGAAAAGCATCTTTATGTTAAAAAATGTTGATAGCTGCCCTTTTTGTGGTGGCAAAGATTGGAAATCAAGGAGATGCTAACCAATTGGGGAATGGCTGAACAAGTTTTGGTGTATGATTGTGATGGAATACAATAGGGCTATAAGAAATAATGATCAGGATGGTTTCAGAAAAACCTGGAAAGACTTACATGAACTGATGCAAAGTGAAGTAAGTGAGCAGAACCAGGAGAACATTGTAACAGTAACAACAATATTGTATGATGATAGGCTGTGAATGACTTAACCATTCTCAGCAATACAACAATTCAAAACAATTCCAAAGGACTTAATGATGAAAGATGCTATCACTTCCAACAACAAAAAATCGATGATATATGAATGCAGATTGAAGCATACTTAAATTTTTTCTTTATTATTCTTGTTTTTTGGGGTCTGTATTTTCTTTTGCAACAATATTGAAATATATTTTGCATGATTGCACATGTATATTTTATATCAAATTGCCTGCCTCCTCAAGGAGGGGAGAGGAAAACCAAGAATTTGAAACTCAAAAATTTAAAAAACAAATGTTAAAAATTTTTGTTTACATGTAATTGAGAAAAAATAAAATTTACAGTGGAAGAGATTCTATGTCCTTAACATCATGAATAAGTGATGTTTGGGTATTAGGCAGAAGGTATTCTAATTAGTAGCACCATAACTAAGATTTTATACAGTAATTCAAATTGTTATTGAACTTTTTTTTCTACTTCTTACAATCTAGTTGGAGAAGGTACATGAAACAATACTGAATTAAAAAGTACCATTTTATGGCATAGAGTCTTTAAGGCGATAGGGATAGCTAAAAGTTAGAATAAACAGAGACTTTCCTCGAGGTAAGTGTTGAATTTGGCCTTGAGGGAAGAGTGGAATTTGGACAGATGGGAAAGTAAAGGGGCACAATTAAAGAGTATGACCATGGTATGTTCATGGGACAGATAGGGGACTATCTATAAACTGTCAATAAAGGTTTAATTACACAGATTAGGGACTATGTATACATATACATATATAATATATAGTCTGTTGTAAAGCTTTGTACATGACAAGTGCTTAATAAATGTTATATTTGGCCTACTGTGAGTATCTGACAACAATGAGTACCTGAGATTTCACTGATACCAGTACTTCTATTGTAGTAGATGTATAGAAGACAATACACGTAAGAGTAAGATTTTTCTGATATAAACTAGAATGCGAAAAATCACATTGACATTCATTGAAAATTGATTGTAGCATATGAATGAGAATTACACATCTGGGCGCGTCCAAGATTAAATACACAATCTGATAGAGGGCTGGGTCCATATGACAAGAAATATAAGATTTTAAAATACAATGGTCCATTTGTTACTTTTAGCTATCTAATGGCCAATGTACTTCCGGAGTTGTGGTTATGAGTCATGGAACAGACTATAGTCTCTGAAGAATTGAAAATGAATATCAGCCAGAGGGCAGTGGAAGGGCATATGGTGGGTACGAGTAGGCTGCAATATATTTTTTTAAAATTGCAAAAAAGAATCAGAATAAGAAATGTATGATTGAAAAAGATGGGTTAGTCATGTGACAAAAACAAGGGGTAATGATTCTTTGTGTGCTTTATTGGTATTCTCACAATGTCAAGAGAAAATGAAGGTATGGCCCCTTGCACATGAGACAGACATGGAGGGGGGGACATGATTAAGAATCCTATAAGGTAATCTAGCATGAATTGTCTGTGATTTGCATTATTGGAAAGAATATTCATGTTGGGGAGATCACAAATCCATCTGTGTATTGACAAACAAAAAGAGCCAACCAAGATAATTTTTTTTAAAAATTGTCATTAGGTTTAGAAAAAAAATCCTCCAAAGTAACTGAAAAGTCAAAAAGGCATGGGTTATTTGAAGTCATGGCTACTGCCTGGTATGTATTATATGTTCAAAATAATAAATCCTTCAATATTTCAAACATCAGTGATTTCAAGGTACTCAATTCACCAAACACAGCTTGTGACTCCTCTTAGCTTTAGAAGAATAAAATAAAAATTGCCTTAAAGTTCAAGGTCGTATCGTTAACTATAAAGAATAAACTGCAAACAAGGAGGTACTGTAGTATAATTATACTGTAGTATAATGGCCTGGGAGTCTGAAGACCTGTGTTCTAGTCCCATCTCTACTACTGCTTAACTCTGTGTACTTGGATATGTTCTTTTACCGCTCCAAAGCTCAGCTTTTCTAGCTTTAAAACGAGAATCATAATAAATGCAATGCTGTCCTCAGCAGGCTATTGTGAGGATCCAAAGAAATAATGTATGTAGAAAAGACTTTGTCAACTATAGAGCATTACACAAATGTGAAGTATTATTATTCTTAAACTTTGAACATAGTTACCAAAGAAGATCGTGGAATTTCCTTCTTCTTTTTTTTTGAATTTCCTTCTTAGAAGTCTTTTTTTTTTTTAGGCAGTGGGGGTTAACTGACTTGCCCAGGGTCACACACAGCTAGTAAGTGTCAAGTGTCTGAGGCCGGATTTGAACTCGGGTACTCCTGATTCCAGGGCTGGTGCTTTAACCACTGCGCCATCTAGCTGCCCCGAGTCTTTTTTTTTTTTTTTTTTAAAGGATATGCTCCATTCTTTCTGGTGTAACGATTGGAATAATGCCACCTGCTGGATACTTACTGTAGAAGAGTTCTGCCCATGAAGGGAAGGTCTTTGAGGGCAAGACCAGGAGTCTTTTCTTCAGGAGTCAGGAAGTGACACGGACTAGTGGGAGGAGGAAGGAAGAGACTGGCGCTGACTCTGGGTCTTTCCTTTGGACTCTGGTGGAGAGCGGAGCTAGAAATGTGCTCTCCCTTTAATAGCTAGGAATTTAGGCCTTTTTCTCTCTCTTTACCAAATTCTTGTTTTCCTTAATAAATGCTTAAAAGTCTAACTCTTGCTAAAGCTTATAATTTATTGGCGACCACTCATTAGATATTTTAGACAGACTAGCTAGAATTTTAGCCCTTAACACTGGTATGATTTATGTGTCTACCATCTGGTAAAAAGAATAGACTAGATGACTTCTCAAAGCCCCTTCTGGTCCTATGAATCAATGGTGTGAGTTGAGATTCGGTCAGCTTAGATATCCAGAAAACAAGACAGTTATCGTATAGCTCAACAGAAACAGAATACTGCACAGCTGAAGCCCGGCCAGTCCTTATGTATTCTTCATTCCATTACCCCCTGCCTCTGTCCAGCCATCTCAAGTGGACATACCTCCTCAAAACTGGAAAGGCAAAGATAAAGATCTGTTTCTTATTGCTTTGCATTGTTGTACAATATGGAGTATATATGATGGATGAGTTCAATGATAAGTTGGGGGGAGGGTTCTCTTTTGCAGTATCCCTGATATTCTCCTTTCTATCCCCCTCTTTATTTGACACTTTGCTCCTCACTCCCTTTCTTTGCCCACAGAATTGCAAATGGGCTTGGAAAGCAGGGATGCTGTGAAAGACAGTAGGAAAAGCCTACTACAGTATAGTTATGGATGTTATGGTTATCAGAGTGTTATGGATAGATAAACTGTGAAATAGATAGCAGAGATACTAGAGACCAAAATAGAATCTTTTACCCAGAATATGGAGTCTTTTTGTTTAGAAGGATGGTTATTGCTTAATAGACATTGTGCAGAAAAAGAGAAACAAGAAAAGCAAAATAAAAGAAACCCCATGTGTCAGGTGCTTTATGAAGCACATTGACAACATGGTTTTTGGGAGGAAAAGGGACTGGTTTACCTGCCCCACTTCCATTGCCAAGAACTGCCTACAGCTGAGGCTAGTGTGCTTAATTTGATCGTCTTACTAGAAACAGATTCTGAGACTATATAATATTCTAGGTACTTTGACTTATACTGTCAGAGAAAAATATCATGTAAATTGCCAAGATGGTGATCCTGAAAAACCATTTACAATATTCAATTAACAATAATTAAGGTTCTCAGCAGGGTGCTCCTCACTGACTTGCTAAGTAGCATGAAATTGGTAACAGGCAATCCCAATGGACCAAAAAAATGATAATAAGTACAAAAAACTTAAAGACAGTCGAAATGAAACCAATTATGACCAAATTATATTGACCAAATATAAACACAACAAGCTGAACACAGAATATTTAATTCTCCAACAAGAAGTATTTAAAAGACAAGATAATAACATTTTAATCATGAGTTGGTAATCAAATCTAGTTCTGTTCTGGGAACTGAATTGGTTTCAAAATGTTGAAATTATGTATATCTCAATAGAGGATCTTACTAAAAATCAATTTATTGTTGCAAAATTGCATCTATAAGATCAAAAAAGATGGATTCTAAATAGCTAATCTAGTTAATAGTGGGATATAATTGGTTTCAATTACCAATCGTCTCAGAAGGAGGGAGGATACTGTCCATTTTAGGCAAACCTCATTGTACAATCATGCACCCACACAAATATTATTATTAACTTTATGATCTTAGGATTTAGTCATTTTAAACTCTTCCAGAACACAATAACATTTAACCACAGGCATCTTAAAAATAATATTTTAATGAATTTGTGTTCTTTTCCACGTGCATACTTCACCCATTAGGAAGTTTCTAATCCATTCATGCCTTTTCATCCTGTGTTTTTTGTCGATGTTGCTCTATGGGGCATCTGTCCAAAGCTCTTGAGGCCTTTAACCAGGTCTTTTTTTTAAACATTGTGTGGATAACTGTGACCCTCACACTGTCCATCTATCGTCCTTTGATCTTGATACATGATGGGCCTACCTCCTTTTCTGGATGAGCATGACCTTAACAATGTCTTTTATATCAATCCTTGTACACAAGCTGTCATTGACTGTATACTGTAGTCTCCTTATGCTGACTATATATCTTTCTGTTATCTTTTGGGTCACCTGCAAATTTAATTCCTTTTATTTCGTCATGTTGCATGGTTATCAGTTGCATAACATCATCAGATGAATATTAAATAGTGTTACAGGAAATGGCCTTTTGTATGAAGAGCAATTTGGGATTATTAAAGTCATTGTACAACTACCCAAATGCAATCTGTCTCACTCTCCTCCTATTTAATTCTGGGCTAATGTCTTTAGCTACCTGCAGTAGCTGTTCAAGATATTCATGCTGATGAACCAACTGAGTGGACTAACTGCATGCCACAATCTGAGTAATATATATTTTTCATCCACTTGGTTTTTCTTCTCTGAATTGTTAACCTGATCTCTCAAGAAGCTATGGATCTCTGGGCAGCTAGGTGGCACAGTGGATAAAGCACCGGTCCTAGATTCAGGAAAACACTGAACATCTTCCACGACAATAGCAAACACCTTTGGAAAGCATGTGACTGGGGGACAGCTAGGTAGGGGCGGGGGCAGCTAGGTGGCACAGTGGATAAAGCACCAGCCCTGGATTCAGTAGGACCTAAGTTCAAATCCGGTCTCCGACACTTGACACTTACTAGCTGTGTGACCCTGGACAAGTCATTTAACCCTCATTGCCCACCCCCATCCCCAAAAGAATAGAAAGGAAAGCATGTGACTTCATTTAATGCCTGACTTCATATTGATAATCAGATGGTTGCAGAACAAAGCTATTTATACTGTTGCATCTATCAAGGAAAAATCTCTTATACCAACATATACATGGGAGATAGCCTGCTGAAGGATAGCCTGTAAGGATATTTGCTCTTCTGAGTCAAATGCTTGTGTTTTTGTTTTTGTTAATAATCAATAAACAATGAACAGGAGAAACTTGTTGCATTCTTAACACCTCCCAGTCAGTTGTGTTTCTCTGAAGATGTTTTTTTCTGCAGAAATTCTTCTGTGAAAGCCTATCTGTTCTCTTCTACCTCTAAGATGCTATGCTACCTTTTGTTGTTCACTAACTTTTCAGTTGTGTCTGACTCTTCCTGATCCCAAATGAGTTTCCATGGCCAAATGGGTATTCTTGGCAAAGATACTGGAGGTACTCAATGACAGCTAGAGTTGGAGCTTCTGACTCCTACCGTAGTGCTCTTTCCATTTTGTTGTGGTATCTACCCAACAATAACCGTGGAGACTTCAACACTTCAAAAGACCTGATTTCATGGGTACTTCCGCTGCCGTTGAGTTTGAACATGGTTCCCTCCATGTCTTAGGACATGAGTTTCCATGGCAAAAAAAAAGTTATCTGATGACTAACACTTTGGTGATAAGTCTCTGAATTTAACTAAATTAATCCCTGGGTGAAAGGGAGTGCAACATGGAGGACAGAGAGCTGACCTTTGGAATCAGGAAGAGCTGGGATTGAGTACTATCTCTGAACACATTAACTGTGTGAACCTGTCAAGTCGCTTAACCTCTGAGTGTCCTGGGAGACTTTCTAGGACAGTAAATTGCAGGGGATTAACAAAGTTTCTACGCAGGAATTTCCTACATTGATGAGTTCAGGTTTGGACAAACAAACAAAAAAAGCTCAGAAGGCAGACACAAAGCCTACTGCTTGGCCTTTATTCAAAGCCTTTCCAGTTCAGCCTGACATGTCAGGCAAAGCTTGGAAACTGGATTAGGTGTCCAGAGTGAGGGGAAGATCTGCCCAGAGTGAAATAGGGAAGTACAAAGGAACAAGCAGAACATAGGTATGGTACGCAAGGCCACCAGATCACATAGCTTCTGAAATATGAGGAAGTGGGTCGGCCACTCTTCCTCCTTGCCTATCTGTGCCAACATGTCTATCAGGGAATGGGGAAGTGGGGGAAAGGAAACTCCTTTGATTTTCCCTCTGGGAGGGATTTGGGGTATTAGGGACCTCATAAAGCTAGGAAGAGTAATGTCATCTTGGAAAATAAAAGGTCCTCAGTGACATAAGAGCTAGGCTTACTGGAGAGGGAAAATGAGGGGTGACAGGGTAGAGGAGGTCTATGGCATCCCATGATACCACAGTACCACTGAACCTCTGCCCCACTGGTAAGGAAGATGTGACTTGAGCCAACAGTTCTGATATGAGATAGTAACATAGTTCTTGTTCTCAAGGAGAAACAGGCTAGCTGAGGAGATAAGACATCTACACAAGAAAAGGTGACTAATGGTTCCAGCAATATATAAGTGCTAAATGAATCGTAGGGACAGAAAATACCTTAGGGGGTCAGAAAAGAGTCAGCATCATTCTGTTGTGGCTTACAGCCAAGAAAGAAATAGGAACATTTCTGAACTGAAACAATAAGATATCCAGAATATACTTTATCCAATAAACTGATTAAGTCCTACCTATGCTGTCCAACCAAGTGTCTTCCCAACTTAGGTAGAAGTAACCATATAATGTGGGATTGTCCCCCTGGTAGTTGAAGGATAGACATTTGTTGTTTTTTTGTTTTTTGTTTTTTTTTTTGCAGGGCAATTGGGGTTAAGTGACTTGCCCAGGGTCACACAGCTAGTAAGTGTCAAGTGTCTGAGGCCGGATTTGAACTCAGGTACTCCTGAATCCAGGGCCGGTGCTTTACCCACTGCGCCACCTAGCTGCCCCTTAGACATTTGTTTTAAAATTGCTAACTATCAGGGGCAGCTAGGTGGTGCAGTGGATAAAACACTGACTTTGGATTCAGGAGGATGTGAGTTCAAATCCAGCCTCAAACACTTGACACATACTAGCTGTGTGACCCTGGGCAAGTCACTTAACACTCATTGCCACACACAAAAAAATTGCTGACTATCGTATGCTACCTGGCTATCACAGAGATCCGAGATCTGTAGTCAGAAGGCACCTCAGAAACCATCTCGCTCAACCTGCCTCACTTTACAGATAAGGTAACTGGAGACCAAGGAGGTTAAGTGACATCATCCAAGGTCACAGAGGTAGTTAGCATCAGGGGAGAGAACTTGAACCAGCCAGCTCAAGAGTCATGGTGCCTTCCTAAGGTAATGTCAGAAGTAGGACACAATAGCCTGATGCTTTATGAAATTTTGATAAACTTTGAATAATATCATAGTTTTAAGAGCAGGGGACCACAGCATCATTGGAACTGGGAAGGAGGTGAGACGTCACCCAGTTTCTAAACAGAAGTCCAGTGTACAGGGAAAAAGAAAAGCAGGATAACACTCCTTGTTTTACAGTTGAGGGACAGGAGACACAGAAACATGGAGTGACTTAGCCAAGGTCACATAGCCAGGTTGTGGCAAAGGCAGAATGAGAATGTAGGTTTCCTTACTCCCAATATAGTGATTGTTCCATAGTACCATGATACTACCTACCTATCATTGCCTCAGCTGCTCAGTAACAGCAGCCCATCTGCTTGCTGTGTTCTTCCCTAGGCATGCGTCCCTGCTTATTTTCTTGCAAGCTGCTCACAAATGGCTGTATTGTTTAGGGAAGCCTTTGGCTTGTAATCGGCCTCTCAGCAGTTTCTTCTTGCTTGTTCTTACTCTAATTGATGCACACATATTCACTGAGTGCCTATACCATGTGCAAGGCACTGTACAAAATTTATAGGAGACAAATACAATGTTTTATATATATATATATACACATATATATGTACTTACATATAGTATATACTCACATATATTGTGTGCATATACTATATATAGGTATACTTACACACAATATACATATATGTTTGTAAAATGTCCATTTTTTCATATCCATTATCTCTTTTGAGGCTCACCAAAACCCTGAAAGGGAGGTGTTCTGGGTATTATTATTCCCATTTAATAGATGAGGAAACTGACATGGGGATGGGGGGTGACTAGCTCAAGTTCAGACAACTGGGAAGTGTCAGATACAGGATTCAAACCCACATCTTCCTGACTCCAAGTTGCATGCTCCACCCACTACACCACACTTCTCCCCTCCATGCCCCCAAGTATACCATGCTGTCCCTCAGTCATGGAGGATACAAAGAAATATATTATGTAGTTCCAGAAAGAGATGGCACAGTTCTGCTGAGGCTTGTGGCCAAGAAAGAAATATGAACTGGTCTAAAATGATGCAATGGTATGGCTATATTTGAGGATTTACACTTCATATTGTGAGCCGATTTGGTTCACACATATTGTCCAGTTATTTTCCCTACTTCAGTAAAAGTGGCCATGCAATGAAGGACTATGTGCTTTGTGACCAAATCCATCAACACTTTCCTAGAGCCACAGATTGAATTATGGACCTAAAAGGGACCTTAGGGACAAGTCAGTTCTTCCACAGATTTCCAAGATTACAATCGAGATAATATTTTGTCAAGGTGTAAACTGGCTGTATCTAATCTCATTGTTCGGAACACAATACTCCAACCACCAAGCCGTACCCAGCCAACTACACTCTCCAAGCTAGTAGGCTATATTCCAGCACCCTGAGCAAGTTTCTTTCTCACTGAAAAAAAAATCAATTTTATTAGTTTGATGCATTCTATAAGGTTCTGTTCATCTTATCTTTCTGTATTTTCTTTTAGCCACTTGAGGTCATCCTCCCTCCTCCCTCCTCCCCACATACTTCTAGAGAAAATTTAGCAAGTCATAACGAATGTGCCCTTAGTGAGAAATCTGTAGAAAGAATGAAGATAATAATGCAAAAAACCCACCCAACTCAACGCAGCTGAAACTAAGCAGAAAGACCTGTCAGTCACTTTCAAGGACGACGTTTTTCATTGCTTGAGAACCTTGAATATAAAATTCCAGCTATTTGATGATATGCTTGCTTTGAGTCTATCCCACAGTTAAAATGACAAGTGTTGAACTACAGGTTTTAGGGTCCTTTCAATGGGCATGATAATTTGGGGAAATAGTTAGCTCATCAAAATTGGCTGGGAGCCCTGTTTGCATATTCTCTAGACAGAAGTCACTGAACCACAACTCTGCTGCCTAGAAATAAGCTGTATAGAAGGAAAAAGAGAAGATAAACTGGACGGTTATCCCAATTCAAATATGAAAGGTACTTTATTCTCAAGGAGAACTGACACTTTGGTGAATTATAGTGCATTCAATTGTGCTTGGGAAAGAACTGGGAGGCAGGAGACTGGAGTTTGTTTTCTATCTCAGCTACCTATTCCCTATGTGATCTTGGTCATGTCATTTACTTTCCCTTGCCTTCATTTTCTTCATTTGGAAAAAAAGAAGATAGTAGATTAGACGATTTTTCAGGTCCTTTCTCACTAAAAATATATGGCTCTATGAATTGATCAAAGAGTCACATTAGCTATTTCTTTATGCATGTATTTTTCATCATAAGAAAATCTAGCATTTACAAATCCAAATGTACAAAAGAGATAAATTAAGTAGATGGTAAACTAGAAAAATAATTCACATTTGTTTCTTTAAATAGCAATTTCTCCTGATGGATTACTGATTGGATTACTTTTACAAAAAATTCAATTTGTGAATCACTTATTAATAGTGTATTTACTGTACAAGGGAACCACATTAGTTGATTAAATGTTGCCTAGTTGTTTTCATATTAACCTGAGACAGCTAGGTGGTGAAGTGGATAGAGTACTGGGCCTGGAGTTAGGAAAAATCTTCCTGAGTTCAAATCTGGTCTCAGACACTTACTAGGTATGTGACCCTGGGCAAGTCACTTAACCCTGTTCAACTCTTTGCCACAAAAACCCCAAATGGGGTCACAAAGAGTCAGACATAACTAAAAGGACTGAATAACAGTGAACAATTGATTGGCAATATCGGATTAAGAAAGTCTTCCTTTTGATCTTTCTGTGTAACTACCTGCATTTACTTTGGTCCTTAAATAAAACTTCCAGTTGTCTCAGAAAATACAGGAATCTTGCTGTCAGTGACATTCCTGGGAGTAGAGTGACAAGTACAGGTCCCATGTACAATAATGAGATTTGTACCTAAGTCACCACACTTACATTTGCTTTTCTGTTGAACATTTCTTGTTCATGTTCTTTCCTGTTAAGCCAACACCTCCTATCAAATATGAACTGCAGTAATGTCTTGCTGCCATGCTGGGTCATGTTAAGCTTGAAAGCTCTTAAGTTGTTGTCCAAGGAAGCCTCTTTAAGAAACTGGCTTTTGGTCAAAGTCTTGAATGGGGCAATTGGGTAAATTTTTTTGAGAGCAGGGGAGAAGAGGAGGGAGTAATGTGTTTGATCACAACCATGGTAACTTAGTAAAATGGAAGGAGTGCTAGATATGGATTCAGAGGACCTGGGTTACAATCCTAGCTCTGCCCTTTATTACCCTTGTAACTTTGGGTTACTGAACCTCTCAGGGTCTCAGTTCCCTCATCTGTGCAGTGATAGGTTTGGACTAGATGACCTCTGAAGTCCCAGCCACCCCTTAATCAATGACTGATTTACAAAATTCTGAAATGATGTTGTATTCCATCATAACCACATACCATAACTTGTTCAACTATTCCCCAATTGTTAGACATTCCCTCAGTATCTGATACTTTGCTACCACAAAAGAGCTGCTATACATATTTTTATGCATATGGGTCCTTTTCCCTTTTTATTTCTTTGGTGTACAGATCTAGTAGTAGTTTCAAAGGGTATGCAAAGTTTTATAGTCCTTTGGGTATAGTTCTAAATTGCTTTCCAGAATAGTTGAATCAGTGTATAACTTTGCCAATAGTGCGTTAGTGTCCCAATTTTCCCACATCCTCTCCAATATTTCCTTTTCTGCCATATTAGCCAATCTTATAGGTGTAAGATGGTACCTCAGAGTTATTTTAATTTACATTTCTCTAATCAATAGTGATTTAGAGCATTTTTTTCATGATTGTAGATAGCTTTGATTTCTTCTTCTGAAAACTGTCTATTCATATCTGTTGACCATTTTATTTAGCAATTGGGGAATAACTGGCATTTTTATAAATTTGACTCAGTTTTATATCCATTTGAGAATGAGAAATTTGAGAAAAATTTATCAGAGAAACTGCAAAAATTTCGCCATTCTCAGTTTTCTTGGCTGCATTTGTTTTGTTTGTTAAAAAGAACCTTTTGAATTTAATGTAATCAAAATGATCCATTTATATCTCGTAATGCCCTCTATCTCTTATTTGGCCACAAATTCTTCCCTTATCCATAGATCTGACAGGTAAAATATCCCATGCTTCCCTAATTTGCTTATGACATCACCCTTTATGTCTAAATCATGTACCCATTTTGACTATCTAGTTGTATGATGTGAGATGTTGGCCTCTATCTAAGTTTCTGCCAAACCATAGCATAAATAATATTAACAAAACATTTTTCCCCAAACCTGAAGCAAACTCTTCCATTAGTACATAAGAATGAGTACATGCATAGTCATGCTGGTATGGAAGTTCATCACTAGGGTACATGTATGACTTAGAAAACTCATATCTCAACATTGCAGGACCCAGATTTCCATTCCCTTCTGGTGGTGTACTTATGCTGCTTTCCACAGGGTACAACGTGTCTGCTGGCAAGGTCATCCAACTGGGCTACTTCATCCTGTTGCTCTCCACAGTTCAGACCCCAGTGGCCAAAGCTGACCTTTCAATCCACCAAACTATTCAATCTGCTTTGATCAACTATCCCCACACTCTGCTGAGAGTGGAGTCTCCTGCTGGATTAGTAGCTTGAAGCAAGATGCCAAGGGTGATGGAGAGGGAGAAATCCTTTCTCTTTCTTTCCCCCTTCTCTGCCTATAGTTGAGAAGAGATTCTCTCTCATTAACTAAGTTCATCCATGACTGGCTTTTGTTTCAGCAGCTCAGAGCTATCTCCTACCTTGACTGGCTCTATAGAAAGTGCATCTTCCTTTGCAAAGAGTCATCGGCTGCCCTCCAAATTTGATCTGAGTAATTCTTCATGCCTTATAAAGGTGGTAATATAATGTAAGCATTTCTTTACACTTTATTCAAGACTTTAACACATCATTATCTCTCATGCCTTTTCTCTTACATTCCACAGTTTCAGAAACTGGCCTTGGGGAAAACCAGTTAGTCAGAAATGGGCCAATCAACTCTTCCTCCTCCTCTACCCCTATTACATAAGTTTTTTGTCAGGAGCTGGGATATGAAAACAACAATAAATTCCAGGTACAAAACCATTTGGAATTGATAGTTCTTGTTTGTTTGAACCCTATGTGAGGTGAGTTGGGAAGTTTGAAATCTAGACTTAGAATGGACTTCTAGGGGACTTTTCATCAGACACAACTAAAGGATTTGGGGTGACCACCAGAACAATCATTGCTTATTAGCAGCAGCTCTCAATTACATAGCACTCATCACAGAGTGATTTTTCATACTGACCTTTCGAAGACTATAATGCAAGTATAATTATCCCCACTTTGCAGATAAGAAGACTGATTATGACTTACTTAGGGCCAACTAGCAGGTAAGTGGTAGAACTAAAAGAAATCCAGTGCTTCTCACTCTGTAGGGATTGCATTTAGCACAAAGCCTGGCACATAGCAAGTGTTTAATAAATGTTTTTTGATAGATTTCCACTATACCATGATGTTTCTCTGAACAAAAGTAACATCAAAACTGAACTTTCATGTGAAAAGACAATAGAAAAACAACCTAACGAATCCTTATTTAAATGTCATGGATCAAATGCTCACGTGCTTTAGAGAAATCTTGGTGATTCATTCATTCTCTAGGAGAAAATAATAACTAAACAACTCTTAGCTGGGTGAATACAGATGTCAATGTGCACCAAAGCTTTTAGCCAACATGCTGAGTGGGAGTAATTTAAGCCTCTTTACATTGAAGAACAAGTTAGTCCTTCATTCTACTGAGGGCAAGAGGAGAATGAGTCCATTACCTATCACTACCACTCTTGGACTAAGATGGCATCAGAAAATCATAGAATTTGAGCTATAAAAGGGAAATGTATCTATCTTTTAGATCAATTCAGTTAAATGGCTTGAAATGTGTGATCCTAAGGACTGATGAAGAATATTTTTCAACTCCAAAGAAAGAACTGATATTGATTGAACACAGACTGAAACATGCTATTTTCACTTTCTTTCATTTTTCCTTTTATTTAAGTTTTCTTATACAAAACCACTAATGTGGTAATGTTTTTCATAATTGCACATGTATAATCTATATATGATTGCTTACCATCTCAGGGAGGAGGGAGGGGAGGAAGGGAAGGAGGGATAGAATTTGGAACTCAACACTTTAAATAAAATAGTTTATTATCAGAAAGAAAAAAAATGTGCGATCTTCTGAGAGGGATCTTTAATATAAAGGAAAACAAAAGAAAGAAAAAGAAAGAAAAAAGCAGGGGTGTGTTGGTAAATGTTTAACTGACTCTCCCCCCAAAAACACAACACACATTTTTTTTTAAAATTTTATCTTTTTGCAGGGCAATGAGGGTTAAGTGACTTGCCCAGGGTCACACAGCTAGTAAGTGTCAAGTGTCTGAGGCCGGATTTGAACTCAGGTACTCCTGAATCCAGGGCCGGTGCTTATCCACTGCGCCACCTAGCCACCCTACACATTTAAGTTTAATGTTGTTCACTATTCACATTTTCTCCATCACTTTCTTAAGTCCAGACAATCAACAGAACAATGAATCAAGTCCTGGTTTGTACTGTTCATGGATTTCCAAAGTATAAAATACTCACATGGAAAATTTAACAATGGGCTCTCCTGAGAGCTGTACAAGTAGGCTCCTTCACACCCCTGCACCAATGCCAACAATAACTTCCTAGGTAAAACAATTATGTTCTAATCCTGGCTCTGCTGACCTTAGGCAAGTTGGTTAGCCATTAGAGGCAACTAGGTGGAACAGTGAGTATAATGCTGGATATGGAGTCAGGAAAACTAAAGTTCAAACCCCACCTCAGACACTTACTAGCTGTGTGACCCTGGGCACTCCTCTCTCAGCCTCAGTTTCCCTACCTGTAAGGGATAATTATAGCCCCTCTATCACAGAATAGCTGTAAGGATCAAAAGAAATAACATATGTAAAGTGCTTTGCAAATCGCCTAGCATTATATAAAAGATAGCTACTACGATGGCTATGCAGACCCGTCTTGGGGTGGCTGGATCATTACAGGACCTAGGGCCAGCTGCAGGGCCTGTGGCTGGAAGCTGTTGTTCTGATGCTCCAGATGACGACTTGGTGTGGGACTCAAGACATCTAGGAGGAATTCTTTTTTTAAAATTCTGAACTAAAATAAAACCAAGTATTTCCATAACATAGTAGAATAGAAAAAAGAGATGATTGCACATGAAACTGCAAATCTATTATGTACAACTCGCTATACCTTTTAAATACATATTAAAGTTATATTTAAAAGGTATAGCGAGTTGTACATAATAGTAATTTTCCCCTTTTTCTTCTTCCCTTTTCCCCAGCTTAGAGCTGGCTACTATTAGACACAAATATGTATGTGTATATACATATATTTACATATATATATGTATTTATATATATTTACATATATGTATTTACACATATATAAAATCATTCTATACATACTTCTATTTATCAGTCCTTTCTCATAGCAATACTACTACTAGGTCTGTTTCCCAAGGTGATTAGGGAAAAAGGAAAAGAGTTCATATGTTCTAGAAAGATTATATCAGCTCTCTTTGTGGTGGCAAAGGACTAGAAATTGAGGGTATGCCCATCAACTGGGGAATGGCTGAACAAGCTGTAACATATGGTTGTGATAGAATACTACTGGGCTTTAAGAAATGATAAGTGCAATGTTCTCAGAAAAAACATGGAAAGACTTGCATGAAATAATGAAATGAGCAGAACAAAGAGAACATTGTATACAGTAACAACAATATTGTTTTAAGAATGACTTTGAGGGAGCATCTAGGTGGCACAGTGGATAAAGCACCAGTCCTGGATTCAGGAGGACCTGAGTTCAAATCCAGCCTCAGACACTTGACACTTATTAATTGTGTGACCCTGGGCAAATCACTTAACCCTCATTGCCCTTCCAAAAAAAAGATTTTGAGCAACTAAGTCACTTTGAATATTATAAATACTTATATTAATTACAAAGGTCCTATGAAGGAAGATGCCATCCACATCCAGAAGTTCTTATCTATTCTGAGATGAGTTTAGGAGGATTGTGAGAGGATGCCCTGGAATGACCATTACTGTAAGCAGTTCCCAGCCTTAGTCTCAAAGTATCATGTCTGACCAATTTGCCAGTCAGAGGTTCCTGAGAGCATGTGGACTAGGAAAGGGGGAAACCGAAGTGTTCCCTTCCCTCCTCCCCCTATCATGTGCTTCAAGTTTTCTGGAGAACCTTTTAAATAAATGTCCAGGACTATGCCCAAAGGGCTATAAAACTGCATACTCTTTGATACAGCAGTACCACTGCTAGGTCTGTATCCCAAAGATATCATAAAAAAGGGAAAAGGTCCCACATGTACAAAAATATTTATAGCAGCTCTCTCTATGTTGGCAAAAATTTGGAAATTGGGAATGCCCATCAATTGGGGAATAGCTGAACAATTTGTGGTATATGAATGTAATGGAATACTATTATGCTGTAGGAAATGATGAGCAGGCAGATTTCAGAAAAACCTGGAAAGACTTAAGTGGACTGATGCTGAGTAAAGTGAGAAGAACCAGGAGAATGTTGTACACAGTAACAGTAACATCATTCGATGATAAACTGTGATAGACTCAACTCTTCTCAGTAATACAATGATCCAAGACAATTCCAAAGGACTAATGATGGAAAATGCTCTTCACATCCAGAAAAAAACAAAACAAAACAAAACAAAACACAACAACACTGTGGAATCTGGATGTAGATTGAACTATATCGTTTCTATTTTTAAAAGTTTTTTCCCCTTTTGTTCTGATTCTTCCTTCACAACATGACTAATGCAGAAATATGTTTAATGTGATTGTAGATATGTAACCTATATCAGATTGCTTTCTGTCTTGGGGATGAGGAAGGGAAGGCAGGGAGGGAGAAAAATTTGGAATTTGAAATCTTATAAAAACAAATGTTGAAAACTATCTTTACATGTAGCTGGAAAATAATAAAATACTTTTATGATTTAAAAAAATAAAAATTGTAAAAATAAAAACGATTATAATAAATAAATAGGTGCATAGATGAATGAATGAATAAATAAATGAGTAAGTGAATAAATAAATAGGTGATTAACTGGATAAATAAATGGATGGATACATAGACAGATAGACAGACAGATAGATAGATAGATAGATAGATAGATAGATAGATAGATAGATAGATAGATAGATAGATAGATAGATAAAATTCCAGGGTTTTGCAGGTAGATCCATGAGGGCTGTGAGTGTAATATAACCAAATTGTGTCTCTGTCACATCCACTGTCCAGTCTGATGAGGTCTGGTCTACTGGGGGGAGAGGGAAGAGAAAAGGCATTAAAATGGAACTTACTATGTGCCAGGCACTATGTTAAGTACTTTACAAACAGCATCTCATTTTATTTACAACTCAGTGACTTAAGTGCTGTTATTATCCTCATTTTACAGTCAAGAAAATGGAGGCAAAGTGACTTGCCCAGGGTCACACAGCTAGTAAATGTCTAAGGCCAAATTTGAACTCGGGTCTTCCCAACTCTAAGTCCTGCATTCTTTCTAATGCAACCCCTCATTGTCCATTGAATACGATTCTCCAGATTTGTGTTAAGACTGAGAATTGTGAGGGAAGGCATTCAAATTCATGTGGGAATGGCAAGAAACAGTTGTTTAAGAAGATGGCTACAGTCACCAAGTGCCCTTAGCCCTTTCCCACTACCAGCCCTTTTAAAAAAGGGTCAAGATGTGTTCTTGTTTTATATTTTTTGTTTAGAATTTTATTTTCCAAAATATATGTATAAACAAATTTTGACATCAATTTTTAAAACTTTGTGTTCCAATTTCTCTTCCTCCCTCCCTTCCCATCCCCCACCCCCAAGAATTCAAGCAATTCAATATAAGTTATACATGAGTAGTCATGGAAAACACCCCCACATTAGCTAGGTTAAGACGGTTCTTGATTTTGGTCACTAGAGTACAATTTAGCTTAGAATAATCCAGCCTTTGGGTACGTTTGGGCTTCTGTCAGAATGGAGAACAATCAATCACTAAATGAGTTAAAGTAGAAGGTGGATAGTTTTCGTTTTGTTTTGTTTTGTTTTTTTAGTGAGGCAATTGGGGTTAAGTGACTTGCCCAGTGTCACACAGCTAGTAAGTGTTAAGTGTCTGAGGCTGGATTTGAACTCAGGTCCTCCTGACTCCAGGGTCAGTGCTCTATCCACTGTGCCACCTAGCTGCCCCAGGTGGATAGTTTTAAATGGAGTATAGAATGGTTTTTGAGTAAAACGTAAAATGAGAGAGACAGAGATAGAGAGACAGTGACAAAGACAGAGAAAAAAAAGGAGAGCTAGAAAGCTAGAGACAGAGAAAAAGAGACAGAGGCAGACACCACATATTTTTCAGATGAATTAATATCTAGCCATACCTCTCTGGTCCTGTATGTGTAGTGGAGGTAATTTGGAATCTAATTGTAGGATTTGGTCGAATTGTTCTAGCCAATTGAGACATGTTTGGCTCCTCTCCCCCCACATTAACTATTCTTCCTACTCCAATACCATGCTTAAAGACTGATTATTGTGCCTCCTCTGTCTCTATCCAAACAATTGATTTAAAATGTTGAATAGAACAAGGCTAGGGTATACCAATGAAAACATCATTTTACCAAAAAAAAAAAAAGAAAGAAAAGAAAAGAAAATAGAGGCAGCTAGGTGGCACAGTGGATAGAGCACCGGTCCTGGATTCAGGAGTACCTGAGTTCAAATCCGGCCTCAGACACTTAATACTTACTAGCTGTGTGACCCTGGGCAAGTCACTTAACCCCAATTGCCTTACCAAAAAAAAAAAAAAAAAGAAAACTTCATTTTAGGTTGACATGAAGTATTAATAAACACTCTTCAGGCCTTGTCCTTCAATCATTTTCAAATACACTTGTTTATTATTTTCCAACCTACATTTCTCCATCTTATCCATGAGGTATTCAGGAAAGACTCAGTCAAAATCATTGCTAACATCCAGATATACTATATTTATGAGATTTGCTTGGCTTACCAGTCTAGTAACCCTGTTCAAAAAAAGGAATGAGGTTTTTCTGGTATGGCTTATAGACACATAGAATCATAACATTTCAGCTCTGAAAAAGAATATTTCTTGTTATTCATTTTTTTCAATTGTGACTGACTCTTTGTGACCCCATTTGGGGTTTTCATGGCATATATACCGGAGTGGTTTGCCATTTCTTTCTCCAGATCGTTTTACATAATGAGGAAACTGAGTCAAACAGGATTAAGTGACTTGCCCAGGGTTAAACAGCTAGTAAGTGTCCTGAGGCCATATTTGAATTCACGAAGATGAATCTTTCTGATTCCAAGTCTAGTGCTCTATCAACTCCACCTTGAGAGGCTATCTTTTCTTTTCTTTTCTTTTTTAAGTGAGGCAATTGGGGTTAAGTGACTTGCCCAGGGTCATACAGTTAGTAAGTTGTCAAGTGTCCGAGGCCGGATTTGAACTCAGGTCCTCCTGACTCCAGGGCCGGTGCTCCATCCACTGCACCACCTAGCTGCCCCAGGCTATCTTTTCTAATACCTTTTTGCAAATGAAGAAATAAGTGTAGAGAGGTCAAGTGATTTTTTCCACTGTAACCGCTCACTAGCAGCATTTCAGAAACTAGAACCTAGGTATCCAACTCCCTAGTTCATGGTTCTTTCCATTCTACTATGAACTTGTTCTTGGTGACTGCATTTTGGCCCATATTAATCACCATCTCCCTTTCTAAGTGAGTAGGTACAACCTGTGGTGGAGAAGCCAAGATCTTGGTTAATACAGATAGTTCTATCTTGGGGGCTCCTCAAAATATCATCTTTTGCTCATTCTTCTTCCACTTATACAGTGGACAAAATGAATTTATTTCCCAAGCAAACACTCAAGGTAATGATGCATATTGGCTACTGGACCGAATTTATTTTGCATGGCAGAAACTGCAAAGCAACATAAAGGACCTACAATAATAGAGCATTACTAGTTAATACATTTCTCCTTCCCTTTTTGTTGAGTTCCATGTCCATCCTGGAGACCTACTCAGGCCTTCAATCTCATACTGGTTTTTTTTGTTTTTTGTTTTTTGGGGATTTTTTGTGTGGGGGGCAGTGAGGGTTAAGTGACTTGCCCAGGGCCACACAGCTAGTACGTATCAAGTGTCTGAGACCATATTTGAAATGTACTTTTCTAACAACTTGTACTCATATTGCTCCTCACAAACAAATGAACAAACTAGGATTTGCTAGAGAGGCAAATCCCCATCCCCCAATACTTTCTGTCCCCACTCTTCCCACTCTCAACATTCTGGTGAGTCTAACCTTCACCCAAGGGGGCAAACTGACCTCTGTTCTTATAATACAGCCTAAGAGTTTCCCCCCTCCACTATGTTCACAACAGGAAAACTAATTTGGTATTACTAGAAAGGCGGGCCCCTTCCATCAGACCTATACCAAATTTTTGCTCTTCCATACTGGGGTTTCTGCCCCTTTCCTGTTCCTCCACTCCTAGAACTATATTCTCAATCCTTTTCTCTCTAACAGAAAGTTATTGTCCAAGAACTCCCCGTTGTATCCTAGAAGGCTGGGCCCTGGAGTAGACTGACGCTGTCCAGGAAATGCCCCCAACATATCCAGGAATCTATATTATGTGGCTTCATCCTCTTCTGGATCACCCGCTTGAGAATCTCTGCCTCGGACCCTCCATTCACTACCATCTCTCAGATCACCAGTGCTTATCATAGTGCCTGGCACACGTGCTTAATAAATGTTTACTGATTGATCAATGTTCCTTTGCCCCTCACTCTGCCAGACTGCTCTTAGAAGTTCCCTGAGGGAAGGTCATTCCATTGTAAAGACTTCACTTCTCACTTTCCCAGGACCCGGGTCCTCTCTCAGATCAGCTGTGGTTCTCCTTCTCCAAATACCTGTAACTTTGTGGCCGAAGTATCTCTGCTCCCTTTAGAAAAAAGTGTGGCTCTGGTCCAAATAGTCTGAGCCAATCACATCATCCCTTGATGCTGAGACTTAACCAATCGTCTACAGTGAAGTGTGAAGGGGTAGACAAGAATTGAGGCCCTTAGAGATGTCCTCAGCCCTCTCAATGAGGTGTTAATTGTACATGTCTGCCACACTGCATAGGGAAATTCAATCAAAGTCTTAAACAAAGGCTCTGCCTCTCTCTCTCTCTCTCTCTCTCTCTCTCTCTCTCTCTCTCTCTCTCTCTCTCTCTCTCTCTCTCTCTCTCTCTCTCTCTCTCATCATTAAGTTAATCAGACTCCCCTGACTAACCCTCTCTACAGAAATCAGCCATTTGGTAAGCCATTCAAAAATTTTGCCAGAGATTGGATTCAATCTCATAGGTCTGTTGTTTGTGGAAATAAGATGTTCTAAAGACCCTGCAGACGAAATGGATTTTTAGTTCATCTGTAGGTTCTTTGATACATTTTCCAGGTGTCACTACTGCTGGTTTGAGGAGCCATCCTTTTTCTTATTAGGCAACTAGGTTGCCAATGTTTCTCGTCAGCAGTCATTTATCTGTCTCTGACCTCTAAGTGCACTGATTTACTGTGAGACCCCATTAAACCTGCCTTTTCTTTTTTCTTTTTTTGCTGAGGCAATGGGGTAAAGAGACTTGCCCAGGGTCACACAGCTAGTAAGTGTCAAGTGTCTGAGGTCACATTTGAACTCAGTTCCTCCTGACTCCAGGGTCAGTGTTCTATCACTGCACCACCTAGCTGCCCCCAAACTGCCTATCCCTAGAATTTATAGTGTTCAAGAGCCAGTCCTTAACACTCCCTTCCCCCCTTTTTTTCATCATGGACCTCATTGAAGTTTATGGACCCCTTCTCAGAATAATGCTATTAAATACATAAAACACATAGGATTACAAAGGAAACCTATCATATTGAAATATAATTTTAAAAAAATTTTAAGTACACGGTCTCCATATTAAGAACCTCTCTATATAGAGTTTTCTTCATCCCTTCATCCTCATGACTTGAGTTCAAATCCAGCCTCAGACACTTACTAGCTGTGTAACTCTGGGCAAGTCACTTAGCTTCTTTTTGTTTCAGTTTCCTAATCTGTAAAATGGGGGTAATAATAGTGCCTACCTCCCAGGGATGTGTGAGGATTAAGAGAGATAACATATACAAAGTGAATTACAGACTTTAGTTATATAAATGCAGCAGTAGCAGCAGTAGCTACTGCTAATTGATCCCTTCATGGCCCTGATCTCTTTTTAGTCAAGTCTATAAACTAAAGACACAACTAAAATCCCGTCTTCTATGGAAAACCTTTCCCAAACCCTTTTAAACGCCATCTCTCTGTTAATTATCTCATATTTGTTCTGTACATAGCTGGGACTCAGTCTTCTTATCGGTAAAATCAGGGATCTAGCCCAGGAGACCAAGGTCCCATCGAGCCTGGAACCCTGTCATCTTGTGGTCATTTGGAGGTCACGAAGATGAGAATTTCTACAGATATAAAACTGACCTTGTGATCTGAGTCCCATCCTGCCAAAGCCCAAGCTACTTTCCTGAAGTAGGAACAAGTCCTGATCCCAGCATTAAAAGCAAACCTAATTAAGCCACAGGCAGTCAGTCACAGGAGAGGCCAAGCCAGAAAGGCTCTCAGTATGAAAAGGTCTTTCTGTGAATGTCTCACATCTGGACAGGATCGAAGCTATTGAAACAGAACTCTGAAGGTTCACAAAGGAGGGGGCATTCCCCCAGGTCCCAGCCTCATTTTCTCTACCCTGTCCCAGGCAGTCGTGTGAGGCTGGCTGGAGAAAATGACTCTTGTTCCAGCCTCATGAGTTTTAGTGAGATCTGCAAAGGCCCCACCAATCCATCCACCATTGCCGTTCAGAAAGCCAGGGCTGGGCTGTTTCTTTTTCCTGCCTTGGCTCCTTGATTTCATTTGGAATCAGTTAGATTTCATTCTTTTCATTCATTTGCTCTCACTTCAGCAGACTTTCCCAACAGTCTCTGTATAGGGGGAAAAAATTGTTTGCTCTTCCTCCATTTGCTGGTTTGTTTTCCTTAGTACAAATGTGAGATAATGGACAGGTTTTCCTGTCCGCAAACATTCCCACTTGTGCCAGCAGCCATTCTTACTTTTGACAATGGCCAACTTTGAAATGTATCTACCTTTTAATTTCAACAATGCACTTTAAGTATTTACATGCTACACACTTCCTGGGCAACACAAACTGTACTTGTCTATAGCTGCTACTAAAGCACATTTTCCCATACCCAGTTTTCACATTCTTGCCACCTCGAGATAATTTGTGGAAAAGTTTCAAGAGAACTACCTTCATCCAGATTGCTATAATCTGCTACTGGACTAAAAATAACCATTCTGTGTGTGTGTGTGTGTGTGTGTGTGTGTGTGTGTGTGTTTTAAACTAACTATACATGGTTACCAAATTTCAAAGGAAGGAAGTAGAGACGTACTACTAAAAGGTTATTTTAAAAATGGGTTCTAAAAGTTGTCACCATGGGGACAGTTCTTTCAAATTAGTAAGAATTACAGAGCTGATTTTATAGACTACTTATGAGCCGATCTCTTTCTCCCTTCTTTTTCTATTCAAGCACTAAGGTTACTAAGGTATATTCATTGCTTCACAGAAATGCTTCCTGAAGCAGTCCCTTGTACCTGAGATGTGTTCCTTTCTCCCTTCCACCTCTTGGGACCCCGAGCTCTCTTCCCCAGCTCAATCGTCTCGTCCTTCAAGATGCCTTTCCCAATGCCCCTGTTAGTCTTCGCAGAATTTGGATTTGCTTTATATAGTTTGCACTTATGTGTCTACGGACATGATGTTTCTTCTCAATAGAATGTAAGCACCTGGAGGTAAGGGGTCATTTTTATTTTTGCCTGTGTTTCCCTGATACCCGGCAGTGTCGAGATTATAGTAGTCTTAATCAATGCTTGTTGAATTGAATTAAGTTGAATTGGCCGTCAAAGCTACACAAACACACACACAAATCTACTTTAGCATTTCCTGAGCATGTACTTATCTTTTCCATTCTTTCAAGAGAACAAATCACAAAAATAAATAAATGCAGGTACTTTTCCAGGGCAAATATAGTTAAAATCCCAATGTAAAGACACTAAGTCAAAGAAAGTAAATTGAATCATAGCAACCTGAGTGTCACCTAGACACAGAAACCAGTTAGGGCTTGGCTGCCTGTAACTGTGGGAAAGGGTTGGAAGTAAAAGAGGGGTATAAAGAGGAGGGAGGGAGGGAGGAGGCAGCTAGGTGGCACAGTGGATAAAGCACTGGCCCTGGATTCAGGAGGACCTGAGTTCAAATCCGGCCTCAGACACTTGACACTTACTAGCTGTGTCACCTTGGGCAAGTCACTTAACCCTCATTGCCCTGCAAAAAAAGAGAAGGGAGGGAATAAGCATTTCTATAGCACTTACTATGTGCTAGGCACTGTGCTAAGTACTATTCAAATCTTAAATCATTTGCTATTCACAATTGTCCTGAGAGATAGGTTTTATTATTATCCCCATTCTACAGTTGAGGAAACAGCCAAATGCATTAACAGTGACTTGCCCAAGGTCACACAGCTAGTAAATGCGTAAAGCTGGTTTTAACTTGAGTCTTTTTGACTCCAGGCCCAGTGCTCTATTCATTGTGTCATCTAGCTGTCCCCTCGTGAGGGGGCTCAACCTGAAGTAGCCAGGCTAATTCTCTCTCTCTCTCTCCCTCCCTCCCTCCTTCCTATCCTTCCTTCCATCTCTCTCTCTCTCTCTCTCTCTCTCTCTCTCTCTCTCTCTCTCTCTCTCTCTCTCTCTGTCTCTCTCTCTCTGTCTCTCTCTCTCTCTCATTTAGATTCTGAATTTCTTGAGAGCTTGAAAATGCAACTCTTCCTCCTGAAAGCAGCTGCAGTAGGAAGCAGGATTGCTCTTTGTCTGATGATTTGTGCTCTAGAAATGATTTTCAGGGACTCCCAGAACATCAACCAATGGATTAATCAACAAATATTTATAAAGCACCTACTATGTGCCAGGAGCAGAGGCCACAAATGCAAAGAATGAAATAATCCCACTCTCGAGGTATTTCTCTTCTAATAGGGGAGACAACAAGGGCCTATATAAATATATACAAAATAAATATACAGCTAATCAATAGAAATTATACAAAGTAGTTAAATTCAGGGAAGGGGGTTTGGGGAGGGGGGGGAACATTGTTGGAGGGATCAGGAAGGTCTTAATGAAAAACATACTTGAGCTGCACTAAAAGAAGAGGGCATATATTAGGTAGAGGTAAGGAGAAGTGCATTCAAGCCATGAGGAATGACCAGTGTTAAGGTACAGAGAAATAGAAGATAGGGGGTTGTGTTAGGACCGGAGAGAAGGCCAGCCAGGCCAGACTGCAGAATGTAGGAAGAGAGTCATAACAAACAAAGCTGGAAAGACAGGCTGGGGCCAAGTTGCAAAGGCCTTTAAAAGCTAAACATAGGAGTTTCTGTTTTACTCTAGAGACAATAGGAAGCCACTGGAGTTGGTTGAGAGGGTAGTCACATGGTCAAATCTGCACTTAAAGAAAATTGCTTTGGCAGCAGCATGAGGGTGATCTGTAATGGTCAGAGACCTGAGGTTGGGAGACCAATGAGGAAGCTATTGCAATAATTTAGGCAAGAGGTGATAGGGACCTGAACTACAGTGGCAGCTTGCAGTGGAGAGATGGGATCAGATGGGTGAAATGTTGTGAAGGTAGAAAGGCAAGATTTGGCAAATGATTGGCTATTTAGCATGACAGTGAGGAGTTAGAATAATGGTGAGATTGTGAAACTGAGAAACTGGAAGGATGGTGGTACCTTTAACAGAAAGAGGGAAGTGTGGAGTTTCAGTTCTCCATCATCTAATCTTGAGTCAGGGGATCTTTGTTAATGATCTAGAGCCAGGGAAAAGTTGTAGGGAAGCAAACATCAGAAATGGCTTCTTAGAGAGGAATAATAAAACATTCATTCCAAAAATGCTCATATATAAACCATAATTCTTGGGCAGGGACAAACACTACTTATTACGCACACACAGTTCCAGGTCACAGTTCCAGGGTGGAGAGGAGTACATATGGTCAATCATAATGGAGCAGAGGCCCTGGTCACAATTCCAGGGCACAGAGGAATGGTAGTGCTTGTGGATGCAGGGAAGTAGGGACCCTTGCTGGGTAAAGAACATGTCGAAGACCAGGAGAGCAGTAACCACATCTCTCCTAGGATAACACCATCTTAGAAGCACCAACCACAGAACCAGCTCTGAATACAATGAGAAATAGCCTGAAGCTCAAGACAGTGACTTCCCACCCCTAGGTGATTGGCACCCAATTTTAACATAAAGCTCAAAGGCAAGAAATAGACTGTAAAAACAAAGAAACAACAACCACAACAAAATAACGTGACCATAAAAATCTACTTTGGTGGCAAAGAAGCTCAAGACACACACTCAGAAGACAGCAATGTGAAAACAGCTATAAACAAATCCTCAAAAAAGGATGTAAACTAGACACAGGCCAAACAAGAATTCCTGGAAGAGGTTTGTTTGCTTGCTTGCTTGCTTTTCGTTTGTTTTTTGTTTTGTTTTTGTTTCTTTTTTGGTGAGGCAATTGGGGTGAAGTGACTTGCCCAGGGTCACACAGCTAATAAGTGTCAAAGGTCTGAAGCTGGATTTGAACTCAGGTCCTCCTGAATCGAGGGCTGGTACTCTATCCACTTCACCACCTAGCTGCCCCAGTTTGCTTGCTTTTTAAAGAGATAAGAATGATAGAGGAAATTTTAGGAAAAGAAATGAGAGTGATTCAAGAAATTTTTGAAAAAAAAAAGAATTAACAGTTTAGTAAAAGAGCAAAAAAAATTTTGGATAAAAGAGCTCCTTAAAAAGCAAAATTGGCCAAGTGGAAAAAGAAGCACAGAAATTTACAAAAGAAAATGATTCATTAAAAATTAGAATTGGGCAAGTGGAAGCTAATGATTTGATGGGACATCAAGGAACAACAAAACAAAGTCAAAAGATTGGAAAAATAGGAGGAAAATGTCTGGTATCTCATTGGAAGAATAATTGACCTGGAAAATACATCCAGGAGAGATAATTTAAGAATTATTGAACTACCAGAAAGCCACAATCAAAAAAAGAGCCTGGACATCATATTTCAAAAAATTATAAATGAAACTTACCCTGATATCCTAGAATCAGAGGGTAAAATAGAAATTGAACAAATCCACCCTTCACCACCTGAAAGTGATCCCAAAATGAAATCTCACAGGAATAATATAACCAAATTTCATAGCTCTCAAGTTAAAGAGGAAATATTGCAATTAGCCAGAAGGAAACAATTCAAATATTGTGGAGGCACAATCAAGATCACATAAGATTTAGCAGCTTCCACATTAAAAGAGCAAAGGTCTTGGAATATTATATTCTGGAAGGCAAAGAAGCTAATTTTACAACCAAGAATAGCCTACGCAGTGAAACTGAGTATAATCCTTTAGGGGGAAAATAGATATTTATTGAAGTAGAGGACTTTCAAGTATTCCCGATGAAAAGACCAGAGCTAAATAGGAAATTTGACATTCAAATACAGGACTAAAGAGTATCATAAAAAGGTAAACATGAAAGAGAAATAATAAGGGACCCAATAAGATTAAAATATTTACATTCTTATATGGGAAGATAATAATGTAACTTCAAAGCACTTTATCATTATTGGGAAATTAGAAGGAGTCTACATAGAGAGTATGACTGTGAGTCAATTATGTTTCAATAGTCTCCAGAAAGAGAGAGAGAGAGAGAGAGAGAGAGAGAGAGAGAGAGAGAGAGAGAGGGAGGGAGGGAGGGAGGGAGGAATAATGGAATAAGGAAGGATTTCATGAAGGAAGTAGCATTCAGGCTAAACACTGAAGGAAACTAGGGATCCAGAAAGGAAGGAAAGAAGGAAGGAAGGAGAGGAAGGAGAGGAAGTCAAGGAAGGAGAGAAAAATGGGAGGGGGTGGTAAGCAACACTTGAACTTCACTCTCATCGGAATTAGGTTAAAGAGGGAATAATATACATACCCAAGTAGGTATAGAAATCTATTTTTACCCAACAGGGAAGTGGGAGGGGAAGAGGATAAGAGAAAGGTGGGGGAGGTGATAAAAGGGAAGATAGATAATGGGAGGCAGTGGTCAGAAGAAAAAAAAATAGTTACCTCCCCTTTCCTCCATGGTCAGCAATATCCATCTAGCTAGGAGAGGTTCTCAAACACTATTCACTACCAAACAAAGCTACTGAACCTACCTTTAGTCATGGTCCCTGACAACCAGAGACAGTGGGTAGATAAATTGTCTCTCACAACTGAAATGACTGTTTAAAACACTCTAAGGTGCCATAAACTATTATAGTTTGCCCATATGTGTATCGGTCATGCAGTTTGTCACCCAGAAAGTTTTAACTTAAACTTTAATGATTGCTATACACCCAACACTTTTAAAAAACAAATCCCAGGGGCGGCTAGGTGGTGCAGTGGATAAAGCAACGGCCCTGGATTCAGGAGTACCTGAGTTCAAATCTGGCCTCAGACACTTGACACTTACCAGCTGTGTGACCCTGGGCAAGTCACTTAACCCCCACTGCCCTGCCAAAAAAAAAAAATCCCCATCTCCAAATCCTGGCCATCCCAAACTAATGCTTAATATAGATTTTAATCACAGCCCTGCCAGAACTAGAGGGCTGAATATAACTGCAGGTGCTAAAGAATAGGTTAGCAGAGATACTATTGGGGGGAAGGAATGAACATTTTTCATCTACGTGGGTGGGTAAGTGTACTAAGTGAGCTAATGCAGGGGGCCTAAAAAGGAGCTTCAATTTAAAGAGGAAAGTGAAATGGTCCCTAACTTATTTCCCTGCTGCTCATTCATTCATTCATTCATCCAGCAAGCATTTGTTAAGTACTTAGTGTGTATTAGGCACCGTGGATTCATAGACGAAAGTAAGCCAATACTTGCCCTCAGGAAGATTGTATTCTATCAAGGGAGAAACATGCACATAGATAAGTAAATTAAGGAAGGAGGGCACTAGCACCTTGTGAGAATAAGGAAGGATTTCGTGAAGGAAGTAGCATTTAAGCTAAACGCTGAAGGAAACTAGGGATTCAGAAAGCAGAAAAGAGGAGGGGATGTATACAAGGGCCCAACCAGTGCAAAGAGATAGAGACAAGAAATGGAATATCATATATGAGGAACAGCACGAAGACCAGTTTGGCTAGAGATGAAGAGAGGTCCAATAATCCAACCAGTGGAACAGAGAATTCAGTTTTAAAACTTTTATTTCAAAAAGCTAATTGCTGGTTAATGTTGCTTCTAGGATTGAAACCGAGGCTTTTTCTTTGAAGTTAGTTTGTTCAATTCCAATTCCAAAACACTAGCCTCAGTTGAATTAAAAGGAAATCCAGGGGCCCAGTCTTTCTTCACAACATATGCAATTATCATGAACATTAAAGAGAGGGAAACACACACATGGAAATGAGACTATACCCCTGTGGGTCAAAATGACTTCAGGCCATTGGCTTCTCTCGCTTTTTGCCAATTCTGTGAAATGGTTTCAATTTGATGTTTGGTTGCATAGTGGTGGGAATTGCCCATCAACTAGATAGACCAATAATCTCTCTTGCCTTTTAAGGAAGAGGATCTCCCTCCCCCCCCCCCACCCCTTTCCTGATATCCCCACTAGAGTCCTAGCCCAACTTAAGGGATTCTTGCAAAAATCACCAACCTACTTATAGCATCTACATACTAGAAAAGCCAGAAGGTTTCCTTGTTTTCAATATCCTCTATTCATTTTCAAATGAGAGTGAACCATCACGAGAGTTTGCCATATTTTCTGAATACCAAATTGGGGCATCCCGCCTAACAAAGGATATTTCTTTTGCATAGTTTCGTTCAAAGTCAGCTTCCTCTTTTTGCAATTGGGTGAGGCTGTCTTGGCAAACTCAGAATGTGTGGTCACCATGGCCAAAGGTCTGACCCAGTCTAGCAAGTTCCCTGTCCCTATATAACTCAAAAGGTACTCTTTCCCAAGTTTCGTTTCATTTTGTTTTGTTTTTTAAGGAAGACAAAAGAAAAAAATGCACTTCTCACTTGGAGAAAATTCAAAACAGAATATATGATTTGGTATGTTGGCTTTGAACATAAACTACAGCCAATTAATATTACTGAACACTGAGGTGTATCCACAGCAAGAGACACTCTAATTTTCAGGGTGACTGGATGGAAGAGAGCAATTCCAACCTCTGAGAATTCGAGCATCTACTCTCTCCCCCTTTTCAGAGGCCTCTTGTCTCGGGGGTATGCGTTTTAATGTAGGCCTAATGAGACAATATCAGGAGAGCACTTCAAAAGAAAGGCCCTAAGTAGAAAGTGCTACAATCATTTCTCTCTCACTGGACCACTGGAGAAAGTTTGGGTAAGGCCCCAGCTACCAATCTGATTGAATTTTTAAATTGCGACCTCTATTATGTCATCTTTAAGCTATCAGCTCCATGTTCATCTCTGCTGCTGTAGCCAAACTAACTGTAGCTAGGCTGCCTGTTAAAAGGCAATGGTATCCCAAATGGCAAAAGTCCCAAATACATTCTTCACTTCTTCATTTCTAGGAAATGCTTATAATCGTGTTAATTTTTATGATTATTAATAGACACATATATGACTGTTTTCATACATTGCAAGATCTTTTCCAAAAAATATTTAGTGAACACTGACTGTGTGAAAAGCACTGTGGTAGGTGATATAATTAGCATGCCACAGCTTCTGGGAGCCACGGATGAGAGTTGGGTGACAAGTAGATACCAAAGGTGGGTTAGCAGCCCTGAAAAGGACTTGGCAAGCCCTCTCACCAGATGTGCTAGTCTTCCCTGAACACCCCATACGCCTCTGCACACTGGCCACACCTTGGTAAACCATCCTGGCCAATGGGCTAAACCCACTTGAGAGTAGTTGACAGACTTTAAACTATTGGTGAGTTAGGGGGATGCCATACCCCAAGCATGTAAGATTTCTCTCCAGTGATGGGCAGACAAGAACAATTTATTCAATAGTCACGACGGGTGGATGTGGAAGGCTTAGAACTTGCTAAGACATGAAAGATGACAAGTTCACCCACTACATCCTGTACCATTGTCAGTTGTCCAGACTTTTGTCCTGACACTGGACTCAGATGATTCTGGAAGAGAGTGAGGCTGACGATTTTCTTCAGCTCAGCCTCACTTAAATCTCGTTTACTTGGGAGTCAACACATCACTCATTCGTGATGTTATTGGCCTTCTTCAAAAAACAAAGGATAAGCAACAACAACAACAACAACAACAACAACAACAACAACATGCTGTTATAATTTTGTGTATTGAAGTATATCCAGTCAAAAGAGCCCAGGGCTTAGATCAGAAGATGACTTCTATATATACAGCTCTTGCTTGAAGAAAAGCTGACCAGAAATATACAAACGCATGATAGAGATAAATTTGGGGGGTGGTTAAGGTATGAACTACCTGGTGGTTCCTAGTCTTCAAGAAAATTCATTCAGCTAAGTGACCAGAGACTTGGGTTAAAATCTTGCCTCTGCCATTAACTAGCTCTATGACTTTAAACAAATCCTTTTACTTCTCTGGGTTTTTTCAGATGTAAAATGAAGGGTTTGGACAAGATGTTCTCTCAGGTGTCTTCCAGCTCTAACAATATTTGTGATTTCATTCACAAACTTTAGATTTATGTACAACTTGTCATTAACCTATTACATAAGTTAAAATATGCCTATAAACTTGACTAACTTCTATGGTTAGCTTGGACAAATCACTTTGCATTTTCCCTGCCTGTAAGTTAGAGGAATTTACTTCTGTCCTGCCTGCAAAGAGAAAATTAGATAAAAGATGCTGGCAATGCTTTGAGTTTGGGAAAGAAAATATTAATATATATATATATATATATATATAGGTAAGGTACAGTATTTTATATATATATGGTACAGTATTATCATTAGCTTGTAAAGGTCCATTCATTCATTCAACAAATATATATTGAATAATTCTGGCTTACAGCTTACAGCGCCTTCTTTGATGCAGACACCCCATGATGCTGAGTGGTCCTTTGCCAGCATCTCCCATGTCACTCAATTGATTCCAAAGTTCTTCAGAGATGCAGAACTGCAGTAGCTCAAAAGAAACATGAGGTGCACAAATGCAGAGACATTTCCACTCCAAAGATTCATATGGACTATTTAAAAATTTTTTATTTTATTTTTAATTTGTGGAAACAAGCATTTCCATAACTATATAATAAAAAGATTTGCACATGAAACTGCAAATCCTTTATGTATAACATGCAATTCTTTTAAAATATAATAAAGTTATCATGTAATTTTTTTCTTTTCTTCCTTGCCTCCCCCCCCCCCCCCGCGCCCCCTGGCCACAGCTACCATTAGACACACACACACACACACACACACACACACACACACAATTAGTCTACACATACTTCTATTTATCAGTTCTTTCTCTGGATGGACATAGTGTCTTTCTTCATATGTCCGTTATAATTAATTTATGGCCAACCTATGGTAGAGCCCTCAAAACTTGTATTGGTCTGATTAACCACAGTCAAATACACTGTATCTTGACTCCCACATTTTGGTCTTCTTAGAGAACAAAGGGCAACAAACAATCAACCATATATTGAGTGCTCACCCTGTGTAGGGTGCTATGGAGGGAGAGAGGGAGGGTGATAAAAATGAAGAAAACCCGGCCCCTACTCTCATATAACTTAGAGTCCAGTAGATGAGATGCTGTTACAGATAGCCCTTGTGTGAGGTAAAATGTGAGTGAGGAGGCTTAAAAAGAGGAGGCTTGGGGAGGAGTGGAGGATAGGCAGGACAATGATGGTTGTCTTCTAGTGTTCCAAGGGCTGTCAGATGGAAGAGATATAAAACTCAGTTCTACTCCATCTAGAAAGAGTGGGTACAAAATGGCAGAGGTGAATTTAGGCTTGATGGAAGAAAGCAACTTCCAGAGCTATCCAAAGGTGGAGTGGGCTACCTTTCCTCTCGCTGGAGTTCTTTTACGTGTTTTAAAATGATCTTTGTATTTATATTTCCTTCATTTTCATATGTAGGATCATAGCACTAAAGTTGTAAGGGACCCCACACTCATTTTACAGATGAGAAAAATGAGTTCTAGGGGCATTAGGGACTTGCCTAAGGTCGCACAGGAGCCAAGAGTTGAAGGCAGCTTCTCTGATTGTCTAGTGGTTAGGGTTTGGTGCTCTCACTGCTGGTTCTTTTCTCAGTCAGGGAGTGAAGTTTTGAGGGCATCCAGATAGCAAAGCAGATAAAGTGCCAGGCCTGGACTCAAGGAAACTCATCTTTATGAGTTCAAATCTGACCTCAGACACTTAGTAAGTCACTTAACGCTCTTTGCTTCAGCTTCCTCATCTGTAAAAATGAGAGAAGGAAATGGCGAACCAGTCCAGTACCTTTGTCAAGAAAACCCCAGGGGCAGCTAGGTGGCGCAATGGATAAAGCACCGGCCTTGGATTCAGGAGGACCGGAGTTCAAATGTGGCTTCAGACACTTGACACTTACTAGCTGTGTGACCCTGGGCAAGTCACTTAACCCTCATTGCCCCACTAACCAAACAAACAAACAAACAAACAAAACCCAAATGGGGTCTTGGAGAATTGGATATGACTGATGACAACTGAACAACAACCACCACCACCTCTGACTACAGCTGCAATACTCTTACCTCTGTACTATGTTACTCTTCCCATCAATAAGTCATTCCTTGCAACAAAGAACTTTTTTGTGTGTGGGGCAATGGAGGTTAAGTGACTTGCCCAGGGTCACACAGCTAGTAAGTGTCAAGTGTCTGAGGCCACATTTGAACTCAGGTCCTCCTGAATCCAGGGCCAGTGCTCTATCCACTGCGCCACCTAGCTGCCCCTAGAACTTTTTTTTTTTAATGGGAAAAAAGGCATCTCATCAAGACAAACCAAAGATCTGACAGCAGCATATGGTTATCTTTGACAGCTATAGTCCTCCCACATCTGCAAAGGAGGGACAGAGGAGTTTATCTTCAACTTTTCTTTAGGGCTGAGCTTGGTCATTATAATTCACACAATATTCAGTTTCTTTTTTTGTTTTTTCTACTCACATAGCTACAGTAATGATCTGCATTGTTTTCCTTGTTGTGCTTACTTCACTCTGTGTCAGTTCATGTAACTTCCCATAGTTTTCTAATTTTTTCATATTCGTCATTTTTTACAGTCTATACTACACTTTGTTAAGCCATTACCCAATCAATGATTTCTACTTGGTTTCCAGTTCTTTGCTGCTCCCCCCAAAAAGGGCTGCTTTGATGACTTTGGTGTATATAAAAGCTTTCTATCTCTGGTTCCTTAAGCTATATGCCTGACAGAGGAAATCTCTAGGCCAGATGATATGTCAATCTCAGACTATTTTTAAAGCAAAATTCCAAATTGCTTTTCAGAATGGTTGGACCAATTCTGAGCTCCACCAACCACATATTCAAGTGTCTGTCTTTCCACAGCCCCTCCAGTCAACTGTTTCCAGCTTTTGTCATTCTTTGCCAATTTGCTGGGTGCCCTCCCTGGAGTTTTTAAACAAAGACTAGATGACCACTTGTCAGATGTGTGAGAGGAGATTCTTTTTGAGGTATGAGTTATACCAGATGACCAATGAAGTGCCCATAATCACAGAGATAGTGTGATTCTATTATTCCTCTTCTCTATTCCCTGCTGCCATGGCCTGTTTCCTACCTACCTCTAAGACTCAATTTTTTGGTGTTTGGAAAGACAACACGGTAGACTATAAAGCAAAGACATTTCTTTGGATCCTAGCTCCATCACTGACTTCTGTAAACTGGAATATTAATGCTTACCTCACAGGATTATCGTGATATACATAAATCACCCTGTAAACATTAAAGGCTATGTAAATATCAGCTGGGCAGCTAGGTGGTACAGTGGATAGAATGCCAGACCTGGACTCAGGAAGACCTGAGTTCAAATCCAGCCTAGAATACTTTCTAGCTGTGTGATACTGGGCAAGTAACTTAATCCTGTTTGCCTCAGTTTCCTCATCTGTCAAATGAAATGAAGAAGGAAATGGCAAACTATTCCAGTCTCTTTGCCAAGAAAACTACAAATGGGGTCACAGAGACTCAGACATGACTGAAGCGACTAAACAAAGGTCAACTATTATTCTTTTTTTGTTTGTTTTGTTTTGGGGATTTGTTTTGTTTTGTTTTTGCAGGGCAATGAGGGTTAAGTGACTTGCCCAGGGTCACAGAGCCAGTAAGTGTCAAGTGTCTGGAGGCTGGATTTGAACTCAGGTCCTCTTGAATCCAAGGCCGGTGCTTTATCCACTTTGCCACCTAGCTGCCCCCTATTATTATTCTTTGTCCTCCACTGGAGGAGTGCTATTGTACAGCCTTGGTCACAGAGGGGCATTTCCTTCCCATCTTTAAAAAGCATTTTTGGGGGCAAAAGTGAGAATTAAATGGACTGTTTTGGCAATAGAGCTGAGTAAGGCAAGCCTGTAAATTCATTCTCCCCTCTCCCCACAAGAGCCTCAAAATACTGTCACATTCCATGCCTTGGCACCAGGTGAGGCAGTTGGTCACATTCTGTAGGCACCAGATTCCTCTTAGAGGCAGAATTAGTGGGAGCATTTTTTTCCAGGTGATGTTGAGCTAACTGGGTTTGAGAAATTAGCCTAGAGAAAAGCAGTCAATGCAGTTCTGTCCTCAGGAGCACAGTGATTTCCCTTGGTTTAAGTGCACCAGGACGAAATTGTTCAGGAGACAAAAGGATCTTGTGGACATCGTTAATACCTCAACATTCCTCCAATTCCTGAACATTAGACTATGAAATAGAGACGAGACAAATATTTTCAAGACAAATACTGGATTTGGGAAACACCTTGGTTTTCAGTGTGTCATATTCAATATATTTAGAGTGCAGAAAAGTGGTGCCAAGGTTTTTGTTTTTTTTCAAATAATGAGAAAGTGCTCTTTATGTGTGTGTACATAAAGAGGCATTCATTATTGAAATCCCTTTTCATTCAGCCTGGATGAATAGTAAAACCTCAATGATTTGGACTAATAGACAGAAGCTTTGCCTGAATTTGTGCTGAATTTGGAATCAGAGGACCTGAGTTCAAACTTTGGCTCTGTCATTTACTCACCCGTGTGACCTTGGACAAATGATTGAACCTCTCTAGGCCTCAGTTTCCTCAGCTCTAAAATGAAAAGGTTGAACTAAATGTCCTCTCAGGTCCCTTCCTGCCCATTATCCATGAATTAGCGAAACATCTAATGCCTAGAATTCTTAAAATGTAATTTCATTATTAGTTTTAATGCCTTTCTACCAACCAACATTAATTAAGCACCTAATGTGTACCAGCCATGGTGTGTTAGGCACTGGGAAGGGCAAGAAAAAGCAGCCCCCACCCTTGAGGAACTTAAATGCTATTTAGGGGACACAATGTGTCCATTTAAATATAATCAAAATATATGCAAAGTAGATATGAGGTAATTTCTGATGGTGGGGAGCTGGGCAGGTACTTATTACTTCAGGGTTGGGGGGCAACATTAGAATACATTTTCTACAGGCGCCAGCACTTAGGCTATAAACTCCAAAGGCATCATCTCCCTGCCTCCAGTCTCTGGGCTCTCCAATCCAGCCTTACCTTACATTACATAAACTGTATGTGAGTTTCCAAGTACTTTTGTATCCATTAATTCATATTACCTTCACAACAATCCTCTAATGTTATTGCAGGAATAGTTAGCTCTTATTTTAGCAATGAAACCAGAGAGCTTCAGTAATTTGTTTTAAGTGTTTATGGTTCAACAACCAGCCAGTTATGGCGTCAAGATAGAAAGTCCCATCTTCCGACTGACAGCGTTCCTTCCTCATAGCCACACTGCAGTTAACCCAGAAGTATGTTTTTGTTTTTGTTTTTTAAGTTGCCTAACAGAGGTTCTCATTGGGTAAATATGAATGAGTAGACAGGAATGACCTGGAGTTAGTATAACAATTATTTGTAGGTCAATGTTTACTTCTAAAGTTCTTAAGGGTATTTACAAAGTTTGTTCTTCAGTATATTATATATCTTCCCTGAAATCTTGTTGACACTTGTCACTTGCACTCCCAGCCAGAACTAGGAATTCTTATGCAAATTCACTTGAAGGTGTTTGGAAGCTGGGAGAAGTGGGGGTGAGGGGAAGTGGATTGAAGATAAACTGAGGGTACAAGTCATATTTGGAGAGGGGACAGCCCATCCCCCCTGTGGTTTAGATAGTTCCACTAGGCTTGGGGAGAGGGTGGCCCCAAGTCAACAGCACCTGGTCTGAGCCCTGGGTTGGCAGAGGACTCTGAGGTAAGATTATTGGATGGTGGTTACTACTGGGAAGGAATCATTGCATCTCTACCCGGATATTGGCACCATGGGACATAGCTCTAATCTCCCCATGCTAGTTACAGCTTTACTTGTACTACTTATAAAGGGTTTATTAAGTTAAAGTAAATTCTAGTCCATCTTTTGCCCAAATTATTAAAACATTCCAAATTAACAGTTCAAAATAAATGAGGTTTTATTGTATACTGTAATAATTTAACATGCTACTTGCCTCCAGTTTGTTTTCTATTAGGCAGAACAGAGGAAGATCCTTTCTTAATGGTTAATGATAACATGAATAAGACTAATACTCTGAATGCACTTAGTACAACTCTATTTCCAGGAGTTTATCGTGCTGAGCTTGAGAGGAGTGAGGCACGTCCTGCAACCTCATCAGCAGTAATCTCCCATACGACTAGAAGCCCCTAGAGGACAGATGGACCGGATCTCCATGGTTCCCAAACCCCGATTTGTGAGAAGAGAGACATTGACTCTAGCCTTGGCCACACCCTACGAGGGAGTTAACAACAACAACAACAACAAGGACAACAACGACTGGGTATCTTTAACTTGCCAAGGCTGGAAGTGGAAGGGATATCTACCATCTCACTCTTATTGGCACAGGAACTTTGACCTGTTAGCTCCCTTTTCTGACCTGGGTTGGTTTGTCCTTCGTAGGCAATCTGGTGACCTGGGTTTCAAGGAGTATCAAGCTTAGGGTACCCCCAAACCAAGCCCTTTGATAATTACACTTTTTTTTTTGGTAAGGCAATTGGGGTTAAGTGACTTGCCCAGGGTCACACAGCTAGTGTTAATTGTCTGAGGCCGGATTTGAACTCAGGTCCTCCTGACTCCAGGGCTGGTGCTCTATCCACTGCGCCACCTAGCTGCCCCGATAATTACACTTTGATAATTCTATGAATTAATGTTCTTATTGATTTGGGGGCTCCTGCTTCAACAGATCACAACGGGCCCCCACACCTCATCCCAGGCAGTTTTAGCATATGGACTTCAATGACTCCTGCTAGAGTATCTACCCAATATTCTGCAGGTTTTCCTTTAGGTCTGCTAATATTTGGCAAATTCTGGTGCAACACTCAGGCTGCCCACCTGCTGTGCCTTGCTTTGCTATGTGACTAGTCCAGGCAGCTAATTAGCACAGTGGCTGGAGCTAAGTGGCCTGGAGGTAAGAAGGTCAAACCCTAATTCACCCATTTACTAGAGGTGTGACTCTAGGCAGCCCCCTTCATTTCTCTCAATTTCAATTTCCTCCTCCATAAAATGAAGGGGTAGGACTTGATAGCTTATTTTTTTTTTTTTGGCAGGGCACTGAGGGTTAAGTGACTTGCCCAGGGTCACACAGCTAGTAAGTGTCAGGTGTCTGAGGCTGGATTTGAATTCAGGTACTCCTGAATCCAGGGCTGGTGTTTTATCCACTGTGCCACCTAGCTGCCCCTTTGTAATCGATTCTATCAAGGAACTTTGTATTATTTGAATATATGCATGGTAAACACTTTGTTGGAGGATCAGACATAACTGATGCAAAACAGTCATCAAAACAAAAAGGCCAAAAGATCTCAAAAATCTTAGCCAGCAAATATTTGATTTCCTTGCCAAGCAGTGAGAGACGGCAGCCAAAGGAAATACTGGATCATGTTACAAACTCTTTGCAAAGCAATGCAAAAGAAGATGGTGGAAGATTACAAGAAGTATTACCTAATAAAATAGCAAAAAGCAAGAAAATTTCCACATACATTAAAATATTATTCATAGCAGCACTTTTTGTAGTTGTAAAAAACTGGAAATAAAGTAGATGTCTATCTACTAGGGAATGGTTGAACAAATTGTGGTACAGGAACATAATGGAATATTTCCATGTTGTAAGAAATGATGAATATGATGAATCCAGAGAAGAAAGAAAAAACTTAGATGAAGTGATGCAAATGAAACTAGCAAAACAATTATGAGAATGAAAAGAAAAACAACAAAACAGTCAAGGCCATTAAGTTATGTTGATCAAGATGAGTCCCAGAAAAGAAACATCGGAATACCCCTCACCACTTCTGCACCACTTCTCTGAAGAAGGGTGCAGAATATGGCATGTAATAGCAAATTTTTTTGGTTAATATTGTTAACTAGTTTTCTCTTTCTAATTTTCTATTAGAAGGGTTGGCTTTCTGGGAGGGAAAAAGTTAGGGAAAGGAATATATTGGGAAACATGTTTTTGGTGACATGAAAATAAAGGATATCAGTAAAATTTTATTTTCTAAAAAAAGAAACAAGCAGTGACATGTGACTCTTTACATTCAAGGGCTTTCCTCCAGTGACCAGTCTCTCTTGAATATGATAAGACTCCCTGATTCCTTTTCCCCTTCATTAGTTTGTGAGGTCCTTCCTTTGCCTCTTTTTGTCTTTCACCTCTTTTTGTATTTCCTGAATCCAGGGCTGGTGCTTTATCCATTGTGCCACCTAGCTGCCCCTTATCAAGCACTTTCAATGTGAAAAGCATTCAGTGACAAAAATAGCATTTTTTACCCTCAAGGAGTTTACTTCAGGTGAATGAGGGATACAACATGAATATAAGTAAATATACCATATATACCAAAGGATTTCAAGAAGGAGAAAGTGCTACTAATTGAGGAGGATCAAAAAAGTCCTATTTAAGGAGGGTGCTAAGGATTGGGAGGGATTGTAGGGGAGGGTGAAGGTAGTGATAGTGATACCAAAAAAAAAAAAAGACAAAAAGGAGAGTGTCAATAAAACACTTGAAATGTACACAAAAAAAGCAGAAGGAAGTTCAAAAGGGAGCCCAGAGGCAAGATAATGTTGATGCTACCATGTTACATTTAATATATGCTAAAACAAAACAAAACAAAATACACCATATACACTAGATTTACAGTTTCATATTCAGAGGTTGCTAGGGGGCACCACAGTGTACAGAATGCTAGACCTGGAGTCCAGAAGACTTGAGTTCAACTGTGACCTTGGACACTTACTAGCTGTGTGACTCTGGGCAAAGTCACAACTTCTGTTTTGCCTCAGTTTTCTCAATGGGAAGGATAATAGCACTCACCTCACCTAAGTTGTGAGGATCAACTTAGGTAGTATTTGTAAAAAGCACTTAGTGCAGTGCCTGGCCCTTAATAGGTGCTATATAAAAGCTTATTCCCTTCCCCAGAGAAACTGACCTGATAAATATGGGTTTCCTTCTTTCCATTCCTCTTTTCTGGCCATCTTTGTACATGGAAAGTTGATGGTTTTCCAGTTCATAGTAAAGAAACAAAACAAAAACAGTTAAGGCCTGGTTTATGAGGTGGTGCCTGAGCTGTGATTTGGAGTAAGGTAAAGATAAGGATTCTACAGGGTGGAGGTGAAGAGGGAATATACTTCCAAGCATGCAGGACCATCTGTGCAAAGGCATGAAAGCCAGAAATATTGTGCTCACTCCAGCGACCAATTCAAATGGATTGGAATGAAGAATACAGGAGGGTACTTTCATTGACTGAAAATGTGGGTAGGATCCAGATTGTAGAGGGCTTTAAATGCCAGGCTGAGGAGTTTGTATTTTATCCAGAGGCAATAGGATGCTCTTGAAGATGGCTGAGTAGGAAGCATCACTGATATTGAGAACAGCAATTCAGCAGCTGTGTGGAAGTTAGATTAGAAGGAAGAGATTGAAGTCAGGGAGACCAAATAGGAAGCTATTGCAATAGTCCAAGTAAGATATAATGGAGACTTTAACTAAGACAGAGACTGTGGGGGGAGAAAAATGGATGGGCCTGAGAGAAATTGTGGAGATAGGATTTATAAAACTTGGAAGCCAGCTGTTTTACAAATGCTATAGAGGTTGAGAGAGAGGGAAGAATCAAAGATAACTCCAAGGCTGTGAACCTGTGTGACTAGAAGAATGGATGTTGCTATCAACAGAAAACTATCATTAATAAGATCAAAAGAAGCATAACACAAGGAGATATTTACCACAGCATTCACCAATGCTGTAAGGGATATCTTGAATAAAGTCTAAATAGAAGAGAGATTTCCTGTAGCTGGCAAGGTCTTTCAGATACTGTTATTTGCAGATAATAATGTGCTGATTCTCTCAAGCCCCAGAACATTCCAGGGTTTCCTCAATGACATCTATAAATATGGAAAAGAAATTGGTAGGGAGAGCAGCTAGGTGGCACAGTGGATAAAGCACCGGCCCTGGATTCAGGAGGACCTGAGTTCAAATCCATCCTCAGACACTTGACACTTGCTAGCTGTGTGACCTTGGGCAAGTCTCTTAACCCTCATTGCCCTGCCAAAAAAAAGAAAAAGAAAAAGAAAAAGAAATTGGCCTACCAATCCACATAGAAAAAACAGAATGGATGAAAAATACTTTTTGTTCAGATAATGATAGGCAGTTGGATGCCTTTGAGTTGGTATACCAGTGTATTTTTCTCAGACAAGCATTGCAACTGGAAGATGAGTTAGGTCCAGAAGTGAATAGTCAGGGCAGACTTTGGCAACTCTTTGCCTTCATTTTCTTAAATACTTTTTCCACTTTCCCAAATAAACTTACTAAAAGAATCTCTCTGGGTTGAAACAAAGATGGAAATCTGTACAATATGTTGTTTTCTTCACTATTCAGCTCAAGTATCACCTTCTGCATGAAGCAATTTTCTGATTCTCTCCCTTTCCTGGTCTTTTGCCCAGTTCCTGGTTGCTAGAACTCTCCCCTTCAAAATTACCTTTTATTGATTTTGTATGTTTATTTCTGTCTCCCCTGATAGAATGTAAGCTCCTTAATAAGGACATGGATTACTTCATTATTACCTTTCTATCTCCCATGCCTAGAGCATCATCTGTGATGTTTTTGATTGTTTAGTTGTTTTTCAGTGACTCTTTGTGACCCCATTTTGGGGTTTCTTGGCAGAAATACTGGAGTGTTTTGACACTTTCTTCTCCAGCTCATTTTACAGAAGAGGGAACTGAGGCAAAGCAGGGTTAAATGACTTGTCCAAAGTCACCCAGCAAGTATATGAGGCCAGATTTGAACTCAGGTCTTCCTGACTCCAAGCCTGGCACTCTATCCCCTGTACCATCTAGATGCCCCATCTGTCAGGTAGGAGGTGCTTAATAAATGCTTTCTGATTGAACATTATTTGTCATAATCACTATACAGTGTTCTCCATTTCTCTGATACTTACATACTGTGGTATTTCCCTTCTCTTTCCCTAAAAGGAAAAAAAGAGACAAGGATTACAGAGAGGAAAAATTGCAATTGAATAATACTTAATTGAAATAATGAGTAGGCATTTGGAAAGCATTTAAAAAATGCATAGGAATGCTCAATAACAGTAATTTATGGTAATGAAATAACAAACATTTACTTCTACTGTGTGTCTAATGTTTAGGGGGTTTATGCTTTACTTACAAAATTTTTTATTACTTCATTTGTTAAATTATTAAAACTTATGAAGCAACCTCTAAAAACACTTACTAATGATAAGTCAGACTTCTCAAATGGGAGTAAATAGCTAATAACTGTATGAGCAGTAATTGTAAAAGAACGAAGTCATTTTTGCCCTCCACCCTGAGACTTATGGCGAGTGGAATGGGAAGCAGATAATCTACCACTGGGACAGTTAAAACAGGCCAAACCCAAAGGGCCATGTTGACCTAATGCTATAAAATTAACTTTTTAGAAAAAAAATCATTTGGGTTGGTCTTTTAATTTCTTTCTGCCAAGTTTTCTTAGGGTTTCACCCCAAATCCTTGGAGTCAAATGAGTAAGAAGAAATGCTCAGTTGTCTTAGATTTATTTCACTATTTAAAAAGGAGGTGGGGTGTATTTATTGTTTGCCAGGTGCACCCAGTGCCAAACACGGGGCACCCTCAGTTTGGTCGACCACAGCACACAAACATGCCATGAGAGTTTATACTCCTTCTCTCTATCACATTTCCCATTCAAATGGTCTTCCTGTTTGGAGTCTTATTTCTCCCTTCCATTTGTTCCTTTCCTTTCCAACACAGCCTGCTAAGTTTAGTTTGTCCTCTGGTTTCTTTAGGGTTTTTTTTTCTTTCTATTTTCAACTTGTTTCTTTTCTGAGAGACAATCTCCACACCCTCCTCCATTTCCATCTTTTTCCGGGTCATCCTCTTCCACATCTATTACTCGTAGGGTATTAGTCATTACCTTTGTTTCTAGTTATTTCTTTCCCAGGTCTTATAGCTTTATCTTTGCTCTGCTCACTTCCTCTCTCAGATTCTCCCATTCCCATCTCTGTGCCCTTTGACCAAACATCCTTTTCCTACCCAACTGACAGCAGTTGAAGAAACACAGCAAATTGGAAGGGGAAGGAACAGACACAGAAAGGGAGCTGACTAAACCCAGGGAGGAAATAGTTAGTAGTCTTAACAACTTCCATATTCTCTACTGGCCCCAGGGCTAGTCCTCTGTGCCCATGTGATCTAGGAAGTGAAAGAGACACCAACAATGAGAAGAGGGTGAACAAAAAGGGGGTAGGGGAAAAGTGGTCATGTTGTTCATTGTCTGCTTAGGAATGTGGTGGTATTGATTGAGAGGCTGTTTTCTTGCTTTCTAAGCTGTTACAGATTGGGCAGAGGTCAGATAGAATTTTAACAGTTTGGGATTTTTGTCAGGAACATTGAAAATAGAACCTCCAATATAAGGTTAGAGCTCTGATGAGCTCTCCAGCACTTTGGGAATCACCCTCTCTCTAAGCCCAAATTGTACATAAGAACAAACAGGGTCTTTCCATTTGACCCTGAGAAACTCCAAATCTACATGCATGAGATAATTTCAGTGCCAGTGACCAAAATAGCCCTCTTGGTTATCATTCTTGGGCTGTGACTAGAGCAGTGCCTTTGGCATTTGCCGTACCTTACATAACCCCAGGTATATTTATCCCTAATCAAATCATCTTTTGAAGAAGCACCTTGCCACTCACAGATGCAGCTCTTGAGGAAAAAAGCCAGTAGCAGAGTCATGGTGCTTGGGGGGGGGGGAGGGCAGGGAGGGAGAAAGGGGTCTGTCTATCCATGTCTCATTTCTCTTTCACCCTTAAAAACAAACAAAACACATTTATAATTCATGTCAGAACAATTATACCACTCCTGACACATTAAGACAGTTGAATGTGTTTGGGAAATGGTGAACAGAATCCATCTTTGAGGATGGTCACAGACTAGGAAAGTGGTCAGTTCAAGTTCTCAAACCTATAGGGGCCAATTCATAGTAAACTTGTTTATATTGGGGTAAATGCCTTTGTTTTCCATGCACTCTTTTTTTTTTTGTGAGGCAATTGGGGTTAAGTGACTTGCCCAGGGTCACACAGCTAGTAAGTGTTAAGTGTCTGAGGCTGGATTTGAACTCAGGTACTCCTGACTCCAGGGCCAGTGCTCTATCCACTGCGCCACCTAGCTGCCCCCTTCCATGCACTCTTAACAATGCCTTGCATTTCCATGGCCTTTGATAGTTTGTAAAGTCCTTTCCCACAATAAGGCTATGGGGCAGGTAGTACAAAATATTATTATCCTCCCCTCCCCCCACGCCCCACACACTACGGTCCAACCAAACTGTCCTTTTTGCTGTCCCTTGTACACGGGAAGCCATTTCTTGACTTTATTGGCCAGAATGAATTCCCTCCTCTCCTCTATCTTTCAGAATCCCTAATTTCCTTCAAAGATAAGCTCAGGGGCCACCTTCTACGTGAAGCCTTTTCTGATACTCCCAGTTATTGGTGTCTCTCCCTCAAAATCATTACGTATTGATTTGATGTTTATTTTGTATATACCTAAATAGAAAATATGCTCTGGGATCCCTCTCCCCAAACAAGGCTGCCTCATTTCCTCCTGTAATGATTCTAAGGGTACCTTGAGGGTTCTGGTATCTGTTTTCCATCTGCCATTGGCTCAAGTCCCCATCCATTATGCTTTCTCACCACACACACACACACACACACACACACACACACACACACACACACACACTGAGAGAGAGAGAAAAAAGAGAAGAGAGGAGAGGAGAGGAGAGGAGAGGAGAGGAGAGGAGAGGGGAGAGAGAGAGACACAGAGAGAGAGAGAGACAGAGAGAGAGAGAGAAGAAAGGAAAAGAGAGAAAAGAGAGAGAGACAAGAGAGAGGAAGAAAGAGAACCCCACTCCCACCCTGCTGGTGAAGACCTTTGAAAGGTTCCCCTATTTCCATACAGCAACAACAGCCAATCAAAGAGGCTGCCATGCACCATGTGCTTAGCAGACCTGAATCAGTTACAGAATGCTGACACATGCTCCAGTCTAAGATTATCTTTCATGTTGACTCTCCTGAGAGCAGGCTCCCCAGTCTTTTCCACAGAAGGAACGACCTGAGAGGCTCTCTCTTGGTCCATGTTCTGGTGCTCATCACACCAACAGACTTACCTTTTGTCTTCCTTGACTAAATTGTAAACTCCTTGAGGTCAGGTGTTATTTTCACTTCCATGTATCTACATTTGAGATGTTACAGTCTATAATCTATTACTAAACTAACAGGCTTGATATGTAGGCTTCAAGCATTCAAAAAATCTTTCCCAGTTTAAATTTTTCATGTTAGTTCAACCTAGGTGGCATAGCAATTAGAGCACCAGGCCTAAAGTAAGGAAGACCTGGATTCAAATCTTGCCTCCAACACCTGCTGTATATTCTTTGCTTGCCTCAGTTTTTTCATCTGAAAATGGAGATGATACAATCTTCCTCCCAGGGTTGTTGCAAGGATGAAATGGGATATTTGTAAAGCACTTTGTAAACCTTAAAGCACTATACAAATGCTAACCATGTATCATTATTATCAATAAGATATCACCCACTGGTCCTCTTCAAGAATGAAGGACAAACAACAATAACAACCTAGTGATTGGAGAAAGGAAGTCTCGGAGAGTCAGAGACTGAACAATAATCACATAGCTAAGAAGTGTTGGAACTGGAATTTAAACTGAGGTCTCCTGACTGTAGGTTGAAATACTGCAACCACCACATGGGAAAGGCCTCTCTTCCCCAACCCCAAATTGGACTAGCAGAGAAGCTTCTTTTTCTTTTTTTCCTGTTGAAGGGCTGGATAAGGTCATTATTTTGACTTGCAAAGCCATCAGACATAAATCAGGCTGTCAAGCATTTAAAAGGACAGCTAGGTGGTCCAGTGGATGGACATCAGCCCTGAGTCAGGAGAACCTAAGTTCAAATTATATTTACTAATTGTGTGACCCTGGGTAAGTCACTTAACCCCAATTGTCTTGAAAAAAAAGAATTTATTGTTCACCTACCAGCCAAGGGTGGTAATGACTCCTTTCTGAGAGGTCAGATTACTCCAAATCATAGATAATAAGCACTTGAAACACTTCCTATGACATTTTTTCATTGTCTGTTCCCATTTGGTTAGATATATGGTGAGTAATAGGACAGGACACTGCCAGGAAGGCTCCAAACAAATCTTTTCTGACTAAGTTATTGGGTAATTTTCAATTTCCTGTCCAAAAGAGGGGCTCTGATTTTTCCTCCAAAGATCATGTCCCTGGGATTTCTAGCATTTCCCTTCTTTGGAAGAACAATTTTTGAAGTGTAGCTCGGGCTGCATAATTATTTTTACTAGAGTGTGAAAAAATTTGAGGGCAAAATTTACAAGCATTTGAAATAGTTTTAGATATATCATCTTTGCTAATTAGCTTAATAGGTTGAAAGAATTTTTTAAAAGTCTTTTCCAGTTTCAGTTTTTTCTCTGTTGGTTCAACCTACTTCTACCCCTTTGTTATTTGTTTGTTTAGTTGTTGTTTTGGGGGAGGTTTTGTGGGGCAATGAGGGTTAAGTGACTTGCCCAGGGTCACACAGCTAGTATCAAGTGTCTGAGGCCGGATTTGAACTCAGGTCCTCCTGAATCCAGGGCTGGCACTTTATCCACTGCACCACCTAGCTGCCCCCTACCCCTTTATTATTGTTGTTTAGTTGTTTTCAGTCATGTCTGATTCTTTATGACCCCTTTTGGGTTTTTCTTGGCAAAGATGCTAGAGTAGTTTGCCATTTCCTTCTCCAGCTCAACTTACAGATGAGGAAATTGAGGCAAATGGGGTTATTTGTCCAGGGTTGCACAGCTAGTAAGTAACTGAGATCACATTTGAACTTGGGTCTTTCTGACTCCAAGCAGGATACTCTATTCACTACACTTTTCCCCCTAGGCCCAGATTAAACTTTTTTCTCTGAGTCTTATAAATCCCTAGAAAAGCTGGTTCCTTTCCTCTCTGAGTTCCAGAACAGATTCTCATCCTGCCCTCCTCCCCCCTAGCAGCTTTGTGAAATGTCCATGTAGCCAGTGTCCCTGGGACTCTGTCTACAGAAATTCTCTGGCTGGTCATTCCCTTGATTCTGGGCACTCTGTTGCTTTTGGACTGAACCAACCTTGATGAACACACATCCTGTGTTCTCCCCAGTTCATATTCTCATTCTCTTTCTTCATCTCTCTCTCACTCTTAGTTTTCATGACTTTCTATTGAGATGATTACCCCAATCTCTCCATTTTGATTAGCTTATCCTAAACTCTCTGACCTCTATGGGAAGATTTGCTATAAAGCTTGTGAGGAAAAAGAGACCAGGTAAAGAATAGTACCAGCTCCTTTTCTTGAAGCCTTATTAACTGACCACTCCATACAGGGAATAGTCATTCTCCAGCTATTACTCTGGGTCAGCCAAGAGAACTGCAGGGAATGGTGACTGTGTTTCTATCAGTGCCAAGCAACAACTAATTCTGCACAGCAGAGGTGTACCATACAGGGCACTTGAACTGGATTAAAATATTTGGGAAATATTTGACAAAATACATAGAAATACAATAGGGAACAAGTAATGTTAATATGTGGTTTTCTAAGTCAATGTGCACCTTTGATTGGGATCCTAATGTATGTTTTTTTGTTTTTTTGTAGGCATCTAGGATTAAGGGGGTTGTCCAGGGTCACACAGCTAAGGTAGTTAGTAAATATCTGTGGTTGGATTTGAACTCAGGTGCTCCTGACCCTAGGGCTCTATCTACTGTACCACCTAGCTGCCTCTTAGTAGCTCCTTTTCTATTTCAGTTTGATGTCACTGCTACATCAGGTGCAAGCTAGTAGAAGAGATGGTGAAAGGGCGTGGAAGGATGCTTTTTACTCCCCAATTATTAGGGGAAATGAAGTGTTTCTTGAAGGAATAGAAGAAGAACTTCAAAGAGAAAACAGTATAAAATGGATATGAAGGAACAAATACTGATAAGTTAGAGGTTGAAAGTAACACAGAGAAGGAAAAAAAAGAAAAAAGAAAAAGAACACCTGAATGTGTGCACCTGAGTACTAGGTCTAAGTCCCTTACAGTAAGGAGGGGGTGGGGACACCTGGAGAAGAAGCAGCTCCCTGAACTTCAAGGAATGATGGAATCAGAGGCACCATAGGCCAGAAGTCATTCAGTAATGTTCTGAAAAAGAAGATATGAGCAGCTGTGGTTGGTGACTCCCTGCCAAGGTGTGTCAATGCAGCTATTTGTTAAACTTGCATAAATAATGGAAAAGACTGCTGTCATCACAGAGCTTGTATCTAGGATCTGATGGAGAATTTCTGGAGAGATGTCAGCTCTGAGAAAGAGAAAGTAAATCCAGTGAGGCTTGGGATTCTTTCAGGGACACAGCCGCCTGGATTGGAGGGTGAGTGAATTGATTCTCACCTCAGTTATTTATATCTAGTTGGCCCCAGATCCCTAGACCACACTTCATCCCATCCTCCCATCCACTAAGACCCCAAGGCCTAACCAGAGCAGACATTTTGCCATCTGCCTGGCATTCATGTGTGTACAGTCTCCTTATCCTGCCCCCACTCCCAGCCTGGCTCAGTTAATGAAGAGCCTTGCGATTATGCCCAACGAGAATTGCTTAAAGGAACTAGAGGGGTTTCCTCTAGACAAGAGAAGACTTAGGGGGTCTTGAGAGCTGTATTCAAGAATCTGAAGGATTGCTGTGGGGAAAGGGGTTAAACTTTGTTCTGTTTGCCCTAAAACAGAGGTCTCAAAACTATTTTGAACGGTCCTGAATATATACATTTATTTATAAATTATATACTTATATTACTGCATTAATATATTATATATTATAAAAACATAAAACCAGATATTTTCAAAGATAAAATATACAATATTTAAAATTATTAAAATTTTTATCAATGGTAAAAAAACACCACCTTTCTGTTTTCATTAAAAATATTTTTTCAATTACATTGCTTTTACCCAAAATGTTGCATTTTTAGTTAGAGCGCTGTGATTGAATTTGTTTCATTATTTTTTAAGGTCTTGATTTAATACTTTGTGACATAGTGATTTAAGGTTCAGTTCTAAGGTCAGTTTATTTCAATTTTTGGTTTTGAAATATACCACCCAGAACTGCTGGGAAAACTGGAAGATAGTATGGCAGAAACTAGGCACAGATCAACTTCTTATACCATATACCAAAATAAGGTCAAAATGGGTACATGATTTAGAGATAAAGGGTGACACCATAGGTAAATTGGGAAAGGAAGGAATAGTTTACCTCTCAGATCTATGGAGAGAAGAAGAATTTATGGCCAAACAAGAGAGAGAGAATATTATGTAATGCAAAATGGATGGTTTTGATTACATTAAATTTAAAAGGTTTTGTACAAACAGAAGTAATGCAGCCAAAATTAGAAGGGAATCAGAAAGCTGGGAAACAATTTTTACAGCCAGTGTTTCTGATAAAGGCCTCATTTCTAAAATATATAGGGAACTGAATCAAATTCATAAGAATGCAAGTCATTCTCCAATTGAGAAATGGCCAAAGGATATGAACAGGCAGTTTTTGGATGAAGAAATCAAAGCTATCTATTGCCATATGAAAAATGCTCTAAATCACTACTGATTAGAGAAATACAAATTAAAACAACTCTGAGGTACCACCTCACACCTATCAGATTGACTAATATGACAACAAAAGGAAAATAATAAATGTTGGGGAAGCTGTGGAAAAATTGGAACACTAATGCATTGTTGGTGGAGCTGTGAACTGATCCAACCATTCTGGAGAGCAATTTGGAACTATGCCCAAAGGGCTATAAAACTGTGCATATCCTTTGACCTAGCAATACCACTATTAGGTCTTTATCCAAGAAAGATAATAAAAAAGGGAAAGGATCCATATGTGCAAAAATATTTATAGCTGCTCTCTTTGTGGTGGCAAAGAATTGGAAATTGAGGGACTATCCATCAACTGGGGAATGGCTAAACAAGTTGTGGTATATGAATGTAATGAAATACTATTGTGCTGTAAGAAATGATAAGCAGGCAGATTTCAGAAAAATCTGGAAAGTCTTACATGAACTGATAATTAGTGAAATGAGCAGAACCAGGAGAACATTGTACACAGTATCAACAACATTGTGTGATGATCAACTATGATAGACTTACCCCTTCTCAGCAATAAAATGATCCAAGATAATTCCAGAAGACTCATGGTGGCAAATGCTCTCCACATCCAGAAAAAAAAACCCTGTAGAATCTGGATGCAGATTTAACCATACTGCTTCTACTTTTTTGTTTCTCTTTTTTGAGGTTTTTTCCCCCTTTTGTTCTGATTCTTCTTTCACAACGTGACTAATGCAGAAATATGTTTAATGTTGATTGTACATACATAACCTATATCAGATTGCTTTCTGTCTTAGGGAGGTGGGAGGGAAGGAAGGGAGAGAGAAAAATTTGGAACTAGAAATCTTATAAAAACAAATGTTGAAAATTATCTCTACATGTAATTAGAAAATAATAAAATACTGCCATGATAAAAAAAAAGAAATATACCACTGAGAGACAGTTGGGTACAAATCAAGAACCTCAAGAGTAGATGCTCCTACTAAAGCAAGATTATCATTTTTCACTTCCGTCCGCCTATTATGTAAAGATTTTTGTTGAAATTCAGCTAGTAAATTTTCATCTTTCCCAACATCTGGCATCAGGGATGGGTGGACATGGAAGTCAGGTATGCTGGAACCAGCTTGTACCAGGAGGGATGATTGTTAAATTTCCAGTGTGAGCACATGTGCCTCAGAAATCAGCAAGGCTGGCTCTAAATCAAGGCTTAATTTATTTCTTAAAAAATATTTTTAATTTTAAATTATTTATTTGGTGAGGCAATTGGGGTTAAGTGACTTGCCCAGGTTCACACAGCTAGTAAGTGTCAAGTGTCTGAGGCTGGATTTGAACTCAGGTCCTCCTGAATCCAGGGCCAGTACTCTATCCACAAGGCTTAATTTATTATTTTATTTGTTGTCTTGACTTAAGAAAGTGATGGAAAAATATTAGTAATGTAGATTAAATTTAAAAGTGCAGCACACATTTTCAAAGAGCTGGTTTTTAAACATTTGTCAGCATATCCCTGCTTAGCTCTCAGGTTAAGGGAGCTACTTTTTTTTTTTGAGGCAATTGGGGTTAAATGACTTGTCCAGGGTCACACAGCTAGTAAGTGTCTGAAGCTAGCTTTGAATTGAGGTCCTCCTAATTCTAGGGCCAGTGCTCTATCCACTACACCACCTAGCAACCCCAAGAGGGTTAGTGTTCAAGATGAGAAGAGGGCAGCAGAGGGGCACAAGGCAAGATGCCCAGTGATGGATGACTTTCCTCATTTGCTTCCAAGAGGTTCCTGTGGGTTTTCCCAGACTTTGGAACTGAGGTTGCTAGTCTGAGATAGTTCTCTGCTTGGTTACTTGGGTCTCAAGCTCACTGGCAACAATAGGTACCACCACCTCTCATGTTCTGCTGGATGCTGTTGGTGCTTGCTCATGTTGCTGCCACAGCTGTGTCTGCTCTGTCACATTCTCCTTATTGTAAGTCTTCCCTGGCTCTCCTTTGTTTTCCCAGAGGTGTTGAAAGGTAGCAAGGAGCTCATGTCTTTGGGCTATATCCCATCCCTCACATGCCCCCTTGGTCAATCTGGTTGCCTGGAGCCATGTATGATCCTTTGCCCCAGGATTCTATGTGGCATCCCCGTCAGTCCCAAGTTTTGGAGCACACACCCAATCCATCCACCTTGGAAGGGGTCCCAATCCTAAAGAAGCTGTACTGGGAGCACTAATTGCTAACTGTTCAGTGCAGTCCATCCTGGGTACAGACAGACAGGGGAAAAAAAAGCAACAAAGGCAGGTAGTGGGTACAAGCCCATTGAAGAGCTCTGGAGATACTTTCTGTGTTCAAAGGTTCTGGGCAGTATTCTTTTATTATTTCTTGCATTATGATGTTTAGGTTTTTTTGACTTGTCAGGTTCTTTTGGTTTGTTTGTTTGTTTAGTGAGGTAATTGGGGTTAAGTGACTTGCACAGGGTCACACAGCTAGTAAGTGTTAAGTGTCTGAGGCCGGATTTGAACTCAGGTACTCCTGAATCCAGGGCTGGTGCCTTATCCACTGCGCCATCTAGCTGCCCCATTTTTGTTTGTTTGTTTGTTTTTTGTTCTTTTGGGAGACATATAATCCTTAAATTGTTTCTGTACATCTATCAAGGTCAATATGCTTTGCTTATAAAGAGATCATGTTTTCCTTTAATGTTACTGAGTTTTTCTTCTCTTGTTCCAGATTGTCCTTCCTTTCTCTGTATTTGCATTCCTAATCATTTGCTCTCTCTTTTATTGTTTTGGTGAGTTTTGCTACCATGGATTCAAGTTTTCTATTTTGCCAGTTATTTCTGCTATGCAGAGCCATGACTTCTGCTTTCACATTCTTGTTTCTCTTGTAAATCACTTGGGAACATCCTTCTATTGTTCTATATTCTTTTGGGTATCCAAAAGGTTCTCTGCCTCTTCAGGTATTGATTCATTTTTCCTTTGTTTTGTAATATTTATTCATAGACATTCAGACTCTTACCTGATCTAGATGACATACTTTCTGGTTATTAAAATCTTCCCTGTTAGTTTATCTGTTCATACTCAAGGTCTTTAACTGAATTTTCTTCCTCCTGAAATCTTTTTGTAATCATTTCCCTTATATTCTCCCATTGTTCATATTCTGATTCCTTCACCTTTGATATTGGTTATCCCAGGGGTTAGATTTCAAAACTGTCTAAGCTTCCTTTTATGCTGGGGAATCCATGTTTCACCGGCTTTGGTCTTGGCTTCAAGGGACTTCAGGGCAGGGGGATGGTGGAGAGAGGCAGGGATAAAAGATAACTGGCCACAGTTGGAAGCCAGTCCCTTTGCTTCAGGCCTGGTGGAGCCAAACACATGTTGGCATCCTATCCTGATTCCCTCTGTTCCCCAGTTTTCTGACTGAGTACCATTGCAGCCAGAGTAAGTTTCTGGGTTTTAAAAAAAATTTTCTGTGGTGACAGGGGGAGAGGGGCATGGAGTTCAGTTCTGCTGCAAGCCCTTGGGTCAGCGTGTGAAACCCTGACAGTGCAAGGTGTTTGGTGGGAGAAAAAGTGGTGAGTAAGCACCACTTTAGGGACTAGTCTTTTCTGATGTTAATTAATCAGGTTGTTATTTGTTAGGTTTCCTGATGTTTTAGACAACGGAGACAGTTGAAATTGCCTAATCTCTTGAGGATAATTCCTATTTTGGAGCATTCTGAGAGTCTGCTAGGGTTAGAGAAAGTCTCTAGTTCTACATCTTTTTGGTCAAGTTACCCAGAATTACTGAACACCTATTCTAATATTTCCTTCTTGTGCCCCCTGGGTCATCTTGTGCATCTTTAAGGTTGTGTGCATTCCATTATGGAGACCACTGCCCCAGAGGGCAGGGATAGAAGCAATGAGTAGAACTTATAGAGAGACAGCTTTAGATTGTATGTAAGGACAAATTTCCTAACATTTAGAAATATTCAGAAATGGAGTGGACTGCCTTCAGAGGCTATGGATCCCTCATCACCAGAAATTTTCAACTATAAGCTAGATAACTAGTCATCTGCAAAGATAAAGAAGAGGTACTTAGGTTTGGGTTGTATAGATGACTTCAATGGACCCTTTCATCTTTGAGATTCCATAATACTCAAGATCCTAATGTCTGTCTTCATTCAGACTTTACTGGATAACACACCAAAGCTACTAAAGCCCATTTTGTATCTCAAAATTACTACCACTGGTCCTTGCCTAGTTTCATCATTCTCTTTTGCTCAATTGAGACAGTTCCAAGTGGGGGGGGGGACTTAAAAGGAGTATGGTACAGTTGAAAGTGGGATATTATACATTGGGTTCTAGAAAGGACCATTGTATAGATCAGAGTTATTGTCTTTCACAGTTTATTTTTAGAATATTGCTGTTGCTGTGTACCTCATTCTCTTGGTTCTACTCACTTTACTTTGCATCAGTTCATATGAGTCCTTCCAGATTTTTCTGAAACCTTGCCTGTTATCAATTGTTACAGCATGATAGTATTCCATCACATTCACGAAGAATCAGGCACAACTGAAATGACTGAATGACAACATTTATGGCTTATTTGATTTCATTTTCTTACACAGAGAACTATTTAAGTATTCTATTTTCTCTTCTGTTAATCTGGGCAATTCATATTTTTTTTGTAAATATTCATCCATTTCATTTAGATCAGTGTTGTTGGTACATAGTTTGTCAAAATAGTTCTAATAACTTCTTTAATTTAATTTTGTTTGGTTGTGCAGTCACCACTTTAATTTTTCGATGCTGGTAATTTGGTTTTCTTCTTTCTTTTTAAAAATCAAATTAGCCAGTGGTTTATTTACTTTATTGTTGTTGTTGTTGTTGTGTGTGTTTTTAATAAAACCAGCTCCTAGTTTTATTTTTTAGTTCAATGGTTGTTTTTACTTTTTTTTGAGGGGCAATGAGGATTAAGTGACTTGCCCAGGGTCACAGAGCCAGTAAATGTCAAGCGTCTGAGGACATATTTGAACTCAGATCCTCCTGAATCCAGGGCCAGTGCTTGTTTTTACTTTTAATTTCATCAATCTCTCCTTCAATTTTCAGGATTTTCATTTCAGGCTTTAATTGTAGATTTTTAATTTGGGTTTTTAGGGTTTTCTTAACTTGCACACCCAATTTGTTGATTTGCTCTTTCTATATTTTGTTGAGATAAGCATTTAAAGACATAAATTTTCCCTTAAGTAATGTTTTGGCCCCATCCCACAAATTTTGGCAAATTGTTTTATTGTTGTCATTATCTTTAATGAAATTATTGATTATTTCTATAATTTGTTCGTTGACTCATTCATTTTGATTTTTTTTTTAGTGAGGCAATTGGGGTTAGGTGACTTGCCCAGGGTCACACAGCTAGTAAGTGTTAAGTGTCTGAGGCCAGGTTTGAACTCAGGTACTCCTGACTCCAAGGCTGGTGCTCTATCCACTGCCCCACCTAGCTGCCCCCATTCTGATTTTTAAGGAGTTATTCTTCAGTTTTTTTGACCTTTTGTCAAGTTACTAATTCTTTTTTCTGACCAATTTCTAAGAGTCACAGTGTTTGTTTCAGTTGCCTTCATGGTCACTGGAACAAATTGTTCTCATTTCCCTGATCTGCTGGGGGACATCTGCTTGGAATAAACATTGCCCTAATTCACCAATGGACTTGAAGCATGTTGGTTACCCTCAACCTGGTTTACCCATCTGCTGAGATGGTTTTATCAGGATGTGGCTACTGGGCATGCTACAGTTTCTTAGAGCCATAAGTGAGAGTTGAGTGACAGGTGAACACCAAAAGTGGATGACAGTCCTGAAGAGGGCTTGCAAACCTTCACATCAGAGGTGCTAGTACTACCTGAACACCCCAAACAACCTCAAACTTAGAGCTTGGTCCAACATGGAAGACACCAAAGTCATCTACTGCATCATGGGCCATCACTGGTAATCTTGACTTTGCTATGCAACTTCTATGACTCTGGGAGAAAGAGTGAGGCTGACAACTTTGCACAACTCTGCATCATTTAAATCCAATTCATGCACAAGTCAAGATATCACTCTGCGGTGTCATTGGCCTTCTTCAAAAAAATGAAGGATGAACAACAACTGCAAATCTCTTTTTTTTAAATAAATTTCTTCCATAAATCTCATTTATTTCCTGAATTTCTCCTCTTATTTGATAACTTTTTTTTGCTCTTTTTAAAAAGCTCTCTTAGGAATTTTTGTTGTGCTTGTGTCAAATATGCATTTTTCTTTGAAGTTTTGCTTGTAGATGTCTTCAAGTCATAGTTTTCTAGGTTTGTGTCTTGATCTTCTTTGTCACCACAGTGGCTTTTTATGGTCAAGTTCCTTTTTTGTTATTTGCTCATTTTCCTAGCCTATATGTTGACTTTGGACTTGATGTTAAAGTCGGGCTCTAAGGGGCAGCTAGGTGGCACAGTGGATAAAGCACTGGCCCTGGATTCAGGAGGATCTGAGTTCAAATCAGACACTTGACACTTACTAGCTGTATGACCCTGGGAAAGTCACTTAATCCTCATTGCCCTGCCAAAAAAAAGTCAGTCTCTGCTCACCTCTGTCAGGGAGGAATGTCTGGCCTGAGTTTCTTTTTTAAAATTTCCTTTTGCTTCTTTCACAGCTCAGTCTGGGGGCTTATAAGTTTTCAGGGTTTCTAATGTGGTGTGGTCTAGGGAAGAAGTCTGTTCACCGCCCTCCTAGTCTATGTCCTCACACACTTAGGGACCCTTCTGCCTCATAACAATGACTGCTCCTATCCATCCTGGAACTGTGACCCATAACTGAGTAATGGGCAACAGAACTCCTAGACAAGGACTACTCCTCTTCGTCTTGCAACTATGGTCCTTTGAAACTATGATGTGGAACTTGGTAATGGGCAACAGAACTGCCAAATGACACCCAATTCTATGCCCAGTGCTAGTACAGGGGTTCCCTGGGATCTCTTTATATATTGTCCCCTTACTGTACTAGAGTGCTGGTCTACTCCCCTCTCCCCCATGCTGCTGCAACCTCACCTTAGTGTCCAGTCACTGGGTGCTGCTTCTACTGCACTGTACACATGGTCAGTCCCCAAACCAAGCTATTCCCAAGCTGCTCTGAGCTGGAAAAATAGCTCACTGTGACTTTTTTCTTGGTTTTTCCGCTCAGAATTCAGTTTAATACATTTTTGTGGTTATTTTAGGAGAGCTTTTGGGGGAAGTTTTGGGCAGTTGTGACCTCTCGCTCCACCATCTTTATCTCCATTCCAGGTAAAAAGCTTTAAATGCCAAACAGGAGTTTCTACTCAATACTGGAGCTCATGGTAAACTACTGTAGTTTATTGAGTAGAGATGTGGCAGAGCCTTGTTTCAGGAAAAGCATGTTGGTGATTAAGTGGAGGATGGACTGACCTGGGGAGAGACTTGAAGCATGGTGACCAATTAGAAGGATATTGCCTAGACCTGGAAGAAATAATGAAGGCCTGAACTAGGGTGGTGACTATGTGAGTGGAGAAAAGAAGTATATGTGAGAGATGTTATGAAAATCTAGAAATTGATTGGCTATGTGAGCTGAGTGAGAGTGAGGGATTGAGGATAACACCATGGTGGCAAACTTGGGTGACTGGGAGCCCTCAACAGAAATGGGGAAGGTCAGAAGTAGGATAGGTTTTGAGGGAAAAATAATGAGTTCTGTTTTGGATATGTTGTGTTTGAGACACCTATGGGAGCATAGTTTTAATTATATAATAAGCAATTGGTGATGTGGGACTGGAGCTCAGGAGAAAGACTAGTGCTAGATATGTTGATCTGAGAATCATCTGTGAAGAGATGGTAAGTAAATCCCCTGGAAAATGATGAGCTCTGCTTTAGTCTTCTTACCTGGTTCAAAAGAGGCTAATCACTGAAACATCAGTGAGTTGATTCAGGAAACAGAATTTCATCAGTAATAAAGAAAACTGAAAAGAACAGTTTAGTTGGGGGGGTCAGGATGAGAAAGTGGTGGTATGTATAGTATAAGCTAAATTTATCTCATGGCTCTTTATTGCTAAGCACCAATGTCAAAATATGGCATGTTTAAAGGCCAGATTCATTAACATGCCATTTGTTTTGTTGGATTTGGGGAAGAGGGGATGGAAAAAGAGAGAAAGCCATAGGCAGAGAATGCATTCTTTTCCCCATGGGATAATTACTGGGTTTGGATTGATTCTGAAAAAATCTGAGGAAGTCAGTAAATCAAAGGACCCAGAAAACTATGGAAACATTCTTCTCCAAGTTGGAATGTTGCTGATGATGGAGGGCGACCTGGATATCAGCTTCTTTCCGGCTGCCACCAGGTGTTAGTTTGTTCTTCCTGAACCTGAGATCCAAGAAAAACACCTACTCAAGTCCTTTAAAAATGAACAAAAACAACCCCATTCCATATCCTTGGGCTTTTTTTGGGGGGTGGGCAGGGATGCTTTCTGTGAAATGAAGTTTGGGGGAGAAAGTAATTTGTGCCCTACATTTAAAATGATGTTTTTTCCAGGCTATTATGTGGGAGCAAAGCAAGTTCTCTTGCACCGCAAAACAAATCTAGATGCTCCCTGCTTCCCATATTTTCTCAGACTCTAGTGTCTTCCTCCCTCTTTTATTCTCCAAGGGACTGCCAAGATGGTGGGTTCTCAGGTTAGGTCAAGAGACATTAAAATGGAGTAGAGTTGGACAGTTGCTCAGGAGGTTAAATGGAGACCAGAGCTTCGGAAGCTCCTGGTCTTAATCTTGTTCAGCCACCTGCATGCTGCTCATCCTTGGTAGCTCGGTGATGCAGTAAATAGAGTGGTGGGCCTGTAATTAGGAAGACAAGTTCAAATCTCTCTTCAGACACTTACTGGCTGTGTGACCCTGGGCAAGTCACTTACCCCCTGCCTCCCTCAATTTCCTCAACTGTAAAACAGACATAATAGTTCCTACGTCCTGAGGATCAAGCAAGGCAAAATTTGCAAAGTGCATAGCAGAGCCTGGAAAATAGTAAGTAGGTGTTTGTTGCCTTCCCCTTTGAATAATTTCCTTCATCTTTCTCAGGCATACAGTGAGAAATCACATTTCTATCTTGATCTCAGCTCTCTGTCTCTGTCTCTGTCTCTGTCTCTGTCTCTGTCTCTGTCTCTGTCTCTGTCTCTCTGTCTCTCTCTCTCTTTCTCTCTCTCCTTCCCTCCACATTGGGAGAAAGATTGGAATCCCTCCCAATTCAATTCTATTCAATTAAAGAAGAGCCTTCTAAGGGGCAGCTAGGTGGCGCAGTGGATAGAGCACTGGCCCTGGATTCAGGAGGACCTGAGTTCAAATCCGACCTCAGACACTTAACACTTACTAGCTGTGTGACCCTGGGCAAGTCACTCAACCCCAATTGCCTCACCAAAAAAAAAAAAAAGAAGAAGAAGAGCCTTCTAGGCTCCAGGCATTGTGATAGATGCTGGGTATACAAAGTAAAACAACAACAACAACAACCAAACAAACAAAACAAAAAAAAACAACTGTCCTTGCTCTTAGTGAGTTTGCATTCTCTGAGAAGCCATGCTTCTTCCTACTAGTAGAATGATTCTCACCTAGTATAAGCCCATAACTATATTTTTTCCAAAAGAAAGGAATTAATTTCTATTAAAATAACTGCAAGTAGGAAAGGAGGAGGTATAGAATGGTCTAGAGCCAGGCTTTCCTTCAGGCTCAGCTAGATTCCATACCCACATTATTAATAACTCACATTTCTATAGTATTTTGTGCTTTCCAAAGTACTTTCCTCATAAAACATTGAGGTAGATAGTTTGGACTTGGGGGCTTGACCCATGATTACATTGGCATAGGGAACTCCTTTGAGAAAATTCCCCCTACCAATGCAGATGTGAAATTTATGGTCTTAGATCGTCACTTTGAACACTGAGAGGTTAAGTGATATATTTAGGGTCACTCAGAGAATATGTACCCAAAGCAGGGTCTGAAATGAGGTTTTCTTGTCTGCAAGGTCAACTATCACTCTCTCTTGCTAGGACCATGCTGCCTCTCTGGTAATATGATGATCATTATGTCCATTTTACAGATGAGGAAACTGAGGCTCAGAGAGGTATTAAGTAATCTGTGTTTACTCAGCTATACAATATATGTGGCAGCAATTTCTGGGAAATCTTTCAGAGCACATTTCTTTCCTTTGTTGTTGTTGAGTTGTAGTAAGTGTTTTTATGAACTCATTTGGAGTTTTTGTGGCAGGGATACTGGAATGGTTTTCCATTTCCCTCTCCAGCTCATTTTACAGATGAGGAAACTGAGGCAAGCAGGGGTTAGGGAATTGCCCAGGATCACATAGTAAGTATATGAGGCCAGATTTGAATTTTACAGATGAGGAAATTGGGCTTTAACCAAATGGTCTTTAACCAGATGGTCAATGGCAGAAGTCCAGTTATAACTTGTCTGCTGACTACAGCATAGAGGCAGTCCACACATTAAAAAGACCAGCACTGTCCTACCATGTTGGTGACTTTCCCTCTGGGTGGTTAGTTGGAGTTTTTAGATTGCTTTCAGTTTCTGTTTTTAGATTTGATTCTCTTAATTTTCTCACTGAGGAGATTGGAAGTGGACACCACAGGAAGGGCTGACTGGGAAGTGAAGGGTTTGAGAAGATGGTACTCTTCACCTGCCTAGCCTGCTCAAGGAAAATGTCCTAGAGTGGTCAGACCTGAAACAAATCATAGTTAAGAAGATGTTAGTAAAAACTGAGGGAGAAGAGGGCCTAAACCTTTCTTTTTGTGTAGAACACACATTAGGGTTTTATCTAGAGTTGAATGGCAAAATAAGATCGAAAACTGGACTGTAAAGTCAGGATAGACCAAAGTAGACGAACTAAGATAGCAAAATCTCCTTTGTGTAGACTCCATGGATTAATTCAACAACCATTAAGTTTATACTCTGTGTAAAAGACATGATAAAATTGGTAATAATTTGAATGGGACACTTGAAATTTATCTACAGTTCTTGTAAGATTTAGAATTTATAGGGATCCTAGAGAGACACTGTGGAGAGAGAGAGAGAGCACGCGCGCGCCACCTTGAAGTGGGAACACCTGGCTTCACACACTGTCTCTAACACATCTTGGCTATTTGACTCAGAGTAGGTGGATTAACTTCTCAGACCTTTAGGCAACCAACTCTCTAAGACTATGGGTTGTAGGAAAAGGGCTAATATGCTTATGTTGAGGAAATATTTCACTGGGATCTGCTCACACTGATGAAATCAGAAGTACGGTTCCCTGTCTATCCCCAAAGAGAGCTCCAGGTCCAACCTCATTAGTACAGTGCTGGGTTTGGATCCCAGCTCTATTACAAAAAACATTTTTTTAATTAAATTTTCTTTTCTTTTAATTAGCAAGCATTTATTTTCTCTCCTCCCCCCTGCACTGAAAAAAAGAGGAAAAACTTTGTCAAATATGCAGTCAAGCAAAACAAATTCTCAATTTGTGTCCAGAAACTTAGATATCTTTATGCATTCATAAGTCCATCACCTCTCTGTCAGCAAGTGGCTGGCATCTTTCAGCACGTCTGCCAGAGTCACAATTAGTCATTACATTGATCAGAATTTTCAAATCTTTCAAAGTTGTTCAATAATGTTGTTGTTATTCCTGTATAAATTGTTCTGCTGGTTCTGCTAATTTCACTCTGCATCAGTGCACATCTTCCCCAGTTTCTCTAAAACTATCCATTTTGTACAGTACAATAGTATCCATTATATTCATATTTTGTAATTTGCTTAGCCATTTCCCAAATGACAGGCACCTTTTTAATTCCCAATTCTTTGCCAGCACACAAAAAAGAGCTGCTGTAAATATTTTTGTATTATAGGATCTTTTCCTTGTTCTCTGATCTCTTTGGGATATAATCTCTATGTTCTGCTTTTTACTTTACTACTCATATGACTTTGGTCAACGTATTTTACATCTCTGAGGCTAAGTTTCTCACCTGTAAAATGATAAGATTGGACTAGTTGGCCTCTGAAATGCCTCCCAGCCCTAAATCCATGATTCAGTGCTCCCTCATTTGACAAAAGCAGAAACGGAGGCCAGAGAAACTTGCCTAGGGTCACAGAGTTGGTAAGTAGAAGAGCTAGAATTTGCACCCAGTGCATGTTCCTCCAAATCTGGTGTGGGGTCAAAGGGGAACTACACAAGCTTCAGAGACTTTGCAAATTAAATATGCAAATGTGATGAAGGAATATTTGAGATGTAAAAACAAAACAAAGCCCAAAACGTTTCTAGCACATTTTTTTTCTAGAAATTTAACAGCAGCCCTTCATCAAAAACAAAACAAAACAAACAAAAACCTACTAATCACAACTTTCTTGATCTGTTCCCTAAAGTAAGGCCACAAAGGAAAACTCCTTTGAGGAGACTACTGGGATATACCTTGATAACCTAGTTTAAAGCATTATATGTGCTTGACAGTAATAAAACTATATTTATTTTAAAATTTTATAGCATGTTTGTTCTTAATCTTAAATGGTTTCCTCCCAGTTAGTCCAAGTTCATGAGGTCTTCCTTTATTTCAAAACAAGACTCCCTCCAGAGTCAAGGACATCATAAACTACCAGAACCAGAGGCTGAAAGAGCTACTGAATTCATTTTCACTCCCTCACAGCTTTTCCTTTGGGGCTGAGTGGTTTCCTTGTTTCAGTATGGAATACACTGATCATAAAATGGAAACTATCCAGAAAGAGTCATGCATTAAATACAAAATATTAGAAAATGAACTCATGGGAAATGACCCTTAAAATCCACACCACCCCTCCAGGCTGAGAGGGATTTCCCAACTCATCAACCATAAGTGAGCCATGATGATTCTAATTCTTTTTTTTTTAAAGATGCATCATAAAAACATCAGAAAATTAAGAGGAAATACCAAATGCTTGGACTGCCCTTCTTAGGGTCTCGTGTCCATTTTGGATTACCACAATTTTTTAAAAAATGATATTGAGAAACTTTAGGAGCTAGAGAATAGTGACAAAGGTGATCAAATGGTTGAGTGATAGGTTTTATTAGGACAGTTTAAAGAAGTTCCAGGTTTTCAGCCTAGAGAAAAGAAGGCTAAGGTTTTACTTGTTTATTCTCTTCAAGTATATTCAGGGTTTTTAATGACAGGAGTGCTTACCATGTGTCCTTAATATCTATCGAAGATCTAATAAGAGGAAATGAGTAGTGACTTTGTTTTGCTGTAAGGGAGACCTTCTTGACCACTAGTATGACTAAATGCTGGCATGAGCTAATGAGAGAGACTGTGGAGCCCAAGTCCCTGAATTGTTTTGAAAAAGGAATAAGACAATCATCTATCCTGGAATGGCATATCCATTTCAAGGAAGAAGCCTGGCCCAGATAACTTTCTTTTTCATTTCTTAAGTTTGATCTACACTTTTGTTATTCACACCACATTCCCGTCCTGATACGCCCTCTCCCCAAAGAATCCTTCCTTGTAACAAAGAAACACAACTGAGCAAAAGCAACAGATAAAGTGACCAAATCTAACAAATGTAGCTTTCCTCCTCCCCACCAAGGGGAAATGTGTTTTATCAATCCTCCAGAAACAAGGTTGATCATTGCATTTACTGTATGCTGAGGTCAGATGTCTTTTAGTGTCATTTTTATTTACACCACTGAGATCACTGGTTATTTAATTCTCCTACTTCTGTTTTCTTCATTCTGTAACATTTCATATAAGTCATCCCATATTCCTCTGAATTCCTCATATTAGCCATTTCTTTCAACACAAGAACACTCTACCTATTACATTCATATATTACAGTTTATTCAGCTGTTCCCCAATCAATGAACATTCACTTTGTTTTTGCTTTTTTTTTTACCATAAAAATGCTCTTATGAATATTTTGATATATTTGGGAGTTTCTCCTCTGTCTTTGACCTCCCTTAGGGAATACGTCTAGAAAAGGGATCATGGATCAAGAGTATAAACAGGTTAAGTGACTTCGGTTGCATAATTCCAAGTTATTTTCCAGAACAGGCAACCAGATGATATCTTGAAGTATATTAGAGATTTGTGATTCCAATACCAAAGTCCTAAGCTTACAGAGACTGAGAGGAGAGAATCTAATGAAATTTAGGAGAATGAGTTCTGTGCTGTCGAAAACTATTATAGACAGGATGACAGATTTAGAACAAGAAAAGACCTTAGAGGACCCTTCCATTCTCCTTATTTTACAGATAAGAAAACTAATCTCTGGAGAGATTAAATGACTTGCTGAAGGTCACATAGCTATTAAGGGGCAGAGGAAGGATTTGAATACAGGCCTGCTGACTCCAAATCCGGCACTCTTTCCACTGTACCACACAGACTTATGAAAACATTCATTAAGCTACCCATTTATGAAACTTGTCTTTTGTGTCCTAATGTGGAAATGTCCCCAAATACCAGAAAATGAAAGGTCCTTTAGAGAAGAGATTACTTCCCTCTCTGTCTTTTTATCTCACAGAGTGCCAGGTACTATTTGAGGTGCTTAATAAATGCTTGTTGATTGACTGATTCTGACTTACCCAGAACACAAATTTAATAAAAGCTTGCAAATTGTTATGTGTCCAGAGCAAGAAGCAATCTATACATAAATATGGTTTGCCCATCTGTGTTGGACCTTAAGTTATCTACAACTCAGTTGCCTCATCTTTAAATTCATTCCTTAGGTGCTTATTTGTAAGAGTGATTTTGATCCTAAAACGCTTTTTTTCCAGGAAAGGATGTGGGTATGAATAACATTGGGGTTTGTTTGTTGAAAATATGAATCATCAGTCCTCATGACAACTATGAACTTCAGTATGCACAGTATGCAAAAGGTTAGGCAGCCTATATATTAGAATGGCTCTGTTAGGAATAAAGCGCTCCCTGAGACCACAGCCTTATTTAATGGGACAACGCCAATGAATGGTGCTGCAGGCCAATTTGCTAACTCTGGAATTATGACACTGGGTAGTTATTAACCCCAGACAATATCTTCTTCTTCTTTCTCCCAACCAATTGAATATAAAGGCTATTATTAGCCAGGCTTTCCCATTAACCAAAGGAGCAAATGTAAATATAATAAAATAAGATTAACATTTGTTTCAAGAGGCTATTTCTTACTGGCTTGGTTATTAGGATCTTACCACTTCAATTGACTAATATTATCTTGAGCATAACATTTTTCATTCTAAAAGTTCTTTTTTTAGAGGCAGAGTTGTATAGAGGACAGAACAGTGGAGGTGAATTTAAGCCTGGGTTTGAGACCCAACTCTTACTACCTTTGTGACCTTAGGTAGGTCACTGAGACTCTCTGGGACTCAGGTTACTCATTCACATTTGCCCCAATATCATCAAATACAAATACATCCAATAATTTCTAATTTAGTCTGTAAACATATGAGAAAAATCCATCACCTGCTACTATAGCACCTTCCTAGAACTCTGCTCCCTTTCATAGCTAAATTCCTGAATCCTCCTAAGTACTTCTCAGCCCTTTGCAATCAGACTTCTAACCCTGGAAGCAAAAGTATGCTGGTAAATGTTTAACAACCGGCTCTCTGGAGGAAAATGTATCCAGGACAAACTTTTTTTTGGCAGGGCAATGAGGGTTAAGTGACTTGCCCAGGGTCACACAGCTAGTAAATGTCAAGTGTCTGGGGCCAGATTTGAACTCAGGTCCTCCTGAATCCAGGGCCGGTGCTCTATCCATTGTGCCACTTAGCTGCCCCCTGTAGATAATTTTCAAATGGATATAGTCAGCCTTAATCTTTCTCTGGAATTACTGTCCTACAATAAAAACTACCCACTGAACATCTCCACCTGCGTGTCCCATGAGCATCTCAAACTGAACATGCCTTGAATGGAACTTGTTTTATTCTTCCCTTGCCCACAAAGTCATCCCTCTAGTAAACTTTCCTATTTCTCTTAAGGGCAGCTAGGTGGTACAGTGGATAGAATGCTGGGCTTAGAATCAGGAAGTCTTGAGTTTAAATCCACCCTCAGACACTTAGTAGCTATGTGACCCTGGGCAAGTCACTTCACCCTGTTTGCCTCAAAAGGAAATGGCAGACCATGCAAATATTTTCCCCAAGAAAACCTCAAATGGGGTCTTAAAGAGTCGGACCATGACGGAAGAACAACACATCTCTTTAAATCATTTGTATGTACTATATATTTAATTCCTTGTCTTACATGTTCTATTCACTGCCCCATTCCCACCCCCAGAAAAATGTAAGCTCTGTGAGGGTAGGGATTGTTTTGTTTTAATCTCTGTATGTCTAGAATTTAGCACAAGACAGCATGCATAATAGGCACAGTGTATAAAGCACTGGCCCTGGGTTCAGGAGGATCTGAGTTCAAATCCGGCCTGAGATACTTGACACTTACTAGCTGTGTGACTCTGTGCAAGTCACTTAAGCCTCATTGTACCACCAAAAAAAATTTATTTTAAAAAATAAATAAATTGAATTGAATTGAAACTTAGCCCTGTTGGACTTTGTGTAACAGACACAGTTCAACATTGGACCCATATTCAGTCTTTTCAGATTGTCAGTCTTGCCAGAGTTCATTCACACTCCCCTGATATGGCATTTGAGAGCCCAGGCTTATCTCCTCACCACAGTGAGGCATCAGAATCAGATTTTCATGGAAGTTCCTTTTTGCTTTGTCTTATTTCCCAGGATTATCATGAGGAAAAAGTTAGACAATGGTGTTAGAGCTTGGTAAATTTGAAAGTCTTTTCCAAATGCCAAATGTAGTTCAAACTGATCTTATGCTGTGGATTCTATCATATTGCAACTGGATCTTTGAAAATGAGAAAATGTGTCTTTCTTTGTAGTCCCAAGAGTGTTTCAAACACAATTTGGCTGAAACATCAGATTCTAACGATGCAGTAGGGTGCTGAATTTTGAGTCAGGAAGACCTTGAGTTTGAATCCTGTCTCAGACATTTATTTCTTTTAAGATGTGTGACCTTGGACAAATGGTTTAACCTTTCTCAACTTCAGTTTCCTCATCTGTAAAATGGTGATAATAATGATGATACCCACTTCATAGTGTTGTACCTCATACAAAATCTTTGCAAAGTTTATAAACCTTAAAAGGCTAAATAAAGGCTAGCTAATGCAGAAAAAGGGCACTAATTATAGAATATTATGGCTGAGGGGGCAGCCAGGTGGTGCAGTAGATAAAGCACTAGCCCTGGATTGAGGACGACCTGAGTTCAAATCCGGCCTCAGACACTTCTCACTTACTAGCTGTGTGACCTTGGGCAAGTCACTTAACCCTCATTGCCCCCCACACAAAAAAAGAATATTATGGCTGGAAGGGACCTCAGAGGTTATTTACCCAACAGCCTAATTTGACAAATAAGTTAACTCAAGTCTAGAGGTGGAAGTGACAAGCGACTTACCAAGGGTAATAAGTGGCAGAGCCAGGATTTGAATCCAAATCCTGAGTCAAAATCCATAACACTTTTTACTTCATCACGCATTCCTGCTCTTTGGGATCTGACGATGTATGCACAGCACTTTGTAAATTATAAGGCATTATGTAAAAGTAAGCCCTAAACTGTGTCAGGGCAGGAACAAGCATTGTTTAACCTTGTTACTGGCACTCTGGTTTCTTTTTTTTTCCATTTCTACAAACATTTATTAATTTCCTACTTCATGAAAAGTACTGTAATTATTATTACAGTATGTCAATGTTCATGAGTGTTCAGTTTTCATAGGTTTACATAACATGATTGTTCATGAACTCTTTTTTTCTATGTCCTACTGTATTTTTCTTCTTTTTTTTTTAGCTTTCAAGATTTGTTTTTATAAGATTTCTAGTTTCAAATTTTTCTCCCTTCCCCCCTCCCCAAGAAAGCAAGTAATCTGATATAGGTTATATATGTACAATAACATTAAATATATTTCTACATTAGTCATATTATAAGAGAGGAATCAGAGCAAAAAGGAAAAACAACAGCACCAAAAACAAAAGACATAGTATGGTTCAATCTGCATCCATATTCCACAGTTCTTTTTTTTCTGGATTTGGAGGGCACTCTGGTTTCTTTAAAAGGTTTGCTGCCATCTGTACTAGCCTAGAGTGGCAAGCAGAAGTTATACAGAAGGAGCAGATAGCTCCCTAACCTACACAGCTCCTTCCTAGGAAGATAGTGAATGAACATACAGCTTTTTGGTCTCTTGCCATTCCCTGTCCCCTTAGCACCCTTCCCCAAAGGCCTGCTGCTGGCTGCTGGTCCTAGTCACACAAAATTCCACATGTGCCAAGTAGGTAAAAGTTTGGGTTCCCCCTCCCCTTTATTTAGTGTTGTCAACCAGCTAACCAACTGGCTCAGCCAGTATTTTATGGCAGGAGAGAGAGCTAGCTACCTCTTATTCATTTCTCTATTGTAGTTCACGTGTAGTCCTGTGGCAGTGGTGGGGTTTTTTACATTTTCATTTTGTCAAACTGAACATCATTTCATGGGACTGACTTGTCCAATAATCCTGCCAGTAGAGAGTGAGAGACCTAAGGCACTGTCCTGACCAGTCATTGAATTGTCCCATGCCATAGGACAAGGCACTGAGAAGGGAATAAACACTTTACAAATATTATCTCAGGGGCAGCTAAGTGGCACAGTGGATAAAGCATCGGCCCTGTTTTCAGGAGGACCTGAGTTCAAATCCAGTCTCAGATACGTGACATTTACTAGCTGTGTGACCCTGGGCAAGTCACTTAACCCTCATTGCCCTGCAAAACAAAACAAAACAAAACAAAACGAACAAAAACAAATATTACCTCATTTGGTCCTCATTTTATAGGTAGATGCTATTATGATCCTCATTTTACACTTGAGGAAACTGAGGCAAACAGAGATTAAGTGACTTGCCTAGGGTTTTACAGCTAATATGAGTCTGAGGTCAGACTGGAGCTCAGGTGTTCCTGACTCCAGGCCTAGCATCCTATCCACTGCAGCACCAGCTCCCTCTGAAGTTGTATTGCTATTTATCTTCCTCTGGTAGATGGGGATGAGAACAAAACTGCATTTGCCACCAGTGTACCTCCCAGGGATGTTGTGAAGGTCAGTCAAGTACCATCTACATGGAAAGTGCTATGTGGGCACCCAATATTATGGGGGTGGTAATATCCCTGACAATGGAGCAAACACTCTCTTTTTATTTGTATATTTGTAGGAGCAGAGATTTAGACCTGGTGGAGAGCTTAGAGTCCAATCTCCTCATATTCTAGGTGAGGAAATTGCAGAGAGGTGAAGTTACCCTCCCAGAGTCACCCAGCTAGCAAATAACTTAGGTGAGATTTGAACTCAGTTCTTCCTGACTTCAAGTAGTCTATCTATACCATAAGACCTTGAAACATTAATGTGTTAATTACTTAATTCTGGCTTACTGAGTCTTTTTCCTTGTTGAAAAATGGTTTTATTATTTTTGTTTCATTTTATTTGCTTTTCTATCACCTTCATTTCTTTACCTGTCCTTCCCAGTGAACCCTCCCTTATAACAAATATTAAAAAAAAAAAAGGTTAGGAAAGCCAACGAATACATCTACCCAGCCTGGGTGACCTTCCCTATCTAGTGTCCCCCCACTTCTCCAACAAAAGGAGGGAGGTGAGTTTTCTATCATATTCACTCACCATTCGGTTTCATTTTCTTCCAGCACTATATTTGGTCCAAGAACAGGTTAACTCTTTGTAAAGGGAAAGCCTCTGCTACTTAGAAATAGGGAAGCTGGGGCAGCTAGGTGGTGTAGTGGATAGAGCACCGGCCCTGGAGTCAGGAGGAACTGAGTTCAAATCCAGCCTCAGACACTTAACACTTACTAGCTGTGTGACCCTGGGCAAGTCACTTAACCCCAATTGCCTTACTAAAAAGAGAGAGAGAGAGAGAGAGAGAGAGAGAGAGAGAGAGAGAGAGAGAGAGAGAGAAATAGGGAAGCTCTTCCCCCAGAAAAGACTGGACCAGCGCAGTGGGGTCTGTGACTCCGGCAAGGGCCCCTCCCTGCCTTCTTGTCTTTTCAGACCCAGCCCAGAGCCTCGAACAAGCTGAGATCTGGCTACTCCCTCTGGAGCCCCTGCCGCTCAGCCAGCTAGCTTTCCTGTTCTGGAATTAGGTCCTAATGATATTTATGCTGAGAGTATTAGAGGTCTGGATGTGCTTACGTGCATATAGACGCACATACAGGCACAATTTGATTTAGAGTTTACTATTAGGGATGTCTTCTGTTAGGCTTTCTTTTCTCCTTTTCCACTTATCCTGAGCCTTCGTTAATGGGCATCTGTCTGGAAGAGGGAGGGGCCAGGATGACTGGAGCAAGCCAGAGGCTGGATGGGCCCAGCAGCACTCACTGAGGAAATTGAAAGCACCTCAGAGTAGCCCAACCAGTCCAATCTACCTAATACAAACAGGGCTTGTTAGCAAAGGAAAGTGTTTCCCCACAATCCCCCAATCACCACATTCATTCTTCAGGAAAGGTTTCCACTTTCCCAGTGCCTCCACTGATGGCTCTCTCCAAAGCCAGCTACTGAAGGATTGTATTGTGCAGGCTTCGGGCCGCACAGCACACGCCTTCAGAATTCTTCTCAGGAATAGCTCAAGAATGCCTGGCTTCTCCTTGAGACTGTTCCTTTGCAGTCTCCATTAGGATTGCCACTGACTTGGCTCTGTCCGAGAGCCTGACAAATGCCTGGCCAGAGGCAAGCTCATTCTTTCCTAGTGAACTCGAAGTGCCCTCCTGTCTTTTCCCCCTCTCCCTCATGATATTTTGTTTACTTTCTTCCAAAGAGTTAGCATGTCTCTTATCATATAGCAATACTAATCATTATCGTGATAATAATGAGCTAGGCTTATAAAATACTTTATAAATATTATCACATTTTATCCTCACAACAATCCAGGGGGTAGTGTTATTATTCTCCTCATTTTAGAGGTAAAGTGACTTGCCCAGAGTCACACACAACATGTCTGAATCTAGAGTCTTCCTGACTCCACGTCTACCACTAGCAACCCTATGCCATGCCCTTTGCCACCTTCCTAGAATTTATATAGCACTTTAAGGTTTGTAAAGTATTTTATAAATATCATCTCATTTTATCCTCATAGCAATCCTAGGAGGTAGATACTGTCATTTTACAGATGTGGAAACTGAGGCAAATAGAGGTGAAGTGACTTGCCCAGGGTGACTCAGCTAGTAAGTAACTGAGACTGGATTGGAGCTTAGGCCTTCCTGACTCCAGGCCCAGTGCTCTATCCACTGGACCACCAAGCTGCCTGTTCTTTCTAAATCCTAAAGGATCAGCTTGTGCAGGCTTTAGCCTCACCTGCGTTCAGAATTCTTCTCAGGAATGGCCCAGGAATGTCCAGCCTTTCTAATTCCATTTTCTATACATGACAAATGTATAGAAAGAAAGGTCTTTGGCTCTATTATGTGTTTCTCACCACAGCCTATCACAAAATCTAGTGGTGAATTTCCACTAGGCAGAACTATGGATTCACAGAACAAGGAAAAGCCAGCTGGGTCTTTCTTTTTCTTTTTTTTTTCAAAAGGACCAGCTTCCCCACAGTTCAGTGCTAATGAGAGGCAAACTACTATGAAGCTTCTGGTTTCAGGATACTTTTCTATTTTTAGAAAAATGACCTCACATAATCCCAGTTATAACCAACTATGTTATTCATAAATCTAGGAGCAGTAATAGGCAGGCCTAGCCAGATGTGATATGCTCTGGATGATGTAAGTGAGTGTGGGAGTTAAGCCATACTTAAAAACAAGGACTGATGCTGGCAATGAATTTAGACAATGTATTTCATAGGACTCAACAATGGTGGGAGCCCAGGGAAGCAGAGAGGTAGCCTCAGGGGCGACTGTTAAAGAGTTTATCTTATCTTGCTAATGTGGCTCCTTACACATTATTACCACCCAAGAGAAATCCCTGTATTTTAAAGTAATAAGATAAGAGGTTACTAAATGCTTCAATCCAGATGTAGCATCAATGGGTTTCTTTGCTACAATAGTACCACATATGGTAACATCACAAAACATGTGAAGAACAAAATATTAGATTTCCAGATTTCAGGAGCATCTCATATTTGAAATGATGATACAACCATGGTATGCTAGTAACAGAGAGGGAGAGCAAGACCAATCAGAATTCCAGAGTAATCCTGTAAGCAATATATTCACTCAGCAAGTCTTTAATGAGCATCTGTGAGGAGCATTCCACTGGGCACCCTGAGGGAGACAACAAAACATTATGCAGGGTATCTTAGCTCAGGGATGTAAGTCCTATCATGTAAACCTTTTAGACTTCCTTCTTCATTCCATTCTTTTCCTTTTTTTAAGGAATACATTTATATCAATATTCTCCGTTTTTGCATCACCTCTATTTCCCAATGTATCCTATATAGTAATGTCCTAATTTTTCCTAATGAATAGAATTCCTTTTTATCTTTTGTTGTTGTTCAGTCATTTCAGTTGTGTCTGACTCCCCCGACTCCATTTGGGGTTTTCTTGGCAAAGACACTGGAGTGCTTTGCCATTTCCTTTTCCAGCTCATTTTACAGATGAGGAAACTGAGGCAAACAGGATTAAGTGACAGCTAGTAAGTGTCTGAGGTCAGATTGGAACTCAAGCCTTCCTGACTTCAGGTCCAGCACTCTGTTCACTGAGCCACCTACTTGCATTTATACTGTTTACATGAAAGCATTTTCATTTCACGTAACTAAATTTATCTATTTTCTCTTTTTAATTGCCTTTATCCTTTATTTTGTCAAGAACTCCCTTCCTAAACTTAATTGCTTTAAAATCCCAGCTAAAATCACACTTCTGCAAAGAAGCCTTTCCAGACCTCCCCCCTTAATGCCATTGGTTATTCCCAACTTTGTTGTTGATTATTTTCCCTATGTTGATTATCTCCAATTTATCCCGAATATGGCTTGTTTGTACATAATTGTTTGCATGTGGTCTCTCCTGTTAGACTGTGAGCTCCTTGTGATCAGAAACTCTTTCCCCCCTTTCTTTTTATCTTCAGTGCTTAGCACAGTGTCTGGTGCTCTATAAATGCTTGAAAGGGACCTAATCTGGTTCTCATCTAATCTTTCAAGGTATGATTTTTAATATTCAGGTCACATACCACTTTGGGTTCATTGTGATATACAGTGTAAGATGTTGGACTAAATTTAATTTTGGCAGACCATTTTCTAATTTTTTCCCAGTAATTCTTGTCAAAAATGAAGAATACTTTACTTGGTAATTTATATTTTCAGGTTTATCAAACTCAGAGTAACTGAGTTCAATTATTTTCAATTCTTCCTCATCTAGTCTTTATAACTCCACCAACCCTTTCTTCTACCATCTCTGAAGAAGGTCCCTTCTAGTTCTAAAATTTTATGGATGATGCAATAATGTTGATGAAAATCATGGAATGCTACAATCTTCATTGTCAAAACAGTTGGTGTGTCTAGGGGCAGTGCACCTATTACCGTTAAAAAACTTGTGGCCCATTTGTACCTGGGTGCAAAAAAATGGAATAAAAGAGATCTAAGAAATCCAAAAGTATATTTGATACATTTATACACAAATGCTTCAAGTATGAGGAACAAACAAGGTAGACTGGAGATCCTAGTGTAAAGACTTCATTTTGACCTCATAGCCATTACTGAAATTTTGTAGAATGGGGCCCATACCTGGCACAAGTTTTGGAAGACTATGGTTATGACCCTATCATCTTCAAAAAGTTGAAAGCCATCAGAGTTTCTTGTTTATGGACCTTAATAGGTTCCTTATTTAAATGGAACAGGATAGGTATGGGGAGAAGCAGTGTAAGATTACCAATTAATTACCAATTGCTCATATGAAGAAACCCAGGTCACATGGGGGAAAAGTATGGTGGAAAATATATGGATAAAGATCTATAGAGGCAGAAACAGAAGTGCTATTGTCATTCATGTGTGATACAGACCTCTGGGACAGAAAGGGGAAATTGATGAGAAGCTTGGGAAACAGACCTCAGGCCTGGCACAAAGGTGTGGTGTGGTTGTACTGGAAGACTTCAGTTTTCTAAATTGCTGCTGTCTTCCAACTGTCCAAAACTAGAGTAGCCAACAGTTCTTTGGTTTACGTTAAGGATTATTTTGGCCACTGGGTGGTACAGTGGATAAAGCACCGGCCCTGGATTCAGGAGGACCAGAGTTTAAAGCCAGCCTCAGACACTTAACACTTACTAACTGTGTGACCCTGGGCAAGTCACTTAACCCTCATTGCTCCCCCCCCCAAAAAAGGATAATTTCATCTTTTGAAAGTCATCCCAGTTGCTAATGGGGGCCCTTAAGCATGAAATTCCAAAGACAAGAATGGAAATGATGCAAATGAGGAGGAGATATGAATGTGGTCTGAAAAATTCAGTGAGGATACACAGGGAACTTACTATCCAATAGGGAAAAATATGCTTGGAAGATGCAAGGAAGGGCAGATCATGGAAGATGAATATAAAAAAGTAAACTGTAAAAGTAGCCCTGCAAGAATAGCTTCAGTCAAAATACTCAATTGTACCACAAACTCTGTAAATTATAGGCTCAGAAGAGATATTTTTGTTATGATAAAAAAGTCAATCTCAAAAACCAAGAGCTAGTACTATTTGCAGTAGGGAAACATTGTTTTGTCTCCTCTCTAGGCTCTCTGAGCACTCCCTGGTAGAGTGGATCACAAGAAGGCAATGACTATGCCCTACAAGCTACCATTGTCCACAAACCCCATCCAGTTTGTTCTCTCCATTATCAAAAAACAGTTGATATCGGGGCAGCTAGGTGGCACGGTGGATAAAGCACCAGCCTTGGATTCAGGAGGATGAGTTCAAATCTGGCCTCAGACACTTGACACTTACTAGCTGTGTGACCCTGGGCAGGTCACTTAACCCCCATTGCCCTGCAAAAAAACAAACAAAAAAACAAAACAAAAAACAGTTGATATCAATTAACCATAGTTAATTCACTTTTTTTTTTTGGAGAGACAATGGGGGTTAAGTGACTTGCCCAGGGTCACACAGCTAGTGTTAAGTGTCTGAGGTCGGCTTTGAACTTGGGTCCTCCTGAATCCAGGGCTGGTACTTTATCCACTGCCCACCTAGCTGCCTCCTTAATTCATTTTTTTTTTTTTTGGTGAGGCAATTGGGGTTATGTGACTTGCCCAGGGTCACACAGCTAGTAAGTGTTAAGTGTCTGAAGCTGGATCCGAACTCAGGTCCTCCAGAGTCCAGGGACTCTATCCACTGCTCCTTCTAGCTGCCCCTTAATTCACTTTTACAAAGGGGCAGTGGATAAAGTGCCAGGCCTGAAATCAGCAAGACTCATTTTCCTGGGTTCAAATCTAGCTTCACACAATTATTAGCTGTGTGATCCTGGGCAAGTCACTTAGCCTGTTTGCCTTAGTTTTCTCATCTGTAAAATGTGCTGGAGAAGGAAATGGCAAACCATGCCAACATCTCTGCCAAGAAAAACCCAAATGGGGTTACAGAGAGTCAAACACAACTGAAACTATTAAACAATAACAAATTTACTAAGAAGGTGTAGCAAGAACAGTTGCTACAGAAACTCTCAAACCAGGAGGAAATTTCTCCCTCCCCAGCCTACCAGAGTCCTTGGGGAGAGTAGAATCAACCCTGAAGTGCAAAGATACTGAAGTAATCAATTAGGGAATATAGGTGGCCAAGGAGAGACGCCTCTCCAGTTCTGACCTGTCTCTTGCTGAATGTCCTGTTGCCAAACATTAGTGCAAAATTTTTAAGCATTAAGAGAAAATTGCAAGCTTTTCAGGATGTGACCATAGGAAGGTCATTTTCCTTCTGGGTGCCTCAGTTCCCTCTTCTGTAATGTCTCAGTCTCCTCAGCTATAAAATAGGGGGAGGGTAAGTGGACTAGGTGTCTTCTGAGGAAGGTTCCTCCTAGCTCTAGGTCTATGAACTCAGGACCCTAAAGCTGAGCCAAAGGGGCTTTGGCATTGTTTTACAAAAATATTTTCCAAAAGAGACGCTACAGAAGAACTGAAGAGAATTGGAAAGCAAATAAAAGTCTTTTCAATCCGAGTTCAAATGATCACATTCATACGTTATAATACCAATCATCTTTTAGTTTTATTTTAATCAATACGTTTTCAGGGGGAAATAGCCAAAAAGAACAGATAAACATTTAATATTTAATTGGATATTCTAACATCAAGATCCAATCTTACCACTCACTAAGAACTAGCTTCTTCAGTGTTGTTGCTCAGTAAGGGCAAACAGAAGCAACTTTTTTTCTTCTTTTTTCCTCCTTTGTTAGGAAACAGAATCGCAGCAATATTCAACAGAAAATACTTCAAGTCAGGTGTGACTATACAATCAGACTTGTTATAATTGCTTTTGATTGTTAGAATGTACAATACAATATAATGCAATACAAATGCCAGAAAGAAACTGCAAATAAGTCACAAATCAATTTAAGTTCAGTCAAAATATTTTGGAGAGGTGACTTTCACAGTCCCCTAATGTCTTCATCAATAGCTTTCAAAGTTCTTAGATCGGTCCAGCTTGAAAGGTCTTAGGGAATCAAGGGATAGTACAACCTGACAAATAGCCTCACAGATAGGTTAGTTGAGTCTTTGGCAACTGTCATAACCATAAGTAATTGTTCTGAGGTCTTATCAACCAGTAATGGAGACTCATTCAAGGCTGGTGATCTGATGATCACTGTTACCCCACCTTACCACTCCAATCTCTGTTCCTAACTCTCTGTGGAAAGGCATTACAAAGAAGGGACTCAATGTGATTCTACAGCTAGGATAATGTGTAAGACCTCATGACCTCAGGAGCTTCACTTCCAAAGTGTCTGGAATTGCTTCTTCCACTGGCCCTGGGTGTGATTATGTATGGCCACACTTTCCTCTTTGACCATTCCACCAGCAAGCACCAAGACTTGGTTCACTTGTCATTTTTAGTTGTGTCCAATTTTTCATGTCTTTATTTGGGGTTTTCTTGACAAAGATACTCGAGTGGAATGCCATTTCCTTCTCTGGATCATCCTATGATTGAGGAACAGAGGCAAACAATATTAAGTGACTTGCTCAGGGTCACACAGCAATTAAGTGTCTGAGGCTGGATTTGAACTTGTGAAGATGAATCTTCCTGATTCCGAGTCCAGTGTTCTAGCCACTATACTACCTAGCTGGCTCACTAGTGCCTCTTACTAATTTCCAGCTACTATTATATAGATAGACGGACATAAAGCACTTGAATTGGAGTCAGGAAGACCTAAATTCAAATCTTGTGTCACTTAATAGTTACATGACAACAGGCATGTTACTTAACCTCAGCTTAAGTTTTCTCATTTGTAAAATTCGGTGGAGGGGGGTGGCGGGGAGAGAGGTGGGAATAGTACCTATCTTCTAGAGTTGTCATGAACATCAAATGAAATAATATATTTTTTTCTTTTTTCTTTTTCTCTTTCTTTCTTTCTTTCTTTCTTTCTTTTTTTTTTTTTGCAGGGCAATGAGGGTTAAGTGACTTGCCCAGGGTCACACAGCTAGTAAGTGTCAAGTGTCTAAGGTCGGATTTGAACTCAGGTCCTCCTGAATCCAAGGCCAATGTTTTATCCACTGCACCACCTAGCTGCCCAAAATAATATTTCTAAAGCACTTTGGAAACTTTAAAATAAATGCTAGCTACTACATTAATAATTATTATTACTAGAAATCCATCTAATATAAAATGACTGGCTGTTTGTGGTATGGATAGATAGGCATTTGATCAGGATCTGACCCACCTTGTCTCTCAGAGAGACTGTCATATCTGCCTTTGTGGGGAGCAAGAGAAGGACTGTGGCTGAATACTTACCCCTATGCCCTCATATCTTCAAGAGGTTATTGGGATAGAATTGTATCAACAGTTTTTACCACTTATCAACTATTAGTAACCTAGGAGTATGTAGCTCTCTTTATGGGGTTTAGAATAAAAGTCACTTTCCCTGGTCACTCTAAAAGGGGAAGATAACTAAAAGCTTACTCTTGCTAGCTTGGATCCCTCCCGTCAAATGCTTGGTACACACAAATGCACATGAACGCACATGTGTGCATGCATGCACACATGCCAGTGTGAATCCAAAACCAAACTCTGACAGTGAGCAAACTCATTTATCCAAGCAAACACTAAACAGAAATTGGGGAGGTTATACAGATTAGAGTAAATGAAATAATACAGAAGAATAAATGATCTCCTCTGGAGCAAGATAAAATCTCAGATCAACGAAGAACAGAACAATCTCACTAGGGAAGTCAATTCTTATCAAATGAAATAACAAAGTGTTTTGCAAACCCTCAAGTACTACAAAACTGATTACTATTATAGCAGCAGCAGCAGAGGTAGCTAGGTGTAGCAGTGGGTAGAGCACTGATCCTGAAATTGGGAGGACCTGAGTTCAAATGTCACCTCAGACACTTACCAGTTGTGTGACCTTGGGCAAATCACTTAATCCCTATTGCCTCAAACATCCAGGGCCATCTCCAGTCATCCTGGTGTATATCTTACCACTGGACACAGATGGCTCTGGAGGAGAAAGTGATGCTGGTGACTTTAAATACCCTTTCTTTACTTAAATTCAGTTTATTGCAAGTCATGACATCTGTCATGGTCCTCTTTGAGAACGAAGGACAAACAACAATAACGATAGTATCTTTGCCAAACAAACCAACAAACCACAGACAGTATGGTCCATGAGGTCATCACAAATTGGACATGACTGAACAATAGTAGTAGTAGTAGTCATCACTGTCATTGCCATCATTGTTGCTAGGGGTACAGGTGTCGGGAGATCTGGAGGGATTGGTTTCCTCACAGGTTTCTGACTCCTGAGCAATCTCCTAAGCACCATTTTTAAAGTTTCCATCCCATCTCTCGCTGGCTTTTCTAGAATTCTCTTTCCAAATTATTTCCATCTCACTCAGGCTTAGAACTCTCTTTGCTAATCAGGAGTCACATCTCTCTCTGTATATGCAGCACACAGCATAAAGATCACAGAACTGTTCTTCAGGGAACCACCTGAGACTTGGGACGGAAGTGGGGTTACACTTTGTTGTTCAGTCATGCCTGACTCTTCGTGACCCCATTTGGGGTTTTCTTGGCAAAGTTACTGTAGCAGTTTGCCATTTCCTTCTCCAGCTCATCTGACGATGAGGAAACTGAGGCAAACAGGGTTAAGTGATTTGCCAAGGGTCACATAGCTAGTAAGTGTCTGTGGCTGGATTTGAACTCAGGAAAATGAGTCTTTCTGACTCCAGGAGCTCTATCCACTGCGCCATGAGTTCTCTAATACCCAGCTTGGCCTGAAGGAGAGGACAACAGACTTTTCTCTACTCTTGCTCCTTACAAACATGCCACTATTCTTTTAGGTTTTGTAAAGCTCATACCATTAAGCACTTTAAGGAAATTTATTGAAGGAGGGGAAGTGTTAAATTAATAATCAAAAGGAAAACCTTCATTCTCATTTTCTATGGTTGATCCCTTATTTCCAGTTCATGTCCCAGAGTGGAAGTTATTGGTTTCAAGATGGGGCAACCAGTTTGGTGAAGTTATAAGTGTCTAAGGCCTTGAAAAATCTGCTTTCCACTCTTTTTTTTTTAGGCATAGCAGCCCCTGGACTCTGCAAAAAACCTTTTCTGGTCCTGACCAGTAAAAGAATCAGGATCCTTTAACAGAATGACCCTTTCTTCTCAGGTGTCCCCCAGAATTCTCCCCTCTGTTGTCAAGCTATCTGCCCCAACAGGTCTGTTTTACCTTCTTTGATAGGATCAGTATCTACCAGGCTTCTGCCTTTACTTTTCTTACTTCCATATTGATTAGGTTAATTCTTTCCCTAAAGAGCAAGGAAGCTATTCCCAATACTTGATTTTCCAGGATGCTGGGGCTCAAATGACCTAGCTGTTGGCACAGCTTCCTGGTGGCTTTAGCCCTTGTAGATACAGTTTCTTGGTCACCTAAGGACACTGCCAAGTACAGTTGGGCCCCTTCAGACATGTTAGATATCTCTAGACCACATCCTGGCCTGCTGACCAGCCATGCTTTGGTTTGGAAGTGGGGGGGGGCAGGCTGTATATCGAGCCTAGTGTTGTGTAGTATTTAAATATTCTAAATCTAAATAACCCTCCTTTTGTTAACTATCAAATGACCTGAGTATCTCATTACATTCCAATACTAGATCAAAGCTATTAAGGGACTATCATGAAGTGACTCTTCAAGTACCCGTCGACCGGGGCTAGTATCTTTTTTTTTTTTTTGGTGGGGCAATTAGGGTTAAGTGACTTGTCCAGGGTCACACAGCTAGTAAATGTCAAGTGTCTGAGGTCGGCTTTGAACTCAGGTCCTCCTGAATCCAGGGCTGGTGCTTTATCTACTGCGCCACCTAGCTGCCCCCTGGGCTAGTATCTTACCCTCCATGGAGCCTGGGGCCTCTAAGTGAGTCCAGGTTCCAAGATCTCCTCTGAGCCTGAGCCTCTCTTCTTGTTTGAAATCTTAGCCTCCCAGTTTGTTTCTGGGACTCCCTGACCCCAAGTTCAGAGGTCGAGTTACAATAAACAGATGCACCCTAGTGCTGGTGAAGAACAACCAGCTCTTCTCGGTCCTTCTTCCAGCACCTCTGTCTGAGCCTCAGCTTCTGAAATTGTGGCTTAGGCTCCTCCCCTGAGGAATGTGTGTTTTCTAGAATCCAGGTTTCATAACAAATAAGATACAGCAAATTGCATCAGCTAATACCTCCCCCGACAATGAGGTCAGTGGTCCTCTTCAAGAATGAAGGATGAACAACAACAACGATGAAAACAACAAACAACCAACACCAGTGTCATTCAGCCACACTCCGGATTAGAGGTTTAGACAAAAGCAGAAGAGAGAAGTATCTTATCCTTGTATTCCTGGTGTAGAAATGTAGACATAGAACAAGGAGATGGGGAGAGAGGATGAGGTTAAAGGTACTGAGGAAACTGGAGGAGGACGGTCTGTAGTCTGGGTCTATCTATAGGTGGCAGGAAGGAATTAGGAAACTGGTCTGAGTTGTCTCCGCTGCTAAAGGAAGGCAGCTGCCAATGAGAATTGGCCTCCGGCTGCCTTAAGTACAACTCTAAGGCTCCCCCTGTCTTGTCTTTCCTTTACACATTTTCTCAGTGCCTTTTGTCTCTTCATGATGATTTCCCACTCCTGCCCCTCAACCAGATGGAACCCCTCTCCCTCTTGAGAGAACAACAATCAGACAAAATCATCCAACCCAGAGACCAGGGCTGACCATGTAGATAAAGTTCTGGCCCAACAGTCCCCCCAACCTTTCTTCCATGAAGCAGAGGCTCTGTCTCATTACCTCTTCACTGAGACTTCTAGTGGTTTTTCCATTACTCAGAGCACAATTTCCTTTCGGTGATTTCTTCATTTGCATCACTGGTTATTTCACAATCCCCGGTGACTGTGCTCCTTGGTGAGGAATGGCACGCTCCGGCCATTCTGCATCCTCAAAGTGAGCAGCGATGGGGCTACTCACCAGGTTCTGTCTCATACAACTTATCTGAATCAGGCATTTCTGGAGCCCCTCCTAGTTCTGCTTCAGGAAGAGCAGGCCCATTGGAGCACACTTAATTCATGAGATATGGATGACAATACTGCCTTATGACACATAAGAAAGAGAAGGTGTGGGACAGTGGAGAGGACATTAATTCTAGAGAGAAACTCTGGGTTCAAAACCTGTCTCTGGCACTTACCACCTAGATGATCCTGACAAAGTTATTTACCCTCCTTGGTCTCAGTTTCCTTATATGTAAAATGAGGAGGCTGGGCCAGAGAATCTCTAAGTTTCCTTCTAGACTTAAATCCATGATCCCACGATCTTGTTGGTTCGACCACCTCAGCAATCCTCAGGCCCATTGCCTTCTTTCTACTCATACCACAACTGTTCCCCTCACCACCGGTCCAGGACTTCATGACTTCTCACCTGGACCATTGTAGTACTCTTCTGATTTGTCTCCTTGGATCCAGTCTCTCCCCACTCTAATACGTCCTTTGCACAGCTACCAAGATGAGACAGTTATCCCTTCCACATCGAGACTTTCCCCATTGCAGTTTTGATATATTGTGGGTCGGCATAAGAAACTGAATGGGATTTCACAGGGGGTTCGCTGAAGCCTCGGACAGTATGTGAAGTCCAGCAGACAACAGAAAAATGTTTACAAACGCAGAGATGCATAAAATATGTGTATGGTATTATATAATAGCAACATATTTTATCTTTTAATACCATAATACTTCAGACTTCTTCTCTGGTATGAAAGGAAGGCCAAAAAATTTTGCAAGGATTTTCCAGATCCCAGGGGCACACCCCCCCCCCCCCTGACCCCTGCAATGTGGAAGGAATAACTAAAGTGCTGGGCTGATGATGTCTCTCCTCTGTTCAAGAAGCTCCATGGTTCTCTGTTACTTTGAGATAAAGCACAGGTTTGCCATTTCAAGACCCTCACAATCTGACTTCAGCCTCCTCAGGCTGCTTACATATTACTGACTCTTATTCATTCTACCTTCCAGACAAATTGAACTATTTGTTCTTCCTGATAGAAAATATTTTGTCTTCCTCTTGACCTTTGCCTTGTACTTGGGGTGCACTCCCTCCTCACCTCCTGGAACCCCTATCTACCTTCAAGGTTCAGTTCAAGTGGACCTCCTCCTTTAAGGCCTTTCCTAATTCTCCAAGTGAGTAGTGCCTCCTCCGGTTCGTTTTGTGTTTATTTGTTTATTTCATGTTTATTTTGACTTATCCGGTCTTTATTTATTTGTGAACATGTGGTCTTCCTCATGTAACGTAAGCTCTTAAAGGGAAGGCATAAATTCTCCCTTTTGTAGTTGTTTCCCCAGGCCAAGAATAGTTCCTGGCACTTAATAGGTATTAATAAATGCTTGCTAATTGCACTTATTGATTTATTATTTATTATAATGATCACACTTATTTTTATTATTTATTATAAGTGATTTAATGATTGATGATCATGGAACCAGCCTTGGCTTAGTACTTGTTTCATGAATTTGCCATCGTTATATAGGCCTCAAACATCAGCTCCTCTGGTGGAAAATAGTCATATGAATGCACTCTTGGTAGAGCTGTGAATCGGTACAGTCATTCTGGAAAGTAATTTGAAACTATTCCTTCAAGAATTCCCCTGAGCCTAGTGATACCACCATGAGGTATACACACCAAAGAAATCAAAGAGTAATAGAATCCATCCATACAAAAATAATTTATAGTAGCTCTTTCCATGGAAGCAAAAAAAAAAAAAGGAAACTAAGAGGGTAGCCACCTATTGAGCCATGGCTAACCAACTTATGGTATATAACCGTAATGGAATAGTGTTATGCTATAAGAAATGATGGAATGGACAATTTCAGAGCACATTGGACAGACCTTATGAATTTATGTAGAGTGGAGTGAGCAAAATCAGAAAAAAACCCAATTTATAAAGTAATATACAACATTATGAAGAAAAATAACTTTGGAAGACTTGAGACCTTTGATCAATGCAATAACAAGCCATGATTTTGGAGGACCAAGGATTAAGTAAGCTACTCATCCCCTGACAGAGGAGTGATAGACTCAAAATACAGAATGAGACAAACATTTTTGGTCATGGCCAATAGGGAATTTGCTTTACTTGACTACGCATATTGGTTACAAGGGTTTTACTTTTCTTTCCCCTTTTGCTGTTGCTCAATTGAGGGAAAGAGGGAAGTGAAAGGAAGAGTAAATAAATGCCTTAGAAAATAAGCTCTTGAAAGTTACACCAGATTCTGGTAATACTTTGAGTCAGTATATGTTTGAAACCACAGATCATAAGCCCCCATCCAGCATTTTTTTCCCGGACCAAACCAGAGGAAGCATTAACTCAAGCACTTAATGAAATAGAAGAGTGAGGTAAAAAACAATAAAATAAAATTGTGTTCGTGTAGGGGTACACACTTATAGATTCCTTTGTCCATCAGCAGCAGGGGAACTTAAGTAGCCAGGATAACTCATGCTATCAGAACTGCATCCCAACTGGAACATTTTTCTTTCTCTAAGGCTACTGTTTTCTTCTCCCCAAGAGATGCTGGTCGACTGATGCAATGTGACATGCCGCTTTTGTCAGTGTTCTGCCATCTACTGGTCCTCCATTGATTTGCTGTGCTATGCTGGTGCTCTGCTGAATTGAAGCTTTGTGGCCTCCATTCCTTAAAGGAGTGCTGGCAGGTTTTTTGGTGAGCTGTTTCAGTTCTTTTGTCATTTAGACCCACAGCTGTAGCCAGTCAGCATCTCTTAAGTCAAATCCATCTTTTGAACTCTTTGCTTTCCTTTCAATGGCAACTTCCTCAAGGCCCACTTAGGTGGGTATATAATTTACTTTAATTTCCCAGTAAGTCCAAGGCAGATAACACTTAGATCATACCCTAGAGCTTCACTTAGCAAGGGTTTGTCGAGTTGGTGACCTTTGTCCTGAATTCCTGAAATTGCGCTCAAATCTATACTCTCCTTACAAGTAGAATTCAAGCTTCTCCATGGGCTAAGTGGAGGTCAGAGGATAGACACAGGTATGGGAACTGAAGGACATGGGATAGATAGGACCTTGGGCAGTTCCTTGAGGGGGTGATTCTTAGTTTAGTAAAGCTAAGCCTGCCACCATCATCCACCCTCACCTACCCAGTTTAGGCTGATCCCTTGGCCTATTGAGTTCCAACACATTATACCACTTTATTATAGTAAAAACTAAGGTTGACCTTTATCTGAGGCTCTCTTTCTCCTTGAGAAGGACAGGGCCAGACTAATACCACCCACATGTGCTTGGGGGCACTGAAGAGAAACTCTAGTTCCTATAGGGTAAGATGGTAGTCAAGATGCTGGGTGTCTCAGAAGACCCCAGACTTGTTGCAATGAAGTAATCCCTATTCCAGGAAGGAGTCTTAGTTTCCAGTCCGTGGTCCATTACATATTAACTATGTGATCTTGGCCAAATCCCTCAACCTCTCTGGGGTTCAGTTGCCTTATCTATAAAATCCATAAAATTATACCACTAAGATCTATGACTGTATGACTCCCCTAGTGCATATGTGACTTGATGTATTTTAAAAAAAATACAGCTTTGCAGTCACTTCATAAAGTGAGACATATCTGTACTATGCTATATGATGCCAAGAAGGGAAAATTTTTAAAACTGCCATTGTCTCTCTGAGTAACAAAATGTATAAAAAATGAGTATCACATAGAACTAACACAAGATTAACAAAACTTAAATTGGGGTTACATGCCTCCCCACCCCCACCCCACCCCAGTAACTTTTCCATTAAAAGCTAGACTTCAAAAGCAGAATGCACATCCATTTTCCCCTCCCTTGTTTTTATAGCTACCCACTGCATGCCAGCTAGAAGGGTGGCATATGGCACATAATGTGCATCTCGAACCTCCCCCCTCCCCTGCCCTCAGCATATTTGCAGAACCAATGGTACATATTGAACCAAACCACACCTCATGTAAAAGACTTTTAATTATTCTTTACTCTTTGGTGTAGGAGAATGGTCAGGAGGAGAGAGATCTGCTTGTTGGCAGAATAGCTGGAGGGAATGAGACTGTATCATTACCTAGGGGAGTGGTGGCCTTTCTCCTCATCTGCTTTCATTTCCTCCCCAAATGCATGCAGTGGCCATGTTATAGGGCTTAGCAAGCTGGAGCAGTAGGCAGTGAAGAATGTGTGACAGCCTGTCTAGGTATCTGAATGACAGAATAAGCATGAACACACACACACACACACACACACACACACACACACACACACAGCAATCAAGTCATCCTATTTCTAGCCAAAAGACAATTTCCTGATTTCTTGCCTTGATGATACATGCTAGTATATGTCCAATAACAAGGGGGCTTCATGCCACATACCATTTCAAAAACAGTTTTCAAATGATTTTCCTTTTTCAAAAGAGAGAAACACAGCAGCTTGGGGGAACAAAGCTTAGTCTTGTCCTGGCTGTAAACACCCAGTCCTAGAGCCCCAGTTGGGAGGCAGATTGCTAATGAAGGTGAATTAGAAAGTGCCAGACCTCAGCTCCCTTTCCCTCAACGTGCTCCTTTCCCTGACATTCCTTCCATGCACCAACTCTCCAGAAGACAATCTGTCAACAGTATTTGTTAGTATACACCACGTGCCCAACTGGGTATTCCATGTTTTCCACAAATATAAGTCCTTTATATTATGGAGGGATTGGTCCTTTTTATGTCATGAGGTTAGCCAGAAGGTGGCAGGAGACTTGGGTTCTAATCCCAGTTCCATAACTAGCTATGTGACCATGGACAAGTCACTGTACCTCTCTGAATCTCATTTTCCTCATGTAAAATTAGAATTAGATTAGACAGTTACATCTAGAAATTGTTGTGTCTAAGGAAAGTACCACAAACTATGCCGGGGATAAGTGGCTTCAAGTCAGTTGGTCAACAGTTTGGGCAAGGTGTGAGAGAAAAGCTCATCCCAGACTGCCATTGAAGAGTTTCCTATTTTCATGCAGTATTATTGCTACTCACACATCCAGCTATGATGTTCCCACCCTGCTGAAGGACTGCAAGAATTGTCAGCCCCTTTGGGTAAGACCCCAATCACCCCCCTCTACAGCTTTAGGGCAAGATGGTGTCTAAAGTCAATTCTGACTCTAAGTTTCTTTGACCTAGTAGATGTCCTGGAGGGTAAAGACTGTTTGGTATCTTTGTCTTTGCTCCTCAGGGCCCCTCACAGTACCCAGCACAAAGGAGGTTCTTAATGAATGCTTATTGGGTTGCTTCGGATTGTATTAGAGTGTGTGAGCTCAGCTGTAGTGTCAAAGAATGGATACAAGGGGAAGAAGGGAAAACAAAAAGAAACTGTGCCAATACCTAAAACCTGGTGAAAAGAGTCAGAGGCCGTAGCTGGGGCAAAGGGCAGCCTCATGTTTTCCACTGTGGGGCTTGATGGAAATTCTGATTTTAAAAATCTCTCTGTAAGAAATAAATTTATATATATATGCACACGTGTGTGTGTGTGTGTGTGTGTGTGTGTGTGTGTGTGTGTGTGTGTGTGTGTGTGTGTGTGTGTGTACTTTACAAAGATATAATAAGCTCTCTCTGAGAAGAGGCAATGTGCTTTCGGAGAGAATGTAACTCTAGAATCACTGCAAATTACACAGTCAATTATATGGCTTCGACTATGAGAAAACTTTATCCCCTACTGTTCTTACGTGTGAATAAAGTTAACTACATAACTCCTCAGTGCCGAAGGAAGACAAAGAGCTGTGAAAAACACGATAACTAGGCTATTATTTTCAGGCTGATTTGGCTACCTCTGAAACAGGCCTTTAGGCTCATGAGCAGCTAACAGCTCAATGTGAACAGGGTACAATAATGACATCCGGCATGTTCAATAGAGACACACAACCATCAAGAGTATCAGCAGCTCAAGCTACTGTGATTAGGGGACAATTCAAATGGAGAATCCTTCTCTAGTGAAATTCACATTCCTCGGACCCCAACCATTCTTGTTGTGCCCCCGAGCAAAGCTTCTGGCTGGAAAGGGTGGACCTAGGTATGAGCTCCTAGGTCAGCACGGTGGCAAAGCTTCCTCTCTTATTGAGCAGCTTGACAGTGGGGGGAGGCTTGTCCTCCCAGGTCCAATTTCAATGATTATTTCTTTCCATCCTGTGCAGCCTCCATCAAGCTGATTTGAGTTCCCGTGGATTAAACAGTTTCTGATGGTTGTTATCCCTCCCCTTCAGTGGAGCATAGCCTCAAACACCTTCCTGGGTAATTGCAATAGCCTAGTGATTGGAGCAGCATGGAGCGGAGGCTATCACTACATAATGATTTTTAAAAAATCTCAATCCATGGGGTTTGCATTTTTACAAAGTTTTCAAAGAGCCCAGTACGAGGACGAAACAAGAAGACATATGGTAGTATTTAAATTATCTACCAGAAGGGAAAGTGTCCAATATGGAATTATTTCAGTCCTTTCTCCATTCTGGGGTGGGAAGAAAGGCATTTCAACCAAGGAAATCATAGTATGCCCGCAATACCCAGAGGAGAACTAAATTATATTATCAGCTTCCAAATATAGTCAACAGCATCTCTCCAGAGTGGCTCCTTTGCACAAACCAAACCCCATGTGTTTACACTGGGAAATACCTACAGCAGTCCTTTGTCTCTCTTCCCGCTCCTTAAATCCTCTCTCCTTCCTGGATGCCCTGGTGTCCAGAGGGCACAGAAGACTAGATCCACCAGCAAAAGCTCCCTCGGTTGTCCTCTCCTGTCTCTGAAGAGAATAGCTAAGAAGAAGGTGAATCTAGCCTCCTCGTTTTCAGAATGTCCCACAGACTTGTACTAAGAAAGCCAAGGAAAACGGTAACCACAGGGCAATGGATTAAATGATTTCTTGAGGTCCCTTCTAGCCCATGATGACAAGGGCTAGAGAAAAGTTGGTGGGAGCAGGGCTTGAGTTTTGGTTTCCTGTTATTACTGAGCAGTGGTGTTATTTCTTTCTGCTTGTTCAAACCCACTTCAACTAACTTCACCAAGGGGAAGTGCTCAGACATGTTTCCATATAAAGGTTTCACCAAAGAAGTACACTTTATTTCTTAAACTGAAAGGAGAAAGGCCTATTTGTGGGTGGGTAGAGCACAAGGTAATACTGGGTCTTTTTAACACTGTGAGGAGCTATATAAAATTTTTTAAATTAATAAAGTATTTTATTTTTTTCTGTTACATGTAAAGATAGTTCTCAACTTTTGTTTACACAAGCTTTACAATTTCAGATTTTTCTTCCTCCCTCCCTTCCCTCCCCCCTCCCCTAGACAGCAGGTAATCTGATATAGGTTTTATATATATATATATATATATATATATATATACACATAATAACATTAATCCTATTTCTGCATTAGTCATGTTATAAGAGAAAAAATCAGAGCAATGATGAAAAACCTCAAAATAGAAAAAAAACAACAGCACCCAAAACAAAAGAAATAGTATGGTTCAATCAGCATCTATACTCCACAGTTCTTTTTCTTTTTTTTCTTGGATTTGGAGATCCTCTTCTATCATGAGTTCCCTGGAACTCTTCTGTACCATTGCATTGGTGAGAAGAATATAGTCCATCACAGTAGATCAACACTCAATGTTGATGATACTGTGTACAATGTTCTTCTGGTTCTGCTCATCTCACTCATCATCAGCCCACGCAAGACCCTCCAGGTTTCTCTGAACTCCTCCTGCTCATCGTTTCTTACAGCACAATAGTATTCCATTATATTCATATACCACAACTTGTCCAGCCATTCCCCAACTGATGGGCACTCCCTCAACTTCCAATTCCTTGCTGCCACATAAAGAGCAGCTATAAATATTTTTTTACATGTGGGTCCCTCTCCCCTTTCTATGATTTCTTTGGGAAAAAGACCCAAAAGTGGTATTGCTGGGTCAAAGGGTATGCACAGCTTTATCGTCCTTTGGGCATAATTCCAAATTGCTCTCCAGAATGGTTGGATCAGTTCACAGGAGCTATATAATATAAAAGTAATTGAGCCCAGGTTTCTAGGATCAAAAAATCTTCATCCTCCCTCATGGTTGAATCCATTCCTTGGACATTAATTATCTTTTGTTTATTGTCAGTGAAAGAAGAGTTTCAAATAATTCATAGCTCATTTTGTTTCTACCAAAAAGAAAAATAAAAGTGAATTAAAATTGTGAGCAGAATGACCACTTCAAGAGAATCTTCCTTACTCAGAGTTCCAAATGTCATCTGTTGTAGTTTCCAGCTATGTCCCAGAATAGTGATCACCAAACATTTTTGATTATATACTCCTTTTAGTAAAAAAATTATGACACCTCACATATATACATGTATGTGTGGATGCATATGCATGTACATGTGCATATATGTGTATATATGTATACGTATACACACAGATATATATGTGTCTTGTGTGTCTGTGTTGTTGAATCCCTTTGGTCTTGTCCAACTCTTTCTAAGTCCATTTTGGGGTTTTCTTGGCAAAAATATTGCAGTGTTTTGCCATTTCCTTCTCTAGCTCATTTTACAGATGAGGAAACTGAGGCAAACAGGGTTAAGTGACTTGACCAGTCAGTTTTTACCTCAGAAAGATGAGTCTTCTTCCCTCCAGGCCCAGCACTCTATCTACTACATCACCTATATAAATTATATAAATATATACAACACAATACATATGCACTCACATATAAATTTATGAATTATATACCATTGTATTAAAACTTATGTACATTATAAAATTAACACAAAGAAATCTGAGATAAAGATAAAGTAATATTTGATCCTAGAGTCAATAGGTAGCCACTGGATTTTAGTGAGTAGGTGAGGGGCACTGTCAGATCCTTAGATCAGGAGAATCCCGTGGGCAGATGCTCTGAAGATGGACATGGAGTGAGGGCAGTCACGAGGTGGGGAGACTAACCCACTGGGCAGTGGGGAGGAGTAGAGAGAAGGAGCCCGATGTCAGAGCTGTGCAGGCATTGCTGACAAGATTCAGCTGTGTGGCAGGAGGGAGAATGAGAAGCTGAAGATGTCACCAAAGTCAGGAGTCTGGTGACTGGAAGGAGGGTGGTGCCTTTGATGGGAATGGGGAAGTCTGGGAGAGGGTTTGGGACCAAAGTTATTGTAATGAGATATGAGCCTCACTCACACCTGCTTATTCTATGTAACTCATACTCTTCCCCACCCCAAGCAGAGCAAGGCAGGGCATTTATGCATTGGTCACTCTCTCGGAACCCAGAGCAGACACCGTGTGTCAGCCAGTAAATGAACATTTATTAAATACTTACTATGTGCTAGGCACTGGGCTACGCCCTGGGCATACCAAGAAAGGCAAGTACGTGGTTCCTGCCTTCAAGTTGTACACATTCTAACGAAGAAGACAACATGCAAATACCTGTGTATATACAATATATGTATATATGTGTGTGTGTGTGTGTATATATATATATATATATATATATATATATACACACACACACACACAGTGAAAGGGGAAGGCGATATCTAAGGGAAGGTAGTAGCAGTGTGAGGGAGGAGAACCTCAAAAGGGCTTCTGTAGAAGCTAGGATTCAAACTGAGTCTTACGTGTGTGTGTGTGTGTGTGTGTGTGTGTGTGTGTTTGTGGGGCAATGAGGGTTAAATGACTTGCCCAGGGTCACACAGCTAGTAAGTGTCAAGTGTCAGAGGTCGGATTTGAACTCAGGTCCTCTTGAATCCAGGGCCGGTGCTTTATCCACTGCGCCACCTAGCTGCCCCCTAGCTGTCCTTGAACTGAGTCTTGAAGGAAATCACAAAAGGAGGGAGCCAGAGGTGAGGAGGGAGAACATTATAGGCAAGGGGCATGGTATATAGTCTCTGAAGAACAGCAAGAAGCACCTGGCATTGTGCTAATTAGTGGAAGGGATGCAAAAAACCCCCAAAACAAACCCTGGAAAGGTAGGAAGGAGCCATTCTATTAAGAGCTTCAAATGCCAAAGGATTTGCTGAGGCAGGGGGTGGGTTGGGATGCTTTGGGTGAGAGGGTACTGAGTTTTCCCTATGGCACCTGTAACTGCTGCTCTGGGTGCCTCATGGCTGTTAGATTATAATTATCCTGAGGTGCCCAGTCCTGGCTCAGAAGTGGAGATGTTGGGGCAGCTAGGTGGCACAGTGGATAGAGCACCGGCCCTGGAGTCAGGAGTATCTGATTTCAAATCCGGCCTCAGACAACACACATTTACTAGCTGTGTGACCCTGGGCAAGTCACTTAACCCCAATTGCCTCACTAAAAAAAAAAAAATAAGTGGAGATGTCTGGAAATTGCATAGCTCAGAGAAGAGGCTAAATGGAAGGAGCACTGGCCGATAATGGAGGATTGGGATGAGACACATCTTCCCACTCTCTGAGTCACTGAGAAGAGACCCCTTCAGGTCAGGCCATGGCATCCCAGAAAGCTCAATCCAAACTTTGGAGATTGAAGATCCATAAGAGAAGGACTTGGTGCTCTGACAAAGAAGCTAGACTTTATCTTGCCTCTTTGATGCATTCAGGAAAAGGCAGCCTCTAAACCATCCTCCCCGTGACAAGCAGGAGACTAAAATAAGTTCCTTCTGCAGAATGCAGGCACAACATCAGGAATGATGTCTAACCAGATAATTGATGCAGGGCATTGTGGGGGAGTGTGTCAACTAAAAGAAAAAAAAATTCCCTTCATGACAACTCATATTTGGAAAATGTACATACATAAAACCAAAGCAACAAATGCCTATTTTAAAAATAATTAGTTATCAATTGTTTTATGTAATATATTGGATGGCTATCACATAAGTGAGTTATTTTATTTCCCCTGTGTTACTGTATGAAAACATATTGCAGGTGCGTCTCGCTTTGCAAAACGGATGTGTTCCTGAAGTTTGTGTGGAAAATTATTTTGGTAAATCAAATCATATCTGAAATATATCAGGGGAGGTTGCTATTTAAAGGAATCCCGTGGCAAGGCTTTTTTTGTAAAGTTGTCTGAATTTTTAAAAAAAGTTATTCCCTGGGGGCAGCTAGATGGCATAGTGGATAAAGCACTGGCCCTGGATTCAGGAGGACCTGAGTTCAAATCTGACCTCAGACACTTGACACTTTACTAGCTGTGTGACCCTGGGCAAGTCAGTAAATCCTCATTGCCCCACAAAAATAAACAAATAAATAAACAAGTAAGTAAACAAATAAATGAATGAATGAATAAAAGTTATTCCCAACTTGTCCCGTTGGAAATTTTTTTATAATATAATGGGGTTTGGGCAATTAGATCCTGCAATAAATGCATAGGGTTGGTTCTTTTGCTTAAGCAAATTTTTAAGGAATCTAGAATACCTTGAGTTTTTTGTGTTTTTTTTTTTTTTACTAGATGAGATAAAGCATTCTATTTCCTTGTAAATCACAGTTAATACAAAAAGCCACCACTGATGGATTGGGACAAACAGATCATTGGAGCATAGGAGACTGGTTGCCTCCTTCTGGCAACCTATTATCCCAACTGGGTGACACAGAGCTGTCCCCCTATTCTTCCTGATTTGGGTAGGTCATTAAAAAGATGTACTGACTTCCAGAAATAATTTTCTTTGTAAACTTTGGAGCTCTAGAATATTAGAATTCAAAACAGGAATTATTCATCAGGAGTTTAACCCTTATACATTGGGTATCCTCTCCTTCACCCCAAATCTCCCAGGCAGTCATTAATTTGGGCAATTTTCTTCCAAAATACTTTTGTATAGTATGATAGATCTAAAAATGGGAAGAAATACAGAATATCAACAACTAATTGGAAAAAGTATTGAAAAATTGATAATAAGTACAGGAAAGGAAACTGAAACAGCTCAATACACCCATCAAATTGACAAAGATGTTACGAGATGAAAAAATGCAATGCAGATGCAGACAGTTAAGCATAATTGTTCACTGGCGGTGGAACTATGAATTGGGTCAGTTTTTTGAAAAGCAATATGGAATTATACAAGTCACCAAAATATTCATAATGTTTGACCCAGTGATTCCACCTTTAGGTTTATACATTTAGGACATTTTTGACAGAGAAAAGAGAGAGATCTGTAAATACATACATAGTTCCACACACATATATATTTCTACCATCACTATTCATAATTGAGGAAAAGAATCTCAAACTTCAAATTGGAAACAAACTATGTGCCCAACAATGCCCCAAAATGCTTAAATAAATTATATATCTATAACCCATATCACATTGCTTGCTGCCTTAGGGAGGAGAGAGGGGAAGGAGAGAAGGAGAAAAATTTGGAACTCAAAATCTTAGTTTTAAAATGAATGTTAAAAATTGTCTTTACATGTAATTGGAAAAATACCATTTAAAAACAAATTATATATGTACATAAATTCAATGGAATATTACTCTAATGTAAGAAATGACAAATATAAAGAACTCCGAGAAATGTGGGAGGAGTTATGTGAAGTTTTACAGAGTGATGGAAATGCAAACATTTTGGAAAGAAGGAAAAGATCATCAATGAAACATTTTTACTAAAAATACAGCAAAGATAACAAAAAGAAGTTGAGAAGAGGACACACAAGGCAATTTTGTTACTCCCTTGTCAAATTTAATATAGCTCCCCCCACCAAAGTATGTAACAGAAGTTCAAAGTTTCATATAAAATTATTATTTTTTGTTGTTGTTCTTTAGATATTAAAATGCTTGTGTCTTTGGACAAATTAAAGAAAGTCTCATATGGGTTCAGGGTTGCTTAGAACACAGGCTCTAATCTAAGGTTCCTTCTGGCTCTAAATCCCATGCTAATTAGCTACTTTCAAAGGGAATATGCCTATTGATTTACTTTTTAAATATATACAAAAACGATACTCTGGAGTGGCTTTAAAAATCAAGCAGTTTTGATGCTTTGGCATTTGTTTCAAAACATGACATGCTCATGACATAAACAAGCTAGAGCCCCTAATTCTTCTCCACTACTTTCATAGAAGATTTTATTGCCTCAGACAGTGTTTGGAGGGGTGGGGGAAGGCTATGTCTCTCTGCCCTGAACTGAATGAAACTAAACTTTGCATTTGAAATTTAAGACAAGTCTCATAATGTTTGGTCAGAGCAAGCTTCCAGTTCTTTGGCCCAAACTCGTAGTCCAAACTTAGGATGACTTTTTGGGCTGTCTCTCAGGAGTATATTTTAAGATTGAAATTTGTGGGTTCCTTAAGGTTTTATAATGAAACCTTTGGGCTAGTGAGTCACATGACTGACCACTGCTTCTGCCTTAATTTAGGATGAAAACCACCACGCCATACAAACCCCACTGGAATTGGTTATTTTGTCTTGGTTTCTCAACAAAGCAAACTAGACTAGTCTGAAAAAATCTTACAGACTCAGCAGAGAGAGTCTTGTTGGATCTTAACCCTCATCCCTAGACATTTTAGCTCAGTTTCAGTGGTTTAGATGGAACCAGAAATTCAAAAAGAAACTCTGAACTCTTAAGGGCAAAAAGCCACATGTGCCAAAAGTGTCTTCCAGTGACTTTAACTAAACTGAAGCTTCTGAAACTGTAACAATCCTTGTCTTGGTAATCAAGGAGATTACACATCTGTTTCCAGATAGTAATGATTGGGAGTTCTATTTACTGAATGGAATCCATCTTTTAGAATGACTACTCCTACAGTGAGATGTTCATCAGCCACAGCTATGTCTCCCTAAATCTTACTACCTCAAAATCTTCTGAGAGATATATCCACATAGGATTTGAAATACCCCTGATGTTCCTTTTCATTTTGCCACTTGAAGCTGTGAACTGATTTGACCATTATGTAGAGCAATTTTGAAATATGCCCAAAGGGCTACTATATAAAGCCATGCATACCCTTTAACCCAGCAATGCCACTACTGGGTCTGTATCCCCAAACAGATAAAAAACAAAAAGGAAAAGGACCTATATTACAAATATTTATAGCAATTCTTTCTGTGGCAGCAAAGAATAGGAAGTTGAAGGGACACACATCAATTGGAGCATGGCTAACCAAGTTGTGGGATATAATTGTGACAGAATACTACTATGCTATAAGAAATGATGAGCAGGATGCTATCAGAAAAATGGGAAAGACTTATTTTTCCACTTGACCTTCATTTTTGTGAATCCAGGTATACTTTTGTGATTTTCCTCCACCAGATTCTTGCTTTTATGCTTCATCAGGATATTGAGGTGATCCTGGGTTCTTAAAGAAAATGCCAAGGGAAGACAAGCCTGGGCAGGTCCTGACAAGCTAGAAAAGTTTCGGGTATCAGCCCAGGGGGGGACTAAAGGTCCAGTGGCTTAGGACCAACATAGAGATGGGACCACTTAACTCATATATAGGCCTAGCCCTGCCTCATATTGTGGGGCTAATCTTGAGAGGCAAGAAGAATATAGAAGAATTTTAGGTCCGGGATGAGGGAAGCATTGCATCTATTCCTACCAATCTATTCCAACAAGCATTAATTAAGTGCCTACTATTTAGGCACTATTCCAGACACGGGATATAAAGATAAAATGGAAAAGTATTGACCCCTGTAACGATTGGAATGACGTCACCTGCCGGAGACTTACTGTAGGAAAGCTCCACCACGAGGAGAAGGCCTCTGAGGGCAAGGCCATGCAGCTTTTCTTTGGCATCGGGAAGTGACATTTGCTTGTGGGAGGAAGAGGGGGTGAGGCTGGCTCTCTCGCTCTTTTTCCTCAAGGAATTTATATTTTCCTGGAGGGATACAACACAGAGATCAATAAGGATATATAGGTTAATTCTAAGAATGAATGTGCACAAACAACTCAACTCATGGAAGGTGTTATGTGAACTAATCCTTGAAGGAACTAGGTTTTCTAATGGGGGAGCTGAGAAGGGAGTACATTTCACAAATGAGGGACCTTTATGCAAAGGTACAATGCCAATCTTGGGGAAAACCAAAGAGGCTAAATTTATCTGAAACATAGAATTAAGGAAGGGGAGTCATAGATAATAGACCTTGAAAGGAAGACTGAATCAAGACTGTTTTAAATACCAAGCTGCAGAGTGTGCATCCTAATCTAGAGGCAATAAGTAACTGAAATTTCTTGAGCAAGGAAGAGCTTGATCAGTGCTTTGTTGTGGCAATTGCATGGAAGATGGATTCAAAAGGATAAAGAATGGAAACTGTAAGTCTACTACCATAGCCGGGGTGAGAGATTGTATTCCTGAACTAGGGTGGTGACTACATAAGTGGAAAGTTGGGCATAGGTGAGAGAATTGCAATGGGGTAGAATCAACAAGACAACTCTGAGGTTACAGATCTGAGTAATTAGAAAGGGAAACTGGGTTCATGCAATGTTATACAGTGATCAGTCAATTAGCACTTATAAAGCACTTTCTATATGTACGGGCTGTGCTAAGCATGACCCAGTCACTACTTGGTATTCTAGTTCCCAGAAGGAATGGTTTTTCTGCCACACTCCACACTCCCTGAACCTCAGTTTCACCATGGCTAGAATCCTAATATCTCCTGCTAACCTTCTCCAATGCTGATTGCTTGCCTAAACCTTCACTAATAGCTGGCAAATTGGACTTCTTTTTTATTTCCTGCTTTGTCCAAACTTGGGTGGGCACCCTGAATCTCGGCCTCAGTTGGGATCTTTGGCTAAAGGTATTTGTGTACTGCCTGTCTTTTTCCAGTGCAGACGGATGCCCAAGTTTCAGAGTTACTTTTATACCATAGCACATCTATTCAAATGAAGAACATGTAGCTTTTCAGCCATGTTTCAACATTGAATGAATAAATGAATGAAAACAACACACATATGTCTTTTACATTTAGCTTATTTTACTGTCTCCATATTTCTAATTCATACAGATCCTGTATCTGGTATTTTTAGACAACAGATTAACAGGGACAATGACAACCTGGAGGCAAGTCTCCAGTGGGGTGCTATAGGACTCTGCTCTCTGCTGTTCCACATTTCTTTCAGTGACTTGGATGAATATGTAAATGGAATATTTGTCAAATTGTGGATGACAAAGTTGATAGAGATAGCTGCTATGCTCAATAGTAACATCAAATCCAAAAATATCTTGAAAGACTGGAAAAATGGGCCATTTCTAAAAAGATAAAATTTAATAAAGATAATTGTAAAGTCCTGTGTTTGGATTTAAAAAATCAGATACACAGAGTAACATAAGCATAATGAGGGGAGTAAAATACACAATAACTACAATAACAGAAAAGGAAGGAAGGCAAAGCTGAGAGGCAGCATGGGAGAGTACATAGGGAGCCAACCTGGGAGTCAGTAAGACTTGGTTTCAAATCCTGCCTCTATGATCTTGGGCAAGTCACTTAACCTCTCAGTTTCTCCCCACTCCCACCCAAGCAACTCTCTAAGACTATAAGGTTCAGAGAAGATTTAGATTTGCGTAGGTAGAGTAAGTTCCCACATAGAGAGCTCCTTACATTGATGAAATCTCTACTAGTAAAACAATAACAACAAAATCAAATAAATTAGAAAAGTTAAAATGGTTTCTTAATTGACAAATCTAATCACCTTGTCTTAATCCTTATTGCTTTTGACTTCTCAACAGCCTCAACACAGTTGATTATTCATTTCTCCTTGATACTCTCTTATTTCTAGGTTTTCGGGGCAGCTAGAGGGCACAATGGATAAAGCACCAGCCCTGGATTCAGGAGGACTTGAGTTCAAATCTGGCCTCAGACACTTGACACTATCTGTGTGACCCTGGGCAAGTCACTTAACCCCCATTGCCCCGCCCCCCAAAAAAGACACTATTTATTTCTAGGTTTTCATGACACTGATCTCCTGGTTGTTCTCCTACCTAACTGACTGCTCCTCCTCAGTCTCCTTTGTTGGATCTTTGTCCACTTACCATACTTGGGTATCCCCCAAGGCTCCCTCTGTACACTTCACTTGGTGATCTCAACTCCCATGGATTCAGTTATCAGATTCTCCAATCTACTTACCTAACTCTAACTTCTCACTGACCTCCATTCTCACATCTCCAAGTATCTATTAAACATCTTAAAATGAATGTCCTACAGATATCTCACACTCAATTTGTCCAAAACTGAACTTATCTTACCCCATCCCTGCCCTTCTCCAAACTCTCTATTTCCTAACTTCCCTATTACCATAGAGGGCAGCACCATATTCCGAGTTACTCAGATTTGCAACTTGGGCATCTGCTTTGGACTCTCTCTTGCTGACATTCCTCCATATCTAATTATTTGCTAAGTCCTATCAGTACTTAAAAAAAATTTGGATGAAATCAGGGTTGTTGTTACTTGCCCAGGTTCACAAAGCTAGTAAGTGTCTGAGGCTGGATTTAAACTCAGCTCCTCACCCTGACTTCAGGCTGGTGCTCTTTCCACTGCATCACCTATCTGCCCCTCATCAGTACTTTTTCAGCTATGCTTGCTCTCTTCTCTGATAGTACCTAGTGGCAACAACTCACACCTGCAGTATTGTAATAGCCTGCTGGTTAGTCTCCCTGACTTACATTTTTCCTCAATCCAGTCTATCCTTGATTTAGCTGTTAAACTGATCATCCTTAATGCATGGATCTAACCATGTTATCCCTCAATCCCCATCCAATAAACTTCAGTGGCTCCCTATTACTTCCAGGATCAAATATAAAATCCCCTGGTTTTTTCTTTCTTTCTTTCTTTCTTTTTGTGGGGCAATGGGGGTTAAGTGACCTGCCCAGGGTCACACAGCTAGTAAGTGTCAAGTGTCTGAGGCCGGATTTGAACTCAGGTCCTCCTGAATCCAGGGCCAGTGCTTTACCCACTGCGCCATCTAGCTGCCCCCACTGTTTGTTTTTTAAAGCTCTTCATAACATGTCCCCTTCCTACCTCCCCAATATTCCTACAACTTTCTCCCTTCCATATACTGTATGTATCTTGGTTGTACATAATTGTTTTCATGCTTTCTGCCCATTAGACCATGAGCTCCTCAGGAGCAGGGCCTATTTTTACCTTTCTTCTTATCCCAGGGGTTTAGCCCAGTGTCTGGCACATAGTAGATGTTTAATAAATGCTAGTTGACTTGACTTAAAAATAAAGCCAAACTCTAAAGAATTGCTAGGACAAATCTTGGCCCCAGAGAACAAATAACGAAATATACTTTTTCCCTACAATGGAGGGGTAGGGAGCTGAAGGTGTAGAAGCATATTTAACTGTTTAATAGCTATTCTTTGTTGGTGAGAGGAAGGGATGCTAATGTTATAGGGGAAGGTGAGTGTGTGTGTGTGTGTGTGTGTGTGTGTGTGTGTGTGTGTGTGTGTGTGTGTGTAAGATACCTGGAATCTGTCTGTGAAAAAAACCAAAAGGCATAAGTAAATTTTTTTTAAAAAATCAACTATACAAGCAAAGGATCAGGGAGGTGTTGGTAGACTCACTTTTAGGAGAGGGGTTGGCATAGTCATTCCCTACAGATGTTTTCTGAGCATTCTTCTTCTTCTAACCCTTAATAATCTTTCCTCATTCAAATCCATGTCATTAGTCTATTTCGAACCTTATTACTATGTACTGTACCAACTGTCACACTCCTTACTTTCTGAATTGCTTTATCATTTGGCTCACAATCTTCTTCTCTACCTCATCTGACATCATCACTGAACATTTTAATATTAATAGCCACACTTCTAATACTTTGACCTCACAGTTTCTCAACTCCAAAAATTTGTACCTCCCTTTGATTTCAATCACATATTGGCAAGGATCACATGGTTGAGAGAGAAAAAAAAGGATTCATTCCCATGCACTCAAATTTGCCAGGAGAAGTCAGCCTAGGACAGACAGGAAGTTCTCAGAGATCAAATCTTGAAGCTGCAAAGAGGAACTATTCTGATGAAAAAAAAGTGGGAGTTTTCTAAAAGAGACCAATGTGGATGCACAAGGAACTCAATGATGAATTTAGTTTTTTTTTAAAATGATATTGTACAGGAGGTAAGTCATTTACTCATTCTTGACTTCAGTTTCCACATGTGGAAAGGGCAGGTAACCAAGGATGATTAGACTACGAAAGCATGCTACTGTTCTATAATAATAGCCTTGGGGTTGCTAAAGGCTAGGAATACTATCAAAAAGGGTCTTCCTCCTATAATGGTATCAGATGTTGTCAGGAACCATTGAAGTATTGGATTAACAATGAAATGAAAGCAAAATTAAATCATTAAAAAACAAGATGCTATTTGGTAGCTGTAAAGGAATGTTCCAACTGTTAATAGATCCTAAACACAGTGTTATGCATCTTATGTGTAACTAAGAGGCCTCAATCATGATCTACTGTATTTAACTGGCAAGGGTTATGCAAGCCAGTTAGATTTGGCTAGAGACAGCGAGGTCTGGTGCATTGTCTCAGATCTTGACCACGGCCAGCTCTCTTTAGTTCAATGAGCTTCAGTTTTCTCATTTGTAAAAATGGGAATAGAAATACTCATTTAAAGGGTTTTTGAGAGAAAAGCACTTTATGAACCTTAGAATGCTATATAAAATGTGATTGCTTCACAAGTCTGCCACAAAGTCCTTCACAAAATCTGGCTCATTTAATTTTCTCCTTGTTCTTGTTGGCTTCCTACAACCCACAGCAGAAATTCAAGAAACTTTTTTTCAGTGCCTAGGATGTGCTAGGTACTAGAGATATAGAAGTGAAATAAGGCAGCTCCCCTCTCCCCCAAAGTCTCAGAATCTAATGAGGCAGGGGAGAGGGTTAAGGCTGGAGGTCCAAGCGGGAGGTAAGACAAACATCTAGGTGATACTATATTTACATGATAAGTGCACTTGAGAAGTCTGAAACAATGTGATAGAAGAGGTTCAGGAAAGGAGAAATCATTTAGGGCTCCATAAATCTTTTAGTGCCACTGAGATAAAGTCATGAAATCATAGATTTAGTCTGAAAAGGGACCTTAGAGGTGATGTAGTTAGAAAACCCTTTTAGATAAAGAAACTAAGGTTGAAAGAACATTAAGTGACTTGCCCAGGGTCACACAGTTGGTAAGTGGAAAAGGGGAATTTTGAATACAAAATTCAGCATTCTTTCCAGTGCACTAGGACAAAGCTTCTTAAACTGTGGGTTGTGACGTCATATGGGGTCCCATGAGGTTGTGAAAAATTTGGCAACAGTAAAGGTTATGTTTCCCTACTTTATATACCTATATATCTGGAGGTCATGTAATAATTTCTTGGGTGAAAAGAGGTTGCGAGTGAAAAAAGTTTAAGAAGCCCTAGACTAGGATGCCTCTGCTGTCCTTAGCCTGGCATTCAAAGCTCTTAGCAATCTGCCCCCAAGCTACCTCTCCCCCATTTCCCACTATTATGAAGAGAAAGCATTTCTGCCACACCTGGGCAGGTCTACTCATGAATTCCCAAACATGCCCTGCTCACTGGAGCTTTTTGTGGTTTTCCCTCATACTTTCCCCAATTCTTCTTTGCCTACTCAGAACCAACCCATCCTTCAAAGTGCAGCAAATCTCACCTCCTCTACAAAACTTTCCTTAACTATGCCATCCCAAAATAGTCTTAAACTGACCGTTTGCTATTTAATCCTATTGTAAACTTTTGTGTGGTTCATAACTAGAAATTCTGGTAGTTGCAGCAACTGTGGTTGGAGTGGGAGATACATGGAAAACGGTCTACTCTGGTAGGGGTGCGGTTACGCTAGGTGAAGGGGCCATCCATACCCTAGAGAGTCCAGTCAAAGGCCCCAATGGCATTGCTGACCACAAATATATAATTTCAGAAAAGAAGCAAAAAGCACATGCATGGGGGAAGTGAAGGAAGGGAGGGAGATGGGTCCTAGGAGAGCAATGACACTCTCAAGGATGGGACTACAATCCTAGGATTTTGGAGACCTGGGACAAATCCCCAGCCACCTCAGCCTATAATTACATCTCTGACGATCAACTCCTCAAAGGCCAGTGCCATGAATTCTCTGATTTCCTAGACTTTTTAGAGTCTAGTGGCCACTCACTGGTCATTTGCTCAATAAATAATGAAAGTTCCCATCACAGGTTTTTCAAGGGGAGCTGTTCTTTGGGTTAAAGGGAAAAAATAGTTCTGCATTTTCAAAAGGTATCAGATATGACATTCTATAAAATTCATCCTAGGCCTTGGTTCTGTGCCAACATTAAATATAAAAAAGAAAGTATTGGGGGGATTTCAGAAGTTAAATAGATCCTTATGTTTCTCAGTGAGTTATGATACTTCTTCTTTCTATGGGAAGGATTTAATGATAAAGTCCACCCGGAGGCAGGAAAAGGAAATCAAGATGCAGATTCTTTACATTTGTGCATCCTTATTGTTCCTGTAGTTACAGTTTATGCCCAAAGTCAGAATTATTGGACAGTTTCCTTCAATCCAAACTATTCCTCATTATCCCTGTGAAACAGTTAATTTTTGGAAGCAAACATTTAAAGAAAAATAAGGAGAAGCCACCTCCCAATGGACAAGTAAGAAGATCATACAAAAGCACATCTGTGAAAAGGAGAGGCCTCTATAGAGATAGAGCATCCCAGGGGCAGGAGTGAGTGGTGAGGGAGGGTCATCTGCATAGAGGCCTGTCATTGTGTGCATGAATGAGTTCAGGGAGGCCTCCTGGACCAAAATTTACACTGTGAGAGGGTAAGAGAGACATCAGCTGTGGCTAAAAGAAAATTTCACTGCCAGGAAAATGGGCAGAGAGAAAATACCTCATCAACTCTTCTTGGAAAAGCAGAATCAGAGAAAGAAAAAAAAGCTGGCTTTCATCTTACAAATTTTCCACCTCTGGAGGCAAAAGTGTGAGGAAGGATGCTTTCTGGGTAATATTACTGCAATCCTAATGGCATCTGAGGAAGCTAAAGTAGGAGAGCTAGAAGTCTTGTTCAGTGACATAAGTCACAGATAGGATCACAGCATTGGAGACTTAGAATTGGGAGGGACCTTAGACACCATCTAGTCCAACCGCCTCATTTTACAGATGAGGAAACTAAGGTCCAGACAGAGGAAATGATTTATCAAAAGTCACACAGGGAGTTTAAGTGGAGGCAGCATGACATAGTGTTAGAGGGCCAGCTTTGAAGTCAAAAAGACCTGGGTTTGGGTCTTGCCACTGACACACCTTAAGCAAAACACTTAATTCTAGGCAACTCTCTAAAATCCTAAGTTATGGACTATTTGTTGATCAGCATTTGTAGAAGGAGTTTCTGTACTGAGTATTCTCTGTATTGATGAAATCACAAGTCTTACCCCTTCCCCTTTGAAGAAAAAAATTTTTTTAAAGTAGGCCGTGTCTAGTAGAAAATGTAAAGAAGTACATGCTGGTCTAAGAGTCAGGAAGACCTGAGTTCAAATCCAGTCTCAGGAACTTACTAGTGACTTTGGGCAAGTCATTTGACCTCTGTCTATTTTCTTATCTGTAAAATGAGATAATAACAGCACCTACCTTACACGGTTATTGTGAAGATAAAATGAGACAACCTTTGTTAAGTGCTTTGCAAACTTTAAAGTAATATATAGATGCTAGCTGTAATTATTAAAAATGATGACACTTGGGGCAACTAGGTGGCACAGTGGATAGAGTGCCAGCCCTGTAGTCAGGAAGACCTGAGTGTGATCCTGTGTGACCCTGGATAAGTCACTTAACCCCAATTGCCTCCCTAAACAAAACAAAAAAGAAATGGTGACACTAGAAATGACACATTGGGCAGACAAACTCTTTGTAGCCATCTTGGAAATGCCTCCATTCCTGCTTTCAAAATGTAGCAAGGCTTGGGGCAGCTAGGTGGCACAGTGGATAGAGCACCGGCCCCAGAGTCGGGAGTACCTGAGTTCAAATCCGGCCTCAGACACTTAACACTTACTAGCTGTGTGACCCTGGGCAAGTCACTTAACCCCAATTGCCTCACTAAAATAAAAAAAAAATGTATCAAGGCTTGTAGGAGAATCCTGGAGGAATAAACTCGGATTCTTGAGTGCCTTTCTACCCCTGACTTACTGAACTCATCTATCTCCAGGTGCTAAATTGGGGTAAAATTGCAGTTGTATATTTTTCTAAGTATCATACACATGCCACAATGGCACAAATGGTCCAGATGACTGAGTAGCATGCTGTTCCTGGGGTCCCAAATGCCAGATTCATCCTTTCTCAACTAGATGCTTTTCACTGCATAGATGTGGTCACGCATATTATTATTATATTTTAATATAATATAATATTATTATTATATTTTTATGTGTCCTCTGGGTCTAAGGTTCCCCATCTGGGAAAGTATGGATAACACATTTGAACTCCATGGAATTGGTGAGTAACAACTATCTCATGTAGGAGAATTTCTGTAAGCTTCACAGAGAAAGTCATCTTCTAAAGAAATTAATTGTTCCTAAGGCTTTGGGTGGAAAGGCAGTGTAATATGGATAGGAAGCTAGGCTCAGAGTCAGAAAGACCTAGGTTCAAGGCCCTCCTCTGATGTATACTGTCTGTGGGACCTCGGGCAAATCACTTACCATCTTAGTACTCGGACAGCTACAACTAAAAGTTGCAGAGGAATTATAGACCTGCCTTGGCAGAGTTTCTTTCTTTCTTTCTTTCTTTCTTTCTTTCTTTCTTTCTTTCTTTCTTTCTTTCTTTCTTTCTTTCTTTCTTTCTTTCTTTCTTTCTTTCTTTCTTTCTTTCTTTCTTCTTCTTCTTCTTCTTCTTTTTTTGCAGGGCAATGAGGGTTACTTCCCCAGGGTCACACAGCTAGTAAATGTCAAGTGTCTGAGGCTGGATTTGAACTCAGGTCCTCCTGAATCTGGCCAGGGCTGGTGCTTTATCAACTGCGCCACCTAGTTGCCCCTGAGTGACTTTCTTTATGAAATAAAAAGCATTTATTAAGCGCTAACCATGTGTCAAGCACTGGAGACTCTGACAGAAAAAGCAAGATACTTCCTGCTTCCAAGGGACTCACTCTAATCGGGAAAGACAATATGTAAAAGATAAAAAAACCACAGGCTTATTTCTTTTCTTAATGCTTTGGTTAGAGATGTTTCCTAGCACCATAAGAGCAGGCGACAGACGACAGGGTGCTGAACACATGGGATTTGAGTTCAATTCCTGCCTCTGCTCAGGTGACTCTGGGTAAGACATTCAAGTTTCCTCATGTGGAAAAATGAGGGGGACAGGACTTGGCTTTTATTGTAACTCCGAGCTCTAGATCTATGGCCCTGTGACAAAGGATGAGGCATAAGAAAAAACAAAACAAAATTCCTTTCATACTATTACTCACAGGATAAAACCTCTTCTCCCCCCAACCCCCCCCCACTCCTTTCCTGTAAAGAAGGAACTTCTTTTGTCAATGCAAGGGGAAGGGAAACTTTTTTTTTTTGGCGAAAGTGGTTAATTATCGCTTATCCATCACTCAAACCAAGCAGCATCCCCCTACATAACAAGGACAGCCGTCCAAGAATTAAATGAGCAAGAAGTCTTTTTTCACTCCCTTCTCGGAGGAAGGGTGGGGAAGCTGGCCCTGCAACTACAATCAGGACAAAAGGCTTCATTCAGACTTTGGGTTCTCCATTTACCTTTCATTGTGTGCTCCCAGAGGCAGAGGTCAGACTTGGTTCTGCATCCTGTTGGGTAAGATATGCCAAAAGCAGATAAGGTGTCAAATACTTAAAAAGAAAAAATTTATAAGGGTTATATTTCCCTTGCAAAGAGTTAACCCAGAGAGAAGATTGCATAAAGAAATTAGTTTGGAAAATAGTGCTGTCAGGGGAGCAACAGAAGAGATGAAAGATAAAACCATGTATTTGGAGGGGGGGCGGTGGAGAAGAAAAGAGAACAGCGAGTGCATCATGTTAATGGGAAGACGTGTCACAAAAGACTAGTTTTATTTAGCAGGCTGCTTTGAAAGCACCACACACAGATGGCTCCTCTGGGAAACTCCCAGTTGGGACCTGGAAGTCTGAGGTCTTAGTGTTGGGTCCTTGAGCAAATTCTCCAGGACTCTGATAGGCCCCTCAGCACACCGGGGGCTGCGTTCCAAAGTTGATGGTCCCATTCTACTTTGTGTCAGCTCTGTTCCTTCTTGCCACCAAAAAGAGATGCTGGTGCCAGAATTTATGATTCATGTTGCACCAAATAACTCACATTTGTACTGGGTTTTATAGCTGTGAAGGATGTGGAATCCCTTATCTCATTTTATCCTCACAACAGTCGTGTGAATTACGTAGTACAAGAGTTACCACCCCCATTTTTTTCTCAGTCATTCAGAGATGTTAGATGGTTTCCTTGAAGTCAGACACTAGGAAGTGGGAGAACTAGGATTTGAACCCAGGTCTTTCAATTCCAAGTCCAGTGTTTTTTCCCCCACTCTACCACTTTATTCTTGAAACATTGCCCACTGTAGGTCCCCTATTTTTAAAGGAGACACCGAGGGCCTACAACTAATGCTTCAAGAAGATGTGGAAGAGTTTGGCTTATAAGGCCAATGGTAGAAAGAGAAAATAGCATGGAATGGTAGAGGAGGCCCCATCTCCAGCTCTTAGTCACATGCCTTTCTGCCAGATTATTCTGGAAATATTCAATTTCCCCTCCTGAGATAAATTGACCTATATGTAAACTATATACCTTCTCCTCTGTGCTATACCCCCTTGTCTATGAGGGCAAAGGCCACAGCAAGATGAAATGGACAATTGCTGTTATAATCTAAGCAAGTCAGGCTGCAAAGCCACAAGAAATACCATGGTAATTGATGCAAAACCATTTTTTGCTGCTTTGAATTATCTGGGTAATTGCCTTAATTCCCCACAGGCCCCCGGTGCAGTGCAGATGCTGAAGCACACCTACATTTTGGACACCTGTCTGTTTGTCAGTGCCTTTGGGACATGTTGCCAATGATGCCCCAAATCCTATTTGGTGCACAGGCCAAAGGGCTATGGTTGGCCTGAGGCAACAGAGAACCTCTGACATATGGCTGGCTGCTAGTCATCTGCTCTCCTCACTTGGGTTGCCAGGGAGGATTGTATAGTTGCTAGCAGCAAGCGGGGGAGACTCTTTCTCAAGTCCTGCCTACAACCACATGGCTCTATGCAGTTACCACGCCACTGTCACCCAAGTCATTATGCTGTATGACTGTGGATGAGCCAAAAAGAAGTCTGTATTAGTTTCAGCTACCAGTCAAAGAAGGCAGTTTCACATTTGGTCTCAACAATAGGCAAGGATAACAGTTTATTGTGGATTGAATTTTCAAATAAGTACCCTGTCAGGTCCTGTTAGGATTTAAAAAATTAATAGGCTGATCATCAATGAGATACTAAAACAGGTGTCTGGTGAATACTATAGTTGTAACTTGGGTATGAAAGAGGTGGCTAGGGTCCTTGGAAGGAACTGTTTCCTTTCTAGAATTAGGTCTCTTTTTTTTTCCTTCTGATATCTCAATTCCTCTTCTGAATAATAATGCTGAAGCTTTATTAGTTAATCAATAAGACATGATACAGGGTATGGTTATCATAAAATAATCACACCCAGGAGCATTTTGAGGCATGAGCCTCTTGCCTCTAATCAGATTGGGGCGAGATGATCTTTTGATAACCACACCCCGGGGAACTGTCTCATTTCTATTATGAGTGCATTTTATGGTAGGGGAAAACATATATTTCTACTGGGGGAAAATGAAGTTGACACTGTACACGGAGCAGCCATTTTAGCTGAGGTGAGAGATGTGCTAAGCCTCTCTTTTAGAACAGTCGCACTGCATACAATTCCTTTTCAAGAGGTCTCATTGTAAAAGCCATGTAGGCATAGAACACCAGCCATGCAACAGGATGAAAACCACTGAGCTTTATGCTTGTACAGCATATCTCAAATTAGTGTGAAGCTTAAATGGGCAGGAGTTGGGGGGAGGGGTAGGAGGAGGGCATTATAAACTAGGTACAGCCACATTGTAAACAGAAGGAACAATAAAATGAAAGTGACTGTCAGGGAATTGTAAGGAAACTTGGCCCAGAAGAGCAGCTAAGAAAATGCCCCTCTGCCCTTTCATTGGAGAGGTGGGGGGACTATGGATGGGATGTCTCATTTATGTTGTCACTTCATTGGTTGGTTTTACTGATTTTTTTTCTTGTCTTTGTTACAGAGGAAGGTTCTTTGGGTAGGAGAGGAGGGTGGGGCCTATTCAGAAATGAATTAGATATAAAACTGAAAGCATCAATAAAACTTATAGGGGCAGCTAGGTGGTGCAGTGGATAGAGCACCAGTCCTGGATTCAGGAGAACCTGAGTTCAAATCCAGCCTCAGACACTTGACACTTACTAGCTGTGTGACCCTGGGCAAGTCACTTAACCCCCACTGCCTCACCCCAAACCAAAATAAATAAATAAATAAAACTTATAGAAAAATTTTTAAAATAACTATGGTGGAACCAAGATGGCAGAGTATAGGCAGGGACCCAGATAAACTCTCTTAATATTACCCTCCAAACAACTTTATAATAATACTTCAAATTAAATTTTCAAGCAGCAGTGCTGACGAAAGGTCAAAGAGAGACATTTTTCCAGCCTAAGACAACTTAAGAAGTCTGCAGGAGAGGTCTATAAAGCCAGGATGGGTGCAGGCCCAGGAATATGGCTGGAACACCAGAAGTGGACTTGTAGGTAACCATAACAATAGAAGCAGCAGCAGCTCCTGTAGATGGTAAGCCCAGATATAGTAAGAAGAGTCAGAGAACTGGTCAGAAAGAGGTTACAGGAAACCCTTTGCTAACATTGGGTGTAGCTGGAGCTGATTGGCAACTCTACTGCTCATAAACAGTTCTGGGTCTAGGTTCCAGGACAGAGAGGAACAATTGTAATGGATTACAAGGGAGCAGAGGACATTGTTACAGTTCCAGCTGCAGAGGATCAGGGATCCTTCCTAGGTAAAGACCAGAACATAGACCAGAAGAGCAGTGAACATACCTCTTTCAGGATATTACCCCCTTGGAAGCACCAAAAATGTGCACACCACCAAAGCTAGCTCTGAAAGGAGAAACATACAAAAGCTTGAAGCTTGGCAGAGTGCCTCTCTACCCCAAGCTGAACAGAGCCCAACTTTAACATAAAATTCATAGTAAAGAAATGGGCTGGGAAAATGAACAAACAACAACAACAAAAACCCCTTGATTATAAAAGGTTACTATGGTAGTAGGGAAGACCAAGACATAAACTCAGAAGAAGACAACAATGTAAAAACAGCTAGAACCAAAGCCTCAAAGAAAAAGGCTAATTGGATCAAAGGCCAGCAAGAATCTCTGAACGAGTTAAAGAAGGAGTTGAGTGATAGAAGAAAAATTGGGAAAAGAAATGAGAGTGATGCAAGAAAATTATGAAAAGAGATTTAACAACTTGGTAAAAGAGGCACAAAAAATACTGAAGAAAATACCTTAAAAAAGACAATTGGCCTAATGAAATGGCCTAAAGAAAAAAATTCACTTAAAAAAAAAGCAGAACTAGCCAAATGAAAAAAAGAGATACAGAAGCTAACAGAAGAAAATAATTCCTTAAATATTAGAATTGGGCAAGTGGAAACCGATGACTCCATGAGACTTCAAGAAACAATAAATCAAAGTCAAAAGAATGAAAAAATAGAAGAAAATGTGAAATATCTTATTGGAAAAACAACTGACCCAGAAAATATATACAGGGGAGATAATTTGAGAATTCCTGGACTAGCAATGATCAAAAAAAGAGTCAAGACATAATATTTCAAGAAATTATTAAGGAAAATTGCCCCAATATTTTAGGTTCATAGGGTAAAATAGAACTTGAAAAAAATCTACCAATAACCTCCTGAAAGAGATCCCAAAATGAAAATTCTCAGGAATATTATAGCCAAATTCCAGATCTCCTAGGTGAAGGGATTGTGGAGCTACAGTAAGTATCACACAAGATTCAGCAACTTTCATGGTTAAGGAGAAGGTTTGGAATATTATATATATATATATAAGTGAGGCAATTGGGGTTAAGTGACTTGCCCAGGGTCACACAGCTAGTAAGTGTTAAGTATCTGAGGCCGGATTTGAACTCAGGTACTCCTGACTCCAGGGCAGGTGCTCTATCCACTGTGCCACCTAGCTGCCCCTGGAATATGATATTCTAGGGGGCAAAGAAGCTAGAATTATAGCCAAGAATAATCTACCCAACAAAACTGAATATAATCCTTCAGGGGAAAAATAGGTATTTAATGAAATGGAACATTCCTAATGAAAAGACAAGAGCTGAATAGAAGATTTGACATTCAAACAGAAGACTCAAAAGAAGAATAAAAAGGTAAACAAACATGAAAGAGACTCATTGGAGTTAAACTGTTTACATTCTTATATGGGAAACTGATGTATGTAACTCCTAAGAATCTTATCATTATTAGTGCAGTTTGAAGGAGTCTGCATAGACAGAGGGCATGAGTGTGAGTCTTTTATGTTGGGATGATCTCCTTTAAAAAAAAAGACTGTAGGGATGAGAAAGAGAGATGTAGTGGGAGAAGGGGGGGGAAGGGAGAGGCAGAATGGGGCAAATTTTCTCACATAAAGGAGGTGTACAACAAAAAGCTTTTATAATGGAAGGGAAATGGACAGTTGTGGAGGCAGGCAGTGTTTGAACTTCATTTTCATCAGAATTGGTTCAAAGAGGGATATAACACATACATTATACACAAATGTATATATATGTGTGTGTGTATATATATATTCTAGATATGTATATATTATTTATATATATATTATATATACACACACACATAAGTATATATATTCACACTCAGTTGGGTATAAAAATCTATCTTATCCAATAAGGAAATAGGAGGGAAAGAGGATAAGAAATTTGGGAGGGGGGGTGAGGATTACAAAGGGAAGGGTAGTTTGGGGGAGGCAGTGGTTGGAAGGAAGACAGACATCTGAGGAGGGATGGGATATATATATATATATATATATATATATATATATATATATATATATATATGGAGAGAGAGAGAGAGAGAGAGAGAGAGAGGATAAACAGAGGAAAATGGGATAGAGGGAAATGCATAGTTAGTGATCATAACTGTGAATGTGAATGGGATAAGCTAACTCATAGAACTGAAGAAGAGTGGAAACCAGGATCCAACAATATGTTGTGTAGAAGAGACACATTTGGGACAGAAAGACATATAGAGTTGAAATGAAAGGCTAGAGAAGAGTATATTATCCCTCTGCTGAAGTGAAGAAGGCAGAAGTAACAATCATGATCTCAGATAAAGCAAAAGCAAAAATAGACCTAATTGAAAGAGATAATCCAAGAAACTACAGTTTATCCATAGACAATGAAGGAATATTAAAAAAATAGCAAGTTTCTCTGATAAAGGCCTCATTTCTCAAATATATAGGAAACAGTCAAATTTATGAAAACAAGAGCCATTCTCCAATTGATAAATGGTCAAAGGAAATAAAAAGACAGTTTTCAGAAGAAGGCATCAAAACTATAGTCATGAATAAATCACTATTGATTTTTGTTGTTATTGTTGTTGACTCATTTCAGACTCTTCTTGACCACATTTGGAGTTTTCTTGGCAAAGATACTGGAGGGGTTTGCCATTTCCTTCTCCAGCTTATTTTACAGATGAGGAAACCAAGGCAAACAGGGTTAAGTGACTTGCCCAGGGTCACATAGCTAGTAAGTATCTGTAGCCAGATTTGAACTTAGGTCTTCCTGACTCTAGGCTTGGTGTTCTATCCACTGATTGCCATTATTGATTACAGAAAGTTAAATTAAAAAACTCTGAGGTACCACCTCACACCTATCAGAAATGACAAACACTGGAGGGAATGAGGGAAAATAGATACATTAATGAACTGCTGGCAGAGTAGTGAACTGTTCCAACCATTCTGGAGAACTTTTTCCAGAGGACTGTAAAACTGTTCATATCCTTTGCCCCAGAAATACCACCACTAGGTCTATAATGTAAAGAGAACAAAGAAAAGGGAAAAGGACCTATTTGTACAAAAATATTTATAGCACCTCTTTTTGTGGTGGCAAAGAATTGGAAACTGAAAGAATGCTCATCAATTAGGAAATGGCCGAATGAGTTGTGGCATATGATTGTTTGTTTGTTTTTTTGTTTTTTTTTTTTTAGTGAGGCAATTGGGGTTAAGTGACTTGCCCACGGTCACACAGCTAGTAAGTGTTAAGTGTCTGAGGCCGGATTTGAACTCAGGTACTCCTGACTCCAGGGCCGGTGCTTTATCCACTGCGCCACCTAGCTGCCCCATGGCATATGATTGTGATGGAGTACTACTGTGCTATAAGAATTGGTAAAAGGAAGGAGGTGGGTTCAGAAAACATATGGGAAGACCTATATGAACTGACGCAAGGTGACATGAAAAGAACCATGAAATCACTGTACACAGTAACAGCAGTGTTGTAATGATGATTAGTTGCGAAAGACATGGCTATTCTGATCAATACAGTGATCTAAGACAATTCCAAGGGACTTACAACCAAAAAAAAATACCATCCACCTCCAGAGATAAAACTGATGAGCTCTAAGTGCAAATTAAAGTATACTTTTCTTGTTTTTTGTTTTTTTGTGATATGGCTAATAATAATGTTTTGCATGATTTCACAGGTATAATTGGTATCACATTGTTTGCCTTTTCAGTGGTCAGGGCAAAAGTAGGAGGGAGGGAAACAATCTGTAACTCAAATTAAAAAAAAAAAACAATTAAAAAAATAAATAATAAATCTTAAAAATAAAATTAAAGGGGCTGTCAGGTGGCACAGTGGATAGAGCACTGGCCTTGGATTCAAGAGGACCTGAGTTCAAATCCAGCTTCAGACACTTAACACTTGCTAGCTGTGTGACCTTAGGCAAGTCACTTAATCCCAATTGCCTTACAAAAGAAAATTTAAAAATTAAAATTAAATTAAAAATAACTACATAGAAGCATTTACAAAAGCCTCTTCATGAAATAAGGTTTTTTTGTTTGGGGGGGGCATGTATTTCAGTGTCAGATGCCACTATGGTGACAGTAAAAGCCTCATCTTTCAGGTTCCTACAGAGAGAGACAGTGGCACATGCTTTCCACCCTAATCCCAAGAGACTACAGATTCTGCAGCAGCAACCTGCCCCCACTACCCATCCTGATCAGCAGAAATTTTAATCGAGTTACATATGTTTGAAAGTGGAAAACAGAAAAACCCAGTGAGCTGTGAAATACACTTTCAAACAGTGTTTGCAGCAGTGGCTCTATTGGTTTAGAATGAAGGTACCAACAGTTCTAAAGGCTGGGTGAGTGTGCTGTGCCTTGTGATTACAAAGCCCTAAAACCGGAGGTTTTAAATCCTACTCTATTAAGTACAGTATTTATATGCTAGAGTCTTTTAAGGTATTAAATGCTTTAAAGAGAGAGAGAGAGAGAGATAGCAAAAGTACTTATGTTAATTGCCTCATGACAGAAATCATTATTTATTATGAAGGAAAAAAGACTGAGCCTCAGGGAGGTCAGACAGTTTGCCTGGTATTACATGGTAGGTCAGTAGCAACTGTGGTGAATTCCTATAGAATTCCTATTCTTGGTCTTGTCCTCTACAAGGTGTCTGTGCAAGGAATCAGATGAGGAAGTAACACGTCACAGTGGAAAGGAGCTGGGGTATGAGAGCTCAAATCTAGTTTTGGCCCTACCTAGATGAAGTTGGTCAAGTCACCTGACCTCTCTAACCTTCAGTTTCTTCATCTGTGGAATGGGGGTGGGGTGGGGGTAGAACTAGACAGTCTAGCTCTAAAAATGTGAACTGCGAGGCCTCAGTCTCAGCTTTGGGAGGGAAAGGGGAAGAGATTGGTGGCACAGGCCTTGAGATCTAAAAAAGAATGTTTTTCCTTATGAATATAGTAATACAATTTTGATTAGCCCCTACATGGCAAAGTTAAATTCAACTAATGATTTGTCATTCTAATCATTCACTGCTCATAACATGAGTAGTCCCCCTCTCACTCTCAACTCATGTGTCCTGAGCCTCAGAATTGCTTAATTGCATCTGGAGTAGTTTGGAACATACCCTAAAAGAATCTTACGTAATGACTGGTTTTTTGTTCTTAGAACTTCACTTGAGAGAGATATGAAGAGTCAGACAGAGCTCAGGGAATATTCTTACCAATGAACTTGGGTGATTGGGCACCTGACTTGAAAGAAATAAAGTCATTTCCAAAAGGGGTCATGTGAGGTTCGATAAAGACATTTTAAAACAAGTTTTATTGATGTCTTTGTTTTAGATCAATGTCTTTATTGGATAAATACAGCCTAGCACCACCACCCCAGTCACTGAGTTGAGCCCTCCTTCATAACAAAGAAAAACAATCATATATTGATTATATCTGACAATTCATGCAACATTCTGCCCTCATTGTCTTCCATTGCAAGAGAGGAATTATAACTACTAAATACCAAAATTCTAGAGTAGAAATCAGAGAACATAAAGCTTGAAGAGGTCTTCTTGCCCAAGATTGCACAAGGTAGAATTTAAGACTAGGTTCATCTTCCTTCAGTATATCATTATATCACCCTAGGGGACAAATTTAATTTTCTCTTCTCTAAGACCACTTTCCCCACCAAGTTACTCAGCTTTCAGCTTCTCATGGAAGAATCTTACTCCAAATTGGAAATACAAGTCACAGCTCTGTTACTCATGGGAAAGCTGAGAAAAGGTGAAATGTCAAGATGACTCATCCTGTGAGAGTGGATAAGCTCAGAGAGAAGAGGAGAGGGCTGGGGGCCCTCAGGTTTAGGAAGATATTCACAGTGAAAGGAAGAAGTAGAATCAGCAAAGGAGGCTGAGTGAGAATCGCCAGGAAGTAGGAGGAGAATCACAGTTGCTCATAATTCAAAACAGAAGGTTTCAAAGAGTGAGTAAAATGTTAAAGAGAATTTAAGAAAGGGAAGGGTTTGATTATAGAAAGGAAGTCATTGATGGCCTAAGATGGTAGTTTGGTGAAGCCTGTGATTCCCTTCTCAGAAAAATGTTTTTGAATGAATAAAATAAAATACATTGGATGACAAAGGAAACCAATCATATCGAAAATCAATTTTCTACAAATTTTTTGAAGTTCATAGATACCAGGTTAAGAGCCCCAGTATGTTTCTGTGGATTTGAAAGGACAGAATTTAGATTGTAAGAGATTAGGGAGGGAGGGAATGTTGAAATAATGGAAGCAGTGGGCAGGGACCACTGTGCCTGAGGGAGTGGAGGGGTCTGGGAAATCTTCTAGGCCAATGTCAGACCAGCTTTCTCTAAGTAGGTCCTAACTAGAATGGACTCCTCTAGGGTCTCTCTAGTCTAGCCATAACTCCTAGGGTCACTCAATGGGCTAAGACTCCAGGAGTGTGAAGGCAGGCCAATAGTTTGCTTTTTGGCTAGGTTTGCTTTTCCTAAATCAAAATGACAGACTTAAAACAGAGAATATGAGTAACCCATATTCTGGGTAGGTGGGTGGGGTGGAGATGGAAATATTTGGAAATGGAGGTGACAAAATGAAAGGAGTCAATGAAACTTTAAAAAGTTTTGGGGAGCAAGTCACTTTACCTCCTTGAGCCTCAGTTTCTCCATACAGTCCACGGATTTTGACAAGGCAAGGATATCCTGCCCTGCAAAATCACCTTAAAAAAATATAATGACCTCCTTTTTAAAAAAAATCTATTTTTACTTCATTAAATATTTTCCAATTACATTTTGAAAATTTTTTAACATTAATTTTCTAAAATTTACAAATTCTCTCATTCCTTCCAGTCCCTCCCTCGCCCCTTGAGAAAGCAATCAATGATATTAACTGTGGAGTCAAGCAAAACATTTCCATATTAATCATGTTGCAAAAGAAAACACACAAACAAGAAAAATAAAGTGAAGAGTAGGCTTCATTCTGCACTCAGTTATCTCTCTGGAGATAGGTAGTATTTTTCATCATGAGTCCTTCGGAATTGTCTTAGATCATTGTATTACTGAGAAAAGCTGTAAACAATGTTCTCCTGTTTCTGCTCACTTCACTTTATATTAATTCATATAAAACCTTTACAAGTTTTTCTGAAAACATTGTGCCTGTCATTTCTTAGAGCATAAGAGTATTCCATCACAATCATATACCCCAACTCGTTCAGCCATTCCCCAGCTGATGGACATCCCCTCAATTTCCAATTCTTTGCCACCACAGAAATAGCTTCAAGTTTTTTTGTACAAATAGGTCCTTTTTCCTTTCCTTTGATCTTTTTTTTTAATGTTAAAAAGGAATTGGGGGGGGGGGCGGCTAGGTGGCACAGTGGATAAAGCACCGGCCCTGGATTCAGGAGCACCTGAGTTAAAATCCGGCCTCAGACACTTGACACTTACTAGCTGTGTGACCCTGGGCAAGTCACTCAACCCTTGCCCCGCAAACAAAACAAACAAAGAAAGAAATGGGGGGGGGCAGCTAGGTGGCACAGTGGACAAAGCACTGGCCCTAGAGTCAGGAGGACCTGAGTTCAAATCCAGCCTCAGACACTTAACACTTACTAGCTGTGTGACCCTGGGCAAGTCACTTAACCCCAATTGCCTCACTTAAAAAAAAAAAAAGAATCGGGGGCAGCTAGGTGGTGCAGTGGATAAAGCACTGGCCCTGGAGTCAGGAGTACCTGAGTTCAAATTCAGCCTCAGACACTTAACACTTATACCCTGGGCAAGTCACTTAACCCCAATTGCCTCACCCCTCCCCCCAAAAAAAGTTCAGGTCCCCTTGATAGTAACTGTACCATTAATATCTGCTGATTGAGAAAATATATAACAAAAAGCTATTAGCAATTCAATAATATTTTAAATGAATTTATGTTTTATCAATCACATTAGCATCTACACATCTGACCATCTCATTCCAGATCTCAAATTCAATAAACTGCAATGGTTTCCTATCATCTCCAAGAATAAATATAAAATTTTCCGTTTGGCTTTCAAAACCCTAACTCTAACCCTAACGTGACTCTCTCTTACCTTTTCAGGCTTCTTACACATTACTTCTCCCTCCTCCCATATACTCTGTCATCGAGTGACCCTGGCCTCCTTGCTGTTCCTCTCACAAGATATTCCATCTCCAGACTCTGGGCATCATCACTGGCTATTCCCCATGCCTGGAATTCTCTAGCTCATCTCTGTTTCTAGTCCTCCTTGGTTCCCTTCAAATGCCAGCTAAGTCTCATTTTCTGTAAGAATCCTTTCCCAATTCACTTTAATGTTAATATACCTTCCTTCTGTTGATTATCTCCAACTTATCCTGCATGTAATTTGTTTGTACATAGTTGTTTTCATGTTATCTCCCCCACTCAACTCACCACATCCCCCAAAATTGCTGTTTTATCCATATCCTTCCATTAATGGCGCATGGTGGTGAGTCATGAAATATCATCATATGTGAAGAATTAAAGATAAGTGTCACTCCAAGGTAATAGAAAATCACATAGGAGACATGAGTTGTTGTTCAGTCATTTCAGGCTCTTTATGAGCCCATTTGTGGTTTTCTTGGAAAAGATACTAGAGTGATTTGTATTCCTTCTCCAGCTCATTTTATACATGAGGAAACTGAGGCAAAATAGGGTTAAGTGACATGCCCAAGGTCACACAGCTAGTGAGTATCTGAGGCCAGATTTAAACTCAGGTCTTCCTGACTCCAGGCCTGGCTCTATCCACTGTGCCACATGGCTGCCATGGATAGGCTGCAAGATATCATCAACCAAGAACTGCACAAGAGAAGTGGCATCAAAGCTAGTATAAGAGGGAAGTATCACAGAAAAAGGGAGATGACAGGTCACAGGGGAGAAAGGGACAACAGAGGCACAGCCAAATGTTCCACTGGTATGCACATGATGTCAGCAGAACTAGAGGAAGAGTGCCAGCACATTGGGAGGCTGCCAGGTGTCACATCGGGCAAAGGGATGGGCCTAGTATCAAGATAAACTTTAGTTAAAATTTGATATCAGATACTAGTGGTGTGATCCTGGGCAAGTCACTTAACCTCTGTTTGTCTCAGTTTTCTCATCTGTAAAATGTGCATAATTATAGCACCTACCTCCTAGTATTGTTGTAAGGATCAAATGAGATAATAATTATAAAGCACTGAGCACTGTGCCTGGCACATAGTAACCGCTATATAGATGTTAGCTATTATTATTAGGAAGAATTCTACTCTACCAGATTGAAGGATGGGGGAGGCAGTGAACAAGAAACACAATGGGGAAAAGACATAAGTGAATTGCAATCTGTACTGGTGCAGGGGAGTACCCACATTGATGAGATCACAGGTAAGAATAATAATTATAATTAGCCATTTACATGGTGTTTTAAGGATTGCAAAGCACTTTACAAATATCTCATTTAATATTTATAATATCTAGATCCCCATTTTACAGATGAGGAAACTGAGGCAGGCAGCAGTTAAGTGACTTTGTTAGGGTCTGAGTTTAGGTTTGAATTCAGGTCTTTTTTTTTACTCTAGCTCTATCCACTTCAACACTTAGCCACAGGTCATTCTAAGTCTGTCCATGTATTAAAAGCCATCCCAATATCAGGAGCTCTCATCCATGTCCTTTCCACTTGTGATCTCTTAGTTATCTGCTAAGTCTAAATTTGTGATTTTTTCAGCTTCCTGAAACACAACAAGATCATCTACTTCAGGGGAGGAACAAATTAGTGAGTTAGAAAAATAACAGTTCTGGGGCAGCTAGGTAGTCCAGTAGATAGAGAACTGGTCTGGAGTCAGAAAGACCTGAATTAAAATCTGCCCTCAGATACTTACTAGCTATGTGCCCCTGGGCAAGTCACTTAACCTCAATTGTCTCAAAAAAAAAAAAAAGAGGTTCCTTATGAAGAAAATGTCAATTCAGCCAACAATGAAGGGTGTACAGCCAAAAGAAGTCAAATGTAATTATTCTTCATGTTATGAAGCTTGTATAGTTGTGTTTTTTTGTTTTTTGTTTTTAAACGGAAGCCCAGTCCAGCTCTTCTAGGTCAGTCTGTCACTGGGAATTTATTAAATGTTTAACATGTCCTAAGCCTGAAGCTAAGAAAGACATGAATAATCCCTGCCCTCAAGGAGCACACATTCAAAGAAGTGCAAGGGATCCAAGTTGGTCCTTACTGTTTCTTTCTTCAATTCCTCTTGCTTAGGTTATGGATGATGTTTATTTTTCTCTTAAAAACAGAATCTGCTCTGTCACCGTTTGAGCTGTATTTCTGATAAGAGGAACTCTTGGAATAAGATATTGAACCTTTTTAGGACAGCTAAGTGAAAACCACCTCCAGTGAGTGCAGGCTTTTTGACAGTAAAAATGTTAGTAGCAAAATCTGTCACACTCTCAGGAAAGCTGTGCCTTTGACTGAGTGGCCTGACAATGAAATCCTAAATTATTTTTAAAACACTTGTTCTGGCTGAATATGGCACTAAAGCAGTTGGTAAATCAAGTTGTGACTGAAATCGCAAGGAAAATTGAGCAGAACACTGAGTAAAGGTAGAGCTAATAATTCTTTTACACTCTGTTTTCTTCTGTCTTCAGCGAAAGCAGCTGTTTTGATCAAATCAAGGACTAACACAGTGCTTCAGGTAGGGCCACCTCAGTTCTACCAGGACTCGTTTTTACTTTGTGGACAAAGGCCTGACACTGAACTCGATTTAAAATGTGCGTGTGCTAAATTCCACCTCCTTGGGTATCCCCTAATCTACAAGGTCTTGGTCACCTCTAACACCTACCATTGCATGAGCTAATCCCCTAAAAAGTGTTAAATGAGCTACAACACATTCCATTCTAGGATGTCATTTTTTATAGGATTCCAGGAAAGGAGGCTCAAATATTTGGCCAGGAAGAAATCAGACAGGTATTTTGTAACGTTTGACTATGTCTGTGTGCACAAGCCAATTCTCTTGTTTTAACAGAATTAACCAAACAATTCAAATGATGGATTCTACTGATTTTGCCTGAATTAATGAGTTGTTTGATAAACCTGATGGGTTATTTCTGTTAATAGAGGTCAAACATATAAAGCCTCAGACTTTCAGATAACTAATGGCCAATGTTGCTTGTAATTACCTATGGTGAAGAGTCTTTGATTACCGATCAAGTACAAGCTGAAAGAAAACAAACCTTCAGCTTGTCAGGAGCTCTTCTTATTGGCTTATTGGTGAGTACGCCTGGCACAGTGAGATCATATAGGATCTTGGATTTAGTGTTGGAAGGGACCTTAGCGGTCTTCAAGTCTGACCACCTCAGTTTTACATGGGAGGAAACTGAGACCCTGAGAGGTTAAGTGACTAACTTGTTCAATGTTACACGGAGTAGATGGAACTAAACTTGGAAGTGGGAAGATCTGATTTCAGTTCCAATCTGGTGCACTTTTTAACTGCATGACAAGTGAATCATTTGACCTCACTTTCCTCATTTGTAAAATGGGGATAATAATTTCTGTAGTATCTACTTCACAAGGTTGTTGTGATGAACCAAAGGAGACAATGTATGTAAAATACATAACAAACTTCAGGGAGCCATGGAAATGGTCACATTAGTTAGGAAGTTGCAGAGCTCATATTCTCTGACCTCAAAGCCAGAGGATAGATCAAGAATCAGACCCAGCTCAAACTACAGCAGCAAGAACAATACTAACATCTATTCAATTCAACAAACATTCATGTGCTAGGCACTAGGTAGACAAAGACAAAAATGAAACAATCACTGTCCACAAGGAACTTATACTCTTCTGAGAGACAGAACACACAGAAAGAAGTATGACTGGAAGGGTAGGGTGGTATCATATTGTAAAAAGCCTTGAATTTTGGACAAAGTCATCTGCACTTGAATATGTAGGTGATGAGGAACCACTGAAGAATTTTGAGTAGAGATGGGCTAGGGCCACATCTTTGCAGAAGAAAGATTGTTTTTGAAGCAGTTTGATGAATACAATGAATAGAAGGAAGAGGATGTTGCCTAGGACATCAAAATAATCTATGCAGGTGGTAATCTAGGATTATAATATATATTATGGTGGAAATAGATACATCAGATATTACTGAAGTGAAATAAATCAGCAGTATTCAGTAATCAATCAAGATGAATTCATTAGGCACCTATTATGCACTATAGTAGGCACCAGGGATACAAGTACAAAGAATGTCACAAGAAGTTTACATTCTGGGGAGACATCTTGGTGCACAGCCCCTGGCACATACAATATAAATAGAAAGTGAATGCAAATATATAAAAAAGTAGTTAAATACAAGGTAGTTTGGGAGGCAGGGCACTGACATTCAGGGAGCTGAGGAAAGGCTTCCTACAAAAGATGGTGCTCAAGCTACATGCAAAGAAAGAGAGGGAGGTAAGGAAGGAATGCACACCAGGCATGGAGGTTAGCCAATAATTGATTGGATATGAGAAGTAAAGGTCTGCAAGAAGGAAGAATCAAAGATAATACTGTGAAGGCTGCAAACCTAGAAAACTGGGTGAATAGAAGGGCAAAAAGATAAGCAGCTCATTTGGGGATAATTTGAGTTTCAGGTATCAGGACAGTCAGGTCCTGTAGGAAGTTGGAGATTCAGGGGTGAGTTCCAGAAAAGAGCAGAGGGCTTAAGATAAAGAGTTACTGCTACTTAGAGGTGGCAGTTGAAGACTTAGAAGTGAGTAAGATTGCCAAGAAAGAATGTAGGGAATTTGTCAATGACAGACCCTTAAAGACCACTCACTTTAAGGAGTCAGGACGACTATGAAGAGTCAGTGGGGTGTGGGGGTGGGCAGCTAAGTGGCACAGTGGATAAAGCACTGGCCCTGGATTCAGGAGGGCTTGAGTTCAAATTCGGCCTCAGACACTTGACACTTACTAGCTGTGTGAGCCTGGGTAAGTCACTTAACCTTCATTGCCCCGCCCCCCCAAAAGTCAGTGAGGGGAAGAGAAGAAATATTTAAAGAGGTACGAAGAGATCCAAGGAGGAACTGATATGTCTGAAAGTAAAAGGGAGAGACAATGTAGCAGAAAAGGAGATGTCTATAGGTCAAAATCTTCAGATGGGTCAAAGAAGATAAGAATAATGGCCCCTGTAATTAGTGATTAGGAAATAAATCACTGTTGATCTTTGAGAAAGCAGCTTCAGTAGAGAGTAAGGGCTAGAAGCTAAATTGCAAGGGCTTAATAGTGTCCATGGTGAGAACGTGGATGCAATAAATACGGATAAGTTCTTTGAAATGTTTAGCATAGAAGGGGAGGAGAGAAATGAGATAGTAGCTAGTTGGGCTGGAAGGTGAAGGGAATTATTTTGGTTTTGTTTTAGGATTGGGGAGACCTGAGCATATCTCAAGTCTCAATCAATCAACAAGCATGTATTAAACACCTTCTGTATGCCAGGAATTTATGTTAGGTTCTGAAAGAGATTGAACAAGTAGAGGGAATAGTCAGTGAGTAGGCATGCCCTTTCTTCTGTGACTAGAGAGGAAGTATAGTTGATGATACTGAGGTCTGAGGAATTGCCATTTAAGTCGCATCCCTTCCAGTCACCCAGGTTTACACCTTCCCAGTCATCAAGTATTTATTCCTCCTCACCCTCCATGTCTGATCAGTTGCCAACTTTTGTTGACTCTACCTCTATGTGTCTGGTATCTGTCCCCCTCTCTCCATTCGCATTGCCTCTTACCTGGACTATTGCAATACCATATTAATTTGTCTCCCAGCCACTAGCCTCTTCGATATAGCTGCCAGATTAATTTGCCTAAAGCACATGTGTGAATATGTCACAACAGTGTTCAAAAAGCTCCATTGAATCCCTATTGCCTCTAGGATAAAACACTAATTTATTTATTTGACATTTTAAAAGCCCTCTCAACATGGGCCCAGTTCCCTTTCTAGGTTTATTTTACATTATTCTCTCTCATGCAACCTATGCCCCAGTCAACTTGCCTATTTACTGTTCCTCACATTTGACATTCCATCTCCTCCCTCCAGGCTGTGTCTGGAACACACTCCTTCCTCACCCCCATACCTCTTCCAATCACAGAATTAGAGCTGGTAGGAACCTACAGCTAGAGCTGGTAGGAACCTCAGATACTATCTAGTACAACTTCTTTTCATACAAAAGGAGATTAAGGGTACAGCTAAGTGGTGCAGTGGATAAAGCACTGGCCCTAGATTCAGGAGGACCTGAGTTCAAATCTTACCTCAATACTTGACACTTACTAGCTGTGTGACCCTGGGCAAGTTGCTTAACCCCCATTGCCCTGCAAAAAACAAAAAAACAACAAAACCCAAAAATCAAAACAAACCCCAAAACCAAAACAAACAAACAAAAAAGGAGATTAAATGACTTGCCCAAGGTAACAAAGCCAATGAGCATTTGAGGGGAGAATTGCAAAGCAGGACCTCAGAAAGTTCATGTTCTTTCCCTTGTACCATGTGGCCTTCTAGCTTCCTTCAAAAGTCAGTTTAAGTGATACCACCTACATGAGGTCGTTCCTGACCATTCCAGGTACCTTTGATAGCATATAAGCTCCTTGAGCGGGGAAGCTAGGTAGCACAGTGGATAGAGGCAGGCCTGAAGTCAGGAAGACTCATCTACCTGAGTTCAAATCTGGCCTTAGGTGTGTACTAGCTGTGTGACCCTGGGCAAGTCATTTAACCCTGTTCACCTCCATTTCCTTATCTGTAAAATGAGCTGGAGAAGGAAATGGCAAACTACTCTAGTATCTTTGCTAAGAAAACCCCAAATGGGATCATGAAGAGTCAGACTGAAAAACAACTGAACTTCTTGTTCAAGCTACTTGAGAGAAGGGACTGTTATGTGTTGTGGTTTTTTTGTTTTTTTTGTTTGTTTGGTTTTTTTTATCCTCAGCATCTAGAACAATGCCAAACACATAGTTGATAATAAATGCTTTTTGTTTGAAGGAACCTGAAGTAGTTCATGTCTGATGGCCTTGATCCTTTCAGTAAAGTAAGAAGTTAAGTCATCAGCAGCGTGTTAAAGGTAAAATTGGGGTAAGAAGAGAGAACTAGAAAGAATATTGTTATTTTCAGTCACTACTGAAGGGTCTTCAGACTTATAGCTGTTTCTTTCTAGAACAGTACGCCTTTATCATCACTTTCCACAGTAATTACCTGAAACATTCTCCATTGAGTCATACAGACAAGCACTGTTTTCAACTAACATTTTAGGTTAAAATAATTCTATTCATCTTTTCTTTAAAAGAAAAAACTTGGCAAAGTTTTGTTCCATCAAATTGTCTTATATTTTTATGATGAAAATTGTTTAATGGGATTTTGGATTTTTTTTGGTGCCAACATGTGAAAAAAAGAACACATTTCAAAATATTTCAGCCTGTGTCAGTCTCTCTCCCCCTGGAGAACTCCCCCATTTCAGCATGGTCCTAGTTTGCTTATGCCTGCTGTCATGAGCATCATCAATTATTTCAGTCAGCTATGCTTTGGAATGTAGGATTAACTCACTTGTGCTCCATCTCCAAGGCAGGTGGTTTTTATCGGCACAGGGCCAAATTGGGCAGTCTCCATTCTGGGTATTTATAAAAATTACTTGTCATCAATGTGGCAGATTTACAAAAAAAGGGACCAGAATGAAGAAGGGCAGAATGGAAGGCTAGCCCCTAGGCAGTCTCCACCAGGTAACGGATTTAATTTGGATCACATTTCAAGAAACGATTGTTTAATAGTGTCTCCTTACATGGAATAGCAACTACTGCTAATGCATGGCTGCTTTTCATAAACAGTACATTCTAAATGCATATTCCCCCCGAAATACCTTATTAAAGCAACAAAAACAGAATGATGCTGTGGCTCCCAGAAGCAGTTCCCAAATAAATATTTCACACATTTATCACTGAAATGGAAGTGAGAAATATTAAGTAACTGCATACAACCCAAACTGGGACTTTAAACTGGGTTCCTTGCTTGGTGCTGTCTTTGAGTTACCTCTGGCAGTGACATCATTGTTTCCCTAGTTACCAAATGTGGAGACAGAAATAAATAAGCTTGATATAAACCCAATATCTAATGGGGTGAGAGTGTTATAAACTTTTTTTTTAATTGCAATGAGCTCTGTGAGACCAATAATTCAAAATGTGGTCACTCAAAACATGTGAAAATAAAAACGTTATGAGGCTTGTCACCTCATTGCTTAATGAAAACATAACATCGGGCAAATTACACTCTACACCCATGTATTCTTATGGGAGCAGGACATGACTGGCTTAGTAGAGTTACCCACTATACCAGCAACAGAAATTTTAAAATACATGTATATACACATGCACACAAACATACACCAAGTTGTATTTGTACGGTAAGTAATAACAATATCTCAGATGTATCAAAAGCTTTTTTTAAAAATGTACATTTATTTACAAAATACCTTAGCACAGTTTCTAATCCAGGAATTCTTAACCTTTTTCATGTGAAAGATTCTCTTTGGTATTCTGTTGAAGTCTAGGAGCCTTTTCTTATAATGTTTGAAAATATGTAGGATTACAAGTAAAACTAATTATATTGAAATAAAGATGTCATTTCCACCTGTCCCCTAAATTCATGGACCCCTTGAAATCTATCCATGGACCTCAGAATAAGAACCCGTTTTAGAGCTTTTTTACATATCTCCTTTGATCCTCCCAATGACTCTGTGTTGATATAATAGAAGACATTATATCTATTTTCCAGATAAAGAAATTGTGGCAATGGGAGGTTAAAAATTGCCCAGTATCATATAGATAGTAAGGGGCAAAGCTAGAATGAAAACATAAGACTTCTGACTTCATATCTGATGTTAGAATCTATATTACTCATTATCTATCATTTTTTTTGCAGGGTAATGAGGGTTAAGTGACTTGCTCAGGGTCACACAGTTAGTAAGTGTCAAATGTCTGAGGCCGGATTTGAACTCGGGTCCTCCTGAATCCAGGGACGGTGCTTTATCTCCTATGCCACCTAGCTGCCCCCCATTTTAAAAATAATAAACATTTTTATTTATAGTTTTGGGTTCCAATTTTTATCCCTCTTTCCCTCCCTCCCCTTCCTCCTTCCTGAGATGGCAAATAATCAGATATGGGTTATACATGCATGATTATATCTATCATTTTTTATAAAGTCACATGGAGTTTTAGAGATTTGTAAACAGTTTGCTGAACAGCTAGGTGGTGCAGTAGACAGAGTGCCAGACCTGAAGTCAGGAAGACTCATCTTCTTGAGTTCAAATTTGGCCTCTGACACTAGCTGCATGACTCTGGGCAAGTCCCTTAACCCCGTTTGCCTTAGTTTCTTCATCTGTAAAATAAGCTGGAGAAGGAAATGACAAGCCACTCCAATATCTTTGCCAAGTAAACTCCAAATGGAATCACAAAGAGTCAGATGTGACTGCAATGACTGAACAACAGCAGCAAAAACAAAACAGTTTAGTACAGTTGTATTAGAAGTAGACATGACACCAGCACTCTATTACATCAGGTTTGATTTTGGGACAACACAAGCCACTTGTAAGTCTGAACAATTAATAACATAAAGTTTACATTGCTCTAACATAGCAAAGATGTGCAACAAAGAAACAGTGACACTTAGCACCTAAAGATGTGCCATGATAATGATAATGATAATAATGATGATGATGATAGGTAGCATTTATATAGCCCCTGCTACGGGTGAGAAGGCACTGTGCTATGTGCCTTACAAATGTTTTCTTATTTGATTCTCACTACAATCTGATGCTTTATCTCCCTTTGGAAATGAGTGTTCAGCAAAGGAGGGTGTGCTATCTTGTGTGAACACAAGTAAGGAGACCCAACTTTATTTGAGTAGAATTTTTTATGCCCCAAGAAGACGTGGAAGCTGCATTCAGGGAGGCAAGGGCCAATCAGCAAATGGGGGGCAAGGATAGGTACCTTGGTCCTCTCACTAGTGGAAATAGAACTGCTTCTAGAGTCAAAAAACCTAGGTTCAAATACTGCTGGTTCTCCCCTCTATTGTACCTACGTAAACCAGGGCAAGTAGTTTAACTTCCCTGGGCCTCTGTTTCTCCATCAAGGATGTGTAAATGTGTCAAGATAATGGAATGTGGTAGATGAGGAGATTTAGCAGATACTCAGGGGCCCACCTAGAGATTGATCTAAACTGATTGAATTGGGTGAGAGTGACTGACTGCTGACTCGCTTGTAAGCACATCTGGCTGGTACTTAAGAGGGTATTGTTCTCAGAAGCTAAAAACTTTGAACTTTACATCAAGACCATCTTCGGGTCCAGTGAACTAATGAATTTGAATGACGCTAGCCAATCAGCTTGAAGAACCTCCCATTTCTGGGAGGAGAACATGAAGGAGGAAGTGAACACTGGTGGAAGAGTTCACTCTTTTTTTTTGGTGCAAGACATTGGCATGGTGGCAGAGCACTTCAGAAGTGGAAGGTTTAGGAAGGCTAGGATTTCCATGCTATAAGAAATCTGTTCTCGATCTTTCTCTTTCTTTACTATCTTATATCTTTTAATAAACCCTTAAAAACCTAAACTCATTTATCAGTGATTTTAGCCAATTTCCCCTCAAAACTGGGGGGGGGACAGATTAGAACCCACATTTAGAATTTTAAATTACACAAGGAAAAGAAGGGGTTGGAATAGATAGCTCCTAAGGTTTCTCCTAGCTCTAAATCTACGGTATGATCTAACTCTAATCAGACAAGCAACTACATTTCATTTAGAGCTTTTAAAAAATATAGCAATTAACAATTTTCAGTTTAAAAAAGGCCTTCTAGGGGCAGCTAGGTAGCACAGTGGATAAAGCACCGGCCCTGGATTCAGGAGTACCTGAGTTCAAATCTGACCTCAGATACTTGACTAGCTGTGTGACCCTGGGCAAATCACTTAACCCCCATAGCCCTACAAAATAAACAAAACAAAAAAGGCCTTCTAATCATTTTAATTATTCTTCAAAGAAACCTCATGAAGAAAACTGGTATGTATTGTTGTTTTCTTTTATCATTGTTGTTATTATTTTATTGTTGAAATTTTATCTAGGTGAAACTGAGGTATGCAAAGATTAAGGGTAATCTAGGTAGTACAATGGATAGTGAGGCAGATCTAGAGTCAGGAAGACCTGAGTTCAAATTTAGTCTCTGATACTTACTAGCTGTGTGACCTTGGGCCAATCACTCAATTTCTGTTTGCCTCAGTTTCCTTATCTATATAATGAGTATAATAATAGCACCTCTGAGGACTGCTGTGAGGTTCAAATGAGATAATAATTGTAAAGGGCTTTGCAAACCTTAAAGTGCTATATAAATGTTAGCTATTATTATTTTTATCCATTATGCCATACTGCCCCTCACCACACAGAGACAATAATATGAACTGGATTTTACTGGAGACAATGAAGAACTTTAAAAAAAAAAACAACAACAATTAGCCTTGCTCCAAACTGGGATGGGCCTCCTGGTGAATTATCCATTGCTTTAATTGTTCAGGCAGGTGACTAGGGATGTGTATTCTTGAATTAGCTGAAAATTTAGATTATAATACTACAGAAGTCTCTTTCAAATTCTGAGAACAGTTTTCAGTTCTGGATGATTTGGTCTTAGATCCAAATAATGGGTGGGTAGGGAGTCAGTGAAGATGTGTTGTTGGGAAGGCCTCTTGAAACTTTTCCCTTGAAACAAAAAGCCACCATGTTGGGTGTATGGAACTGATGTAGTAGTGAAAACAAAAATATGGTACCCATTTCTGTGGCTCTTTAAAAGGTGCTTTCATATATCCTCTCACTTAATCTTCATAGCAACTCTGTAAAGAAGGCAGAATGGGTTTTATCATCACTATTTTATAGACAAGGAAACAAAAAACCAGAGGGGTTGTGATTTTGTCCAAGGTCACACAGCTAACAAGGGTAGAGTTGAGCCAGTGCTCTTTTCATCCTCATGTTATACACATGTATGACAAACCCCAGAGACATTGATTTGTACCTATAACTCTTCTCCTAGTTGAAGCACATGACCAAGGTTGACAAATACAACTGTTGTCCAAGTCTAAGTGTTCTATTAAATATTCATGGACAAATAGTATATTTTTCAATGAAGATAAATAAAACTTTGATTTCATAACCACTGGTAGTTGAAGGAAAAAAAGGAATCATCCAAGGAATCAGTCTTTGCAAACATTTCCCAATTTTATTGCTCTATTTAATATTTCTCCATTTCAGTTTAGTCAGTAAGCTTTCTATGGTTTTTTTGGTTGTTGTTGGCTTTGTTTGGTTTGGTTTGGTTTGGTTTTTTGGTGAGGCAATTGGGGTTAAGTGACTTGCCCAGGGTCACACAGCTAGTAAGTGTCAAGGGTCTGAGGTCGGATTTGAACTCAGGTCCTCTTGAATCCAGGGCTGGTGCTCTATTCACTGCGCCACCTAGCTGCCCCTAGCTTTATATGTTTTTAGGAAGCTTATTCACCCAAACCAAAGCATGTTGCATTAGTCTCCTCAGTTCATCAATATCAGCTAAAAAATTCATACAACTTTTAAAAAATCATTTTAAGACTATTTGCAACATAGTCCTGTTGATTTGAATTGGTGCTATGCTTCTGAGATTACTGATTTTTCATAAAATGAGAAGAACTGATCATATCCTTCCCATTTTAATTCCTGCCTTTGTTGGCAAATGCATTTCCAAACTGGTGATTCTGTGCTAAGTCCTTGTATGCACAAGGAACAGGAAAGGGGGCAGAGTGGGGGGGATCCATGTATGAGACCTATTTGTGTAACCGAGATTTAATTAAGAATATTCTGTCTGCAAAGCTGATTGAAGCCTGAGCTGGGCTGCAAATATTCAAGTCTGTGTCCAGCACAAAATGTCCAGGGGTAGGGGCAGGGGCTGGTAGCAGCTCCCAATGATCATTTCCAAGATTTGTACTTTTGTACAGGAAGAATTCCATCTCTGACATATGTTGATGATGCTCCTTCACTTCCCAGGGATCCTGGATCAGTGATTTTTCTTGACAAAACAAGTGTTACTTATTACCTCCACTCCCAGATGTATATTTTTTGGTGGTTTTGAGCACTCTGATTGGTTGAGAGACATAAGAAGGGAAAAGCAAAATGGGAAGGAGGATCTGACTCATCTTATGACTGACTTTGGGCTAGTTCTCATAGAAACAGGGACCTTGGTTTTCATCGCCTTGAACAGATGCTCTACAAGGTAACTATCTATGCCATTTTGTAATTTGCTTGTCTCTTCACAAACTTAGATGCATTTGGAGCATATGAATTTCATAAAGATATTGTTTCCTTGTCAATGATACTTTTAGCTCTCTTGATGTTGTAGATTTTTATTGTTGCCTTATCTGAAATCATCCTTGGAACTCTTGCATTTTTTAATTGCCTGAAGCTTATTTTGTTCTTGCCCTCTGTTTTTCATTCTGCAAGTGTCTCTGTTTTTTAAAATGTGTTTCTTGCATGCAGCAGCAAAAGTTTGATTTTTGTTTCCTTGACTATTCTGTGATTCTCTGTCTCTGTGTCTCTATCTCTGTCTCTTTATCTCTCTATCTCTTTGTGTCTGTCTGTCTCTGTCTCTGTCTCTGCCTCTGTCTCTCTGGCTAATCCATTCACAATAGAGTTAAAATTGTTGTTTCTATCCTCCATTTGATTCTCTAGTATTGGCCCCTCTTTTATTCTCTCTTCAGTTATTTTATATTGTGTGGATGATCGTGTACTTACTTTCATTTCTCAGTTTGGTTGGCGTACAATGCTATACAGCAGTTTCTGTTTCTCATTTCTTTTTTATTGTGAATTTGCTTCATTCTTTTTCAAGATTTTGGTGATTTAATTTTATTCTTTATTTTTTAAACACTTAGCTAATAGTTTATCAACTACTAGTCTTTTAAAACTCCAGCTCCTTGTTTTGTCAGTCCTATAATCTTTTTATTGCCAATTTTATCTATTTACTTATCTTCTAATTATAAGGATTTCTTTTGTGATTGTTTGGAATTGTCAATTTGCTTATTTTCTAGACTTTATAACTCAAAGATTTGGCTTAAACCACAGTTTTCTGGCACATATCAAAAGTAGATACATTATTATATATTAAACAAATTATTAAAAGTCATATATCTTTATTTTCCAGTTCTTCCAATTTTTTTCTTTAAATTTTTTTCCTAATTCTGAACAAAACAAATAAACAAAGTGGGCATTTCCGTATGCATAGTAGAAGCAAAAAAGAGAGTTGTACAATAACATGTCTTTTAAAAATACGTAAGGAATTCAATGTGTAATTTAAAAACCTATCCTGTTTATTATTCTTTCTGGAATTCCTTCTGTTCTCTCCTGTAATTTAAAATATATATGTATTTTTGATTCCTATAAATTAAAAAAATACTTCCCTTCTCTTTCCATCTATTCCCTTTCTTTCCTTTCCTTTCCCTTCCCTTTCCACAATCTCTACCTTCTCCTTCCTACCTATTTCCCCAAATTGAAAAAAAAAAGGTAAAGAAAGACAAAGCCCTTATAACAAATATACAGTCAAGCAAAATAAATCCCCACATTGGCCATCTGTGAAAATGTATGTTTTACTCTGCATTTTTAGTCCATTGCTTCTGTTAAGAGGTGAGTAGGATACTTCATTATCAGTCCTCTGACATTGTAGTTGGTCACTTCATTGATCAGAATTCTTAAGTCTTTCAAAGTTGATTATCTTTACAATGTTGTTGTTGTATAACTTGCTCTCTTGGTTCTGATCACTTCCCTAGGCATCTGTTCATATAACTCTTCCCATAATCACCTGAAAACATTCCCTTCATCATTTCTTATGACACAATACCATTCCATTTCATTCATATACCACAATCCATTCAGCCATACCTCAATGATGGACACTCCCTTCATTTCTAGTTCTTTGCTATAACAAAAGTATCCTTTCCAGATGCTGGCAGTTGAACTAGTTATTTGCATATGTCTTTATTCCAAATATACAAGCTGTATTTTAGTAAACTTGATAAATAGTGTCACATTGGGGCAGCTAGGTGGTGCAGTGGATAAAGCACCGACCCTGGATTCAAGAGGACCTGAGTTCAAATCCGGCCTCAGACACTTGACACTTACTAGCTGTGTCACTTAACCCTCATTGCCCCCCCCCCCAATTATCATGTTGATATAGGCCAGCTAGGTGATGCAGTGGATAATGCTGGGCCTAAGGTCAAGAAGATTCATTCTCTTGATTTCAAATCTGATCTCAGATACCTATTACCAGCGTGACCCTGGGCAAGTCACTCAACCCTTTTAGCCTCAGCTCCTCATCTGTAAAATGAGCTGGAGAAGGAAACGGCAAACCACTCCAGTATCTTTGCCAAGAAAACCCCAAATAGGGTCATGAAGAGTCTGAAATGACTGAACAACAGAAATTATGTTAGTCTTCTAATCAGTGAAATTTGGCTTTTTTTGTGTGAAGCAATTGGGGTTAAGTGACTTGCCCAGGGTCACACAGCTAGTAAGTGTCAAGTGTCTGAGGCCGAATTTGAACTCAGGTCCTCCTGAATCCAGGGATAGTGCTTTATCCACTGTGCCACCTAGCTGACCCCAAAATTAGGCTTTTTATCCCCAAATACTTGGGCAAAATTATGCCCTAAAATTACTTTTCTAGTGTTCTGTCTAGTTAAGCTTTAAATGCTTGGAAAGATAGGGCTCATATTTTTTCCCTTGGTAAATTATTAAATAATATTTGAGATAGCCATTAGATATTCTCCTAAAAGATTAAACTTTCCAGTTTTCCCAGCAGTTTTTGTCAAATAATGAGTTTTTGTTCCAAAAGCTGGGATCTTCAGGTTTTCATTTACTAGATTACTATAGTCATTTACAATAGTATAATTTGTACCTATTCTATTTCACTGATCCACCTCTCTATTTTTTAGACAGTACCAGATTGTTTTGATAATTACCCCTTTATAATATAATTTGAGATCTGGTACTGCTAAGAAATGACAAGCAGGATTATTTCAGAAAGATCTGGAAAGACTTGTATGAACTGATGTATAGTGAAGTGAGCAGAACCAAGAGAACATTGTGCACAGGGACAGTAATATTGTTTGATGAAGAACTGTGAATGACTTAACTAGTGTCAATAATACAATGATCCAAGACAGTCTCAAAGGACTATTGATGAAATTACTATTCACCTCCAAAGAAAGAACTTTTTTTTTCTTAAAAATTTTTTTTAATTAATAAAGTATTTTTTTCCCCGTTACATGTAAAGATAGTTCTCAATTTTTGTTTATACAGGCTTTCCAATTTCAGATTTTTCTCCCTCCCTCCCCTCCCTCCCCCTTCCCCTAGACAGCAGGTAATCTGATATAGGTTATACACACACACACACACACACACACACACACACACACACAATAACATTAATCCTATTTCTGCATTAGTCATGTTATAAGAGAAGAATCAGAGCAATGATGAAAAACCTCAAAATAGAAAAAACAACAGCACCAAAAACAAAAGAAATAGTATGGTTCATTCAGCATCTATACTCCACAGTTCTTTTTTTTTCCCCTTGGATTTGGAGATCCTCTTTTATCATGAGTTCCTTGGAACTCTTCTGTACCATTGCATTGGTAAGAAGAATATAGTCCATCACAGTAGATCAACACTCAATGTTGATGATACTGTGTACAATGTTCTTCTGGTTCTGCTCATCTCACTCATCATCAGCCCACGTGAGACCCTCCAGGTTTCTCTGAACTCCTCCTGCTCATCGTTTCTTACAGCACAATAGTATTCCATTGTATTCATATACCACAACTTGTCCAGCCATTCCCCAATTGATGGGCACCCCCTCAACTTCCAATTCCTTGCCACCATGTAAAGAGCAGCTATAAATATTTTTGTACATGTGGGTCCCTCTCCCCTTTCCATGATTTCTTTGGGGAAAAGACCCAAAAGTGGTACTGCTGGGATATGGACAGCTTTATCACCCTTTGGGCATAATTCCAAGTTGCTCTACAGAATGGTTGGATCAGTTCACAGCTCCACCAACAATGGATTAGTGTTCCAATTTTCCCACAGCTTCTCCAACATTTATTATTTTCCTTTTTTGCCATTTTAGCCAATCTGATAGGTGTCGGGTGGTACCTCAGAGTTGTTTTAATTTGCATTTCTCTAATCAATAGTGATTTAGAGCATTTTTTCATATGGGAATAGATAGCTTTGGTTTCTTCATCAGAAAACTGCCTGTTCATATCCTTTGACCATTTCTCAGTTGGGGAATGACTTGGATTCTTATAAATTTGATTTAGTTCCCTATATATTTTAGAGATGAGGCCTTTATCAGAAGTACTGGCCACAAAAATTATTTCCCAGCTTTCTGCCTCCCTTCTAATTTTGGATGCATTGCTTCTGTTTGTACAAAAATTTTTTAGTTTAATGTAATCAAAATCATCCATTTTGCATTTTATAATATACTCTAACTCTTGTTTGGTCATAAACTGTTTTCCTTTCCAAAGATCTGATAGGTAGACTATTCCTTTCTCTCCTAATTTACCTATGGTATCACCTCTTATGTCTAAATCATGTATCCATTTTGACCTTATTTTAGTATAAGGTGTAAGATGTTGGTCTATCCCTAATTTCTGCCATACTATCTTCCAGTTTTCCCAGCAGTTTTTGTCAAATACTGAGTTCCTATCCCAGAAGTTGGAGTCTTTGGGTTTATCAAACACTACATTACTAGTGTCATTTACTACTGCATTTCCTGTGCCTAGCCTATTCCATTGATCCTCCACTCTATTTCTTAGCCAGTACCAGATAGTTTTGATGACTGCCGCTTTATAGTAGAGCTCCAGGTTTGGTACCGCTAACCCACCTTCCTGTGAATTTTTTTTCATTATTTCCCTGGATATTCTTGATTTTTTGTTTTTCCAGATGAATTTTGTTATTATTTTTTCTAGCTCTATAAAATAATTTTTAGGTAGTCTGATTGGTATGGCACTGAATAAGTAAATTAATTTAGGTAGTATTGTCATTTTTACTATATTAGCTCTGCCTATCCATGAGCAATTGATATTTTTCCAATTATTTAGATCTGATTTGATTTGTGTTTGGTAGTTGTGTTCATGGAGTTCCTGGGTTTGTCTTGGCAAGTAGATTCCCAAGTATTTTATATTATCTACCGTTACTTTAAATGGAATTTCTCTTTCTACCTTTTGCTGCTGGACTTTGCTGGTCATGTATAGAAATGCTGATGATTTATGTGGATTTATTTTATATCCTGCTAATTTGCTAAAGTTGTTAATTGTTTCAAGTAATTTTTGAGTTGATTCTCTAGGATTCTTTAAGGACACCATCATATCATCTGCAAAGAGTGATAGTTTTGTTTCCTCCTTGCCTATTCTAATTCCTTTAATTCCTTTCTCTTTTCTGATTGCTAAAGCTAACATTTCTAGGACAATATTAAATAATAGGGGTGATAATGGACATCCCTGTTTCACCCCTAATCTTATTGGGAAGGCCTCTAATTTATCTCCATTGCATATAATACTTGCTGATGGCTTTAGGTAGATACTGTTTATTATTTTAAGGAAAGCTCCACCTATTCCTAAACTCTCTAGTGTTTTTATTAGGAATGGGTGTTGTATTTTGTCAAAAGCTTTCTCTGCATCTATTGAGATAATCATATGATTTTGGTCGGTTTTCTTATTGATGTGGTAGATTATGTTAATAGTTTTCCTAATGTTGAACCAGCCCTGCATTCCTGGTATAAATCCCACCTGGTCATAGTGTATTATCCTGGTGATCACTTGCTGTAATCTCCTTGCTAATATCTTATTTAAGATTTTAGCATCAATATTCATTAGGGAAATTGGTCTATAATTTTCTTTCTCTGTTTTTGCTTTGCCTGGTTTTGGTATCACCACCATATTTGTGTCATAAAACGAATTTGGTAGAACTCCTTCTTCACCTATTTTTCCAAATAATTTGTATAATATTGGAATTAATTGTTCTTTAAATGTTTGGTAAAATTCACCCGTAAACCCATCTGGCCCTGGGGATTTTTTCTTAGGGAGTTCATTAATGGCTTGTTCAATTTCTTTTCACAGAAAGAATTTATATTGATTGAACACAGACTGAAGCACGCTACTTTTCATTTTCTTTCATTTTTCCTTTTATTCAAGCTTTCTTGTACAAAATGACTAATATGGTAATGTTTTACATAATTGCCCATGTATATCCCATATCTGATTGTTTGCCACCTAAGGAGGGGAAGGGAGGGAGGGAAGGAGGGATAAAAATTGGAACTCAAAACTATAAAGATATTTATTATTTTTTTAATTAACTTAAATTTTCATTTGTTAACCAGAACTTAATGTCTCTGAGTTTTCAGTGTGAACAAGAATGATATTTCTTTTTCATAGAAGTGGTCAATATTAATAGGAACAAAAAAAGAACAGACAAACATAACTCTTATAGTCACTATTCTTGGGTACAATGATTTTCATATTCCCTGTTGATGTGTGCTGTAGCAAACCAAGAGGCATTTTGGTCTCTTTGGAGGGAAGTCAGTTTTTCTACTATGAAAATTATAATTACAGTCAAGGGAAAATGGAAAATCCTCTTGGACATTCTGCCACCAGTCAGGTATTCTAGCAGTCAATCAACCAAATCTTTTTATAATGATCTTAGCAAATGTCAGAATCAAGACATCAGACTTTTCAGTCATTAAGGAAAATTGGAAACCTAAGCTTTGTTTTCATTGCTACTTTTTCTGACCTGAAGCTAAAACATCATTTAATATAAAATCTTTCATGATTTTAACAAGCTACAAAATCTGTATAACATTATAAAAGCACTGGTCAACAAAAGGGCACTTAAGGGACCAGGAAGCAGTTGAATCTTTTGCTCTTCCCCACCTGGTGTAAAGTCAAAACATTCCCCTTTGATTTGTCCTGGGCCACAATTTTTTTTTCTGTACATGGTAAAAATGGAGAAATGCTGAAATACATGCATGTTATTTGTTTCTGGATTTACACTGGGCCTGTGGTTTTATTGGCATAGAGAATTCCCACTAAGGAGTTCTATAGCAAACCAGATTAGGGCCTACCTTACAATTTATGGTTTTAGAGATTTGACTGGTACAATGGGAGACTAAGTGACTTCCCCAGAATCACATAGTCAGTACGTGAGGTGTGACTTGAACACAGGACTTCCTGACTTCTAAGCTAGGTCTCTATCTATTATACTTCACTGCATTTATATTTATTAATTATGCCACATAATATCCTGGTGAAGTAATTATTTGACTCTACTCTGGAGATGATAATAGTAATGACTATTGTATTACAACTAATTTTTTCTTTTTTGAAATTTTTTAAAATTTTATTTAGAATTTCCTCAACTTACATGTAAAAAAATAAGTTTTTTCACATTGATTTTTTAAAACTTTGTGTTCTAAATTTTCTTCCTCCCTCCCTCCTCAACCCTCCCTATGAAACCAAGCAATTCAATATAAGTCATACATGTGCAGTTATGCAAAACATCTTCACATTAGTCGGGTTGTGAAAGAAAATAGACAAAATAACTTTAGAAAGAGGAGCTAACAAATAAAATTATACTTCAATCTGTATTCAGGTACCATCATTTCTTCTTCTGTTGATGGTTTGCATTTTTTCATATGTCCTGATATCATCCTACACATCATCTCTTTCACAGTTACTATTGCTAACTGTATCCTCCATCCTATTCCCTTCCCTTGATATTTACTCTATTTTCTATCTTGCTTCACCCTATCCCTCCTTGATATTGTTTTGCTTTTTACTGCTCCCTCTCCCAATCTGCCCTCCCTTCCCTTGCCTCTCCTCCCCATCCCCTTTCCCTCCCACTTTCCCTCAAGGCAAAATATATTGTTATATCCACTTGAGTGTGTATGTTATTCCCTCTTTGAGCCAGTTCCAATGACAGTAAAGTTTGCTCACTCCCCCGTTCCTTTCCCATCTTCCCCTTCACTCCATAAGCTTTTTCTTGTTTCTTTTATGTGAGCTACTTTTCCCTAGTCCACCTCTCCCTTTCCCTTTCTTTCAGTGCATTCATCTTACTCCTTAACTTTATTTTAAAGATGTCATCATGGGTCAGCTAGGTGACACAGTGGACAAAGCACCAGTCCAGGACCCAGGAGGCCCCAAGTTCACATACAGCCCCAGACATAAGACATCCCACCCTGCCTGCCCCACAAAAATGAGGATAAACAAAAAATTAATGCTTTACAGATATCATCCCTTCATATTCAATTCATACCTGTGCCCTCTAATATATTCCTTTCAGCTTCACTATTACTGAGAAAGTTCTTATTAGAAGTATTATCTTCCCATGTAGGAATGTGAACAGTTTAAGCTTTTAATATCCCTCATGATTTCTTTTTCCCGTTTGCCTTTTTATGCTTCTCTAGGGTCTTGTATTTGAATGTAAAATTTTCTATTCAGTTCAAGTCTTTTCATCACAAATGCCTGAAAGTCCTCTTTTTCATTGAAGTCCCATTTTTCCCCCTGAAAGATTATCCACAGTTTTGCTGGGTATGTGATTCTTGGTTGTAGTCCCAGTTCCTTTTCCCTCTGGAATATCATATTCCATGCCCTCTTGTCCTTTAATGTACATGCTGCTACATCTTGTGTTATCCTTACTGTAACTCCACAGTATTTGAATTCCTTTTTTCTAGCTTCTTGCAATATTTTCTCCTTGACCTGGGATCTCTGGGAATTGGGCTATAATATTCCTGGAAGTTTTCCTTTTGGGATCTCTTTCAGGAGATGATCAGTGGATTCTTTCCATCTCTATTTTATCTTCTGCTTCTAGAACATCCGGACAATTTTCCCTGACAATTTCTTGGAAGATGATATCTAAATTCTTATTTTGGTCATGGTTTTCAGGTAGTCCAATTATTTTCAAATTATCTCTCCTGGATCTATTTTCCAGGTCAGCTCTTTTTTCAAGGAGATATTTCATATTGCCCTCTATTTTTTTATTCATTTGAATTTCCTTTATTGTGTCTTGGTTTCTCATAAAGTCACTAGCTTCTATTTGTTCAATCCTAATTCTTAGGCAACTATTTTCTTCAGAGAGCTTTTGTATCTCCTTCCCCATTTGACTTTTCAAGCTGTTGGCTTTTTTCTCATGACTCTCCTGCATCACTCTCATTTCTCTTTCCATTCTTTCCTCAAACTCTCTAAATCTTCCTTCTATCTTGCCTACTTTCTCTTCAAAGTCCCTTTTGAGTGCTTCCATGGCCTGAGACCAGTTCATATTTTTCTTGGAGGCTTTGGATATTAGAGCTTTGATTTTGTTATTATCTTCTTCTGAGGGTATATTCTGGTCTGCCTTGCCCCCAAAGAAGCTTTCTATCATCTGTTCCTTTCTCTGCTTATTCATCTCAATTTGGAAGCAGATTTCTGATTGAAATCTGATTATCTATGGTCAGAAGCTTGGTGTACCTGTGTCCCTCCCCCACTGGGCCTCCACCACTTGAGTCAGTCCACTGCTTCAGAACCTGGGTGCTTTGCCCCAACTCCAGCAGAGACCACAGCCACTTCACCTTGGCTAACCACCGAACCCCCTCACCAGTCTGCAATTCGAGCCTCAGAAGAAGTTGCTGGTGTCAAAGACTCTGAGGCCCTGGAGACATGGTCTGTTCTTGGCTGCATCCCCACTGCTAGCTGAGCTCTTCTCTCAGCTCAAACAGCAGGTGGTCCCAGTCATCTAATTAAGCTTTCTTTGGCTGGAAAATAGTTTCATTCTGTGTTCTTTTGTGGGTTGGGCTGCTCCAGGAGTTGTCTTATGGCATTATTTTTGGAAGTGTGTGGACAGGTTGTCAGGAGCTTGGGGGAGTCACAGCCTTTCCTCTGCCATCTTGGCTCCACTCTCCACAACTAATTTTTCTCAAAATTATTAGGTTCTTGAGCAAGAAGAGAATGCAATGATGAAAACAGTGTTTGGCAAAGATATCTGGGAGTGGTATTCAGCATGGCAAGATGTGTAAAGAGTTTCTAGAGCCAGGTACAACCCAGGAAGCTGTGGTGTGAGGCGATCATGGCTGCATCAAGATACTGGAAATGAGAGTGAACTAATGAGAGTGACTCTGGCACATATTTCAAGAAGAATCTACAAGACTTATTGAGAATTTATAATATAGTCAGCAAAAGAGAAGCAGGAGTAACTGCTCCTGAAATGTTTTTTAGTCTATAAGGCTAGAATCCTATGCTAAATTTTACTGATGTCTCATAATGGCATGGAGAGGACCATCAGTTCTTAAAGGCCATTTAGGCAGGTAGGTGGTGCAGTGGATAGAATGCTGGGGTCAGAGTCAGTAAGACCCCTCTTCCTGAGTTCAAATCTTCCCTCAAACATTTACTTGCTATGTGACCCTGGGCAAGTCACAACCCCAATTGCCTTAAAACATCTGGGCCATTTCCAGTCATCTTGAATATATATCTTGCCACTGGACCCAGATGGCTCTGGAAAAGAGAGGAATGTTGGTGACCTTGCACAGCCCTCCCTCAAATCTAATTCAATGCAAGTCATGACATCACCCTGATGTCATGGTCCTCTTTGAGAATGGAGGACAAGCAACAATAAAGCCTTGGGGACTATCTTCTCATATATCTTAATTTGAGTCTCATTTGATCTTTATAATTTTGTTATATTTACTTTTGATTTTTTTTTGGTATTTAGATTCTCTTTCCATTCAAATTATTGCAGTCACTCTGTATATTGTTTTCTTGGCTCTGCTTAGTCTCCTCTGCATCATTTCAAATAGCTTTTTCCATACTTCTCTGCATTTATCACACACATAATTTCTTACAGCACATTAATATTGTATTATGGGGGCAGCTAGGTGGCACAATGGATAAAGCACCAGCCCTGTCTTCAGGAGTACCTGAGTTCAAATCTGGCCTCAGACACTTGACACTTATTAGCTGTGTGACCCTGGGCAAGTCACTTAACCCCCATTGCCCTGCCCCCCCCCAAATAAAACAAAAACCAAAACAAAACAAAATTAATATTCTATTACATTCATGTGCCACAAGGTGTTTAGCCATTCCCTAGTTGATGGGCATCTGCTTCACTTCCAATTCTTAGCTATTACAGAAAGTGCTGCTTTAAATATTTTAGAGACAATTACAAAACTGTTTTCACACAAATAAAATCAGATCTCAATAAATGGGAAAATATCAATTGTTCATGGATAGGCTGAGCTAATATAATAAAAATGACAGTTCTGCCTAAATGAATTTACTTATTCAGTGCCATGCCAATCAGACTACCTAAAAATTATTTTATAAAGCTAGAAAAAATAATAAAATTCATCTGGAAGAACAAAAGGTCAAGAATATCAAGGGAACTAATGAAAAAAATGCACAGGAAGGTATGCTAGCCATACCAAATCTAAAGTTATACTATAAAGCAGCAGTCATCAAAACTATTTGGTACTGGCTAAGAAATAGAGTGGTGAATCAGGTGAATCAGGGTGATACCATAGGCAAATTAGGAGAGGAAGGAATAGTTTACTTCTCAGATCTATGAGGAGGAGAAGAATTTATGTCCAAATAAGAGATAGAGAATATTATGAAATGCAAAATGGATGTTTTTTATTACATTAAATTAAAAAGGCTTTCTCCAAACAGAAGCAATGCAGCCAAGATAGAAGGAAAGCAGAAATCTGGGAAACAATTTTTTACAGTCAGTGTTTCTGATAAAGACCTCATTTCTAAAATATATAGAAAACTAAATCAAAATTATAAGAATACAAGTCATTTCCCAATTGAGAAATGGTCAAAGGATATGAAAAGGCAATTTTCAGATGAAGAAATCAAAGCTATCTATTGCCATATGAAAAAAAATGCTCTAGATCACTATTGATTAGAAAAATGCAAATTAAAACAACTCTGAGGTACCACCTCACACCTATCAGATTGACTAATATGACAAAAAAGGAAAACAAATGTTGGAGAAGCTGTGGAAATATCGGAATACTAATGCATTGTTGATGAAGTGGTGAACTGATCCAACCATTCTGGAGAGCAATTTGGAACTATGCCCAAAGACCTATGGGCCTTTGACCCAGTAACACCACTACTAGGTCTGTATCCCAAAGAGATCATAAACAAGGGGAAAGGACCCATATGTACAAAAATATTTCTTGCAGCTCTCTTTGTGGTGGCAAAGAATTGGAAATTGAGGGGATGCCCATCAATTGGGGAATGCCTAAACAAGTTGTGGTATATGAATGTAATGAAATACAATGATGAACAGGCATACACATATACATACACACATTTTAAAAAATTTATCTATTTATTTATTCATTTGATGTTGATACATCTTGGATACCAAACTTTTACCAGAGAAATCTGCAGAATGTCTGCTCTTCAGACAAATGCCCACTTTTAAAAAATAATATTCTTCTAGTGTTGCTGTATGGATATGATCTGTTTATGCAGTGCAGCACAGCAAAAACAACAATAAAACTAAAGCTGGTGTCAAGAGATCAAAGTCTGAATCATTTCTTAAACACTTACTAATTATATGATCACAGAGAATGTAAAGAGAAGGGAACAAGCATTTATGAACTGCTTGCTATATGCTAAGCATTTAACAAATATCTCATTAAATTCCCCCCCCCAGGAGGTAGGTGCTATTATTATCCCCATTTTAGAGTTGAGGAAACTGAAGCAGACCGAAATTAAATGATTTGCCCAATTGCACAGCTAGTAAGTGTCTGAGGTCAGATTTGAACTCAATTCTGCCTGACTCCAGGTTCAGTACTCTATCCACTGAACCACCTCCCTGGTGATGTAAGTCACTGCCTAGAGATTCAATTTCATCATCTGTTAAAATGGAATAATAATACTTAAACCACCTATCCCATAAGGTTGTGGTGAGTATTTTGCAAGAGTTAAAAAGTTATATTAATGTTAATTGCTGTTGATATCATGAATGCCCATATTAATTGATTAATTATGATAGCTATAGGTTTGGTTTTTGGACTGTTATTTGGTTGGAGGTCCATTATAACTCTGAATCTTTCTTTTTCTGTTACATGATGACACTATAAAAATATAATATTACTTAATTTTTTTCCCTTTTCTCACTGGAGAAAAATCTTGTGTATTTGCTTCTACCAAACCTTCCATAATGATTTTATCCTATTCTTCCTGTCACACTAATATTAATACTATTCTACTATTGATATTGGCACCTTTCCTCAAGTACTTTCTCAGTTCTATAATTTATTGATTTTCATTTCTTTCAAGTGAATATGAAAATCTTCAACATTTAGCTTGGATAAACAAAAATCATAGGTTATCATTAAATAACAAAAATGATAAATGATATATGTGATAAATCATACATAGGGAGGGAGAGGGATAACTAAAAGAAAGCCCATGGACTCCATTGGTATCCATACAATTTCAGGAAATGAAAAGTTTAAGTGAAAGAGTTAAATACTTAAATTTCAATGCCTAATTCCTCCTTAGGTTTGGCAAGATTGTAGTCTGCCTCACTATAGCCCAGTACCCATATCAATTAAATTACATGTCTTTTAAAGTAATTCTATTTAAGAAGCAACTCATCAACATCCTATTATGTATGAGGTATTATATTAAAATAATGTAGTAAGAAGAACCTCTTTGAGAATTACAATCCCTGGGAAAGAAGAAAAATAAGAAACTTTACTTTTAAAAGGGTTCAAAAATACACTATGCCACAAGTAAAATGGAGTATTTAATGTATACAGTATATTCAATTCATAGAAAGTAGCCTTCTCATTTTAGCTTATTCTAAGCAACTAATTTTTAAATAATCTTTTGCTCAGTATCTGGAAATATGTCCAGCACAAACTAGAATATGGTCCACATTAACTGCATTAGGCAAGCAGTCATTCAAAATAAATACTAGCCTACTTACAACTTACACAGAACAAAATGACAAATCGTGTTATTTTAATTCTTCCATGGATGCTTCAGAATGAAAACATAAATGTGAGAAGACAATAAGATCAATTTTCCATGATTTGGTTTGACTTGGCACAACCAGGCCAACCTTGGAAAGGCAATATTAGCCCTAATGCACAGCTATTCCTTCCAACACACACACACACACACACACACACACACACAGAGCTTATTATCAAAATCACAATTAGCTTTGAAATCAGAAATAGTAAATTTGTGTGTTGTCACACCTAAATACATATATGACGTGTAAAGAGACAGATAATGCTCAAAGGAAATAAGAAATGCATTCCCTCTGTCGATTATCTCTAGTTCAACCTCTCCATATCTTGTTTATACAGTTATTTGCATATTCTCTCCAACTGCCTTTGTGCCCCTGCCCTTATATTTTTTGTTTGTTTGTTTGTGTTTTTTTGCCTTTATTTGTATCTTAGCATAATGCCTGACACAGAGTAGATACTTAAAAGTGCTTATTGGCTTGCTGGATTATATTTTATATTAATATTTATATATTAAAATTATATTTTAAAACAGCATAGTGCCTTCTACATTGTGGGCATATAGTAAATATATGTTAAATTGAACTGAGAAAAGATACTAAAATTATTAATAAAGACATGTAAAGATGAAAACTATACAGAATTAACCTGTAGGGAAAATGAAATAGTCACTAAGTTACCCAGACTGTTTGTTTATACTGCATTCTTCAAGAGGCCTTTAGTCTAGTTACATACGTTGAAAAGGTTAATTTTAAATGATTTTGAAGCTGTTCCTGAAAAAGTTCTTTTACCTTGGATAATTAAGGAATCCTGAATCTATTAGTGTTTCTGAAATACTTCCTAAGTGTCTGGTGTTATGAGCTTGGTGAGGGACACAAAAGTAGTATAAGACAAACTTGCCAGGAAATTCTATAACCTTGGAGATAATCAATCAATAAAGTAAGCACCCCTGACATGCCAAGGGATAAGGTATATAAGCACTAGGGATATGAAAAGAAGCAAAAGACAGTCCCTGTCCTCAAAGAGCTTACAATCTAATGGAGCAAACAAATATATACAAAGCAAGCTACATGCAAGATAAATAGAAAATAATTAACAGAGTGAATGTATTTTAGATATGAAGATGAAAAGAAAAATGAAAGGAAGAGTTTCACAAAGCAAAAATCTTGCTTCCTTAATAAAGATTGACATATAGAATGATTAACTTTAGGCAAAGGTATTCTCGTGATTGTTACTCTGGGATGCCCTTGCTATATGTGAATTAAAGCTGACACCTCTATATCTAGAAGGCAGTTTAGAAAAAAAAAATCAATCCATCGATTGCATTTCCTTGCTCACCAACATGTTTTTCACTCGCGTTTCCAATATTAACTAATGCCACTGAGATAATGCAGTGAAATCTCAGTGAAGGCATCTTGAGCACAAGTAAATATCACTGCTCCGGGTTCTATTGCTTTTTATTCACATTTCTTTTTGCTGTAGTCTGATTTCTTTAAGGGCTAACCTAATTTACTTCAAGTCTTGAATCTTTCATATGCCTTTCTTATTTCCCATTCCCACTCTTATCATATTCCATGTTCTCTCATTTCCCACTAGTCTTCACAACAGCCTCCTCTCTGGTCTCCCTGACTCAAAGCTTTCTCTCTTCCTGCCACTCTGTGTTACATGCCGTGGCCAGATTACTCTTCCTTACACATTGCTTTTGTCTCGTTCACTACTTTGCTCAAAAACTTCAGGGGCTCGCATAAAATCTAAGTTCCTCTAATTGGTTTTCAAAGCCCTTGATGGTCTGGGTTCCTTTTTACCTATCCAGCTTTATATACAGTATAAGAATATTCCATTAGAGATAGGCTAGTTTCTTTACTGTCTTTCACAGATACTGTATTTGTTTTGCTTTTGCTCATTCTGCTTCCGTTGCTGAGAATGAAATCTGAACTCATCTCCGCTCCACTCCCAGCATCCCCCCTTCCCCCAACAACTTTCTCTTATTCAAAACTTCCGGGAAGCTAGGTGGTGCAGTGGATAGAGCACCAGCCCTGGAATGAGGAGTACCTGAGTTCAAATCTGGCCTCAGACACTTAACACTTACTAGCTGTGTGACCCTGGGCAAGTCACTTAACCCCAATTGCCACACACACACACAAACCCACAAAAACCCCCACAAAACTTCCTTAATATCATCAAGGCTGCCACCAAACTCCCAGTTATGCTGTTTCACAACCTCAGGGTCATTCGTGATTCATTTTGCACTGACCTTGCATATTCAATCTATTGGTCAGATTTTGTCATTTCTATCTTCTCAACATTTCTCATATAAGATTTTTTACTCTCCATTCACAGTTACCACCATAGTGCAGGCCCTTATCACCTTCCTCATAGACTATTACCTTAAACTATAGCCTTCTGGTGAGTCCCCCTGCCTCAGGTCTTTCTCAGCTCCAAGACATCCTTGACTCATATGCCAAAGCGATCTTCCTAAAGCACAGGTCTTTGTTACCCTCCTAATTCAATAAACTCTAGCAGCTCCCTATTACCTCCAGGATCTTTTGTTATTGTTGTTTTGCTTTTTTTTTGCCAGGCAAGGAGGGTTAAGTGACTTGCCCAGGATCACACAGACAGTAAGTGTCAAGTGTCTGAAGCTGGATTTGAACTCAGGTCCTCCTGAATCCAGAGCCAGTGCTTTATCCACTGCATCACCTAGCTGCCCCTTTTGCTTTGCTTTTAAACCTTTTTGCAAGCTGGCCTTTTCTATCTTTCCAGTTTTCCTACACTTTACTCCCCTAACTTACTATACAGCAAGTGGCTTTTTTGCTGTTCTTTGCACAAGACACTCCTTCCCCCAACTCTGTGGGAATGTTCTCCCTCCTCACTACTGTCTCCTGACTTCCCTGACTTCCTTCAAAGCTCAGTGCAAATCCCACATTCTAAGCAACAACTTCTTTCTGGTCCTCCTCCCTTTTGACTCCTACTCTCCGGTGCTGGTACCTTTCCTCTTCACTCTACCTATCTTGTAAGTACTTTTTTTTTTTAAACATTTTTTTTCTCCCCCATTAGAAAATTAGATCTCTAGGGACACGGACTATGAGGTTAAATTTTTTTCTTTGTATTCTCAGTTCTCAGGACAGTACCTGGCCCACAATAAGTACTTAGCAATACTTATTGACTGACTGTTTTAATTCTATCCATCTTTTAGGTCTCAGCTTAAGTGTTACTTCCTCTATGAAGGTGATAACTCCAACTTACAGGGATCATTCTGGTTCCTGAGCTCCTATTGAAATGTGACATGTATAAATTGCACCATTCAGTCTGTTAATTGATGTATTATTTTGTATTATTCTTTAATTATTTTTTGGAATATATCGTTTTATCAACCAGAAAATAAATTCTTCAAGTGCAGGCCCAACCTGAGAGGAAGTCCTCAACAAATCCTTGCCAATTAATGGAAGAAAGGCTTAAGAAGGCCTCCTATACATGGAAGAAGAAATGTGGTCCTGTTTGTCAATAACACTAGGTAGTCTTTTAGAGTGACACAGTTGGTGCTAGGAGAATTGCATGCACATCAACTTCAGCCCCTTCTTCAATGCTGATTGACCTAGCTTCTTTGTCAGTAGAGCTCAGAAGAGACAGAAGAAGCAAATGCCTCAGAGAAATGGGACTCCTGCTTACACTATGGTTACAGTTATTCCTGTTAGGGAATGGGCGCATGTGCCCCAGGTGCCCTGCTTTGGTACACCAGGGCAACCAAGGCTACTATAGTTAGTATCAGTTGGCTGATTGATTATTTTAAAAAGAGAATGCCTGCTTATTTGAGAGAGATTTTGACTGACCTTATCAGACACTTAGTTAACCTTTTTTTTCTTATTTTCAAAATAGTTTATCTCGGCCAAGTCAAGCCTTAATCAAACTGTGTTTATTTCAACCTCCTAAATTAGGCCATGGGGTTCTGAGGCAATTAAATTGTTTCATTTTCTTTTTTTTCTTTCCTTTTTTTTTAAGTGAGGCAATTGGGGTTAAGTGACTTGCCCAGGGTCACACAGCTAGTAAGTGTGTGTTAAGTGTCTGAGGCCGGATTTGAACTCAGGTACTCCTGACTCCAGGGCTGGTGCTCTATCCACTGTGCCACCTAGCTGCCCCAAATTGTTTCATTTTCATCCATATGAAGGCCATGTATGGCGGCAGTAAAGGGCAGCATAGCATACTGGTAAGACCACTGGAATGAGAAGCAGGGAGGCCTGGGTTCAAATCCCACCCCAGATAAGCTGTTTTATCCTGGCCAAATCATTTAACTTTTCTGAGGCTGTTAACCCATTTGTATAATGAGGATAATAGTACATGAGGACCAAACCAGTTACTGTATGTTGTTATAATTATTATCCTCAAGTCTTCTCTCATCAGCAATCCCTCAATATTTGGGTCAACTAAAATGACAATATTAAGCTGTGAAAAATTTTACCTCTAAGGTAAAGGAACCAGAGAGTAAAGCACTTTGCCATTGCCAGACTCTAGATGATCCTGCAGGTGACATAGAGAAAACCAAAAAGATCCCTGCTTCCTGCTAAGTTTCTCATTTAACTTGCTATCCATATCTTTTGGGTAAGTCAAAATCTAATTGATATTTAAGAAGAACTGAACTTTATTTGTATTCTGAAGTGCTCTGGACTCAAAGGGTATTATCTTTGAAATCAACAACATTGAGTTTAAGGTTTACATGGAGAAGTTTTTACAAATGCAATAAACTCATTTCATCTTCCATATTACAAACTGTCCACAATAAACATTCTCACAAGTTTAGTGACAAACACCAATTCTGTTTAAAACAAGTACTTAGTGAAAGATCACTATTATTATTATTATTACCATCATTATTATTACCTTCAGGACCTTTGAAAACAAAACATTTATTTACCTTCTCCACTCATAGAAGGCCTGAACTCAAAAGATTAAAAAATAATTAAAAAAACAAAACATTAAAAAGTATGAGTCCCCAGGCTGTTTTCTTCTGATGTAAGAAGTTATCGTCTTTCTATCCAACTGAATGTGGGGAGTAATGAATGAACAAGCATTTGTTAAGCATCTATTATGGGCCTGGCACTATGCTAAGTCCTAAGGATACAAGAATGAAACAATCCCTACTCTCACAGAGCTTACATGCTAACAGAGGAGACAGAATAAATAGAAAGAACAAGTACAAATAAATACAAAATAGTTGGATACAAGGTAGGTAACTTGAGAGATAGAGTACCAGCAGCTGGGGACATGAGGAAAGTCTTTATGAAGGTGGAGATTGAGCTGTCCTGAAGGAAGTAGATGCTATGAATCAGAAAGGAGGGAGTCAGGAGATGAGAGGTGGATTGTAGTGTGTGAGGAATAGAGAACAGGTTAGTTACCTTGGATCAAGGAGTGTGTGAGAAGTGGTGTCCAATGAGTCTGAAAAGGTTGAGTCCAGGTTTTATAGGGCTTTAAAGTTTTACAAAGGAGTTTATATTTTATCCTAGAGACATTGAGGTATACAGAATTAGGAGAGTGATGTGGTCAGCTCTGTTTTTAAGCAAAAATTTGGCAGCAATGTGTAGGAGGGCCTTGACCAGAGAGAGATTAAAGGCAAGGATATCAGTTAGAAGGCTGTTGAAGTCAAACAGGTAGGAGGAGAATCAGGAGAGAGAAGTTTCATTACTAATCTCTTCTCTTACTATCAAAGTTTAAGTATCGCATCATGGTTTAGTTTCCAATTGCTTTAACATAATTACTTTTCTAGGTTTCTCTTGACTCCTGTGATCTTATTTCTTCTCAGTTTCTCAGGTTTCTTCTCAGTTGTTGTTGTTGTTTTGGGGAGGGCAATGAGGGTTAAGTGACTTGCCCAGGGTCACGCAACTAGTAAGTGTCAAGTCTCTGAGGCCAGATTTGAACTCAGGTCCTCCTGATTCCAGGGCTGGTGCTTTATCCACTGCACCACCTAGCTGCTCCCTCAGTTGTCTTTTCATCAGGAATGTTTGAAAGTCTTCTATTAAAAGCCAATTCTCCCTCTCCCCCAACAAGCTTTTGCTCAGGTTTTCAGGGTAAATTATTTTTGGTTGTAAGCATTTTTTTGCCTTTAGGGATACTGTATTCTAAGATTTTTCTTTCTTTTTGAGTAGCTACAGCATAATCTTGTGGGATCCTAACTGTTTAAAGCTTCCTTTCCAATTTTATTTTCTCCAGAGCTCTTATTTCAACTGTAATTTCATTTTTATCTAATTATTTTATCTATTGCTTCATTTATTCCAGCCATTCCTATAGTCCTGAGAGTAAGCCCCTTCTTTTCCTGTGGCTCTACTTACAATTATCCTGACAGTATTTGGTGGAGGGGGGAGTCTGGGATTATCTTTTGGATTTCTCTTAATCCACAGGATTTTTTTTTTTACATATAAGGTATTTTATTTTTTCTGTTACATGTAAAGATAGTTCTCAACTTTTGTTTATACAAGATTTACAATTTCAGATTTTTCTCCCTCCCTCCCCTCCCTCCCCCCTCCCCTAGACAGCAAGTAATCTGATATAGGTTATATCTATATATCTATATATCATATACATATATATATACACACACACACATATATATATATACACATAATAACATTAATCCTATGTCTGCATTAATCCTGTTACAAGAGAAAAAATCAGAGCAGTGATGCAAAACCTCAAAATAGGAAAAAAAAAAACAACAGCACCCAAAACAAAAGAAACAGTATGGTTCAATCAGCATCTATACTCCACAGTTCTTTTTTTTTTTTTCTTGGATTTGGAGATCCTCTTCTATCATGAGTTCCCTGGAACTCTTCTGTACCATTGCATTGGTGAGAAGAATATAGTCCATCACAGTAGGTCAACACTCAATGCTGATGATACTGTGTACAATGTTCTTCTGGTTCTGCTCATCTCACTCATCATCAGCTCACGTAAGACCCTCCAGGTTTCTCTGAACTCCTCCTGCTCATCATTTCTTACAGCACAATAGTATTCCATTGTATTCATATACCACAACAATCCACAGGATTTTTAATGGTGTTCAATGTTTTCATTTGCTTACTCATATTTTCCCAGGCATAACTCCTTTCTCAGCAATTATAGGTTTCAGGTCTGTTTACCAGCTACTACACTTGCTTCCCTGGTGAAAACTCCCAGAATTCCCTGGGTTCTGTCTATATTTTATTCAGTTCTTGACCAGATGGAGGAGGCTATTTCTGTTATTCTTTAGTTTTCTTTTGCTCTGGAGTATGTGGGAGTGCTAGACTCCTTTATAACTTCTATATTGACATCTCAACCACATATGTGAGATGAGGAATCAAGCCAGTTAACCCTTGCTGGGTAGCTGGTCCATCAATAAGTCTTAAAAAGTTGATTAGAGATCAGAGAAGAGTAGTGACTTGCCCATGGTTAAGCAGCTAATAAGTATGAGAGGCAGGATTTGAACCAAGATTTGCATGACTCCAAGCCCAACCTTTAATAATTATGCTCACCTACCTCTTTTTAGATCAAATTATCCCCCCCACTAAAATGTAACTATATTCTAAGTCTAATATAGCACAGTCAATTATAACATAAACTATAATCTTATTTCCCAATATCAATAGTGTTATAAATTAGGGACTATTATTGTATTATTCAACTCAACAAGAATTATTTTATTCATTTATACATCCACTAATTAATTTGCACAGGGTCTGCTATATGTAAAACAGTTGTCATAAGAAATACAAAGAATAAAGAACAATTTCTGCCTTCATGGATCCAGTAGTCTTATTTTCTAAAAATATATACTTACAAGGCTACCAGAATTTGAAAGACCCCAACAACTTTTCTAGTCCAGTGTTTCTCATAAACAACTAGATGGTACAGTGGATAAAGCACTGACACTGGAGTCAGGAGTACCTGAGTTCAAATCTTACCTCAGACGTTTACTAGCTGTGTGACCCTGGGCAGGTCACTTAACCCCTTATTGCCTTAAAACATCTGGGGCCATCTCCAATCATCCTGATATATATCTTACCACTGGACCCAGACAGCTCTGAGGAGAAAGTGAGGTTGGTGACTTTGTACAACCTTCCTCCACTTAAATCCAATTCAGTGCAAGTCATGACATCACCCTGATGTCATGGTCCTCCTTGAGAACAAAGGACAAAACATCATACCTGTTCCACACAAATATGTAATTTTAACTCACTTTCTCTATAAAAGTATTCTATGATTACATTCATACTCTTAGAAGATTTACAGTTATATTTATACTGCAGTAGGCTAGTGATATTTTTTTTCCATTGCAGTCAGTGTACCCAAGAATTTAGGATCACAAAAGCAAGAATGTAAGCAAGTATTCCTAACTGATGCTATAGAATATCTCCAACTGGACACTGAGTGCTACTGGGTGCTTATTTGCATATTTTCTATCTATATGTGTATTTGTTTCCCCCAATAGAATGTAAGCATTTTGAGGGCAGAGACTTGTTTCTACCTATGTATCCCTAGTACCTAGGACATACAGCACATAGTACTGTATTCTCTCAATAAATGCTTATTGATTAATTGAAAAGGCTTTCAAAACCAAATAAATGCCGTTTAAAAAAAACTGAGACCTATTAAGCAAGAAATCTACGTTAATTTTAAAATCAACAAATTTATCTATCGTTAACCTTGCTTTATCCTTTAAATATCATACTTTCATAGTATCTTTTTCTAACCAACCACTTCAATTGCAATTTACTTTAGTGCCCTGAACTACACTTATGAATCTTGCAAAGTAATTATTTTAGTCGGTTGTATCATCAGTTTTAAGATTTTATAATCCAATATATAGTTAATAATTAGAAATGAAAGTTATTGCTCTTTTTCCTAGGTAAAGGGTGTCAAACATAGTTCATCCAAGTAAAAAATTCAAAGTATTTAGAGCATACATAAATTTTCCATCCAAAACCAAACAAAGCAATCTCATACAATAGTTCTTATCTTTTCAATCAACCTTTCCACACTTCTGAATAGTTGCTAGGTTTAAATCAATAAGTTATGTGTTGTGCATATTCAGCAAATGAATTTTTAAAACATGTATCTTTGTTATATCAAACTATGTTTCTTTAAACAAGGCAAATGGGCAATCTTCACTCAGTGCATGTATCTGCTGAGTGTGGTATTTTAAAGTTGAGAGACAGGGTAGACCAGGGATGGGGGAAGGGGAGAAGGGGAGAGGAGGAAAAGAAGGGGGGAAGGGAAAGGGGTGGGGAAAGGGTGGAGGACATGTAGACAGGAAAAGATTTCTAAATAATTCTATGTTTCAAAATTTCTCCCTTACAAAAATGAGGGGGGAAATAAACTTCTATGAAAATTTTAAAGAATTTCTCAGTAACTTAAAAAGGAATAGAAATCACCTGTTACCTTATGTATATCTACACTTAACTATAGTTGACTATATGGAAGCTTTTCTTTTGAATCATACTTCAGTGAATCTGTGATCTCATCAATGGGGGACCTCCCTTTAACTCAACCATAACCTAGCTGCCCCCTGCTGTAGGTCTTTTAATGCTCTGTGGGTAACAGGTTTGTACTGCAAGCTGTATATTTGCCATTTGTTACTCATGCTATATAGTCACTCTACTTCCTTTCTTGATCATACATTTCTTTTATGAAAAAAAATTTAAATGAAGTGTCCCAAAAGTCAGTGCAATTTTAAGCCTTAGTTTAAGAATATCTTATAAATATATATTTAGGGGGGCAGCTAGGTGGCACAGTGGATAAAGCACTGGCCCTGGATTCAGGAGGACCTGAGTTCAAATTTGGCCTCAAACACTTGACACTAGCTGTGTGACCCTGGGCAAGTCACTTAACCCTCATTGCCCTGCCCCCCCAAATATATATATTTAAAACCATTGCCACTTCCCAGTGACCCCCACCCCCAATAGAACTCTACCTTGTAATAAAATCTAGCTAAATAAAACAAATAATTAAAATTGCCAAATCTTTTATTGTGTGCTTAATTCCATACCTGAAATGGGGGAGACTTGCTACATTACCAATTCTTCAAAGTTAAAATTGGTGACCACCTTGCTCAGAGTTCTGATTTTCTACAATGCTGTTTTCCTCCACATTTTTTAGTATTGTGTAAACTGTTGTCTTTATTCTGCTTGCTGTGCTCTACTTAGGTTTATACTTCTGTTCTGTGCCTTTGCACTAACTAGCCTCATACATGACATGTACTCCCTTGTCATTGCTGCTCCTCAGAATCCCTTTCTTCCTTCAAGACACAGTTTGAACATCACTTTCTACATGAAACCTTTTTTTTTTATCTCATCCAACTGCTAATGTCCTCCCTCTCAAAGTAGGATCTATTTTGGATTTAGTCTGTATATATTTATGTTATGTACTTGTTATCTTCCTTGTTAGAATATAAGCTCTTTGTTTCATTCTTTGTATTTATATATCCAGTACACAGTAGGTGCTTAACAAATGCTTGTTGATTGAGATGTCTTCCTAAGTTTCTCTGAATTGTTCATGTGTTTTTTTATTATGGCACAATAATATTCCATTATGACCATATACCACAATCTGTTTAATAGATATAAACCCTATTTAGTTTCAATTCTTTTCTACCACAAAAAGCACTGTAAATGTATTTGTATATATGGAACCTTTCTATCTTTCTTTGACCTCCTAGGATATACGTCAGACAGTGCTCCCACCATGTCAACGAGAACATACATTTTTATCGATTTTTGTACTAAAGTTCCAAAGTATTTTTGAAGTAGAACAATCCATAGTTCCAACAGTGCATTAGTGAGCTTGTTTTTGGATAACTCCTCCAAACTTAATCAATATTTTTGTATGCTGTCGTCTTTGCCAATTTGATGAATGTAAGATGAAACTTTTGATTTGTTTTCATTTGTATTGGTTACAAATGATTTGAAGAATTTTTTCATTTGAAAACTACCTCTACCCTTTGACTACTTGTCTATTAAAATGTTTCTTGATTATACATTTGTATCATTTCCTTTTGTGTTTTGTGTATAAGATATCTGAAGTTAAGATCTTTCTTTGCCCCTCAACTTAAAGCTTATCTCCTGATTCTAGCTGTATTTTAAATTATGTGTGAATGAAATTATTTTTTATTATACCTTGTACACTATATTTCCCATTGTTGGTAATGTACTGAAGTCTATGTGTGTCCATCATGTGTCTGTCCTTGGCCTTTCAGGTTACCTACAGCTTTGATTTTTTTAAGTTCATGACATTTCATGATTCAGAGTCATCCATGAGACTATTGGTGTTAAAAAGATAGGTTTTTATGTCAGGGAACAAGAAACTCATCCTAATAAAGTGCTGCATTGCTCCTCAAATATAGTCCAGTCCATTCTCTTGTTATTCAGATCTAGATCTAGCTCATTGTCCATCTATAATGCCTTTCTATAGTTTATGTAGTGAATATATCCCAATGGACTAAATGAACATATGGACTGTCCACCCATATGAATATCTTATTCTGGATGATATGCATCCAACACAATATGGTGGAAAGAGAAATATTTGTAGTCAAACATACTAATAATGCTACTTATTAGCTGTGTAAGCTTAGACAAGTTTTTTACCTGTTTCCACACATATAGACTAAAGGGATTAAACAAGGTAATATCTAAGGCTCCGTTGAGCTCTAAATCTTCTTATTGATCCATTTGGTTTTCTTGTGTGGATTGTTGGGCTAGTCACTGCTGAGTGGCCATAAACTCATTGAGGAGGCCCTATAGTATTCTGGGGCATGATAATCAGAAGATTATTAAACCACATTATTTCTGTGGATACATCTACCAAGTTATCTTGTATAATCTTCACATCTGGATAGGAGATGTCTTATCAGAAAAGAGTTTTTAGGGTTGCAATTGTGTTTTGCACTATTGATTCAAGTACTTTCTAATTAACATTTGGTCTTGTCTCTAATGCCACTCAGTCAATTGTGGGATTGTGAATATGTGCCCTGTTTTAGAAAATCATCTGCAAAAGACTTTTCCCCTTCTAATATTTTCATCAAGTATAGCTTCCACAGGTATATATGCCATTTCAAATAAAGTTTTTTTATAGATAACACAGGCAAATAGTTCTACAATTACTAATTTTCTAGTTTCTGTGGTTTGGGCTCAATATAAAGAACTTTCTAACAAATAGATATCCAAAAAAAAGAATGCCCTATTTCATTAGGTACTGGGTTCCCCTTTATTAGAAGTATTCAATTAGAGGCTAGATGACAACTTGTCAGTAAATGTTGAACTTTTTCAATGAGCAGACCAGATTACTTGACCTTTAAGACAGAATGTAAGTTCCTTAAGGATAGAGATGTTATTTTTTTTTCTTTGTATCCTCAGGAACTAACAGTGGTAGACAAATGTTTGTTGAATTTAAATTCTCTTATAACCACAAAAAAAGTCCGTGCCATTGGGGTAGGATTGCCATGAACAGCTACTAGTTTTGTCTCTTCCCAGTCCTTCTCCCTTCCTGTATGTCTAGTGGATTCTTGAAACTTTTTCAACACTTGGAGTAATTGGCAGGGGTATGAAAGAGTCGAGTGTCTTTTCCAGGACTGGAACAATTTAGTGAGATGTACAGACTGTTTGCAGAGCACACTGACCATTATACCCTGAGATGAAGAAAAGGTACATGGAACCCAGTTGTTCTACCTTGGTACCATAAGAAGGCTGGAGAATTTAAATTGTATTGTATATGGACCTGGGGTAGTTTGTTGTGCCAGGCTGTATAGCAAACTGTTTACAGTTTTGGGTACAGAAAACACTGAAGACTTTTAGTGATGCTCTCTCTGTGTATTAACAGGTTAGGGACAGTTGTATCTTTTTTTTTTGGTAAGGCAATTGGGGTTAAGTGACTTGCCCAGGGTCACAAAGTTATTAAGTGTCAAGTGTCTGAAGCCAGATTTTAACTCAGGTCCTCCTGAATCCAGGGCTGGTGCTCTATCCACTGCACCACCTAGCTGCCCTGGGACAATTGTATCTTTAATAAAATTGTTGGAGCTACTCCTATTCTTTTAGGTGTGCCTATATCAGATAGTGAATCTATGATAGTTCCTGAGTATTAAAAAGCAAAAACACCAAAAAGGAGTAGAGTAATATTTATCAAGGAAAAACAAGAAACAAGCAAGAATGAAGGAAAGGAACATGTAAGCTGAGTATTACATACCTTCCTGACAGCAAGTCTTTTAGCCAATAAACATTTGTCAAATGTCTGGTATGCACCAGGAACTGTGCTAAATGCTGGGGATGCAAATAAAAAAAAGAAAGACAAGAACTAGTGACTGACTAGTAAATGAAAAAGTTTCCTAAGAGTGCTAGAAACATTATTGTCTAAGACAACCTGAAGCTTGAGAGAAGGCATTAGAGAGAGCAACACAACATAAAGTAATTTAGACTACAGAGAATGATGGTCAGATGATCTATTCTGGCTTTTCCACTTTAGTCAGATACAGTGGGATGGTTGCTAGAACAAGAAGAGATTGGATTTATATAGGAATAAATCTGTGAAGGTACAGGGAGGAAGAGGCAGCCCAAGCTGAATTACTGGTTTGTTTTCTTTAAGAGATGAAGTCTTGCAGAGATCAGCCTTTCTTACATGTGCCTCAAGGCAGTTGGTGGTGAGACATAGTACAAGCTTTCCCTTTTCCAATAAGATCCAATTGTATTTACTTTGTGGCTTTCCACTACCTAATATGATGTCTATATAATCTCCCACATTACAGAAAGAAACGACTACAGAAATATTCAAGGGTCAATTTAACAATGGCAATGATGGAAAAAACCACCCCCAACAACTAGATGTTTGCTCATGCTCTAGAGCACTCTGTCTCCCTCTATGTCTCGCTCTCTCTAAATATGTAGATGTAGATATAGATAGATATAGAAATAGATACGGATATAGATATAGATATGGATGATAGATGTAGATATGGAATGTACATATTTATGTATGTGTGTATGTATAATGAACAAACAAGTTGAGTAGTTTCATTCACTCATTCATTCAATCAATCTATTATATGTACAAAACACTATTCTAGGCTCTTAAAAGGGCAGCTAGATGGTACAATGGATAGAACACCTGGCGTGAAGTCAGGAAGATTCATCTTCCTGAGTTCAAATCTAGCCACAGACAGACACTAACTAGCTGTGTAATCCTGGACAAGTCACTGAATTCTCCTATTTGCCTAAGTTTCTTCATCAATACAATGAACTGGAGAAAGAAATGGCAAACCACTGTAATACCATTGCCAAGAAAACCCCAAATGTGATCACATAGAGTCAGACGTGACTGAACAGCAATAACAAAGGCTCTGAAAAAGGTAAAAATATGTTTAACACTTGATTTTACTCTTCTGGAGTTTATAGTCTAACAAACTGTGAACATGACATTCCAGAACAAATATACAAAACTATACAATAAAATGCAGAACAGAATATGGAAAGAGCATAAGAAGGTGAAAGATACTATGTTGCAGTCTAAGAACATTTCTATCTAAAGATCATTTCCATCTGTGGCAGTAAGACTGACATAGGAAAGCATAGGTAATTTCTCTGTTATTCACTATAAGAACGTTATGGGGGGGGGGTCAGCTAGGTGGCACAGTGGATAAAGTATCGGCACTGGATTCAGGAGGACCTGAGTTCAAATCCAGCCTCAAGACACTTGACACTTACTAGCTGTGTGTCCCTGGGAAAGTCACTTAACCCTCATTGCCCTGCAAAAAAAAAAAAAGTTATAATTCCAGTTTATCTTTCATACCTACAGTTAATTTGTCTTATATACACTGAAGTTCTGAATTGAAAGGATTCTTTAGAGGTTTTTTTGGGGGGGGTGAGGCAATTGGGGTTAAGTGACTTGCCTAGGGTCACACAGCTAGTAAGTGTCAAGTGTCTGAGACCAGATTTGAACTCAGGTCCTCCTGAATCCAGGGCAGGTGCTTTATCCATTGCACCACCTAGCTGTCCCTTAACCCTTGATATATGACTAGCCTATATCTACTTTTACAGTCACATATTTCATGCCCCTCTTTGTGTACAATTCTTTACTGTTACTGATACAGTCTAATTATGCCAACCATAATCCCTCCATTACTCTCTGAGTCATCCTCAATTGCAACTTTTCAGAGTTTGTGATATTTTGTGATTCATGACATAGACATATGGCACCACCAGAATACTTGTTAAAAAAAAAAGATGAGGTTTTGTTTCAGGGAAAAGTTTGGGACCATGGATATTGCTGTACATGTTCCCAAATGCCATCTAGGCTGATTTTCTTCCTCCTATTGAATTTAGGTCCAGTTCATTGGCCATCTGCAGTATCTGTTCAAAATACACGTAAAGAGGCAGCTAGATGGTGCAGTGGATAAAGCACCGGCCCTGGATTCAGGAGGATCTGAGTTCAAATCCGGCCTCAGACACTTGATACTTAAGTAGCTGTGTGAACCTGGGCAAGTCACTTAACCCCCATTGCCCCCGCAAAATAAAATAAAATAAACCTGAAAAACAAAATACATGTAAAGATGAAACATGCAACTGAATATCATAGTTTGGACAATGGGCATTCTTCATCCACTTGGTGTTGCCTATATGGAGTTAACCTAAACTCTTTTGAGTGTTTATGGATCTCACTTTGGTGATTTTACAGTGTTCCAGGGCTAGATGCAATTGGCAAAATGTTGTTTACAAATGGGAGGATCTGGAAAACTTCACTATCTACAGAGACACTTCTTTCTATTTGGACTCTACACTGGACATTCTCCACAAAAATGGCAAATACCTTTGGTGAGCAACATGTCCATGTTTTATGCCTCTTGATTATTAACAAGAGCATTAAACAAAGTTATCTCTTATTTCAAAGAATGTTGATATACCTTATCATATGCCCCTTCTCAGAAGAAGGCCTTGAATTCTACATTTATCTCAATCATAATCATAATGCAAGCATATTGCAAATCATGAGTTAGGTTATACAAATACAGGAATTATCCATTCAAGAGGAGCAAAAGTAGTGAAGCATCTAAGGGGAAGAGATATGTGGCACTAAAATTCTCACCTTTGGATCAAAAATAAAGGTATATAATGTATTTATAAGAACTAGAATCAACTGGACATTGTAGATTATGTTTTATAAATCTGGGAATAGGTTAAGACTCCCCTAACAAAAACCACTGGGAAAACTATAAAGTTGCACAGGAGAAATTAAATTTAGACCAGTGTTTTATACCATGTACCACAATGAGCTCCAAATGAATACATGGCATAAAAATATTAAGTTCATAGCATGAAAAAATTAGAAAAGAATGGAAGACTGTACTTTTGGAAATAACCACTAAGTGGAGAATTCTTAACTAAATAAGGGATAGACGTGATCAAAGAAAATATAATGGACAATTTTCATACATAAAATTCAAAAAGCTCCGACAAAATCAATGTATTTTGTAGCCTTTTATTTTATTTTAAACATTATTTTTAAAATTCTGAGTTCCAAATTCTCTCCCTCCCTCCAGGCCCTTCCTCACCTATTGAGAAGGCATCCTCTATGATAACCATAATTCATGTGAAGTCATGCAAACCGTATTTCCATATGTCAGGTTGTTAAAAAAAACAAGAAAAATAAAATGAAAAACAACATGTTTTAATCTGCACCCAAAATTCATCTGTTCTTTCTCTTAAGGTATATAGCATTTTTCATCATGAATCCTTTGGAATTGTCTTGGATTACTGTATTGATCAGAGTAGTTAAATCTTTCAGTTGATTGTTGTTACAATAATGCTGTTACTGTGTACAGTGTTCTCTTGGTTTTGCTCACTTCACTTTTTTGAGGGGGAGGCAGGACAATGAGGGTTAAGTGACTTGCCCAGGGTCACACAGCTACTAAGTGTCAAGTGTCTGAGGCTGGATTTGAACTCAGGTCCTCCTGAATCCAGAGCCAGTGCTTTATCCACTGCACCACCTAGCTGCCTCCCGCTCACTTCACTTTGCATAAGTTCATATAAGTTTTCCAAGGATAAAATCAGTGTATTACGAATAAGAAGAGAAGCAGCTAATTGAGAAAAACCATTGTTATATATCTCCCTAACAAAGGTCTGCTATCTAAGATACACAGGGAATTAATACAGATACATAAAAAGTATTCATCTCCAGTAGATAAAGGGTAGAAAGCGATGAAGTAGTTTTCAAAAAATGAAATAAATGCAATCAACAAACATATGGAAAGAATGCTACAAAATAGTACTAATAAAAGAAATACAAATTGAAACAGTAAAAGTTTCACCTTAGAATCGTTACAGTGATAAAAATGGCAAAAGATGAAAATTATAAAAGACTATTGAAGACACACTCATGCACTTTTGATGCAATTATGAAATAGAAACATTCTATTAACAATTTAATATTGATATTTAATATCAGCATTTAACATTAATACCAAACTGTGTATACCATTTGATTCTGTAATACTAGTATATCTATTTATTATAACACTTTTTGTAGTAGCAAAGAACTGGAAACAAATTGAGTGCATTTCTATTTGCACTATGTTATGTGTAATGGAATAGTATTGCATTAAAAATTATGAATATGAAGAACTCAGGGACACTTTAGAAGTCTTATGAACTGTTGTGAAGCAAAATAAGCAGAACCAAAACAAATCATATAATTACTGAAATAATGTAAAGGAAAACATCATAAAACATTGGAACTCTAACTAGTACAGCGATCAAGCATGATTTCAGAAAATTAATGGTGAAGATTGCTTCCCTACTACTGGCAAAGAAGTGGTGGACTAGAAGCATGCAGTTAGGTATATATTTAAAAACATAACCATGTATTGATTTATGTATATTATATATACATACATTATCATCTATATGCTTTATAATTATCTATACTATTTATATGCTATACTTATTTGTCACAAAGGAGGATTTTCTAGGTGCATGGTAGTCAGTGGGAAGTGATAATGATGCTTTTGAAAAGCATCAATAAACATTTTAGAAAGAAAATCAGTTTACATAATTTAAAAATACTCTAGTTTTAGTAGAAGAATGATTGAAAAATTAGTCAAGAAAGCTAACAAATTCTTTAGTCTCCCCTAACCCTAATGAACAATTGATCTTACATTATCTGAAATACACAGACAAAACAGAAGCAATGTTCTTACTCTTTTCCCACAAATATTAAAATAATATTTTCTGAAGGTTCTAATCAGGCAAAAAGTTTTATAATTTAAGGTGTGTGGATAGGTTATGTCTACTACCTTCCACTTAAATCCCAAGAACTGAGACAATTTTATTTAAATTAGGAGAATTCTGAACAACCCCTGAGAGATGGCACGACATTATGCAATGTTGCTATATAGGCACTTGGTCACTTTGATTAGCAACCACAAGGTTCTTACTTTCTCTAGGTTCTAGTTTCCAATTCTGTAAAATGAATGAGTTGGATTAGATGATTTTTACAAATAATTTTAATTGATGTTTTCTGTTTCTTACATCACCAAAGTATCACACTTATCTTTCTCATTTCCCCTTCCTGAGAGGCAGTCCATGTGACAAATAGTATTTTTGAGTGGGAAAAATATTCAGCACAACTGATCAATACATTAAGAAAATCTAAAAACATGTGCAATGTATAATTTCTGTGAACGTCCCACCTCCATGAAGGGGTAGGTTGGGGGTGTCTTCTCATATCTCTTCAAGTCCCATTTGATCTTATAATTTTGTTATGCTTACTTTTCATTTTTGGTATGTAGTTTCTCTTTCCATCTACATTGTTGAAGTCACTCTATAAATTGTTTTCTTGGCTCTATTTACTTCCTTTCACATCACTTCACATAGATCTTTCCATACTTCTTTGTATTAATCTGACATATAATTCCTCACAGCAGAGTAATATTCCATTACATTTACGTGCCACAATGCATTTAGCCATTTCCCACTTGATGGACATCTACTTTGTCCCTGATTCTCAGCTATCACAAAAAGTACTGCTATAAATACTTTGGAGTGTTTGGGGACTCCCTCCCCTCCACCTTATTGATGGCTTCCTTGGGTATAAGCCCAGTAATGAAGTCTCTGGTTCAAAGGGTATGGACATTTTAGTCACTTTATTTACAGAAATACAAATCACTTTCCAAAATGGTTGTACAATTTCATAGCTCCCCTAACAATGTGTTAGTGTGGCTTTCTTCTCACAATCCCTCCAACATTAACAGTTAATATTTTTGGTCATTTTTGTCAATTTTCAGGGTCAGGGTAAAACCTGTTTTGATGTACATTTCTCTTTTTAGTAATTTTGAGCATATTTTCAAGTGAATATAAAAAGTTTGAAGTTCTTTTGAGAATTGTTCATATCCTTTGACCATCTATCTATTGGGGAATGGTTATTAGTCTTTAGACAGATAGACAGATAGATAGATAGACAGATAGATAGACAGATAGACAGACAGATAGATAGATAGATGGATGGATAGATAGATAGATAGATAGATAGATAGATAGATAGATAGATAGATAGACAGACAGACAGATAGACAGGTAAGTAGGTAGGTAGGTAGGTAGATAGGCTAAAGAAAACACAGAAAAATATAAAAATATATTTCAAGGTATAGAAAATCTTTATACATCCATATACATATATGTATATATACACATGTGTACCTATCTCTCTATCTCTTCTATCTATATATCTTTATCTTTTAGATATATATCTACATACCTTTATCACAGAAATTTGATAGATTTTTCCTCCATTTGACCACTTCCCTTCTTATCCTAGATCCATTAATATTGTCTGTGCAGATTTTCAGTTTCAAATAATCAAAGTTATCTATTTTTGCAATTGCCTCTATCTTTTGTTTGGTTAAGAGTACATCTCTTACACATAGTTGTGAAAAGCATATAATGTTTTTCTCATTTTTAAAAACAATATGATATTACGGTCACATATCCATTTAGAATGCATCATGGAGTGGGGTCAGATATTGGTCTAAACTTAATTTCTACCAGACTGCTTTCTACTTTCCCCACCAGTTTTTACCAAATTGGCAATTTTCTCCTGGGTAATTTGTTTTCCACTTGATCGAAGACTGGATTATTGAGTTCTTTTGTTTCGGAATCTCTCTTGTCTAGTCTAGTCTATTCCATTGATCTAGTTCTTCATTCTTTAACCAATACCAAATGGTTTTTTATAACTGTTGCTTTATCACATAGTTTGAGGTCTAGGAGTATGATTCCCCTTCATTATTTTCATTATTTCCTTTGACAGTCTAGGTCATTTGGTTTTCCAAATTAATTTTGTAATTATTTCATCAAGTTCTGTTAAGTATCCTCTTGGAAATCTGATTGCTATAGCATTAAAAGTGTAAATTAATCTTGGTAGTATTGTCATTTTTATTATATTGGCTCAACCTAGCCATGATCACTGAATATTTCTCCAATTATTTAGGTTGTTCTTTTTTTAATTTTTATGGAGTGCTTTGAGATAAGTAGGGGGCGGCTAGGTGGCACAGTAGATAAGGCACTGGCCCTGGATTGAGGAGGACCTGAATTCAAATCCAGCCTCAGACACTTGACACTTACTAGCTGTGTGACCTTGGACAAGTCACTTAACCCTCATTGCCCTGCCCCACCCCCCAAAAGATACCTGGGAATCAACTTCAAAATGCACAGAAGAATTGTAAAGAATTCAAAGCACTCCATATTTTGTAGCATGCAACTTTGCTGAAACTATTGACTCAGAATCTTTGGTGATTCTCTGGGATTTTCCAAATAAACCTTCATATCATTGGCACTCAGGGATAGCTTTTATCTCCATTTTATTTAACCATGTTCCTCTGATTCCTTTCCAATCTTATTTCATTGCTAGCATTTCAACAACTGGGTCAAATAATAGTAGAGAGAGGGAGTATCCTTGTTTCACTCCTGTATTTATTGGAAACCGTTATAATGTATATCCATTGCATATGATACTTACTTTTGGCTTTAGATAGATGCCTTTTATGATATATTTTTTTAAAAGTTTCCTTTATGCCTATCCTTTGTATATTGTTGTTGTTTTAGCATTAAAGTATTATACTTTATTAGAGGTTTTTTATGCATCTATTGAGATGATCATGTGGTTTGGGATGTTTCTTTTTTAATGTGTTATGTTATTTTCATGATGCTGAATCCCCATCCTTGCATCCCTATTATAAAGTCTACTTCATCATAATGAATGCTTTCTTGGATAAATCACTATAAAGTTTTATAGGATTTTCTTTAAAATATCTGAGCTAAGGTTTATTAATGATACACGTCTATAGTTTTCTTTCCATGTCCCCTTCCCCTTCCCCATCCCCACCTCTGGTTTAGGTATTAGAATTATATTTGTCTCATAAAAGGATTCTCATAGTGTTCTTTCTCAATTTTTGAGAATAATTTGTGAAGTTTGCATACTAAACTGGGTTTTTTTGGGGGAAGTTTGATAAAATTCTTCTGTGAATTCATCAAGTCCAAGACTTCTTTCCTTTGGTAGTTCCTTTACAGCTAAATCTATTTCCTTTTCAGAGATTGGGCCATGTAAGATCTCTATCTAGTCTTCTGATAGTTTGGGTGTTTTATATTTTTGAAGATATTCCTCTATTTGTGTGTGTGTGTGTTCTCAGTTTTGTTTGCATAAAACTATGCATAATAAGTTCTTATTTTTTTCTGTGATTTCATCTTGCTCATTTGCTTTTATTGATTTGCTTTTATGCTCTTTTCCTTTTAACCAGATTAACTAAGGGTTTATAAATTTTATTAGTCTTTATTTTTAAATAGCTTTTAGTTTTATGTATCATTTCTGGGTGGTTTTTTGTTTCCAGTTTATTTCCCCTCTAATTTTAATAATCCTTTTTCTGCTTGTTTTAGGCTTATTTGTTGATTTTTTAATTTAAAAAAATGTGCATTCACTTCACCAATCTTCTCTTTTTCTATTTTGTTAATGTATGATTACAAGGATATGATTTCCTAAGGATTGTTTTAGCTGAATCTCCAAACTTTTGGTATATTGTTTCATTATTAATCTTTTACATAGTTATCATTTTTATAATTTGTTCTTTGATCCATTTATTATTTAGGGTTTCATTGTTAAGTCTCCATTTGGGTCCATTTTTTGTTTGTGCTCCCCCAACCAATTTCTATTTTTATTGCATTATGGTCTGTAAGGGATGTATCAACTATTTCTGCCTTTTAACATTGGTTTGCAGTATCTCTGTGCCCTATTATGCGGTCAGTTTTTTTAAGAGTTCCATGGGAAGCAGCTAGGTGGCACAGTGGATAAAGCACCGGCCCTGGATTCAGGAGTACCCAAGTTCAAATCCAGACTTAGACACTTGACACTTACTAGCTGTGTGACCCTGGGCAAGTCACTTAATCTTCATTGCCCTGAAAAAAAAAAGAGTTCCATGTGGTGCAAAGAAAGATATAGATAGATGATAGATAGACAGATATACACACATATATGTATGTGTGTATATATATATATATATTATATATACATATATTTCTTTTGCTTTCCAACTTAGATGCCATAAGTCTTTTAAGTCTTAGATTCTCCAGAAATTTGTTCATTTCCATATATTCCCTTTTGTCTTTATGTTAGACTTATCCAAAACTGATATAAGATATTAAAGTCTCCTGCCACTATTGTGTTACTGTCTAATGTCTTCTGTAAGCTCAGATGTTTCTTTTATGAATTTGGATGCAAAAGCATTTGGAATGTGTAAGTTTATTACCGATATTGATTTGTTGTCTATGGTTCCTTTCAGCATAATCGTTTCCTTGTTTATCTTTTTATTTTTACAATGTTTTTATTTTGTCTGATAGCATGATAGCATTTTTTGTTTTTCTGGATTCACTTGATGCATAGTAAATTTTTTTGCATCTACTCAGTTTTATTTTGTGTATGTCTTTGTTTCTTGTAAGTAACAGATTGTAGGGTTTTGTTTTCTTATCCAATCTGCCTTTTTTGTTTTATTGGATTGTTTAATCCATTCACATTTAAAGTTATGAGTTCGGTTTATATTTCCTTCTATCTCTAAAATTAAATTTTAAAAGCTATTTTCCTCTTTCTTCTGCTGTAAACACAGTATTATGTTCCTTCGGTTATTTTACTATTTTTTAAGGTGACTGTTCCCACTGGATCTCTTCCCTTTTCCCCTGATCCCTTTCCCTTTAGGGTTTTGTTTGTTAGTTCCTTTCTCCTGCGTTTATCTGGCTATGTATTTCTTCACTCTCTTTTTTCCCTCTCAGGTAGATTCCTGTCTCCTTTTTTCCCTTTCAGTCAGATCTGTTCATTAGCTTGTTTGTTGTTGTTGTTGTTTTTAATTTCATTTTTGGTGCTCCTTTCCAAAAAAGGATTTTTTTAAACTTTCATTATTCATTTTCTCTTTCTGTTTTCTTTAGACCCCCATTCTCTGATTTATGAGCCCTACAATCATCTGGTTTTTTTCTTTTCTTTGTATTCTTCATACAATCAAAGTTTCCTAGGTGTCCATTCTAGGCTCTCCTCCTTAGACACTGTCTGCCACTGCCTTGTAGGACTTACTCCATCAGTTCCCCTTTTCCATTGTGCCTCTTTCTCAGAACAATGCCAATTATCACAGGTGTCAGAAAGGATACTGCTTCATGGTACTTCCTCCTCCTCCTCCTTCTCACCCCCTCCTCCCCATTTGTAACCTCTCTTATTGACCTTTTTTCTACATTTGCCTGGAAATCTCCCTGGGGTTCTAACTTCCCAGGAAAAGCAGACATTTTAGGCACCAAATCCCTCAGACTTCACCAGGTAAGGGCCTAATCTTCTTTTATCCATAGAAATATTGATGGCTGAAACTCCATTCCACCTCCAAAGTAAAACATTCCTCTTCTTTTCAATCTTAATAACCCACCCCACCCCTGTCACCCACTCCCCTAGAAGATTTTTCAGAAACCACAACAGTCCCCTTCCTCTCATTGATAGCCCTTTATTTTACTGGGCACTTCACTTACTCTTATTTATCTTCCAGCTCTCTTCCCTTACATGTATGCTCCCACATTGTAATGTGGACCCACAAAAGAAGTATTGTCTGTAGGCAGGGTACTGTCCATAATGCCTCCTCTCCACCTCTTCACTGTTACCTCTACCAGATTTCCACCTGTGTACATTTAGAGAGAAATCTACTACTGATTTTCTGTTGTCACTCTATTGCTGTTGTGGTCTGCATTTATTCACTCCTCCTGTATTTCTGTTGTTTGGTGTGTTTGAGAAGTAAATTTCTTCCATTCTGGTTTTCTTTCTTAAAAAGTTCCAAATTCTTCTTTATCCATATTTTGTCCTCTGTGGCAAAATCCAAATTTGTAGGATAGGTAAATTTGGGCTGCAGTCTGAGGTCCAGTTCTCTTCTACACATTATTCCATTCTCTCCTTTTTCTAGTGGGTATAGAAAAGTCTTGTGTTATTTGGATGTCCTTTCCTTTATATTTGAAAGTCTTTCTCTGGAAGGCTTGCAGTACTTGTTTCTGAATTGAATTGTTAAATTTAACCACCATATGTCTTAGAGTTTGCAGTCTAGGTTTTTTTCCCCTTTTTTTCTGGAGGCAATCTGTGAATTCTTTCCATCACAACTTCATTTTCTATGTTCAAAAGTTTTGGGCAGATCTCTTCTATTACTTCCTTCATTATGGTGTTTTATCATGTCTTATTCCTCTGGAAGGTCTATAACCCTTAGATTGTCTCTACACATCTGTCTTCAAGATCCATGTTTTGCTTGCATAGTAAGCATATTTTCTTAGTATTCTTGGGTTTTGCTTCTCTTCTTCTAAGTTGTCTTTTACTTCTATGTATTTGCATTCCCAGTCTATTTTTTCTCTTTTGTTTTTTTGGTCAAGTTTGCCATTGCAAATTCAAGTTTTTCTATTTTGCTTATTGTTTTTGTTGTGCAGGACATAAATTCTCATATCCCTCATTTCTTTTTTTTTTAAGTACTCAAGAACAGCAATGTTGTGGTTCCACATTGTTTTCAAATTTCACAGTCCTCTGTCTTAAGTGTTGGATCATTTTCCTTTATTGTGCAATATTTATTCACAGATGCTTGAATTTGGTTAGTAGATTTGGAGGTTTTATTTCCTTCTGTCTTAAACTCCCCCCCCCCCCAATTGATTTATCTGTTTATGTTCCAGGTCTTTACAATTTCTTCTTTCTAGAATCTTCAGTATTTTCAGCACTTGCTCCCCACCCCATTTTCCTTATCACTACCTTCTGACTCATTCTTCTTGTGGTTTTCTTATTTTGGCCTCCTCCCACATTGGGCAATATACACTCACCAGCCTAAGTCTCTGGCCCCAGCTGGATGTTTTGCTCTTCCTTCAGGTTTGGTGGACTGCTACACAGCACCCACATGCACAAGATCCTATTCTGGTAACCTGTCAAAACCTCTCTGTTCCTTAGTTCTCTGGCCCAACACTGCTTTCTCCACTACAGCTTGCTATTCCTGACACTGTCAGTTCAGAGTTACCATAACATTGATGCCTCTGGGTTGCAGTCCACGGCAGGTTTTTACTCCTGATGGGCTGTGGCCAAGCTGGCTGTCAAAGCCTGTGGAAACTTCCATAGCCTGGACTCGGAGTCCGTATGGCGCTGAAAAGAGGGAGGGGGATCAGGGTGGAGGGGGTGATTTATGATGTAAGCATGTGTTATACACTTGGATCTGCTAGTGTAGTCTCACTGTCAGTAATGTGAGAGTGGGGGAGGGATGCTGTCGTCTCAGGGTCAGTGTCAGCTTCTGTTCTTTTAAACCTTCTTTTGAGTGTCCTAGACCATGGAAACAACTGAATTGCTTTATCTTTGGTGCATAATTTCTGTTTTGGAGAGATCTGATAGGTCATGGAGATTGGAGAAATGTTTATTCTGCCACCTTGTTAGACCTTTAAGTTCAGACTAGATGATTTTAAGGTCTCTGTAATGGCTCTGGGATCTCATCAAAGTGAAAATCCCCTTCACTGGTAAAGATTGCAACCTATTCATCCTTTCAAATACTGTATAATTTCTGTCCACATTCTTCCAAAGATCCTCCACAGATGATTTACCCTTTTGATATCTTCCTCTAAGTTTTTTTTTTCATTTCCTGGAGCTCTCTGTTTAATGGTTATTCTTCATTCTTACGTCATGACTTATCCTATACCATTTCCTGGTCATATATTTCCTCACTAATAAGTTTTATCCTAGTTTTTGAGTTTAGGTCATCACTGGAAATTTGGGGCAGCTTAAACATACTTACATTTCTCAATTATTGCCCTAGAATAGTTTGTATATTTAATTCCTACAACATCTAATTCTTCAGAAGTTGTGTTCTAATATTCATGACAATGTAACATCATTGAAAGAATATTTGTGTTTAAAAAAAGGAAAAAAAAAAGATTGGCCTGCAGAGATATTACAAAGCATATGCCCCAAAGAGGTGTAAGAAAGAAAGAATAACTTCATATATGTCGATTATTTATAGTAGCACTTTGTGTTATAGCAAACAACTGAAAACAAAATATATATCCATCAATTTGGGAAAGGCTAAACAAATGATAGTACATGAATGTAATGGAATATCACTGCATTGTAAGAAACAGTATGGGAAGACATATGAATTGATAGAGTGAAGTAAGCAAACCCAGAAAACAGTGCAAAATATCTACTACAGTATAAAAGGAACATGCATAATTTTAATTGTCAAGCAGGTAGGGCCTGCAGAGATGAGAATTATTGAATAGAATAATGCATATACCACCAGATTCAATTAATGTGTTGGTTTTGCTAAACTGTTTTTTTCCCCTATTTATCTTTTAATTCTGGGTTACAAGAGATGGTTCATTGACTAGAGGAAGGAGAGGGACATATTTGGAAATGAAAGAAATACACAAATACGTAAATATATCTGTTAAAAACAGGTAGGTGTTTTGCACCTCAAAGTAACTAGGCATTGCTAAAAGCATCACACAATGGGGCAGCTAGGTGGCGCAGTGGATAGAGCACCGGCCCTGGAGTCAGGAGTACCTGAGTTCAAATCCGGCCTCGGACACTTAACACTTACTGGCTGTGTGACCCTGGGCAAGTCACTTAACCCCAATTGCCTCACTTAAAAAAAAAAAAGTTAAAAAAAAAAAAGCATCACACAATTTCCCAAATATAATCCAAACCACTCTCTTCCTCTTATACAATTCTGGACCCAACTCACTATACATCTGAAATATTTGGCTTCAGTATATATACACTATGGACTAATTCCATAGAATGGTCACTATCAGTGTGAATAATTAACATATTTTCATCCATTTAGTTTTTCCTTTATGGAATATTAGACACACACACAGCTAGTACGTGTCAAGTGTCCGAGGCTGGATTTGAACTCAGGTCCTACTGAATCCAGGGTCAGCGCTTTATCCACTGTGCCACCTAGCTACTCCCCCAATATATATTTTTAATAACCATAGGCCTCAGTGAGATAGCAATCAGCACAATCTCATATATAAATAAGAGTACCTACAAGACCTCACAATTTATGGGGGAAATCCTTTTTTTATTTGGTCCTTATGTAAGACAGGTTCCATAACCGTGTCCAAAACCTTTTTCAAGCACATATCTCCCTGTTTTATACTTCACTTGATGTTAATAATTAAGGGTCATTGATAAAGATTTATCTCTGTGACTATATTTCTCAAAGAACCTTTTAAGATCTTCACATATATGCATGAAAGACTCCTTATTGGAGACAACTATTCAAGGGAACATTTTGCTCACCAAGTCCAAAGTTTGGGTTTTTGAGGGATAATCAATCAGCAATAAAAACAGTGGAATCAAAAAAAAAAAACCAAACAAACAGTGGAATCTTGTATTTTCTACACCCTTCCATGAACTGGGTGTCTGTAAAAACAGTTTGCTGAAGAATATTGTTTGTGAAAGTCTGCTATTCCTTTTTCAAATGTTCAACAAGGAAACCTTCAATATGTATATGGATAATTTGCATAAAAATTTATAAAGATGAGACAGTAGGTATGTGAGTTAGTAATTCTTTATATTCTTTCAATTGCCTTTTGGGGTTATTACTATCTCTTTTTTCCCCTTTTCTTTGGTATATTCTTGTTCTGGTCAAGGTTCCATATCTGGTACAAGGGATCACTAAGAGCTTGAGGGCTCAAACAGATGATTCATTTATTAAGTATATATTCAAATACCCTGAGGTTAAAGCAGTGTTCAATGTGGTTAAGAAGTAATTCAGGAAGATAAAAACAAAAAAGCTAATAGCAAGAAGCTTAAAAGCAGTCAGCAAAAAGATTCCCTGGGTCCTAAAAAAATATTTTTATACTCTTCTTGTCCACAGGGCCTATAGCTGAGCAAATCAATCCGTTTGGGGGGCAAAATTAACCAAAATTGTCCCAGGTCTGTAACACAACTTCCTTGCTCACCACAGGCCAACTGTGTTGTGGGAATACAAAGGGTTAACTCACAACTTCCTAGTTCTATCACTATCCCAACCCAAAACACTTCTCTCTAATATTGTCCAGAATCATAGTTCAATGTGTTTCAGGTCGTATCACCTTCAGCAGATTTCCTGCACACATAAGGATTTGGTCTGGTCCATCTCCTCTGCCTGATATTGTCTTGTCCAGTGCTAATTCCAATTCTCTGGATAGATTATTGAATAGTGAAATGTTAATGTAAAAATTTGGTGGTTCCTCTGTCCCTGATGACAGGACCAGATTGTTATAGTAATATTAACAAATTTACTCATTTTCCTATTTTTGTTGATCTCTTGGCATTTTCATCCATGTTGCTATATGGAGCACTCAGATCTCACATTGAGTTTTTGGAAAGCTTGTTTTCACTTCCTCTGTTTTTTGTTGTTTTATGAGAAGCTGTTGACAATGTTCCACCATTCTTAGTACCATTTTAAAATCAGTTTGCATTCTAAACTGGTGTTGACCTTGGCTGCCATCTCTTTCCATTTGGCAGTGGCATCATGTGCTTGCTTGTTAAGGGGTTTCTGAGTCTTTTTGGCTTCCCTGTAATAACAATAGTTTTAAATTAGCTAAATATTTGCAATAAGTGATTCATATCTTTGTCCTTTTCCTATCTCCCATTTTTGGAGCTGTGAAAGGTTATTACATAGTTCTGGCTGAAATTACTACAAATATTCATGATGCCCTCTTATCTGTGTTTCTTTTTTCTAATTTGAAGTTGATTTTGATATTTGCTATAACTAGATTATGATCTAGTTACACACAGAAAAGCTGACTGACAATTCCTATACCAGCAAATATTGTATTAGGATTTTGTCAATTTCATTATATATCATGTTTTATGATGATTAAGACACTCAGTGTCTTCCAACTTTCTTCTGGAAGACTACATTCATGGTATAGGAGCAAAACTTCTATGTAGTTTGCAAGCTTTTTTCTTTTTCTTGAACCTTGGGCCATATTTTTCCAAAATATATTTTAAACTATTCTCCTTTACATCCATCTTCACCTTGAAGTTACTGAATGTCAAATTATTTGACTTTACTTGTACACATCTTGTAACACTCTTCATAGATCACTCTGTGCTCTGTAATAGATATTGAAATTATTTTCATGGTGGCCTTTTCGCTTATGCTCATTACGAGAACTAGAAATGTAGCAAGGATAATTAGGGGAAACTCTGATTTGTGGGCCTGGAACTCCTCCCACAAAACATAGCACATGTTACTCAGCAAAGGAACCAGAGTGCATGTCCAGCTCTGTAGGAGTTGCCTCAGGTCAGAAGATCAAGCATTCCCCAATCACCTCTACTAGATTATGTTTCTTGTTGCTTTTGACTGCATTAGATCATTCTGTCAACTCCTTTGCCTCTAAAGAAAAAAACCCATGAGCTATCTGATATGATTATTTCTCTCATATTAACCAATTACTATTGGGGAGATCCAGAATTTTTTTCCCTTCCTATTTCCTCATTCTCTACTAGGTCTGATCATCCCCTAAAGAATAAGGCTGATAATGAAATTGGATTTAACATTCTTCTCAGTCTTGTTCAGACCCTAGCCAACTATGGAAGCCCACTGTGTTCTACTCAGGCTTGGTCGGGGGAAGACCCTTTGTCTAGATCACCAGAGGCTAAGAGTGACATAATCAAAGCCAGGGCTCCCAGCCCCTCATTAGAATATTCATTCTCTCATTAATTGTTAACGAGAGTTAATTGCTGCCTGTTAGGAACACCTACTCTTCCAAAGGCATCTAAGTGTCAAGAGGCCACCATGGTTTATCATTGGTTTAAGAGAGAAGGCCAAATGACCATTCTTTTATTATTTGTTAGCCATAATTAATAAAATGATTAATTACCCAGAAATTATGTCTAACTTTTCATTCATCACATATTCTTTCATTTAATTCTATTGAAGAAATCCTCATTCCTCTGTTTATAGCTATTGAATATGTAAGAGACAAATTTATTATCTTCTAAGCATAAATCTGATTAAAGAATTTCAAAAAGGAGGAGGAAGATTTGCTCTTTCTCCATTGCAAACGGTCTGTCTTTGCCTCTATCAGCAAACCTCTACTTAGAAAAAAATTAGTACATTTGTTTCTGGTGCTTCTCTTATCCTCTGGTTTGTTCTACTGGAAGAATATAAATATTGATAAGATTCTACCTCTAGTTAATACTTAGTCTAAAAACCATAGGTTGTTTTTTTTAGTACCTTCTGCCCAGTCTATAATTCTGCCACTATCATGGAAGTAGAAAGGGTCCACACAATACTGCAGATCATTTAAAAAATAACTTTGTGATTCTCTAAGGTCACTTCTAAAATCTACAACTAACATTTCCAAGATCTTCTACACACTGAAGTGATTCCCTAAACCTCTCCCAACATCTGCTAGCAAAAGACCAGCCAAAAACATCTGCTTCTATATTCTGAAAGCATTACTCCTGGAACAGAATTTACAGGAGTTAAAAATGTTTTTACCAAGACAGGCACCAAACTAATTTTTTTTTCAGAGACCAAATACTTTGGTGAGTTGGCAGGCAGTAATGGAGGGGTCTCAACAGATCTAATTAATTAACATGAGCTGGTCTCCAAGACTCTGGAAACTGAGCTGGTGATTTTAGTGGTATTATTTTGGGGATATGACTTAGAAACAGTTCTGATGGCTTACATTGAGGCCAAGGGTTTGGATATTTTAGAGGGTAAATTTGTCAAAAATGCTGTGAGAAGCACATCTCTGACTGGCAGAGATCCTAGGAGTCCAACTTGCAATTTCTGGAGCTACAGCAGCTTGCTTTAGTCTTTCACCTGAGTAATAAAGGGAATGTTTGTGGGTTTTTTTCCAACAAGGGAATCAGATTACCAGTTCTCCCTTCTTCCCCACTTCTAGGAAAGGTAAAGGGTTAATATGTTTTAACTACATTCCCCCCAACTCCCCACTTTAACAAGCATTTATTTTTTCCTTTATTCCATCTCCCTTCCCTTCTCTTACTTATCTATCTATCTACACACATACACATATGTAGTTATAGTTATAGCTAAGCACAACAAATTGCCATATTCATGTCTCATTCAATAATTTAGCCCCATCACCTTTCTATCAGGAGGTAGGTAGCATAGTATTCTTCATTATCCATCATCTGGAATCATAGTTGATCATTATGTTGATCAGAGTTCTTAAATCTTTCAAAATAGCTCATTTTTACAAACTGTAATAGTATGAAATAATTTTGCTGATTCTGCTCACTTTACATGAATTACCACAAGTCTTCCCAGTTTCTTTGAAGCTGTCCCCTTCACAGAACAGGATTCCATTTCATTCACTTTCCATTTGTTCAGCCATTCCTAAATTGATAGGTATCCCTTTAGTTTTCAGTTCTTTTCCACCACAAAAGATCTTTTTTTAATATTTTTATACATAGAGGACTTTTTCTTTGTTCTCTTAGTGGTATAGACCTAGTAGTGGTATTGCTAAGGTAAAGGATATGCACAGTTTAGTAACTTTGGGGCATATCATTTCAAATTACTTTCCAAAATTGCTGGACAATTCATAGGTATACTAACAATGTGCTTGTTTTTCTTTGGAATGTTAAACCATTATCATTTTCCTTTCTTGTCAATTTTGCCAATCTTATGGGTATGTGGTAAAACATCAGAATTACTTTGATTTGCATTTCTCTTATTAGTAATTTGGAGTACTTTTCCACATGGCTATAAATGGCTTGGATTTCTTCCCTTGAGAACTGCCTATTTATATCTATTGACCATTAATCAGTTGGGGAATGGCTCTTAGGTAGAGGGTTAATCTTAAAAATGGTTCTGAGGACTTTTGAGGAATGGCAAGGGAAGCATGTGGATAAGTTCTGAAGTAACATAAAATTGCTTCTAAGTCTGCTTCACCCACAAAATTTACAGGACGGAGTAGACATATTTATCTTTGGGTTGGTGCTATGCTACACTGGATCTGTGTGCTAAGTAATTTTAGATAGCAAATATCCATTTTAAATGCTATTAAAAATAGACAGTTTGATAGTGTTTTTGTTTTGTTTTAAAAGGAACACAATGTTAGTTGGCCTCAAAACTCACCTATCTTGAAAGCAGTCCCATCTGGACTGTTTTCTTGCAAAAACTGATCCAACCTGCTAGGGCAGAGATAGACTAAAAGTAAATGGACAAATGCACTTAATAATAGTTAACTGTAGAAAAAAAGGTCAATTTAAGTATAGATTCAAATGAAATGACCCTTTATAAAGATGCTGTTATTAAGATCACTGTCAAGGTAGGTCAACTTGTATGTTTCCATGCCTCCAGAATATCCCTATAAATTAGGTCAATGTACTTTTCAAAGATTAAAAGCTTTTCCCTTTTTTTCTTCCCTACTTCTTATGCATGTTTACGGAAAACACAACAACCAACTTATTGACTCCATTTCAGTTTATTAACTTTTATTGAGGTTTCTGATATAAAAAGTAATTAGAAGACAAATTTAATCAAGGACTCAAAATATATACATAGAAACAACATACATTACTCACTTGTTGGAGAGCTGTTGGTACCAATAAGAGTGGGTGTAGAGGAGAGGTTCTTAACCTTTTTGGTATGATGGACCCTTTTGGCTGTCTGAGGAAGCCTTTGTATCCCTTTCTCGAGTTTTTCAATAACTGAAGGAAATGCTAAATTTCATTTAAAGGTTAATGAAAACAAAGATTTTTTTTTTCTCATCCAGGTTCATAAACTTTCTGAATTCTATCTATAGACCCAGTCTATGGATTCCAAGTTAAAAATCTTTGGTTTAAAATGCTATTTCCCAATAGAAAAGTGGTCACTGGATATGAACAAATTATTCTTAAAAGAAATATAAATTGGGCAGCTAGGTGGCACAGTGGATAAAGCACCAGCCCTGGATTCAGGAGGACCTGAGTTCAAATCTGACCTCAGACACGTGACACTTACTAGCTGTGTGCCCTTGGGCAAGTCACTAAATCCTCATTGCCCTGCCCCCCCCCCAAGAAAGAAATATAAAGTACTAATATATGAAAGAATGCTTTAAACCATTAATAACAAGAGAAGTAGAAATAGAAATGGTTTCATCTCACACTGCAAACTGGCAAAGATGGGCATAGTTATTTTTAGAAGAGTTGGGGAAAAGTAGGCATACTATCTGTTGATGGAGATATGAATGAGTACAACCATTTTGGAAAGTAACTTGGAATTAGGCAAATATTCTGACTAAAACATTTGTCTTGGAGATTCCATTACTAGACTTACACCTCAAGAAGGTCACTGATAAGAAAAAATTTAGCCAAGATATTTATAATACCACTTTTCATGATAGCAAAGAATTAGAAATGAAGTAAATGCACATCAATTAGAGAATGGTTAAATAAACTGTGGTACATAAATGTAACAGAATATTACTGTGCTGTAAGAAATGACAAATATGACAAATATAGAGAAGCATGGAAAAATCTATATGAACTGATACAGAGCAAAGAAAACTAAGCCAAGAAAATATACACAATGGCTACAACAAAGTAAACAGGAAAAAAAACTACAAAAAAATCAAAAGTGCATCTTTTAAAATTACAAGGAACAAGCATGACTCCAAGAATTAGCTACTAGCCTTTATGTAGCACTTTTGCAAAGTAATGTACAGATATTACCTCATTTGATCTTCACAATAACCCTATAAGACAGGTCTTATTATTATCCCCATCTTACAGATGAAACCAGACAGTTTTTAAATAACTTACTCATTCACACGGCTAATTATCTGAAGAAGGATTTGTACTTAAGATCTTCCTGACTCTCAGTTCAACATTCTATTCTCACCCCACTCCTTTGCAGAAGTGGGAATACAGTACATTGCACATAGCTGATTCTGCCCCCGCTTTTGTCTTTAAAAATTAGTACTTATGGGGCAGCTAGGTGGTGCAGTGGATAGAGCATTGGCCCTGGATTCAGGAGGACTTGAGTTCAAATCCAGCCTCAGACACTTGACACTAGCTGTGTGACCCTGGGCAAGTCACTTAACCACAATTGCCTTATAAAAAAAAAATTAGTACTTATTATATGGGATGGCTCCCTGGGAGGGGATGTAGAAGAAACACTGAGAAAAATTTGGATGACTGGAAAAAGAAGACATCAATAAAAATTTCTTTTAAAAAAGGGACCCCAGTTAACAGTAAAACAATAAATATTTTGCCCATTTGGCATTGGAATGATTCAACTTATCTAGAATAGGACAATCGGATTCAAGATCAGTAAATGTTTGATGGCTTTACCAAGTTGTGGTAGAACTAGGTTCTTGAGAGTTTTCCTGGAGGGTATGGCAACACCCCATAATTTGGTCCTTTTAAGCATTGTACTTTATCCATTTGTTGACACGATTCATGTCATACTTGTAGAATATCCTGACTAGTACAATACAGGTCAGAGAACTAAATGAATATCTGGTATTCATTCCTGGCCAATGAAGAAGGGCAGTGCAGGTGTCTAATTGAGATGCCTTAACTAACCAACTGAATATTTTGAATATTACAAGCACAAAAGAATAAAGGTCATGTTATAATCATTCAAAGTTTTCTCAGTGTCTCTTCTGCATCTCCTCCTGGAGAGCTACTCCATATAATTTACTTGTTTAATTTATTTACCTGATAGAAACTTGGGACAAATTTTGCTTTTCAGTCAAGTAAAGAACTCAGAGAAGTAAAAGAAAATTGAAAGACATCATATTTTAACAATTAAGCTTGTGATCTCAGTAAGGAACTTCCTCTATAAATACAGATCAGCACCTCCCCTACAACTTGTCATACAGCTGCCTACAGCAGCAAGAGACCAAATGACTAGCCCAGGGTAAAAAAACCAATTTATGTCAGCGGCAAGACTTGAACCCAGGTCTTCCTGACTCTGAGGTTGGCTTGTTATCACATATTATATTGCCTCCCAAAGGCATATCTTGTTTTAAAAACTTCCAAAAATTTTAATTATTTCAATCTTACTGTTTCTCATGTTAGAGAACAAATTAAATGCACTAGATGCCCTAGATATTAACATGATACTGGTATAATTTTAGGGCCTTCCATCATGAAAGTCTGTCTTAAAGTTTATAAAAATTGCTTCTATAACATACCTGAGCCATTCATTACTTAAATGCAAGAGGAGTAAGCTGAAGCTGCTGAAAACTGTTTGGCAACACTAGACCACATATTAAGAGAGGAAAAGAATATTATATTTAGCAGAAATGGTTAAGGAAAAATTCAAGGAATGTGTAAACTTGTATAAATTCTGTAAAGATAATGTGTGGTTAGCTGTCTCTCAATTCTCTACAAACATTCTGGACTTTGATTTTGCGGTTCATCTATAAAAAGTCATCTCCACAAAGACAGAGTCCCCTTATTCCTATTAATTAATTAGATACTAGGATAAAAAGATCATTGGTCCTATGGATCTGAAAAATGAGAAAACTGAGGCCTTTAAGATGAAATGGTTTGCCCAAGTCCACAAAGCTGGTAAGTGACAAAGTAGAGATTTATACTCATTCTATCTAAATCCAGTGCTTTTTTACAGTGGCTGGCACAAAGTAGGCACTTAATGTTTATTGATTCACTGCTTATTATTATTATTATTATTTTTTTTTTTTGGTGAGGCAATTGGGGTTAAGTGACTTGCCCAGGGTCACACAGCTAGTAAGTGTCAAGTGTCTGAGGCGGAATTTGAACTCAGGTCCTCCTGAATCCAGGACTGGTACTCTATCCACTGCGTCACCTAGTGGCCCCGATTCACTGTTTTTTAAATAACATACTTTGGGTCTCCTTTGAAATGATTACATAGAATAATAAAAAGAACAAAATCCAGTCTGTTTCATTCAAATGACACACCACCACCTCCTGATAAGAGTTAAAGGGCTCAGAGTATAGAATGAGGCATATATTTTTTGGACAAGGCTAATGTAGAAATAATTTTGCTTGACTACGTAATAAGGGTTTTGTTTCTCTTTTGTTCTCATTTAGATGGGAGAGGACATAGGGTAGAGGACAAAAAGGTGGACTTTTGCTGTTTGAAAAAATATATAATTTTAAGAAATGCAGTGATAGGGCAAATTTGTTGTGAAAGAAGAATCATAATAAAAGGGAAAAACCACAAGAAAGAAAACAGCAGCAACAAATGAATTAAAAATAGTATGCTTCTGTCTGCATTCAGACTCCATAGTTCTTTTTCTGGATGTGGAGAGCATTTTCCATCATGAGTCTTTTGGAATTGTCTTGGATCATTGCATTGCTGAGAAGAGCCAAGTCTATCATGGCTGATCACACAATGCTGCTGTTACTGTGTACAATGTTCTCCTGGTTCTGCTCACTTCATTTAGCATCAGTTCATATAAGTCCAGATTTTTCTGAAATCTGCCTACTCATCATTTCTTACAGCATAATAGTATTCCATTACATTCATATACAACAACTTGTTCAGTCATTCCCCAATTGATTGGCATCTCCTCGACTTCCAATTCTTTGCCATCATAAACAGAGCTGCTATAAATATTTTTGTACATGTTCACAACTATCTTTGAAGGGCAGCTAGGTGGCGCAGTGGATAAAGCCCCAGCCCTGGATTCAGGAGGACCTGAGTTCAAATCCAGCCTAAGACACTTGACACTTACTAGCTGTGTGACCCTGGGCAAGTCACTTAACCCTAATTGCCCTAAAAACAAAACAAACAACTATCTTTGAAAGACACAACAATAGGGGGTGGCTAGGTGGCACAGTGGATAAAGCACCAGCCCTGGATTCAGGAGGACCTGAGTTCAAATTCCGCCTCAGACACTTAACAGTTACTAGCTGTGTGACCCAGGGCAAGTCACTTAACCCCCATTGCCCTGGAAAAAAAAAAAAAGACAACATTAGATGGAAATTCTCACACACAAATGATAGTTTCAAAGGAGGTTTTCATTCCCTATAAGTGGGTTTAGTAGATTAAATACAGCTGCATTCAATATTGCTGCTTGTTTTGCATATACCAATGGAGGCATCATGTGTGGCTGAAGAAATGCTGACAAAGCATTTTCACAATTCAGAGGTTTTATAATCTGGGGAAAAGGAACTAGACAAATTTAATTTCTATCACTTTTCAAAATCATACTCTTGGGTAATAGCAGCTGAAAATGCAAGTTACCTATATAAATAAGGATTTTCTCTAGCAGGTAAAATAGGAAAATTTCTATAATTTTTTTTTTAAGTGAGGCAATTGGGGTTAAGTGACTTGCCCAGGGTCACACAGCTAGTAAGTGTTAAGTGTCTGAGGCCGGATTTGAACTCAGGTACTCCTGAATCCAGGGCTGGTGCTCTATCCACTGTGCCACCTAACTGTCCCCTATAATTATTTTTTTTAAATGGTATATGGAAATCAAGGAATATATTTAGGATGACATACTTTAATAAAGCTGTCAAGAATATACTACTCCATTACTCCATATACCCACATCCTGTTGGTTATTCACTTTTTCTTGAAGTACACTTGGATCAATGTGTCCATCTTATATTATAAACCTACTGCCATAGGAAACACAGCTTTTAAAATGGACTTCTACATTCCTTTTCAAGAGAAATAAATCCATCTTGAAATCCCAATAAGCACCCAATTGGCAACAGTTTACCTGACCAGTCTGCCATTAAATGGAACCTGGGAAAGGTCAAGTTTCAAATTTTTTCTCAAAGTTAGATGCACTTTTTAAACCTAACAGAGAAGGTCTTTTCGAAATTCTCTCGAGAATTAGTTGCCCTCCTAAACTCCATAGCCTCATTCGCTCCTTTCATTGCAACATGCAGGGTGTTGTATAATTTGAAGGTAACACCTCTGAAGCATTCAGCATAAACAGCAGAGTCAAGAAAGGGTGCATGCTTGCTCCCACGATATTTGGAATTTTCTTCTCCATGCTGTTGTGTCATGCTTTTGGTTCGTCAACTGGTGGCATCTATCTGCATTCCCAGTTGGATGGAGGGCTGTTCAACGTTTCACATCTGAGATCCAAAACCAGAGTGAGAGGTAGCACCCTTAGAGACCTGCTTTTCACCGATGATGCCGCACTTGCCTGTCACTCAGAGTGTGAATTGCAGACCTTAATGGATTGCTTCTCCCAAGCTTGCACGGACTTTGGTCTAACCATTAATCTTAAAAAGATGAAAGTCATGTGTCGGAGTGCTATGTCGCCTTCATTGATACACACCGGTAGCTACCAGTTGGATGTCGTAAGCCAATTTTCATATTTGCTCTATTGTCAGTGACAATTTGTCACTTGATTCTGAAATCAATCAGAGGATTGGGAAAGCTACTTCAACCATGACTAAGCTTGTCAAAAGTGTCTGGGCAAACAGTGAACTGACAAGACGAACCAAATTTGCCATCTATAGAGCATGTGTCCTGAGTACCTTACTATATGGCAGCAAAACATGGACTACGTATACTAGACAAGAGAAGAAGCTTAACAGCTTCCACATGCGCTGCCTTCGGCGCATCCTTGGCATATCTTGGTCAGATAGGATCACCAACACCAAAGTGTTCCAACATGTGCAACTTACGAGCATCTACTTATGAGCAGAACAAAGACGGCTGCGCTGGCTCAGTCATGTGCACTGTATGCAAGATGGGGGCATTCCTAAAGACCTACTCTATGGCGAGTTAGCCTCAGGCCAAAGACCTGCTGGACGCCCCCAGCTTCGCTACAGAGATGTATGCAAGTGAGACTTGAGGGCTCTGGGAATAGACACTGGCAGCTGGAAGGAGATGGCCAAGGACCGCGCCCGATGGAGTTCAGTACTCAGGAGCAGCTTGTGTGCAGCTGAGACGGGCCTTCAAGCTCGGGAGGAAGAAAAACGAATGTGACCCAAGAACCAACGGGCAACAGAGAGTGCAGTTTTCCAATGTCCTCGTTGTGGCAGGAGCTGCGGCTCCCATATCGGACTGCACAGCCACACTGTGGCCTGTGGCTCTTCAAGGCGCTGATCCATGGTCGTCCACGACTGGTGGAAGCCTACTATATGGGAATTTTGTTTTGTAACAGGAAAATTAATGAAAGCAGAACTTCCTACCTTAGCCATCTTCCCATCTTCAAATCAACTGTTTGACACTGGGAACATATACTTCCATAGGTACTTTATAAATGATATTTAGCATATGAGGCTAGCCCAAAGCATACATGAAATACTAAATACTTGCAGTAACAAAGTAAAAATGTTACAGTGCTAGAAATTAAAATAGAAAAAACAACTGAAGACACCTTACAAAACAGAACTCATTGTCTTTCCTCCTAATCCTCTAACCCCTCCATCTTCCCTATTCCTGTAGAGGGTTAACACCATCCTCCAGGTCCCTCAGGTTCATTCACAATCTTGGAATCATACTGGATCTCTCACCTGATCTGCCCCCCGCCCCCCCAATCCAACCTGTTGCCAAGGCCTGTCAATTCCACTTTTTCAACATCTCTCCAATATGTCTCCTCTCCTCTGAAGCTGTCATTCTAGTGTAGGCCCTCTTCATTTATGCCTGGATTAGTTCAATAGGCTGCTGTTGAGTCTGACTGTCTCAGTCCCTATTCCAATCTATCTTCCATTCAGCCACTAAAGCAAGTTTCCCCAAGCTCAGGTCTGATCATGCCATCCCCTAACACAAAAAACTCTACTGGTTTCCTATAGCCTACAGAAGCAAATACAAAATGATCTGTTTAGCATTCAATGTCCTTTATAACTTATTCCCCTCCTACCTTTACAGTCTTCTTAGTTAGACCTTACTCCCCAACATGTACTCTTCAGTTCAGTGATACTGATCTCATGGCTATTTCATGGACACTCCATCTCTTGGCTCTGGGCATTTTCCCTGGTGTCCTCCATGCCTGGAACACTCTCCTCACTCTGACTACTAACCTTCCTGGTTTCCTTTAAGTATAAACTAAAATCCCACCTTCTACAGGAAGCCTTCCCCAACTCTTTCAATTTTGATTCCTTCCCTGGGTTAATTATTTCCTATTTATCTTATATATAGCTTGCTTTGTATATATTTGTTTGCATGTTAGATTGTTAGCTCCTTTGGGGGGGGGGGACTATCTTTTGCCTCCTTTTGTACAACTAGAGTTTAGCACAGTGTCTGGCATACAGTAGGAGCTTAATAAATGTTGACTGATTGAGAAATAATTATTTTCAATTTATCTTGAATCTAATGCTTAAGGAAAAGTAAGATTATTTAAAAGAGGATAAGAAGGCAGTCAGTGTTGAAGATTCTGAAGGGAACTTATAAGATCCTTTCAGGACCTTTAGAGGTTTGACCTAAAAGTCCAGATTCTCAGTACACAATAATATTTATGAATTATGCCACGTTGCAATGATGTAGAAAATACTAAAGAAGAACAAGGACCACAATATTATGAATGCCTATGGTTGAGAAGAGTTATCGATCCAAAGTCTCTATTTAAATGGTGATAATTACTTACCAGCACTGAAGCACTGATATAAAGCAAAAGATGGCACTACTTACAGCTACTGGGAGAGGAGGATGCAGGATACAAAGGCTTAGCTAAAATAAGGAGAAAGAAACTGTGAAAGTGCTTTTTTGTGGATCTGAAATGATGACTAGATACAGAAAATGAATTTTGGGGAGAAGAGATTTGTAGATATTTGGGAAAACTTGAGGATAAGCTGAAGTGTAATAACTTGAGATGAAAGAGAAGAGCTCAATGTGAAGGAGGAATCAATCTGTATGAAGAAAAAAATTATGAGAAAAGACCTGAGAAGGAAGGAGAAGGTAGCTGGCAAAGGAAATTTTAAAAATTAAATAAAACAAACTGATGAATAAAACAAATTCATGAAATGAGAAGTTAGTGATAAAAGAGAATTAGAGGAGGGTTATAAAACTGCTCTTAAGACAAAAGAAAGGAAGTTGGATATAGTTGACAAATTGCTTGGAGATGATTAAAAAGCTATAAAGATCTTAAATAGATGTTGAGGAGGTAAGGAATAAACACCCATAAATAATTTAAAAAACAAGGCCGAGACACTCAGTAATTATAGAGCCATCGACATTTTGTAGTGACTGGCATTCAGCATATTTGTAGAACCTCCACAGCAGATAAATAAGAATATATAAACATGACTGGCTATATTATGTGATAATAACTGATTTATATAAAACTTCCCAGTTTGTAAGGCCCTAAGGCTCACAATCCTATGAGTTAGGTTCTAGTAGTATGATTATACCCATTTAAAAATTATGTAGCACCATTCCCTAACCTCAGTCCTCAGTAAATGAAGGACACGGTTGGCACATATGCCCATATTTGCAATTCTGGGAAGATCTCTGGGTTCCTGAGAAGGATGAAGCATTGTCCTTTTAAGTTCCTCCCCTTATGTCTGGCACCAGGAGTCCCTAAAAAGCCCATGTGACACAGTTACCAATAGTCTCCCAAATGCCACATTAAAAAGTCCAAAGCAATTCCTCTAGCACTGTTCTTAAACATTTCCAAATTCCAGACTTTGGAGAGGACCCATTTCTATCACAGCAGTTGGGCCTAGAGATCACTATCTAGGATCACCATGACTATCAACAGGAGAGGCATATAAATTCAACAACAGTCTACAGCATTTCATTTTGTTTCTTAAAGGCACAGAGCTTATTCATTATTGTCTCCAGCTGTGACTGCCAACGTACAATTTATGCTCTCATCTCCCCAAGGCATTAATAGGAGGATGCCTCCAGGATGTGGCCAGCACCACCAGAAGCACCCGACAAGCCACCAGGGGCTTCATTCACTTTCCTCTGCATTGGCCTTTCTTTATTTCCAGGAGGTCATTCTGATCCAATACTGCTGACTACACCAACTGGCACAGGCCAGTCCTGATTGAGGTCAGTTGGAAGCTTCAGGTTCAGAATTGGAATAAAAAGAGAGGCTTGTTTATCACCTAACAGTTAACAAAAGGGTTAGTTAGCCATAGTGCCACGGTATAGAAAGGAGACTCAAACAAGGGGACAGCATTGATTCAGCCGTGTGGGCACACAGATCCGGCCTAAGGGAGAGACCCTCCTGCAATTCTACCGGCTGGCTTTTGTCCTTCAGTCACAAGGAAGCTCTGTCAATAGCCTGGGCCTTAGCATCTCAAGTCAATTAAGGAAAAATTAGCGTAGCCTACATGGAAGATAAGCCCTTGTTGTCCTTATACCCAGGACACCATGCGGTTCTCCAAATAATCCATGAAATATTTGGTCCTACCCTTAGCATGACCTGCAACTTTAATAAAGGCTTCACACTCACTATGCAGCAAAGCTAAAAATTATTTCATTGTTCTTGTGTAGCATATGACTGTTTCAACACTAATTTACTGGAGTTATATGTTAGTTGGTAACATTAGATCTTGGATTCATTTAGTGTGCTGTCTATTATGACACTCAGGTCTCTTTTTATTGTACTTAATCTGAACAAATCATTCTTTATTTTGTAATTATATGCTTTCCCTTCTCAACGGTATTACCTTATATTTCATCCCACTGAATTTAATCCAATCTAGTACTGACCATTTCTGTAACTTGTCAAGATCATTTTGAAGACTAATCCTATTTTTTGTAAGCTACATATAACCTCCCAGGTCAATGTATTTCATGAACTTAATGAGCATGTTCTCTAATCCATCACCCAAATCTTTTAATAACATTGAATAATATCTAACCCAGGAGATACTCTGCGGAACATTCAACGTGCCTTCCAAATAATCTGGAGAAACAACAAATTAAGAAAGAAAGCAACTTTTTTTTTTTTTATGAAGCAGGATTCAAAATCATTCAGCAAAAAGGTCTTCCAGAAATATATTAATTGCATCATAGGAAAGGAACCTGGGTCCTTCTAGAGAGACAGCCAGAAACAGGAAGTACTAAGTAAGGAATGAGGTTATGATTGGAGAGCTGTGACTGTTTGGATGTGACTTTTAACAATAGGAAACAGGATAAAATGAAATACCAATGGTATTAAGAGGAGAAGAGAGGGAAGGATTGAATAGGCAGGACTTAAGAGTGGGGAGGGCAGGTGGGGCTGGAGTAACAGGCAGGGTTAGAGAAAAATGTTCTTTCTGCCATGGCTTCTTGAGGAGTGCTGCCACCACCTGGGCACTGGGTAATTGTGAAACAATGGGTTATTCAAATCTCAGCTACCAGTCATTTCACAAATCCTGCATTTGTTAAACCTGAATTCTATAGAACTGGGTTAGAATTGTGTTAGAATTTCTTAACATCACACAACAAACGACTGGAGAATTGTACCAACCACTGTGGGTTCACAAAGTATGAACTTCAGACACTTACTGTGTGACTCTGGACAAGTCAATTAATTCAGTCTCATCTTTTTTTTTTTTTTAATGTATAAGGTATTTTATTTTTTCCGTTACATGTAAAGATAGTTCTCAACTTTTGTTTATACAAGCTTTACAATTTCAGATTTTTCTCCCTCCCTCCCCTCCCTCCCCCCTCCCCTAGACAGCAGGTAATCTGATATAGGTTATATCTATATATCTCTATACATATAGATATAGATATACACACACACACACACACACACATATATATATATACACATAATAACATTAATCCTATTTCTGCATTAATCCTGTTACAAGAGAAAAAATCAGAGCAGTGATGCAAAACCTCAAAATAGAAAAAAAAACAACAGCACCCAAAACAAAAGAAATAATATGGTTCAATCAGCATCTATACTCCACAGTTCTTTCTTTCTTTTTTTTTTTCTTGGATTTGGAGATCCTCTTCTATCATGAGTTCCCTGGAACTCTTCTGTACTATTGCATTGGTGAGAAGAATATAGTCCATCACAGTAGGTCAACACTCAATGTTGATGATACTGTGTACAATGTTCTTCTGGTTCTGCTCATCTCACTCATCATCAGCTCACGTAAGACCCTCCAGGTTTCTCTGAACTCTTCCTGCTCATCATTTCTTACAGCACAATAGTATTCCATTGTATTCATATAACACAACTTGTCCAGCCATTCCCCAATTGATGGGCACCCCTTCGACTTCCAATTCCTCGCTACCACGTAAAGAGCAGCAGTCTCATCTTTAAACGAGGGGAGTGGAACCGATGCCCTCTGAGGTCCCTTCTAGCTATGATCATAGGATTACAACATATGCCAAATTATGTCGGACAGAACTATTCTATTTGTAGATCAAAAATTGGTAGGGGCAGCTAGATGGTGCAGTGGATAAAGCACCGGCCCTGGATTCAGGAGTACCTGAGTTCAAATCCAGCCTCAGACACTTAACACTTACTAGCTGTGTGACCCTGGGCAAGTCACTTAACCCCAATTGCCTCACCCAAAAAAAAAAAATTGGTTAAATATATCTAATTCCAGCAAGATATTGGATAAAATCTCTCATGAATGCCTTTACAGAAAAAAAAATGGGCAGGATGATAATAATATAGTGAGGCATACTGAAAACTAATTGAAGATTATACTTGAAAAATATGATTAACGGACCAATGTCTATCTTAAGGGCTATAGTGGTATGAGACCCTGGCTTTCCTCAGCCCTATTAATTCAATAGACTATTACATTAAGTCCACTTGGGGGCAGTGTGGCACGTCGGAAAGAGGACAGTACAGTTGAAATGAGGAGATCTGGGTTTGAATTCAGACTACTACCTACTACCTGACATCTTAGGCAAATAAATCACTTCAACTCTCTGCCAGGGTGTGGGAAAGTAGATTAATAACATTCAAGGTCCCAATCTTTAAGGTACTTGTCATCTGATAAGAAAAGACCTGGAGACAAAAAACTGAAATACTCAACTGGATCTATGATCCACTCTCTTCTTTGCACCCTCTCAGCTGTGGACCTTGCTTCTTCCCCCACAGAAATAATTCAGGCCCCTTGCTGTGAGATCCTCCACTATATCCCTCTTTTCTGCAGTCTCTAATGAAGAGGCAGCCCTTCTTTTCACCATGGCTAGTCCCTATGTAAATACTCTTCATTTCATTCCTACCCATTTTCTTTGGCTGCAGATGATTCCCTCTATCCACACCCCACCCCTTTAATCTCTTCCCATATTCTGAATCCTTCCCTTCCACCCATACATATACCCAAGTCTCCACCATTTAAAAAAAAGGGGTGTGTGTGTGTGGGGGGGGCCTACTATGCCCACTGATTGTCATCCTGTATCTCTCCTCACTTCCCCTTGAAAACGCATATTTCCACTTCCTCTCCTCTCAATCTCTAAACAAACTCCCTGTGACCTGGCTTCTAATTTCTTCATTCACCTGAAACTGCTCTCTCCAAAGTTATCAATGGTCTCTTGTCAAAACTTAGTTTTGTTTTGTTTTTTTCAATCATCATCCTCTGCAACATTTGACTCTCTTCTCCTCCAGAATACTCTTTTTGGCTTCCCTTAATGCTGCCCTCTTGGTTCTACTCTTAACTACTTCTCATTTTCTATGTTGAATCTTCCTCTATGTCATGTCCACTAACCGTTGTTATACCTGGTGGTGTGCTGAAACTAGCTTGTATCAGTTTTCCAGAGCCAACTGTTGTATTTTCAGTTTGAGCATTCACACCACAGAAATTTGCAAATGCTACAAATCAGGATTTGATTTGCTTTGTTGACTGTCTAGTCTTGAAAATGTGATGAAAAAATGTTAATGCAGATTAAACTGAAGAGTCCTGCTTTTTTTTTTTTTTTTGGTGAGGCAAATGGGGTTAAGTGACTTGCCCAGGGTCACACAGCTAGCAATTGTTAAGTAGCTGAGGTCAGATTTGAACTCAGGTCCTTCTGAATCCAGGGCTGGTGCTCTATCCACTGTGCCACCTAGCTGCCCCGTGTCCTGCATTTTTTTTTTTGGTGGGGGGAAAGCTGATTGTTAAACATTTTTCAGCATATGCTTAGGTGTACCTCAATATTCTGTCCTGGGCTCCTTTCCCTTTTCTTTCTATATTCTCTCATGCAATTCCCAAGGTCTGGTGCCATATTACCAACTGTTTACTCGACATTTCGACCTCAATATCCTAGAGGCATCTTAAAATCTCTAAAACAGAACTTAATCTTCCCCTAAAAACCTAGTCTTTTTCAAATTTCCCTTGTTACTACTGACAGCAATACTATTTATTCCCTGTACTCAGGCCTGAAACTTTGGTGTCATTCTTGACTCTTACTCATCCCACCTATCCAATTAATTGCCATATCATGTCATTTCTATCTCTACAATATATTTTACATAGCTGCCCAAGGGAAAAAAAAGCTGTGATCTTACACTGCATTAACAGTAGTGTCCAGAATAAAGGAAATGGAAGTCCACCCCATTTTACCTTGTACTGATTAGGTCACTTCTGGAGCACTGCATTTGATTTTCAATGTCTGGTTTCAAGAGAAACATTGACAAACTGGTCATACTGAGGATGACCAGAGAGAACTTGAAACTATTATACAAGGAAAAGTTAAAGGACAAAGAGATAGCAGCTTCCCTAAATGCTCTTCCTTCTCACTGCCACCTTCTTCTTGACTTCTTTCAAGACTCAGCTCATTTCCTTTCCCAGCTCCATCTTCCTTCTCTCCTTTCCCCATTCCTCAGCTGCTAGTGCCTTCCCTCTGAGATTAGTCTCCATCTACTCTGCATATATTTTTTGTACATAGATGTTTGCAAATTGTCTCTCAATAGTGTGAGCTCCTTTAGAATAAAGACCTTTTTCTCTTTTTGTGTACCCTTAGCTCCTAACACTTATGTGCTTGGAACATAAAATTAATGCTTATTGACCTCTTCAAAAAAACAACAACAAAACAAAAACATCAATAGCTGGAAGGATTGGCTCTAGGCAGAAGAATGAGACAAATGGGGTGACAGATTTTGACTCAATATACTTTAAAAGTTTTTGAGAGTTTTCCTTCTCCTACTACTCCCTCCCCTCCAACTGAGCAAATTAAAAAAGAAAAAAACAAAAACAAAACAATCTCTAGTTGTATAGCCAGGGAAAACACATTCCCACATTGGCCATGGATGTTGTTTCCGCATTATAAGATCATCACCTCTTTGTCCCAAGCTAAGTGGAGCTTCAACTTTGTTCTTTAAATTCATGGGTCATCACTGTGTTGATCAGAGTTCTAAAGGTTTATACAGTTATTTTTGTTATTAGTTTTCTTAGCTCTGTTCACTTCACTCTATTATCAGTTCACAGTGGTCCTCTAAATCCATCCATTTCATAATTTCGAATGGCACAATAATATCTCATTATATTTATATGACACAATTAGTTTAACCATTCCCCAATAAGATATCTCCTTGGTTTCCAATTTTTGTTCTTTCCGTGAAAAGAGCTGCTATACTTTTATACATAAAGATTCTTTTCCTATTTCTTTGAGGTATAGACCTAACTGGGTCAAAGGGACATGCACATTTCAGTAACTTTGGGGGCACAATTCCAAATTGCTTTCCAGAGTAGCTAGACCAATTCATGTCACCAACAGTGTGTACTAGTATGCCTATTTTCCTAAAGCTATTCCAAAATTTGTTTCATCAGTCTAATAGATATGAGGTAGAACTTCAGAGCTGCTTTAATTTGCAATTCTCTACAGTTGATTTAGAGTATTTTTTCATATTATTGATAGGTTAGAATTCATCCTTTGAAAACTTCCTATTCATATAATTTCAACATTTATCTACTGGGGACTATTTTTAGTATTATAAATTTGAATTTTTTTATATATCTTGGTTATGAGACTTAGGGAAATTTGCTAAAAATACTTTTTCCCAGTTACACATTTCCTTTCTAATTTTTATATTAGACTTGTTTGTAGAAAACCTTAATTTTTATATAATCAAAATTGCCTATTTTATCTTGTGTAATCTTCTCTATTTAGACTTGAAATTTTCTATCCACAGATCTAAAAGGTAATTTATCTGTTTATGATGTGACCTTTTTATATGGGTCACGTATCCATTTGGATCTTTGTGTACAATGAGAGTTGGCCTAAACATAGTTTTTGTGGTTTTGGCTCAATATAAGGAAGAATTTTCCCACATCAAATGGGAAACATCAAAAAATACATCATTTTATTAGTACTGTGTTCCCTTTTGGGGGAGTATTTAAATAGACGCTAAATGAAGACTTGCCATGAATTTCTGCAATGAGCAAGCCAGACTACTTGGCCTCTAAAGCAGAATGTAAGCTCCTTGAGGGTAAGGATGTTTTTAAGATTTTTTTCTTTGTATTCCTAGGAACTAACAGTACTTTGCACAGAGTAGATGGTAGATAAATGTTTGTTGAATTAAATTAAACTCTCTCCTAACCACAAAAGAGACAGGATTGCCATGAGCAGCTACCAGTTTGGTCTCTTCTCTGTCCTCCTCTTTTCCTGTGTGTCTAGTGCTTTCTTGAGATTTTTTCCAAAGATCAGGGTATGGCAGGGGGACCAAAGAGGCAAGAGTGTCTTTCCCAGGCTCAAAACAATCTAGTGAGATGTGCTGTCTGAAGAGCACACTTTGAAGAGGAAAAGGTATATGGAATTCAGTTCTCTTGTTTGACAAGAGAGGGCTGGGGAACTTTGAGAAAAGCAGGCTTCTTCACTACATCAGAGGATCCCTTTTGTGTTAACTAATTCAGGGGTTACAGTGGCTTTGACTTTCTTATCACAAGATCCAAAGGACTTTCCTAAGGAAAGAAAACAGATTCTAGGAGAAATGTCAACCACAAAGCATTGAGGAATTCCTAGACCAAAGCAAGGTGTTCTTGTGCCAAGGATAGAACTATAGGAACACAAGCACATGGAACAGTGAAGCAGAAGTGGAGTGATAGAGATGTTTCTTGACCAAGCCAAGGACTTGTTTCAAGCAAGCTAGAAGCTGTGGAAGAAAGAACCAAGGATTAATCCATCTTAGATCTATGATATGAAGGAGCAAACCGAGACCTCAGCCTTCCCTGGTACTGAGTCACATGGCTTGTGCAGGTCAGGGGGAGAATGTTAACTCCAATGATCCTAAGTACTTTCCCCACTTGTGAAGGACTCAACTGAACATATTGATCCCAAAGATTTTGCTAAGGATGCCAAAGATTGGATCTGGTCTCTGAGAGTTCACTCAGAGAGTCACTCTTATAATTCTATCATTAGTACTAATAGTTCTACAAACTGTAATAACATAGCTCTAACCAATTTGCCAGACAGAAGATATGTACATTTGAATACTTTCACCAACTACTAATTTGATTTCACTATGATAGGCTGAAACACAAATTAAACTTGTCCAAATTTCATCAATTTCATTAAACACCACAAAAGTTTTTGACAATCAAATGGAAAAATACAAAATATTTCATAGGATCATATATTTAGAGCTAGAAGGGAGCTTGGAAGTCATTTTGAGCAGTTGAAGCAAAGGCCTTCAGTTCCTTTAGTCTATCCTAATTTACAGCTAACCCTCATTTATTTGATGTCCACTAAATAATAATTCTAACAGGGGCTTGGTTGAAGTTTAAATCCATGCCAAAAAAAAAAAAAAAAGAGGGGATGAATATAGAGGGGCTTATGAAGGAAACAAGAAAAAAGCTTATAGAGGGGAGCGGAAGAGGGGGTAGGAGTGGGGGAGTGAGTGAACCTTACTATCATCAGAATTGGCTCAAAGAGGGAAGGGAAGAAGATGAGGGGGGAGAAGAGGGGAAGGAGGGAAGGGCAGACTGGGGGAGGGAGCAGTAAAAAGCAAAACACTTTTGAGGAAGGTGAAGATGTTCTGCATAATTGAACACGTATGACATATTGAATTGCTTGATTTCATAGGGAGGGTTTGAGGAGGGAGGAAAGAAGAAAAATTTAGAACACAGAATTAGCTCAAAGACCCTAACCACATCAGAGTGGTCTCAAGGAGGGAATAACATACACACCCAATTGGGAGGAATAATCTATTTAATCCTACAGGAAAGTAGGAGGGGAAGAGGATAAGGAGGGAAGGGTGAAAGAAAGGAGGGCAGAGTGGGGGAGGGGGCAGTCAGAAGTAAATCACTTTTGAAGAGGAATAAGGTAAAAGATAGAAAATGGAATAATGATGGGAGGGAATAGGATGGAGGGAAATTGTTATGATGATTGACTATAATGGCAAAACTATGGTACCTACCCTACTGGGCTATTGTGAAGAAAATTCTTTGTCAAGTTTAAAGTACTATATAAAAGTTATGATGAACAGGACACTGGAAAGATCTACATGAACTGAAGCAGAATGAAATGAGAAGATCTGCTGGGAAGCACGGGTTATTTTCAGCAAGGCAATGATCCAATATAACTCTGAAGGACTTACGAAAATTGCGATCCATCTATAGAGAAAGAACTGATGGTATCTGAAAACAGATTGAAACATTTTTTTTTGACAATTCCTTAATCTGAAGTTTTGTTTTTGTCTGTTTTCTCTCACAACCTAGCTAATGTGGAGATGTTTTCCATGACTACTCATGTATAACTTATATTGAATTGCTTGAGTTCTTGGAGTGGGTGGTGGGAAGGGAGGAAGAGAAGTTGAAACACAAAATTTTTAAAAATTGATGTCAAAATTTGTTTTTACATATAATTTGGAAAATAAAATTCTAAACAGTAAAAAAAAAAAAGAATAGAGGGGCTTGCTCCACCTGAAGGGAATAAACTCAAGAGTTCATGATCATAGCATTAGAATCCCCAAAGGGCTTTAGTGGTGCTAGGTCTAGAATTTCAGTCTACCGATTCCCCAGTTCAATATTCCCCCTACAGAGTCAAGATTCTATGATAACTGAGGCTGTTTATCTTGAAATTATGAGAACCAAGACTTTGGTTTCTTATACTTAGCACAACCACGTCTCTCCCTCTTCATAACCTTAAATTTTCTGTTCTCCATTGAAACAGGAAGTCAGGCTAGTAATGTTAGAAGGTGGGTATGGCATTTTAAGCCATAGGCAACATGGCTTTAGTGGTTTCCCACCTTTTCCCTACCCTTGGTCCAAGTATTTTTTTTTTAAGACAAGGAGGCACCAGGGTGGTCCCAAGAAAAGATACTAACTAGGTCAGAAGATCCAGGGGTAAAAGATTGCTGATCCATTGTAGGTGAAAATAATAAATACTGACTACTCTTCAGAAACCATTACAAAAACAAGATGAAATTATCTCAAGTGCACAAAAATTTAAATACACACAGCCAAGAAACTGAGACTTCTTTTATGGAAATTGCAGGTATAGACAAGGTGGCTGGGGCTTATAAACCATCATTCAAGTTTTCAAACAATGTGTAAGAATACATCTGCTAGTGAGATAACTATCCCGTAAAAAGAATTTTTATTAACTTAGATTAATTGCCAAAAGCTCGTTTCCTGGTAAATAATCATTACTGTTGTTATACATAAACTAGTTACACATGTCATTGCTTGTTCCTCGGAGATCACCGTATATAGCCTTTAAAGAATAAAAACCGGCTTAAACTGGCACAGAATATCAAGTGGTCTTGCAACACTTGGCAGACAGAGCTATTCAAGTAATTATAAAATTTGCTTACCAACCAAACCAGTGTTAAATCTTCCTGTAGATTCAGCTACATTAACTCACCCTTTCTGCTTGTTGACTTTTACATTCCTTTCACTTGCGTAGTGAAAGAACAGCCACTGTGGGAACTCTCAACCCCAAAAGATAAATGTTCAGCAACAATTTCTTTGGGGAAATAATAACCATTTTATAGTGGGACCATTTCTTTCCAATCCATTCTTTAAAAGTGTCACTAAGAAACTTTTTTAAACTTCCCTTTCATGTATTAAGGGAATTTTACCCAAATTTGTCCTTGACTGGCAAAAAAACTTTTTGCTTCCTTTCTGACACTAAAGTCCTGTATAAAAATAAGTAAATTAGGAGAGGCACCACAGGTTAGCGGAAGAAACATTGGACTTGGACTAATAGGCTTAGAGAGGGTAGGGGATTTGGAGAGCTTCAATCCCTTCATTATTTATACAAGAAGAAATTGAGGCCCAGAAAAATTAGGGCCACACATAAAGTAGCAGAGCTGTGATTCAGATCCAGGTCTCCTCGATTTGAATTAAACAAATCGGGTTTTCTTCCACTAAACCAGATCTGACTCACTTCTTTAAAACAGGGGTAATAAAAAATGCCTTTCCTTTATCTAGAACTTTAAGGTTTGCAAGAGATTATATTTACATAATCTTTGGATACTCGAAACCACCCTGCAAGGCAGGTTTTATCCCCGTTTTTCGGAGGTCTGGCTCAGAAGTTAAAGGACCAGAACTAAAGGGAAGGGTCCAAGGCAGGCTTTGAACTCGGTTCGTCCCAGCCAGGTGAGGCTGGCTCTCGCCTGGGGGGGGGGGGGGGGAGTCCGTTTGTAAACCCGGAAGCATCGTGGGTGATGGCGACCTCTCCAATCCCCTCCAGCGACCTCAGGGGTTCGGGGGATCCGCCGCCCACCTCCTGAGGGCCCTACAAGAGGCGGGTTCAGCTGAGGTCCGGCCCCCCCCCCGCCCCGAGGCCCAAGGGAGCCGCTTCTCTCTCAGGTTCTTAGTTCTGAGGCTTCAGCCCCGCTTCTCCCACCCCTGAGGGGGGCTTCCTATCCAGGGACCCCAAACATCCGGGCCTACATTCCCCCAGCCTCTGCCTCTCCGCTCTGGGAGGGCTGGGTCCGAGGGATCCAAGCCACGACCCCGAGGGTCCCACTCCGGGCTGCCACCTCCTCCTCTCCTCGCAGCTCGGGGCCCGGGATCTCTCCCCTCTCGTTCCTCCGTCTGGGCAGGAGGGAGGACAAGTCAGTGGCGCGAGCCCCGGAAGTCACCAAGCCGGCTTCCCCCACATTGACCCTAGACTTGAGGTCGCGGCCCCCCGCGTGGCCGCCCAGGAGGCCGGAAGTGAACACGGCGCGCCGGGCCTGTGGCCCTTCTAGCCTTCTCGGCCCCTCGGGCTCCCAGTCCGGCCCCGGCCCCCGCCCCCGTGTCCCCGCCCTCGCTCAACTCTATGGCCGAGCGGAAGAAGCCCGGGCTTCCTTCTTCCCGTTTCCGGTCGGTCGGCTGAGCTTGGAGGAGCTGGAGTCCTGCAAAGAAGGTGGGAAAGTAGGGAGGTGGGGGTGCACACTCGCGAGGCCTGGGCGGGAGCGCGGGGGCCGCGGGCAGGTGGGCCCCGAGCTGGAGCGCGAGTTCGGCTGCTCCGGGTGGGGTTTGGTGTGAGGGCGCCGGCGCCACGGGAGGGGCGGGGGGGGGGGTCGGAAAAGGCCCGACCCTTTGCCCCGACCGCTTCCCCTTCTGGTAGCTCCCTCCCCGCGTCCCGAGGCCCCCTCGACTGGCCCGGGTTTGGCCCCTGGCGCCGCCATCCCGTAGGCCAGGAGGGTCCCCCTCCAACTTCCCGATGAGTGATGAGGGAGTTTCGCCAGCTTCTTCGTTTCTAGTATTCGGGTTTCCTTCCGAGTGGTCGCAGGCGCTGGGGAGCTAGCTAGAGAAAAGGAGGCTCTGCTGGTGGGAGGTGATTGGATGCCCGGGGGACCACTCGTGGCCGGGTGGCCTAGTGGGTGCACAGTCCGGAAGTATGACGTAGATGGATTCCGGCCTCTGAAACGGATCCGTGCTGGCTGTGTGACCCTGGGCGAGTCACGTACTCGGGGCACAACACGCTTAGATTCTGAAATTTCAGAGAAGATTTCAGTCAGCTTTGGAAGAGGACATTTCTTCATTGGGAATAACATAAAATAAATGAAATTCCTTGGTCCTGTTTCTCTACTTATTTCCGCTATAGGAAGATAACAATCCTATATCATTTTAAGTCAGTTTAGCAGTTGAGAGGGACAGGCTGGTGCAGTGGATGGGACACTAGACTGGGAGAAAGACCTTGGCACAGTTTATTCAGCCTGTTGTCTACCTCAAAAGAGGTTGCTAATTAATGAGAGTTCGTGTGAAAGCATGTTAAGAACTCTAAAGATGTTTGGCATTATTATTATTTGTTTTAATGATGTCATTTGGAAGGTTTGTTGAAAGAATAAATTAATTTGACCTATTCTGTCCCTTGCATATCTCTTCAAATCTGCTGGTTTAGTCCTTGCTACAGTTACTATGGTCTCATCTCATTTTTGCTGGTGGTAGTAGTTGGGTGCTGCTTTATAGAAACAAGTTTGCTAAGAGAGAAAGGAGCCAGAAGCTTAGTTTTCCATGGGCATGGCTAATTTAAATTTTTTCATTCTTTTACCATCATTTTTCTAGTGTAAAACCAAGGTCCTCAACAGTATCAGGAATGATCCTGCTGTAACATCTTTGGAAAGGTAGTTACTTTTTTTAAAAGGTATTTTAATGGCTAGATAAATAATTTACCAATAAACTGTGTACTGAATATCAGTTCATCAGACGATTTATTCATGTGTATTAAATACAGTTAGGAAGTACAGAGATTTGGATGTAGTTGGTATATGAAAGATGCATATAACTAACTTAAAACTTTCTTACAATTACCCAGAAAGTTTTAAAACTGATTTTATTTTATTCTTATTCTTACCTACCCATTCTATAATAGTTAAATCTTTGAAAATTGTTATTCCACAAATGTATAACAGAAGTAATAAAGGCACAAAAAAACTAGGAGAAAAGAGATGGGAGTGATCATCAGAAACCTAGATTAGACCTTAATTTGGCCCATTAGGATTGTATCCCAACTGAATTTTAGTGGCTGTAGCCATTAGTACAAGGATACCCTTCCCTGGCTCTAGAAACATAAATAATGAAAGGTACACAACCCAGTCTCATGCTAAATTGAAACTACTTCTTTTAGACCAAAGACAAAATATGTTATCCCCAAACAACTCTTAAGTGTTTAAAGTACTGGGGACTAGAAAAGGACTATATTTGCTTCTATTGCTACTTGTCCTAATTAGTAGCGCATACTTAACCTTGTGGGGAGAAATTAAAAGGAAGTAACAAGTATTCACCAAGCAGGAAACAGCATATTATCATCTAGTTGAAGAAAAGAGCTCTAAATTTGGAATCAGATGAACTGAATCAAATTCAGCCTCTGCCACTTAGTACCTGTGTAACCTTAGGTAAATCATTTAACTTTCCTGGGCCCTCTCTTTAAAATGGGACTAGATGGCCTCTGGGGTAACCTGGCAGCTCAAAATAGATGATTCTGTGACCTGCTGTAATTGGCCTATGGTTAGGGACTTTGCATCCACATGGACTTTTATCCTCTCAGTCCTAGGCAAGGAGCTATCCTGCTACACAGTGTTCCTTCCAGATCATTTTCATGTCTATCACACTTTTGTTTTTGTACAGCAGGTTGGCTATCTTCTGTGATTTAGTTACTGCTTTTATTAGAATGTATTTACAAATTGACAAACTAGATTCCGATTTTTCTTGGGAGAACTAAATGGACCTCAGGATTCTTAATGACAGTCTGCTGCAAGATGGCTTTATTGAATATAGCAACTATTTGTGAGAGTACTTTTAACTTTAATAAAAGTTAAAACAAACTACAAATGTCTATAGAGTCTTGTTGCTGAAGGGAACTTCCTATTCTCTAACTTTATATCCAGATGCTCAAAATAAATTATTTTATGCATCTTTTAAAATTTTCAACTTAAATACAGTTTCAAATACATAAATATTTGCTTGATGTTCATTCAGTACTTTGTTGAATAATGGGGAATTTGAGGGTTAAATAAGTGCCGATGTAGTTTTTTATGTTTGTGATTTTAATATTTGGTTAACCAAGCAGACTTTTTCTGATTTTACATAGGATTTTTCCAAGGACAGCTACGGAGATGATTGATGTAAAAGCTTGGGCTGAGTATGTTGTGGAGTGGGCTGCAAAGGATCCATATGGCTTCCTTACTACAGTGATTTTGGCTCTGACTCCACTTTTTCTAGCAAGTGCAGTACTGTCTTGGAAACTGGCAAAGATGATTGAGGCCAGGGAAAAGGAGCAGAAGAAGAAACAGAGACGTCAAGAAAACATTGCAAAAGCCAAACGGCTAAAGAAGGATTGAGAGAAAAATTAGGTTAAGAAGAAAACTCATCTTGATTAAAGAGTCTACGGTTAGAGAAAATTCATTCAAAATTATGCAGTTCTTGAAGAAACACTAGGGTGCTTTTGTTGTATTTTATAACAGTGTTATCTTATCCAACTAAGTTTGACCATGTGAGAAAATTTAAACTCTAACCTCAATACTATAACTAGTAATTTTTCAGCTTGGTTACAGAACCTCGTTGGTGCCTGTCAACTGACATTTATACTGCAAATTCCTTATAACTCATTTTGCTGTTGTTTTTGGTAGCCCATGCACTAAAGTGAATCTTAGGGAAGATAATATCTTAAGACTGTGAATTGTTGTCTAATAATGGCTTAAGTATAGGATCCTATTTATGGACAGAGATTTGGAATATTGAAGATTAAGATTTTTTTTCCTCCCCTGGGGGTACAGGAAAAAATATTCTTTAGTTATTAAAAAAAAAAAACACCAAAATACTTTCCATGACACTGGGATTGGTTTATGATTCATTGGGTTGTATAATTTGCTCCACTAGGGCAGATCACTTCCCTTACATGTTTTCTTCATCCTCTGTGATTGTTGATGTCATTCCATAAATCTTTCAGAGGAACCACCCAATGGACCAGCTGTCTTCCTTTGGTTCTTTTAATGTTGGTGCTTAGAAGAACCAATGTAGACTTGGGCTGTCTGTCTTGTCTCATTCTCACTGTTAAACTAGCCTACCTCCTTTTCTGATCATGCATGTCCTTATGATGTATTATATGCTTTCCTACAGCTCTTATTCACATTTATTTTTTTGATATGGAATCATTTCTTGGGAGCAATAGCATATCTTGATCAAGTAACAATTTTGATTTCTGCATTGTTAATGTCATACACTTGGAAGATACTGGCAATGTGATTGTAAGACATTTCATATTTGATTAATTTTAATACACTGTAGAATTTTTCCCTGTTTTCTTTTTTTGACTGCATAGCATATTATATATTGGGCAAAAACAATTATGTGCAGTTATAAAGATTGATATCCATCTTATGAATCACCTGCAGAAAAGAATCTAGGAATACTGTAAAGATATCAGACTTACTAGGATCCAGCTTATTCATGCTCATATTGTACATAAGAGTGAAATGGTTAAAAAGTTTTGTCAGATGATTCTGTGAATACATACTTTTTTATCCATTATTTTATTTTAACCTCTGTGGTAGCAGTCAGATAACTCCATGTTAAAGATCAGTTTCTTGAGACATCTTAAAAACAAGTCCCAAAGACACAAAACCCATTTTCATTTACTGTGGTGGGATGGAAAAGACAGTAAGGTATATAAATTAAATTAAAATGAAAACAGGCTAATTTTTTTAAAAGTTCAAGAAAAGATGAAAAATAAGAGTCCTTCCCTTTGTGAAAAATAATTGTTTAATTGATTAAACTTCACGTGCTTTTTATGACCTAGTCCACTATTAAACTTTAATGGCTCTGATTATTTTTTCCTTTTAAATGAATTAAAACTTTTTTAAAGTATGTTAACCTAGTAATCCTAATTTAAGAAATAAATTAGTTCTATAAATAAATTTGATACTTTTTTAAGATGTGGATTGTCTTCATATTTATTAAGTGTAATGAAAATTGTTTTTATCAAAATACTGCACAAATTTCATCCAAAAGAGAAAGCTGTCTGAAAATTTACCACATTTCTGAGAATGGTATGGACCGTTATTGTACTTTCTAGGAAGTGAACATTTATACTAACTAGCCATAGTAAAGTGTCTACAATGTGTCGAAAGAGCATTTTTTAAGACCATCAAAGAGAGGTAAAAAAAAATGACCTCTTGTCATTCTTTTACCCTGTAGTTGACGTTCGTACTGGGTGAATGTCTACTCTGTCTTACTTTGTCTACACTATCTTTCATATGGAACTGACTTCTGGATCACCAGTAGGGCATGTACTTTGTTTTCATTAGTGATGCTTTCTGCTGCTTTGTACACTGTACAAGTCACATAACTTCCCTGTTGCAACAAGAATGTTTTGGTGTTTTTTTTGGCAAAGCAATGAGGGTTAAGTGACTGGCCCAGGGTTACACAGCTAGTAAGTGTCAAGTGTCTGAGGCCGGATCTGAACTCAGGTCCTCCTGAATCCAGGGCTGGTGCTTTATCCACTGCTCTACCTAGCTGCCCCCACAGCAAGAATTTTCTTAGTGTTGATGACCATGTTATTAGTAGCTGAACAACATTCTTTCAGAGCAAGTTTTGGGGTTCTTTTGTTTGTTTCTGTTGCAAGAATTCATGGACATTGGTCTTTTGGTCCGTATCCCCCATCATCAGTCTTTGCAGCTGAAACATGTAATACATTCTAACCTTGTGTTATTCCTGTATTTGGAATTTGGTTTCCCAAGTTAATGACCTTTACCAGCTGTTTGTCATATTTCCTTCAGTTTTGTTCAAGACTTATGATACCTTCTTGTGAAAATGAGAGAACTACAAAGTGTTAGCCAGTTGCTAGAAATAGTTTTTACTGCATCATTTAAAAGTGAGCTGTGGAATAGCTCTAAATGTTCTCTTTAGAATTCTTAATACAGAAAATATTTATTCCACCTACTATGTGTGCAAGGCCAAGCTAGAAGCTAGGGGTACAAATAGAAAAAATTAAAAATTCTTGCCATCAAGGAGCATACATAAAGGGTTGTGGGAGAGAGGTCTGTATCGTCCATCATGTACATGTAAATACAGGGTAACTTGAGAAGAGAAAACCTTAATCACTGGAGGTGCCAGTGAGTTGGAAAGAAGCTAAAAATTCTCAGAAGCAGAAGTGAGGAGAGAGTACATTGAAGACATTAAGGACACGGGTGAGAATTGGAGGTGGAATTCCAGGTTCAGGACATCTAGTAGACCAGTTTGGTGAGGATGTATAATGTATGGGGAAAAAATAAGGCAATGTAGTTTAGCACTCTAGATTGTGAAGAGCTTTATTCCCAGGCAATAGGGAACCATTAGACTTTCTTTTTCTTTTTCTTTTTTTCTCTGTTTAGAATTTTATTTCCAAATTACATGTAAAAGAATTTTGACATCAATTTTAAAAAATTGTGTTCCAACTTCTCTTCCTTTCTTCCTACCCCCCACCCCAAGAACTCAAGCAATGCAATGTAAGTTATACATGAGTAGTCATGGAAAATATCTCCACATTAATGTGCTCGGTTGTGAGAGAAAACATAAAAAAACCCTTCAGATTAAGGAATTGCCCCCCCCCAAAAAAAAATGTGTTTCGATCTGTTTTCAGATACCATCAGTTCTTTCTCTGTTGATGGCTTGCAATTTTCATGAGTCCTTCAGAGTTATATTGGATCACTGCCCTGCTGAAAATAACCGCATGCTTTCCAGCAGATCATCTTACACTATTGCTGTTATTTTGTATACAGTACATTTCTCTCTGCATCAGTTGATGTAGGCCTTTCCAGGTTTTTCTGATAGTGTCCTGTTCATCATAACTTACCTTAAACTTGACAAAGAATTTTCTTCACAATAGCCCAGCAGAGTAGGTACCATATGTTTTGCCATTATAGTCAATCATCATAACTATTTCCCTCCATCCTATTCCCTTCCCATGATATATACTCTATTTTCTATCTTTTACCCTATTCTTCCTCAAAAGTGTTTTACTTCTGACTGCCCCCTCCCCCACTCTGCCCTCCTTTCTTTCACCCTTCCCTCCTTATCCTCTTCCCCTCCTACTTTCCTGTGGGGTTAAATAGATTACTCCATGTACATGTTCAGTTATGCAGAACATCTTCACCTTCTTAAAAAGTGTTTTGTTTTTACTGTTCCCTCCCCCAATCTACCCTACTCTCCTTCCCCTGCCACTTTCCCTCAGGGCAAAAATATTTCTATACCCACTTGAGTATGTATGTTGTTTGCTTCACTCACTCCTCCACTCCTTCCCCCTCTTCCCCTCCCCTCCATAAACTTTTTTCTTGTTTCCTTCATGTGAGCTACCTCTTCCCAGTCCACCTCTTCCCTTCCCCCTCCCCCAGTGCATTCCTCCTACCCCTCAACCTTATTTTAAAGATGTCATCATGGGTTAGCTAGGTGGCACAGCCTTGGACCCAGGAAGTCTCAAGCCCAAATACAGCCCCAGATATAAGACACCCCACCCTGCTTGCCCCACAAAAAACAAGGATAAACAAAACGTAAATGCTTTACAGATATCATCCCTTCATGTTCAGTTCAGGCCTGTGTCCTCTGTCCAAGATGTCCTTTCAACTACCCTAATACTGAGAAAGTTTTTATGAGTTAGTATTATCTTCCCATGTAGTTATTTAAACAATTTAATCTTTTAACATCCCTCATGATTTCTTTTTCCCGTTTACCTTTTTATGCTTCTCTACGGTCTTGTATTTGAAAGTCAAATTTTCTATTCAGTTCAGGTCTTTTCATCACCCTGAAAGATTATCCTCAGTTTTGCTGGGTAGGTGATTTTTGGCTGTAGTCCCAGTTCCTTTTCCCTCTGGAATATCATATTCCATGCCCTCTGGTCCTTTAATGTAGATACTGCTAGATCTTGTTTTATCCTTATTGGAGCTCCACAGTATTTGAATTCCTTTTTTCTAGTTGCTTGAAATATTTTCTCCTTGACCTGGGAGCTCTGGAACTTGGCTATAATATTCCTGGAAGTTTTCCTTTTGGGATCTCTTTCAGGAGATGATCAGTGGATTCTTTCGATTTCTATTTTACCTTCTGCTTCTAGAATATCAGGGCAATTTTCCCTGATAATCTATTGGAAGATGCTGTCTAAACTCTTATTTTGGTCATGGTTTTTAGGTAGTCTAATGATTTTCAAAGTATCTTTCCTGGATCTATTTTCCAGGTCAGCTCTTTTTTCCAAGGAGATATTTCTTATTGCCCTCTATTTTTTAAAAATTTATTTGGATTTACTTTATTGTGTCTTGGTTTCTCATAAAGTTATTAGCTTCCATTTGTTCCATTCTAATTTTTAGGCAATAATTTTCTTCAGAGAGCTTTTGTATCTCCTTTTCCATTTGTCTTTTCAAGCTGTTGACTCTTTTTCTCCTGACTCCTGCATCACTTTCATTTCTCTTTCCTCCACCTCTCTAAATCTTCCTTCTATCTCTCCTACTTTCTCTTCAAAGTCCCTTTTGCGTGCTTCCATGGCCTGAGACCAATCCATATTTTTCTTGGAAGCTTTGGATGTAGGGGCCTTGATGTTGTTATACTCTTCTGAAGGTGCACCTTGATCTTCCTTGTTGCTAAAGAAACTTTCAATAGTTCTCAACTTTCTTTGCTTGCTCATCTTGCTGTCTTTTACTTGAATTTTACAGTAGGGCCCTACTTCCAAGCTATACCATCCCAAGCTTTAGAGGGTCCCAGGTGTTTGGATTTGAGGGAGGTACAGGTTTTTCTCTTGCCTAGCCTGGTCTCTGGTCCGAAGATAACCTCAAACCAACTTGCTAATTAACCAACCAGCAGAATGCTGTGGTGGTTCTTAGCTTCAAAGGAGCCTGAGGCCCTCCTCAACCTGGGCCTCCCGTCACTCAAGATTTCTTCCTGGTTCCCTGCTGGGATGGGATAGCTGAATTTCTCCTTAGGTCCAGAAGACACACCTTTATTCCCCCCCCCCCCCCAAACCCCTGGCCAGCCGTTCAACCCTTTCACCCAACCACAAGCTTAGTTCTAGAAGATGGTGCTGTAGCTGATTTTGAGGCTCAGGGTTAAATTCCTCTGGCACAGTGTGCCTAGGGTCTGTGTCGTCAGGATCGCAGAGTTAGACTCTTCTTTCAGCCCAGCATGGCCCCCTTTAATCTGTCTTTAGCTGGAAAATAATCTCAGCCCGTCTTTTTTTCCCATTAGAAATTTTGAGTAAGTGATTGACAGTCTGATTAGGCCTTAAGTTTTTTTGACATGTAGTAGAGGATGAAGACCAGAAGGAAGAGATTGAAAGTAATTCAGAGGCTATTAAAATCATGCCAGGGTAGTGGCTTTATGAATGGAAACGGGAATAAATAAAACATGCAATGGAAGTGGATGCAGCAGTACTGGGCAAATGGATATGGGAGATGAGTCAAGGATGACTTCAGGGTTGAAAAGCTTGAAAGAATGGTGGCACTTAACAGAAATAGGACAGGTTTAGGGAGCAATATGAGTTCCATTTTGAACATGCTGAGTTTGATCAGCGGGTGGGACATCCAGCCAGTGAATGTACGACTAGAAGGGGAGAGAGAGATTGGGTTGGATACATAGATGTGGGAATCATCTGAATAGACCTAATGAAGACCATGAGATCAGCAAAGGAAAGACTAGAGGAAAAAGAGAGGAGGGCTCCGGATGGAGCTTTGAGGGACATTCATATTCAGTACACGGGATATATGATCCAACAATACTACAGGGAGAAGCACTTCCATGGGCGCTCAGGGATGGGATTGGCTCAGAAGCTGCTGAGGTCAAGGAGAATAAACAGTGAGTAAAGGACATAAGCCTGTCTCCTGCTTCCCTGGCTTCCTTCAAATCCTAGTTAAAATCCAACCTTTACAGGAAGCTCTTACTAAAATCTTCCTTATTGCTAGTGCCTTCCCTCTTGATATTTTTCTAATTGATCATGTATACACACATACATGTATGCATATATGTACATATGAATGTATATACATGCATATATATCTACATATACAGCTTCCTGGCTCCCTGTGAGATAAATGGTCATATTTTAATTGCCATCTTGTACACTTCTTGGAGAAGTTCCCTGTCTTCTGTTACCATGACATATAAAATGTAACAGCCTATTAGTTACCTCATATCCCCTTCTCACTGTTTATATATTCATATCTGTATTTGCATACACGTATTCCTCTTCATATGTCATAGTATATATATTGTTCTTCCAGTTATTTCTTTGGGAATATTTCTTATATCATTCCAAATTTCTTTATGTTCTCCAAATTTATCATTTTACTTGTATCATAGTATTGGATTATATTGCTATACCATAGTTTATCCTGCTCCTCGTTAGTGCTGGATATACATTAGGATTATGTCTAGCTCTTTTCCATAACAAATAATAATGCTTTCTTTCTATCCCTCTGTCCTCCCTTCATTTCTCTCTCCATGTATAGGCATATCTATATCTAGCCAAATATCCAACATTAGTGAATGATTAAATAAACTATGATAAATCAATAAAATGCAATGAAAGCAACAAATATGGGAAGCATAAAGAAATTTTGAAAGATAGGAAGCACAGCTGTATCATACACACATATGGACATGGATATATAAAGGGGGCTGTATTATCTATCATTGAAAAGAGATGGGGGGCAGCTAGGTGGTGCAGTGGATAAAGTACCAGCCCTGGATTCAGGAGGACCTGAGTTCAAATCTGGCCTCAGACACTTAACACTTACTAGCTGTGTGACCCTGGGCAAGTCACTTAACCCCCATTGCCCGCAAAAAAAAAAAAAAAAAAAAAGAGAGAGAGAGAGAGATGTAGGGGCAGCTAGGTGGTGTAGTGGATAGAGCACAGCCCTGGATTCAGGATGACCTGAGTTCAAATTCAGCCTCTGACACTTGATACTTACTAGCTGTGTGACCCTGGGCAAGTCACTTAATCCCAGTTGCCTCACTTAAAAAAAAAAAAGATATGGAAACAATCCAAAATGTCCTACATTTGTGGATGTCTGAATAAACTATGGTTTAATCAATACAAATTTTTTATAGCATTAGGCAATTAAAATGATAAATTTGGGGAATATAAAGGAATTTGGAAAGATATATGAAGTAATGTGAAACAAAGAAACAATAATACGAAGAACAATACAGATACACACTTGATTATGATGTATAAAATGAAAAATGTATATGCAAATACTGGTGAATGGATAAACTAAGTAAGAATGGGATTCAGAGTGAATAACTGAAAAAATCTTAAGCTATTATGTTGTATCTATATGAATAGGTATAGAGATTGACACACAAAGTATATACATGTAGCTATATAGAGAATAGCATTATTTGTCCACATGATATGTATGTATACATATGTGTGTATGTATATATGTCTATATACAATATATACTTATATATGTGTATGTGTGTACACATATATAATATACACATACACACACATACAAATGTTTATATGAGAGTATGTGGTATCTTTCATTGAAAAGAGTTGGAAACAATCCAAAAGTTCAATATTTGTGAATGGTTGGATAAATTTTGGCATATTAATATAGAGGGGTGTGTGTGTGTGTGTGTGTGTGTGTGATGGGACTGCCATGTATTCAGAATTTCTTTGATGGCAGCTTGCTTCAGGTAGAGTCATGATGATGAGTAATGGAAATACCTTGGAGAGATGTTAGAGCATCCTATAACTGGTTATCATTAGCTAGCCTTATAGGGTATATGTGGTACAGAGGGTAAGAGTGCTAGACTTGGATTCAGGAGGACTGCAGTTTGATTCCCACTTCAGACATAGTAGCTTTGCAATCCTAGGCAAGGCACTTAATCTTTTTCATCTTCAATTTCCTCATCTGTAAAATGGGGACAATAATGGTACCTACCTCACAAGACTGTTATAAAGATCAATTGAGATAATATTATATATATATCTATCTATATCTATCTATCTATCTATCTATCTATCTATCTATCTATCTATCTATCTATCTATCTATCTATCTATCTATCTATCTATCTAATCAATGCTTTATAAACCATGAAGTGCTAGGTAAATGCTGGCTTATTGAATAGAGGGGTCTTTGGCTGCAGAGGCATTCAAAAGGATTAGTTTTCTTTCAGCTGCTTAATCTTGGTGGATCTGTGACTCCTTCATCAGTAGTGTCCTACAAGATGAAATGCTACAAGCAGAGATCTTAGTCCTTTTATCGCTTCTGAGGCCACTAGGCCTGCAAAATGAGTTTTTACTATTTAGCTTATTCACTTGTTCCTTTCTATTTTACATGAAGGGGTTGAAGAATGGGCATCCTAACATCCCAGTGTCACAGTATCAAGAGTCTAGGTTTTGCAGACAGTTCAACTTCCTTACCTCAGAACTGTGAGTGACAACTATTCTCAGCAATACAATGATCCAAGACAATCCCAAAGGACTATTGATGAAACATATTATCTAATTCCAAAGAAAGAACTGATATTGATGGAACAGACTGAAGCATACTATTTTTCACTTTCTTTCATTTTTTTCTTTTAATTAAGTTTTCTTGTACAAAATGACAAATATGGTAATGTTTTACATAATCATACATGTATAACCCATATCTGATTGCTTATCAACTCAGGGAAGGGGAAGGGGAAGGAAGAAAAAGGGGATAAAAAATTGGAACCCCCAAACAATGTTTATTTTAAAATGATCTATATAATGTAGAAATTATTTACTCTTTGAAGGTTTGGAAAAATTAATCTGTGAAGCTGTCAACCAGTCAATTGATCAACAAATATTAAGAGCCTGTTGTATTCCAGGTACTGCGCTGGGAGCTGGGAATAGAAAGACAAAAGAGATATAGTCCTTTCCTGCTTTCACAGACTTTATATTCCAGTGAGGGAAAACACACACACACATACACTCATATATATATATATATATATATATATGTAGATGTATACAAAATACAGAAACATACTAGGAACTAGGGTGGGGTAGGAGTGAGGAGGGATGACGCAGGGGAGGAACAGGAGGAAGAAGCAAAACAGCTGGAGGGCACCAGGAAAGGCCTAAGACTCTTTAGGCCAGATGTTTGGTTTTGCATGGTTTCTTATTATTTAATTCACATTAGTATTAATGACTTCTCTAATGATAGTCAATTTATTTTGTATTTGTTTGCTTCTCAAGTGTAGGGATTATTTCATTCTTTGAAGTTTTACTCCAGTGCCTAGCATGGTGCCTGGCATGTAGCAGGTGCTTAGGAAATGCTTGATTGATTGCTATGATCATTTTGCATTTCTAATTTTAAAGATTCATTTCTATCTCCTTTTGTGTATTATATTTACTAATGGCTTGTTAATTTTCTCGGTATTTTTAAAAATAGTGGTTTTATTTATTAATTCATTTAAAGATTTTTCTAGTCTACTTATGTATTATGTTTATCACCTCTCCTTTTCTGTTTTGCTTTGCACCATTACTTTGTTCTTTTTCTGTCTTTAGATGAAGAATGAATTTATTTTATTTTTTTATTTATTTTTATTTTTTTATTTTTTAATGTATGAGGTATTTTTTTTCCGTTACATGTAAAGATAGTTCTCAACTTTTGTTTATACATGCTTTACAATTTCAGATTTTTCTCCCTCCCTCCCCTCCCTCCCCCCTCCCCTAGACAGCAGGTAATCTGATATAGGTTATATCTATATATCTCTATACATATACATATAGATATATATATACACACAGAATGAATTTATTTAGTCTCTATTTTTATTTCTTATTAATGTAGACATATCACGTTGTAGATTAAGAAAGGAGGAATAGTAGTTCAGTGTAGAGAATGCTAGAATTGGAGTCAGTTGACCTCATTTTAAGTCCTGGCTGTCCATATGACCTTGGGCATGTCACTCCACCTATCCTGCTTCCTCTTACATAAAATAAGGGGGTTGGTTGGACTAAGTGACCTCTGAGGTTCCTTCCACATCTAAATCAATAATCGTATAAGAAATTCTCTCCTAGGATTCCAAAGACACATTGGTGCTATCATCATCTTTTAAGTATTCTGTTATTTTAAAACATCCTTCTTTAATCCAATTATTGTTCAATAGATTTTCCCCCCATGTGTTTCTGCATGGTTATATACTCCTACTCATGGTGGTGTTGTTTATTTCTAATTTCATTGCACTAAGTTACCATAGTCTACCTACTTTCTGCCTTTTTGAGTTTACCTGGAACATCTTAGTGCTCAAAGTAGGTGATCAATTTTTGTGAGAGGTCTGTGTCCACTTTTAAAAAATGTGTACTCCCAGCTTCTGTCACTTACCTGTTTGTATGGTTCAGTGGCTCAGGGAGCTCAGTGATGTGGGCATTTCTTTCATCAGTACAGATCACAAGCTATCCATGTATTCTCATCCTGGGTGCTTCTTGTTCATGTCCATCGATAGATTCTCCACGGAGGATATGTCCTAGAGGTCTTTCCTCTAAGTCTTCTTACATTTCACAGTTACTAGTGAAACAGTTTGTCTGTCCATCTCTTGTCCTTTCCTCTTACCATATGACTGACCTGTCTCCTTTTTGAATCACATATTTCCTCAAAGACATTTCATACTCCACTTCTTGCACTTGGGTCATCACTGGAAATATGTTGTAATATGATCACACCTACCATGCTTCTTCTCTCCATTGCTTTTTGGGTAACACACAACTTTGATTCTTTTGAGATTGTGTGTTCTAAGATAGCTAACCATACTGCATCACTAGAAAACATTTTATTTGAAACATGAATCTTTTGCTCTTTGGAGAAAGTTTGAATTATTAAAATTGTGTGATTTCCTAAATGCAATCCAGTCCATTCTTTCTCCTCTTTAATACTGGGATCAACTAATTACCTAATCACAGTGGCTGTCCAAGATATATACTGATGTGATGATTTAATGGACTGGCCATCAAACTTTATGTCATAAGCTAGATAATAGGCATCTTCTAAACACTTATTTTTTTCCAAATGGATTATTAAACTGATCTCTTTTGAATCCTTAAGAATCTTATTGATGTCCTGGGATTTGATATGAGTGCAATAGTATTCACAAAGAGGACCATCTGTAGGACTTCTCCATTAATATGGAAAACCGCTTCCATTCAGATGTTGTACATGACATTGTATGTAACAGTACCAAACATCTTGAGCCATAGTACATCTCTATTTTATGCCTCTTTCCATTATAGTAATCTAAAGGGTCACCGAACAGAGTAATTTTTGTGTTTGAATTGAATTTATCCACAGATCTTCCATCATTGTAATGTATGTACAAAAAACTCCTTGTTGAAGGAGAATCTTCTGTTTTCCTTGGTTTAGTCAGTTTTTTTCATAATCAACAAACAATAACTTTCAGCAGAATTTTGTATTCTCTGTACCTCTCAGTCACTTGTGACCATAAAAATGTGATCTACTATACAGAAGAGTTGATGAAAGTCTATCTGTTCCCTTCTCATTTTTCACTGAGGATATCTAAGATATACTTGCAGATCATTCTTACAAATATTTTATAAAAATGAGAAAATAGACATATAGGTTGGGAGTTATTGATGTGGTTCCAATTGTCTTTGTAGAGACTGACTTTTTTTTTTTTAAATTGCAGGGCAATGAAGGTTAAGTGACTTGCCCAGTGTCAAATGTCTGAGGTCAGCTTTGAACTCAGGTCCTGAATCCAGGGCCATTGTTTTATCCATTGTGCCACCTAGCTGCCCCCCCAATTGTCTTTGAAGAGGGTATTCATTTCTCCCATTGTTTTTTCTATCCTTTCTTCCCATTCTCTATCCCTCTGCCCTGCATTTTTTTACAACTATAGAAGAAGCATGGCATAATGATTTGGGTACTAGGGAGTATAGTCAGGAATATTTAGGTTTAAATCTCAGCTTCTACATATTAGCTCTATGACCCCGGGCAAGTCATTTTACTTCACGTGGTTCAAGCAAATCCCTAGGACTTACATAGGTTTAACCTGTTTTGGTAGAGGGACCTTCCACATTAGTATTTTCTGAGGCTGTTTGACAGATCTTTTGGGTGCTTTTATATAAATTGTTTAAAAAATTAGATACATCTTTTGAATATCTTTGTTACATCACCAGATTTTACCCCAGTAAATATATTATTCTAACCTTCTGTTTGTCTTCCAATTCTGTTATCTTACATTGTTATTAATGTTTTAAATGTTGGGGTTATATGCATTCAAGTATTTTGATTTTATCTTAATTATCCAATGACCCTTGCTGGATGATGTTGCTGTTACTGTTGTTGTATATACGATGAAAGGCTGTGAGTTCTACTGTGGGCCAGGACACTAGTGGAACTGAGAAGGCTCAAGTTGATGCTCACTTTCCCACGAGACCAATCAGACTCTGTGGAATAGACCTGGGGCAGTTTGAGTTAAAACTTCACTCCTAGGTAGACTGCCTTTGAATTTAGCTATGGGTCCTTTGGTCAAGGAAGATATCAGTTTTAGGACTCTGGGGGGAAACTCCTGAAAACTCAGATAAAGTCATTGCTCACTGTCTTTAATCTCCTTTCCAGTGGCTTCTACCTGCTTTTTTCTTCATAGACTGCTTTTTTTACTGCCTTGGGGAATGCTTTGATGTGGAAGTTTTTGGATATGTTTTTATGAAAAATATTACTGAACCCTCAGGCTCTGATGGTCTTTTACACCAGATATGTAACCATGGATTGGCACATATAGAGCGTAGCAGACTGGAATTGGAGTCAAGAGACCTTGGTTATAATCTTGGCCCTTATGTTTATTAGTTTTGTGCTCATGGGAAAATAATCTCTGAGACTCAGTTTTCTCCTCTAAAAAATGGGGACAATAACCTTGTTCTACGTATCTCAAAGGGGTGTCATGTGTAGTGTTTTTAAAACTTCATATAAATTAGTTATTAATATCATGCTTTAAATAGGAGTTTTTAACCTCTTTTGTGTCAAGGACCCCTTTGGAAGCCTGAGCTCTTTGGGTACCTTCTCAGAATAATAGATTTAAAATAAAGTACATAATAATATAAAAGAAAACAGATTAGTGAAAATAAAGATGTAATTCTTTTTTCATTTAAGTTCACAGGTCCACAAAAATCTATCTATAGACCCATTGGGAATGTGGTGGGGTGTCCATGGACCCCAGGTTAAGAACCCCTGCTTTAATTTCTATTTGCTTTATAATCTGTTATTCCTTTATTTCTCTCCTTGCTTTTTTCATGAATTAGAATCTTCCTTTAATGCATTTATTACCTCATTTATTTTATCTTTTGGTATTCTTCCATCACTTAGGGTGCTGATTCAGCTTGCATTTCTGTGTTAGGTGTTTTTCCCCCTCCCCTTGGTTCTTTTTTTATTGCAGAATTTCTTTAGAGTCAGAGATTTTCTTTGATTTGTTCATTGTCTGTCAGATAAGCTTCCTCCTCCCCTTCTCCCATGGATTTTTTTTTCTTTTCTTTAATGTCTTTAGAGAAGTAGATGATGTTGGACTTAAGATGAGTTTGCTTCCTTCTCCCCACCTCCTTACTCCCCATTTTCTTTCTGCAATGGAGTTGATAATTGAAGGGGGAATGGATGCTTTATCCCATTGAATGAAATGAAGCCATAAGGGTTTCTTCTGAAAGCCTAAGGCTTGATGTGGGGGCAATAGGGTGGGAAATAAAAAGTAATATTTTTTTAAAAATTAGATTTTTTTTAATGAATAAATTTTCTCTCCTTCCCAACCCTTCAACACCAGGAAAGAGAAAAAGGAAAACAATCCTTTTTTTTTTTTTTTAAAGTATGTGTAGGGGCCAAATTTTAATTGGGGAGTGTTAGTTAGGCAACTCGCCACAATATTAGGGCAAGGAAGAAGATTAACAGCCTCTTTCAAAAACAGAGCAGAGTTTACTAACAAGAACAAACTTAAAAACACAAGTAAGATTAGTAGAATTAAGGGAAAGGAAAAAAAAGGAATGGGGGAAGAAAAACAATACAATCTGAATCACACTACTGCCCAGGGCTCAGCAGAATACACAGCTGTGTCCTATCTCTTTCCAGCTCCAATGCCAGAATGGCAAATCTCCTCCCTTCTCCTTACCAGCAACCCCAGGGCTCTCAGGAAACAGGGCAGACAGGCACACAGCCCCAAGCTAATTGGCCGGCAGCCCTGATTGACAGAATTAACAAGCCACTCTACAACTGCCAGCCCCCCTTCAGCTTCCCGATGCCAGAGGTCACCTGACTGCACTCACCCGGCTTCCAGTCATGGTGGGGCTGTCCTCTTTATAATTTGGCCAGGCCCATGGAGGCATGCAAGTGCACGCTGGGGTGGGGTCAGGGCATACAGGCATGCCCCAGGGTTAGGAAGCATGGGGCTTCTAATTTTAGGCAAAGATAGGGTCATAGAAACCTCAAATCACAATTAATTCTTTACATATGTATGATCAAGCCAAACAAATTTCATGTTGACCACATCCAAATGTGTGTGTGTATGTGTGTATGATTCAGCAGCCTCAGTCTATCATTTTTTAGTCTGGATGTGAAAAGCAAGTATTTGTTTGTTTTATCAATCCTCTGCATAGTCACTGCATTGATAAGGTTCTTACGCTTTCAAATTTTTTTTTTAAACAGTTTTTATTTTATAAATTGTTTTTTCTGGTTCTGTTTGTTTTTATTTGTATCAGTTCAAACAAGTCTTTCCAGGTTTCTCTGAAACCATTATTTCATCATTTCTTATGCTACAATAGTATTCCATTACATTCATATTCCATAATTTGTTCAGCTATTCCCCAATTGATGGGCATTCTTTTCTACTACCAAAAAAAAAAGTTGTTTAAAAAATTTTGGTACATATGGATCATTTTTCTCTTTCTTTGAGGTACAAGCCTAATAGTGGTTTTACTGGATCAAAAGGTATATACAGTTTAGTAACTTTTGGTGCATGGTTCCAAATTGCTTTCCAAGAATGACCAGACCAATTCACAGCTCCACTAACAATGAATCTATATGCCTGTTTTCCCATAGTCCCTTTAACATTTGTTACCCCTTGCCCCCTTATTTTGGTCAATTTTGCCAAACTGATAAAGTGTGAGGTGGAAACTTAGAGTTGCTTTAAATGATATTTCTCTAATTCTTAGTGATTTGTGGCATGTATTTTTCATATGGCCATTGAGATTGGATTTCTTTCCCAGAAAACTGCCTGTTCACATCCTTTGACCATTTTCAATTGGGAAATAATAATAGTGATACTTAAAAAAAAGGAAGAAAAGAAAGAAAAATGTCAAAGAATCACTAAAAAAGGAAACAGAAGAGAGTAGAAAGAAGTTCATAAGAGGACACAAGCAAGCAAAGCAGTATTGAAATTACCAAGTTAAATTTGAAATATATAAAAAAGCACCAAGCTGTCCATAATGGAAATTGATGGTTTCATATGCAGTCTTCTTTTTTTCTGTTCTTAACTGTGTGGTACAATTTCTGGAGCTACTTATCCAGCCTTTACTTACACTGGCAGACTGAACACTAGTCTTCAGAGGCTGGCTTCAACTTGACTCCCCAAGATCCTAGGAAACCTGGAAAGACTGAGGTTGGTTTCTTTTCTTTTCTTTTTTTTTTTGCAGGGCAATGAGGGTTAAGTGACTTGCCCAGGGTCACACAGCTAGTAAGTGTCAAGTCTCTGAAGCTGGATTTGAACTCAAGTCCTCCGGAATCCAGGGCCGATGCTTTATCCACTGCACCACCTAGTTGCCCCCTGAGGTTGGTTTCTAATGCTATGGCTCACAAGTGCCATAAATATATTTCCACCCACTCACTATCAGTTGATAGCAATTAGTCATCCAGACAATTAGCTTTGAGAAATAAGTGGTTAGTAGAGGTGTAAAGCTGGCATAAAACATCCCCTAAAGTAGGGGCACACTCTTCTACAAGAACATATAGAGGAGGGGAAAGTGGGTTTGACTTTAGAGCACATATGGATTTTGCAAGTCATTTTGCTGGATTACTCAAAATGTTGCCCTTAGGCACGTTAGAGTTTTTTGCTGGACTCCTTGTAGAGTCCAGAAGCTACCTTTCCTCAATATGCCTTCTTTGCCCTTTGCTTCCAATGTAGAAATGGTGGTCAGTCATTGCTATTCTGGGGGCAGTGCTAGGACCCCAAAAAGAAGTTCAAATTCTCTGATTCTTTGAAGTGCCTAAGGTCATCCTGTGGTCAAAGAGCAGGAGACCAAGGCTCTTCTCTTCTATAGTTCCTCACCCCTGCTGGTTCTCTCTCAGGGGCTTGGCTGGATTTGTCTTTTTCTGACTTGATTTTGGAATGAATCTCAGAATCTTACTTTGCTATTTTATAGAAGACCCACAGGGCATACATTCGTTTTATGCCTTTGATTGACTGATTCAATAAAGATGTTCTCACCTGATAAAAGTATCAGGGATTTTGTTAGTTACTTTAAAGTGGGACCAGAGTAATTGATTTGTTCAATTGACCCCTACACTTATATTTTTAGGGAAATGTTGATGTTTACCAAGTTCATAATAATAAAAGAGAAAGTTTGAAAAAGAGAAAACAAGACATATCCACTGCTAGTCTTTTCCTCTAATGTAATTGTGACCTTTTTTCTAATTAGTCAGTGGTTTGACTGCAACCAGCTGGTTCTGATATGGCTCTCTGACATCGTTAGTCAGTCATTTCCTGTCTCTTAAGATAGTCATCAATTTCAATTTCTGTGCTGTTGTTTAGTGTTCACCCTTTCCAGCATCTTGGACTCTTTGAAAAGTAGATCCATGATATGTATAGGCATGAGGATTCTGAATAGCTTTCAAATCTTTGGTCTCTTGTTTCTTAAACCTGAAACACTTGCCACCACCATCACATGACAACCTCTCCTCCATTGAGATTGAATGCATTATCTCATATTATCCAGTCCAGACATTTGTTGCTATCATTTACTGTTCTCCACATCACTGTTTTCCTTTCTCAAGGAGTTTAGTACCTAGCTCATGTGTTCCAATGCAAACCCTGCTTTCATACTTGGAGCCTTCAATAGGAATATTGCTATCTTCTTGAGTTCTGAGCCTTTAAGTTCAATTTAATTTAAAAAACATTAAGTGCCTATTATGTGTAAGGTACCGTGCTACATGCTAGAGATAACCAAGAAAAAAACAAGATATTCACATCCTGGAAGGGGCTCTATTTCTAGACTCTCTCATTTCCAATGTAGCTGCTTAAATAATCTTTCTAAAGCACAGGCTTGACCTATTGCTTCTAGGACAAAATGCAGACTCTTGCTTGGCATTTTAAAGCCTTCTTTGTTCTGACACCAACTGAACTTTCAAGCCTTATTTCAAGTTAATTTTCATATAATTTCTGTTTCAATCACACTAGACTGTGCCTTAGATACGCCATTCTCCTTTCTAACTCCATGAACTAACATGAACAATCCCCTCATGCCTGGCATGTACTCACTGATCATCTTAGTCTTAGAGATTCCTTTTCTATCAAGGCTCCTTTCAGGTACCCCTTCCTCTGGGTAATCTTTTCTGATACCCCTAAATATACTCCTCGAACTATAATGTATTAAACTTACCTGTGCACATGTTATAGCTTCCTACTACTGTAGATCATAAGCTTCTTTAGGCCTTTTGTTAGCTCTTAGAAATTCCACCCCCCCTCCCCAAGCCCCAGGGTTACTTCACCCCCCTTGTTATTATTTCTGTTTTGGACTATTTATGGAAGATTCCTGAATAGTTATCACAAGCCACAGATTGTTGAGTATCCATGTCCCCATGTTCAGCATTTCCCTCAAGCAGAATGGCACTTAGTGGGGACTATACAAAAGTAAATTAATGCACTAAAACACAGTAAAAATTTAAGCACAACAAGCATTTACTGTGTTTCTAACTTTATGGCTTCATCAAATTCAATTTTTTAAAAAAAGGTTCCGATAAAGAACAATTAAAGCTAATGGAATGTAGCTCTACTGTACATCTAGAAAATACAAAGTGATCCGTTTTTCACATCTGCTTTTATTTTTAGTTGTTGAAATAATCATGTCCACTTAATTGAAAAGATTTTACCCATAGCAAATGTGTTCATTTATTTTGGTTACTGCTTTCTCGAGGTATCCAGGATCCTGGTTGGAAGGTTTTACCAGTGCTACTGGGGTCTTCTGACGGTTCACTCTTCCCAAAGTCAGGAGCTGAAGCATGACCTTTAATTTGAATTTGAACTGGTGAAGCAACAAGCATCTCCTTGCTGTCTGTGATTGGAAGTTTTTCTTTTTCAGAAATGTCTTTGATTTTTATTTTAACATCTTCTCTATATTTCTCATTCTTCATTATTTCCTGCACAAACACACAGTAATGGAGGACATGAAAAGCCTGTTAGACTTGGGCTTTAAGAGAATATATACTTTTCTTGAGAGAATACAGGTCATGTAAAAAGCCTGCTCATATTGAGTAATGTCTATTTGGTGGAAGAATGGAATGAATATTACATCTTATCATCAAATTAGAAAATTAATTAAATTGCTCCATCCTTTTATTTAGTATGAAATAAGAAAATGGAAGACTATTAGATAGAAATATCCATAACAAAAACAAAACAATTTAATCAATGTAACCATTAACATAGAGCAGGACAGATGGAGTTGATCTCACAGACCAAGCAATTTGGATTTATTATTTATTTTCTTTTTGGTAAACTAGTTATTACTCAGATCTACCATAATAGAAGTGAAAGCTAGAGGCTGAAGTGGCTGGTAGCTTCAGGGTTAGATAGACACAGGAGATACAAGGAACCAGAATACTGCTGTGGCTACTTTTCTTCTTCTCCTAAAGAAAAATCAAAACAAGGAGTCCAAGTTCAAGCATTATGGGATCAGTACCAAACTGTAGATGCTTTTCTCTGACTTTCCTCTATTTAGGATTGCATGTTAGTGGAAGCAGAAATAGATATGGAATGAGACCCTATTCCAGGCAATTGCCATTTGAAAAACTGCACCAAATAAATACCATGAAGGATGGATTAGAGGAAGAAAAAGATGGAGGTATCAGGAGGCTACCACACAAGTCTAAGTATACAGTAATGAGTAGTCATAAGAAGCCAGGAAAGAACCAAAGTTTGATTATGGGAGTCTGGGTGAATGGGTTACAATTTCACTGACAGAAATAATGAAGTCAGGAGAAAGAGACTTCTGGGGAATGATATTAAGCTGGATTTAGGACATATTAAGTATGAAATGCCAGTAGAACAGGTGGGAATGTCCTATAGGTAGTTGGAAATGCAAGCTTATAGCTAATAAGAGAGGGCACAACTAGACACATGGATTTGTGGTTTGGCTGCACAGAAATGATATGAGTGAATAATGTCAAAGGAGACAGGATAGAAAGAAAGGAAAAGTGGGTCCAGGGCAGAACCCTGAATATCTACTTTATAGTGGAAGAGGAAAGAGGGAAGGACAAGACAAGAGCAATTAAGGAGATAGGCAGCTATATCAGAAGCCAATGAGAGAAAGAGGGCATGGTAAATAATGTCAAATGCTTTCGAGAAGGCAAGGAGAAGAAGGGCTAAAAATAGCTATTGTATTTGTTTATTAGAAGCTGTCCAGTGACCTCTCAGGAAGCAGGTTCAATTTAATGTTCAGGATGAAAGTTAGGTTGTGAGGGTAGAAAGGAAGTAAAAGCATAGGCTTTAGGCAGCTTTTCCAAGAAGTTTGGCCATGGAAGGGAGGAACCAGATGGATATGGGTTAAGGGTTGAAGAAGGACATTTTTAGAATTAGGGATAAATGTATATATGTAGGGAGAGAGTAATGAAGATTATGACTGGAGAATAAGTGCTGCAGCAAGGTTCAGGAGAAGGGAAGAGGTGACAGAATTAAAAGTAAAAGCAGGGGGAATCAATACCTTTTGAGACAGGATAGAAGGAAGAGGAGGAAGAGGTGACAGAATTAAAAGTAAAAGCAGAGGGAATCAATACCTTTTGAGACAGGATAGAAGGAAGAGGAGTGGAAAGATATTCAGAAATTCTGAGGAATAGAGGAAAACAGTTTAAGAAGCTCTGGTCAGACATCCTCTATTTTACTACTTAAATATGTAGGCTACATCATCTGTTAGTTGGATGGGGTCCAGAGCTTGAGGAGAAAGGGGAAAAAATAGGTTTGAAACAGCTGCTGTGGGGAATGAGATAGGGATTAGACTAAAAGGGAAAGATCAGTGAGTAGCAGTGAGGGACCAGTTGAGGTTCTGGACTACAAATTTATAGTAGGTGAAATCAGCAGACACCGGACTTTCTCCAGACACCCTATCCAGCACAGTCACAGCAGAAGAGAAAACCAGGTAGGTGGTGCAATAGATAGAGCACCAGACATGTTCAGGAAGATCTTATTTGAAATACGATCTCTCAAACTCTTATAGCTGTGTGACCATGGGAAAGACACTTAAGCTGTCTGCTTCCATTTCCCCATCTATAAAAAAGGGACAATGACAGCACCTACCTCCTAGAGTTGTGAGGATAAAATGGGATATTTGTAAAGCACTCTGCAAACTTTAAAGCACTATATAAATTCCATTATTGTTGTTAATATTTATTGTTAGCTGGACTTAAGGATTATTTTGTGGCAGAGGAAGTTTGTGGAGGTGGGCAAGAGTGGTAACAACTAAATTATTAAATTAGACAAGCACGGGTCAAGGACAGGTATAGAGCCTACGGAAGCCAAAGTATGGGAAATGAATGGGGGGGGGGGGCAGCTAGGTGGCACAGTGGATAAAGCATTGGCCCTGGATTCAGGAGGACCTGAGTTTAAATCCAGCCTCAGACACTTAATACTTAGTAGCTGTGTGACCCTGGGCAAGTCACTTAACCCCAATTGCCCCCCCCCCCAAAAAAAAAAGAGAAAGAAAGGAAATGAATGGGGTGGGGCAGAGAGGGTCAAGGGACTTCAGGTCACCATCAGGGTATGAATGAAAGGTTGAGGTGGAATGAGAGTAAGTTGTATTTGCAAAGTGGAATTTAAAAGCTGAGGATCTTAGAGGTAGTACAGTTCTATGAGTTGGTAAGATCTAAGATGTGAAATACAGTATATGTGGAAGTGGAGAAAAATGGGAGGCACTGGAAGTGAAGAAATTGATGAATTTTAGATAGGTTAACATGAATAATGAATGAATAATGAAACTCTTGAGGATGGTAGGAAATGGAAAGGAGCTGATAGGGTGACTGTGAACTAGGTGCTGAAGTCACTAGGAAAGCTGGGAAAATAGAATTCAGCAGGTAAAGAACAGGGACAAGTGATAAGGTCTGGGAGGCTGCAAATACACATGCAATGGATTTTGAAGGAGGAAAGTTACTGAAAGACCATAGCAGAGCAGAGGAGGGAGCAGTTATACCAATACCTTCTCTGGCCTTATAAATTGAGGGATGTGGGGAACCAGTGGCTTTCTGTGGAGAGGGTTCATAGGGATGCGGTATGTTCTCGTTCTCTCTCTCTCTCTCTCTCTCTGTTTTTTGCAGGGCAATGAGGTTTAAGTGACTTGCTCAGGGTCACACAGCTAGTGTCAAGTGTCCGAGGCCGGATTTGAACTCAGGTCCTTCTGACTCCAGGGCTGGTGCTTTATCCACTGTACCATGTAGCTGCCCCAGGATGTGGTACTCTCAAGGGAAAAGCTACATTTCTGTTAAAGGGAGAATTGGGAAGGGTGTTGTCGGAATCATACTGTATCTATAATAAGTTAATTGCTTATAGTCTTTGAAAATTCAAAATACCATCTTTTATAGGGACACTGAAAAATAATGTGTTGAAGCCAAAAGAAGAACTGGATATATTAAAAAACATTCTTTCACTAAATCTTAGGAGCTGAACAAAATTAGAAGTCATTTAATTTAATTTTCTATTCAAAGCAGGAATTCCTTTTATAAATACATTAGCTAAATTATAATTTTCAACAAGATCTTTGAGATACAACACAGAAAACTGTTTCAATATGTCTTTGCACAGTTATTTGGGGTATGAGGAATATATTGATGTTATGTACTGTATATATAAAACTTTGGTTTTAATTATTCTACAATTTGAAATTTTACTCCTTGGGGGAGTGGCCTGAACTCACAGCCCTGGAATAGACTTGAAGAGATGTGGAAGAAACCTAACAATTGAGGAAAGAAGTGTGAATATCACTGCTCTTTGGTCCTGGAGATGGCCAAAAACTGAGCTCAGTTAATGAGAGAAAAACTAAGAGCAAGCCAGTAGGGGAGCAGAGTCAAAAATACAGTAGAGAATTCGTCTAGGAAGAAAGCCTATGCCGAGTGCAGCAAGGAGGGGAGAAGTTAAGAGATCATGAAAGAATGAAGAGCCTTGGGATTATGACCTGTGCTCATCAGCTGGAGAACCTGAGGATGCTTGGCCTGGAGAGAAGATCTGGGGAGAGGGGGTGGGGAATGAATGTGATTCCACCATCCTCTTCATCTGAAAGACTATCATGTGGAAGACAGAGCAGGCGTGTTCTGCTTGGCTCCGGAAGGTGGAATTATGAACCATCTATGAGAGTTGCAGACACACAGATTTAGGTTTTTTATGAGCACAAATTTCCTCCTTATTATAGTGACTCAAAACTGGCACACAGGCTGTCTTGGGAGATGCTGGATCCCTACAACTCATTAGAGGTTTTCCAGTAAAGGTTGGGTCAATCCTTGACGATGAGGCCTCGTGTTGAGGCACAAGCTGCACCTGACCACCTCTCAGATCCCTTTCAACTGTGGGATTCTGGGAGGACTAAGCTTATGATTCCAGGTCTCTTCTGGAATAAGACATTAGGTAGAAGAAACAATCTCACAACTTAAGGCCAGGACCAGCTAGTGCAACATGGCTTGGAGAATTTGATTTCGGTAGACCAACCAGGTACCACAAAGATGCACCAAAAGCAGTGAAGAGGGCACTTGCACAGTTAGAGAACTGAGACCTACAGGGGAGGTGAGGAAGACTTGGAGCCCAAGGTACACATGGTGGGAAGCCAGATAGGGAAGAGTCTTTTTCAGATGGGAGCAAGGAAAAAAAAAAGACTCTCCAAATCTAGAGCCAGTGAATCTAGGTGAGGCAAAGATTATATAGATATTTGTAGGACTAAAACTGATAAAGATAAGACAAAGCATTGGGACTCTAGTTTTCCCTAAGTTTTTCATACTTGAGGCTTATAGTCAGATTAAAAAACTATTTGCCAGGGGGCAGCTAGGTGGCGCAGTGGATAGAGCACTGGCCTTGGATTCAAGAGGACCTGAGTTCAAATCCGACCTCAGGCATTTGACATTTACTAGCTGTGTGACTCTGGGCAAGTCACGTAACCCTCATTGCCCCACAAAAAACAAAACAAAACAAAACAAAACAAAACTATTTGCCAGCCTTTCCAATGATATTCATCAGCAAGAAGACTAGAACTGATCTAACCAGCATCAAGAATAGAACTTGACAGAAGGCAATAAGTTACAAAGGGGAAGGGAGAGAAGAACAAGTTATATTTTCTTATAGTTGGTACTTTGAATGAGAGGATTACAGATCTAGAGCTGAAGGGACCTTAGAGAGCATCCAGTCCAATCTTTTCATTTTACAAGTAAGGAAACTGAGGTCTATGGAATCTTAGTGACTTGCCCAAAGGCACATCAGGTTTAACCCATAATAATGTTTATAATTTGTAAATCTTATTCTTTATCTGCTACTAAGTGCCTCCTTCCCATCCTCTATCACTTTTTCCTGAAGTGTTTTGAATGAAAAGTGAATTAATGAATAAAAGTCTTTTCAAAGCACTTACTATGGTGCCAAACACTTTAGTAAATTCTTGGGATACAAATACAAAAGGAAGCCAGTCCCTATCTTAAAGATACTGCATTTGAATGGTAAAGAAAACACATATAGAGGAGTGGGGCTAAGGAACTGAGAGGTGGGTAGGTAGTACAGGGGATAGGGTGCTGGGCCTAAAGTCAGGAATCTGAGTCAAAATCTGGCTTCAGACACATACTAACTGTGTGAGCTTGCACATGTCACCTAATCTCTGTCTGCCTCAGTTCCATCAACTGTAAAATGGGAATAATAGTCCCTACCTTACAACTTGTTGTGAGGATCAAATGAGATGATACTTGTAAAATCCCTTAGCACACAGTAGATATTTAATAAATGTCTATTCCCTTGGAGAAGTAGCTAGTAGCACAGTGGGACTGGAGTTAGGAAGGCCTGAGTTCAAATATAACCTCAGACACTTCCTTACTAGCTATATTACCCTGGGCAAATGACTTAACCTCTGCTTGTCTCAGTTTCCCCCATTGTAAGATGGGAATAATAAGAGCACATAGTTTGCAGAGGTGAGGTGATGAAGGCCCGTGCCAAGGTGGTGACAGCCTCAGAGAATAGGACGGAAAGAAGAGTTGTTATGAAAGTAAAACTGACTCGACTTAGTAATAGATTGAATATAGGAGGTGAAAGGGTGAAGAGTTGAGTATGACACCTAGGTTTCAAACCTGGGTGCATGGTAAATGCCCTTAATGCAACAGAGAAGTATGAAAGTAGAGTAAAGGTTGGGGAAAAGAAAACAAATTCAGTTTTGGGCATATTGAATTTAAGATGTCTACTGGACATCCAGTTTGCGATGTCTAATAGTTAATTGGAGACACAAATCTGGAAGTTAGGGAATAGAGCACTAGGCCTAGAGTCAGGAAGAACTGAGTTCAAATCTGGCCTTAACCACTTCCTAGATGTGTGACCCTGGGAAAGTCACTTAACTATGTTTGCCCCAGTTTCCTCATCTGTAAAATGAGCTGGAGAAAGAATTGGCAAACCACTCCTGTATCTTTGCCAAAGATATCCCCAATGGGGCCACTAAGGGTGGGACAGGACCAAACAACAAAAGTAGATCTGAGAAACATTAGGACAGATGAGGAGATTGAATCCATGGGAGCTGATGAGATCACTAAATGAAATAGTAGAGAGGGAGGAGAGAAGAGGGCTAAAGAAAGAGTGCCAGAAGACACCCACTTTTGGAGGGTGTGACCTAGATGAAGATCCAGTAAAGAGGCATGAAGAGAACTAGGAGAGTACCAAGAAGATGGTAATAGACTGTGTCAGAAGGATGCAGGGAGGTCAAGAAGGTTGAGGACTGAAGAAAAAGAGCATGAGATTTGGCAATTGAGAGATCATTGGTAACTGGAGAACGCAGTTTGCATTGAAGAATAAGATCAGAAGGCAGACTTAAAAGAGTTAAAAAGAGAGTGGGGGGGGCGCAGCTAGGTGGTGCAGTGGATAAAGCACCGGCCCTGGAGTCAGGAGTACCTGAGTTCAAATCCAGCCTCAGACACTTGACACTTACTAGCTGTGTGACCCTGGGCAAGTCACTTAGCCCTCATTGCCCCGCAAAAAAAAAAAAACCCCCAAAACTCAAAAAACCCCAAACAAAAAAAAGAGTGGGAGGAAAAGAAGTGGAGGTGTCCATTAGAAAGAGCCTTGAGAGAAGAGATATGGAATGATAGCTAGTGGGGATGGATGGATCAAGTGGAGTTTTTCGAGTGGTGAGACGTGAGCATATTTATTGGCAGTGGGGAAGTAACCACCAGACAGGAGAGAGTGAATATAAACAAGAGGGTGGAAATGATAGAGGGGGCAATCTGAAGAAGATGGGAACAAATGGGATCACTTGTGTATGTAGAGGGCTTTGTCTTGGAAAGGAGAAGGTGTCTCTCTTCATGTGAGACAAGCGTGAAGAAGATATTGCTATAAGGATGATATGAGATGAGGAGGAGGAGAGAAAAGGGAGCTCTCAGCAAGTGATAAGGTGGAGTCTGTTCTTTCTTCATAGGAAAGAAAAAGTAGAGCCAATGAGGATGCAAATGAGGTGCCAATGAAACCTGGGACTTCTTGGTGCTTAGACTGGTAAGAAGAGGTAGCAGAGGCTTCTCCATAATCTAGTCCTGGTCCATGGAACTAAACAAATATTTACATATCTACTCACTCAAGGCACACAAAGCAGGAGTTCTTTTTTTTTTTTTTTAAGTGAGGCAATTGGGGTTAAGTGACTTGCCCAAGGTCACACAGCTAGTAAGTGTTAATTGTCTGAGGCCGGATTTGAACTCAGGTCCTCCTGAATCCAGGGCCGGTGCTCTATCTGCTGCGCCACCTAGCTGCCCCAAAGCAGGAGTTCTTAATCTTTTTTGGTCATAGACCCCTTTTGGCAGTCTGGTGAAAACTATGGACCCCTTCTCAGAATGATGTTTTTTAAATAATTAAAAGAAATTATAAACTTCAGGTAGAGATTAGTGGAAATAAAGATGTAACATTTTCCCATACGAGGTCATAGACCTCCTGAAATCTATCCATGGATCCTTTTGGGGGTCTATGAACCCTGGGTTAACGGTAGGACAATGGTAGTTGAGCAACAGTGAATAAGGTCTGCTACTCCTTTCCTCTTAGAAGGCTCACATAGAAGGTGGCTAAAGAAGCAAGAATATTACAGATAAAGTGTCTCAATGCAAGGGGAGATAATGAGTTGTAGGAGAGAGTGCTTTACCTCCTCTTTTGGTATGAGCCCCTGCTACTTTGCCTTCTGACATGTTCTCTGGGGAGGAATGTAAAGAATACTGGAAGTCCTAACTTGGAACTCTCACAGGCTTATGAGAAAGTACTTTATGCATTCTCTTCAAAAAAGAAACATGTGGCCAGAGGTGGCTCACTAGCACTTCAGCTCAAAAGTCACAGGCTAAGAGCTTCAGCACAAGGAATGGAGAATATGAGCAGGCTCCCTAGTCTTCCCTCCTCTATCTCTGTAATTTCTCTGCCAGCGTTCTACCAAGCCAGTCCTTTCTCTATGATGGTTGGTATTTCTGCCAGTGGCTATGCTGAAAGACTACAATGTGACCACAAGAAGACCATATGAGTTGGTCACCTTTCCATGTAGACAGATGGATTAAAACTTTGAGAGGTTTTTTTTTTTTAAACTTTCATTTTTGGGGAGAAGAATTTTTCTTTTTTCTTTTTTAAACTAATTACCACCAGATCTCCCGCTGATGTCATCCAGGAAAACTAAACAGAACATAAATCATTTCTGTAAGGGGACCTTAGTTTTATAAATATTTGGAATAGTCAAGATGAAGGGAGTTACAGTTAGATTAAGAAAAGAGCAATTTATATAATTAAAGGTAAACAGAAGTCATCTGTCAAAAAATCGGTTTTAAAGTGCTACAAAAAAATCAAGGAATCTTCCTCACATTTTTTCAGATAGAAAATATTAACTCTAAATATGAATGTAAATAAATATTAAACACTGCTATGGAGTTCTTAAAGGACTATGTAGTGGGTTATTAAATCTTTAGCTCAATGATATGGACTGGACATTGAGTCTTGCTTTTGTCAAGGTCAGGCTGCCTTAAATCCTTGTGAGGTTTTGTGTTTTTTTTTAAATCAAAAGTGACTGACTAAAATTGAGTTCAGCTTTTAAAAATTCAAGTGCCCAAGATGGTCCCAGGATTGGCCAGCCACTCTAATTTCAGGTAGATAAGAATTTTAGGGAGTAGGTAAAATTTTATTTAACATGCTATTATTGATGCTTTAAAAAAGTGATTAGAGTAAATATGTACCTGACTCATTCATGAGCCTGCACACACAGGTAGAGATATAAAAACCCTATCTTAACATGCTTGATCAGATCAGGATGTAAAAAATGCTGCATTATCTCTAAACTGACTTAAAACGAAACTCTACTGTTATAGATGTGGAGACACTATTTTTCATTGATATAAAGTAAGTAAAATGTTCATTTTGTAGAAGTAAAATGTTGAGGCTATACAGTACGGTTATGAATGTGATGAGGTTGGGGGAGTGATTTTCTAATTTGGAGGGACACCTGAGAGGGTAAATCTGAGAGATACTTATATATTTTATTCTTTTTGCTCTAAGTCAACTTGGAAGGCAACGTGGCATAAAACAGCAAATAAAATTGTACATGTTCCAAAATGTAGTGGGCATAGAGGTGGGGTGGAGAGAAAGAAACATAGCTATTGAGAGAGGGTTTTATGACTGTTGGTATATGGTACTTAAACTGTAGTCAAATTGCTGGATTCCTGGGAATTCAGGAATTACTGGGCAAACTCTCAAGGGAGTCCACATATAGCTATACACAGAATGAGAACTATGAATCACAATTTGCTGTATAAATTATCATGGTGAAGCTTTTCAACTGGTATACATTGGTTCACAATATAATTCACAATTCTTTATACTCTTTAAACAATATGTCATCCTTTCCTATCTACTAAATCAAATTACCTAACCAAAATTTGAAAACACCACATTATCTCAGTATTGGAAACCACAAAAGTATTCTGAAAGTCATCATGGGACTAAGGAATCTCTTTGGATTCATCTAGTCCAAATCCAACCAATGCAGGAATTCTTTCAATAATATTATGATATAGTCGTTCATTTTCTTCTGGAACATTTTCAGTGATGGGAAACTCAATATTTCCCAAAGTAATTCATTCCATTTTTGTACAGTTCTAATCATTATCAAATTCTTCCTTACACTGAGCCAAAATCTGCCTCCCTATAACTTCTATCAGTTGGTACTATTTTTGCCCTCTGGAGCTGCAGATAAGAAATTAAATCTCTTCAATATGATAAGCAATGTGATGTAATGGAAAGAATACTGGTTTGAGACTAAGATGATTTGGGTTTAAGGTCTATTAAAGTAAGTGCCTATGTGACCCTGGCCAAATATGTGAGCTCAAATTTTCTTATCTGAAAAATGAGAATAAAATACTTTCAATGCTGTGAGGAGATAAACATCAATATGCTATGTCAATCTAACCAACTATAATGATAAACCTTCAAATATTTGAAGACAGCCATCCCCCTTCACATGGGGGATAGCAGACCTGGGTTCAAGTTTGCTGGCTGGGTGATGGGTGAGTCACAACCTCTCAGGGCTCTAGGGAGCTCTTTTAAGAATCTAATTGCTGACAAAGATGGGTAGGAGTTTCCTCACCCATGACTTCCCTACAGGATTGGAATTACAGCTCCCCAGCCCTTTCTTCCCTGGCTTGTTTCTATCCTCTTCAACCATTTCCTTATATGCTATTGTTTCCAATCCTCCACCATCCTGGTTCCCTTTCTCTGGATGCTCTTTTATCAATATGCAAATACACAAAGGGCTCCTCAGACCTGGGATTTCCACCCAGATGGTGACAACAAACTTATCACTTAGGGAAATTCTGTAGGCACTGAAGTTAAATTACTTTAACCCAGGGTCATAAAGCTAGTAAATGTCAGAGGACTTCTGAATCCAGGCCTTCCTGACTTAAAGTCCAGTACTTTCCACCATTCTGCTACCTCTCTTCGATCTGGCAAGGTCCCTTTTAAAATGTGGCAAGGTGGAGCTGAACAAATAAGTTCAGATATAACCTGACGAGTGCAGGGCACAGTGACGTTAATTTCCTTGAGGTGGATGCTGTACTTCTATTGATATTGAATGAGACCATATCAGTTGGGTTGGGTTTTTTTTTTGGCATCTGCATCACCCTGGAGGCCCAAAGGAAGCTTAGAATCAAGTAAAACTCCTTAGTTTTGTTTGTTTGTTTAAACTTGAACTGCTATAAGAAAGATCTTTTCTCTTTCTTTTTCTTTACTAAACTTGAAATTTGGAGCACCAAGATGGGATTTTCCATTTATATTTAATAAATCTCACCAGAGGCAGCTAGGTGGTGCAGTGGATACAGCACTGGCCCTGAAGTTGGGAGGACCCGAGTTCAAATTTCATGTCAGACACTTACTAGCTGTGTGACTCTGGACAAGTCACTTAACCCCAATCACCTGAAACATCCGGGGGCCATCTCCAATTCTCCTAGTATCTATCTTGCCACTGGACCCAGATGGCTCTGGAGGAGAGTGAGGCTGGTGACTTTGTACAACCTTCCCTCACTTAAATCCAATCCAGTGCAAGTCATGACATCACCCTGATGTCACAGTCCTCTTACAGAATGAAGAACAAACAACAATTAAATATCATCTTGTTGATTCAGGCCCATAATTCTTGTTAGTTTTATAATTTTCTATCTTGATTTTTATCTATCACAGGGCTTCTTAAACCTTTTTCACTTGTAATCCCTTTTTACCAGAGAAATTTTTATGCAACCCTGGCTGTATAGGCACATAATATATATATATATATATATATATATATATATATATATATATATATATATATATATATATATAATCCTTTATGGTTGCCAAATTTTTTGCAACCCTCCATTCAGTTATATGACCCCATATGGGGTCATGACCCGCAGTTTAAGGAGCTTTGCTCTGTAAAACTATTCTCTGCTCTCCCCCCAGCTTTATGTTATCTGCAAATTGATAAGCATGCCATCTATGTTTCCAAAGTTACCAACAAAGATATGATGACAGGCCCCTGTATTAAAGACTGCATCTAGGTTGATTTGTCTAATAGTCAACACTCTTCAGGTGGTATGAATTCACATGACTGGGTTATATTAAATAACGTGCTAGAATTCAAATTACACTATGCCCATGGCATACCACTTATTTACCATCTACACTATTAAAAATTGCAGGTTTGTTTAATTTGATGTGATCTTAGCTCATTTATGTAAGCTCCATATAGCATTATTATATCAAAGTACAATATTTTCATTTAGACTATCTGTGAGATGGCAAGGGTCTCAAGATTATATGTTATTTAGAATTTATCATTCTAAAGAAGAGATTTCATGTCTATCAGGAAAGCAGTGTTTGAATGGGCTGGTGGCCATAAGCTCACTATGTTGAATCAGATATTATAGGTATTCACTGGAATGGGATGGTATATGAGAGACAGCATGTTGTAGCAGATAAAGGGCTAGCCTCAGTCAAGAAAATCTGGGTTCAAGTCCTACATCTGACATACTAGATGTGTGACCATAGCCAAGTCACTTAACTTCTCTGTGCCCCAGGTGACCAAGGCTGTAAATTACAAATGAACTGTTGATCAGCATCAGTGGAGTTCCTGAAAACCAACAAAACCACAGGACAGAAAAATGACGATGACAACAACAAAATAATGTGTGTGCACATGTATTTGTTATATAGATTGTGGCAAAAATCAACTGATTATCTTATGTCCATCAAAGATCAATACATCAGGGATAGATTATGTGACATTTCTGTTCTCAACAGAATGGATTATTTATGAAACTCTTTTCATTAGGGAATTCTTGAATTCTTCTGTACTATTGATGATTATTTCCTTGGTGTTATTCTTTTTTCTGTCCTTAGCCAGGAGGCAGCATGAGTGCCAGGTTTGGAATTAAAGAGCATCGGTCTGAATTTGAATGTTATTTTAACTGTGTAACAAGCTACTTACCTCCACAGTAATCTTGCCTCCTCCTCTGTTAAATGAATGGACTAGATCATTGTTCCTCAAACTTTTTCTTTTTCTTTTCTTTTTTTTTTTGCAAATGGCCTAGTATGATTCTTTTGTTTGAGGAATTGGGGCACACTATAGGACAGTTGGGAGACTCATGCATGTATGACTGCAAGTGGAAATTCCATACAATTCAAAGCACACTTAGTGAGACTCTGGGCAGTGTGCCAAGGCTCACCTTTTGAGAACCACTGAACTAGATGATGCTTTAGCTCTAAATCTATGCTCCAACGCTACTGATATGAGGCTTTTTTTTTATCCTCCTGATGAAAACTACACAGCTAGAGGCAAAAGAGATCAAAGTGGAATTAAAAAATGAAAAAATAGATATTGGTAAATAAGTGGTTAGAAGATTGATCTTAGTGACATCCAATATTTTTAATCTGTCTGAATTTTTTTCTAGTTTCTGTTTTGTCTCAGATCAGTGAAATAACGCCACAGTTTCAAAACAACTTTATAGCACTCAGGTTAGTTAGATGTTAAGAATTTAAGGACATGCTCAGTTGATATGTCAGATAGTTATGCAGATATACTTTTTTTTTCCTTTAAAAAATGTATTTGTGGGGGCAGCTAGCTAGGTGGTGCAGTGGATAAAGCATCGGCCCTGGATTCAAGAGGACCTGAATTCAAATCCAGCCTCGGACACTTTACACTTACTAGCTGTGTGACCCTGGGCAAGTCACTTAACCCTCACTGCTCCCCCCCCTCCAAAGTATTTGTTATGGGGTTGGGAAAGGAAGAGGAACACACTAAAATAAATGTGATATAAAACCAAAACATATGAATAAAAATTTAAAAATATAAAGATATGTTTGTCTGAAAAGATTTATATTTTAAATCACCCCAAATATTAATTTTGATATTTATTCTCTATAGAAAGATATGACCACTGCCAGAGCAAACATGATTGTTAATAGAAAATTTGTACTTTTCTATGTAAAAATGTAGGCCTATTTTAATAACGCCCTCCCCCCCAAATTAGGCAGAAGACAAAATATTAAAAGTGAATACAGTGGGGCAGCTAGGTGGCGCATTGGATAGAACACTGGCCCTGGAATCAGGAGTACCTGAGTTCAAATCTGGCCTCAGACACTTAACAATTACTAGCTGTGTGACCCTGGGCAAGTCACGAACCCCAATTGCCTCTCTCTCTCTCTCTCTCACACACACACACACACACACACACACACACACACACACACACACACACACACACACAAAGTGAATACAGTAATGTGATAGGTGTGGGTGGCCTAGTTGTTTTAGGCCAACCCTCAAGGAGTTTCTGAATCTTAGTAGCTTCTTGGGTTAAAAAGATTGACTTTACCATTTCATTCAAGGCATGAGAATAAGTTGGCCAACTTATTCATAGCAACCAAACTCAAAAGAAACTGGCTTAGAAAAAAAACTACTAGAATATAAATTTGTTGAGGGTAGGGACCTTGGAGGTGTTTCCATTTGTCCCATTCATCCAGCATATAGCACAGTTAGTGTTTAATAAATTTCTGTTGCATTGAATTGAGGACAAAGATATCAATCTAGATTCAATAGACTAAATATGCTGATTGACAATCCCCTGAGAGATACTATCTTTTATATATGTATAGTGCATATATTGGTCCTTTCTATGCACACATTTTAGTCCTTCATCACCTCTTGCCTAAATTATTTCAGCAACCTCCTAGAGGCTGTAGTCCATCTTATAGTCTGATGTCAAAGTATTTTCCTCAAGCATAAATCTGACCCTGTTCAATAAACTCCAGTGGCTTCCCATCACCCTTATAATTAAATATAAACTCTGTTGTTTTTTTTTAAACCCTACATAACCTGGCCCTACCTACCTTTCTAGCATCACTGGATATTATTCACCATTCCACACTACATGATCCAGCCAAACCAGCCTTCTCTCTGTTCTTCACACAACTATACATTTCCACTCCTTTGCACTAGCCATCCCACATACAAGCTGTGGAATGTACTCGATTTCCACATGAATAGGGGTTGTTTCATTCTTTGTATCATCAGCATCTAGTACAATGTCTGGCACAAAACAGGCACTTAATAAATGCGTGTTGGTTGACTGAAATTATGTTGATGATGTTCTATCCATATATAATAAAATCCCATTATAATGCATTCTAATTATTTTCTGAGAAGTTATTAATACAATAACAGCAGGTCTTAAAACTGGAATACAGCCAATGTCCAACTTTTTTGTGATGACTTAGCTAATGAAAAGAAGTGCTTAAAATCCAGTAGAGAAGGGACTATGAGTATGAGTATGTGTATGTGTATATGCATGTGTATGTGTGTGTATATGTGTACGCGCATGTGTATTGTGTATATGTGTATGTATGTGTGCATGTGCGTGTGTGTAGGTGGTTTGTATAATTATGCAGGGCTTATTTTCTAAACTCGGCCTATATGAAAGACTGGAAACTTGGGCTGTTTCAGGTTAGGAGGTATTCTCACAACCCTGGAAACTCCACAGGGCACATATCATCAGCTCTATTTCAACAGGTTAAATTAGCATGCCTTTCCAGGGCTCTTCCAAGGATTCCAACGAGGTGTTCTCATTCTAAGACAAGTGCTCTTGTGGGGCAGCTAGGTGGCGCAGTGGATAGAGCACTGGCCCTGGAGTCAGGAGTACCTGAGTTCAAATCTGGCCTCAGATACTTAACAATAACTAGCTGTGTGACCCTGGGCAAGTCACTTAACCCCAATTGCCTCACTAAAAAATAAAAACAAAAACAAAAACAAAAACAAAAGACAAGTGCTCTTGGAGAGCAACACAGAAGAATACAGAGAGCTCAGCTGAAGGGGCCCTTTCCCCTCCACACCTAAGCTGCAAAGAACTCCTCAAACAGTGTGGGATTCAGAAGCCCTGGGCATGCTCTTCAGTGTGCTCCAGATCAGGTGTGTGCCTGGGGGAAGCCACCATCTCTCTATGATTGTGTATCCTCATGAGTGAAATGATGGAGTCGGACAAAACCATTCCAAAGGTCCTTTTGAGCTTTCAAATGGCACCATTCTAGCCTCTATCGTCTCTTTTTTTACCCTCTTACCCCACTTTTCTGCTCTGTTGAACAGAATGGGATGAGTAATCCTCTTATTGCTGTAATGTTGACTGTTGAAGATAGTCGAAGTGTATCTCAAAAAATCATTGAGAGAAGTGAGACAAGAAAAGGAGGAACACCTCTTTAATAAAAAATTCTAATTTATCCTTAACTTTCACAATATTATTTCTACTTCTACTTCCTCTCTTTTTGTTGTTGTTGATATCATTTCTATTTAGTCTCACTTGCCTGTAGTCTGGCAGACACTGGAATGAAAAGGCATTTTTAATCAAAACACAATTTTTATGTCCTTCATCCCTATACCCTCTAGTACATAAGCAAGATGAACACATTTCTTTCTCTTTCTTAGCTGGGGGACAGGAATGGAGAGATGTGGATTGTAGGATCAGTTTGGTCCTAGGGAGGGGCTTTGCTAATGAGAAACAATGCTAATACCAGCATGAAGTGAGGAACCAATGGAATGGGAAAATAATACAACTTCATATTTCTTTATGTTGGATATTTACAGTGTGGTTTCACTGCTTGACCTAAAATATGGTCTCAGAATTCCTTGGATATCCACGTTCAAATATAAGTGCAAAACACGTTCCAAAGCCAAACATAAATGAATATTTATTCATGTTATTCATTTAACAAATTAATACCCTCCATTTAAATGCATAGCTGACAATAAATTGTATTTTAGAGATGAGTTAAGGCAGGGAGCCAAAGATATCTAGCTAAAGCCAAAATTATGACATGGCAATAAAATTCCTTAATATTTTGGGAAGAAATTAAAACCCATTATTTCACAAGATTAGGACATAAAATAAAGTCTTACTAACATAGAAAATGGAAACTAGGACTAGAAAAATTACTACAATTTGAGCATTATAAAATATTTGGTGATGTAAAGTTTTAGGTGAACAAACAGATTTTAGAGTCAGGAAGCTCTAGGTTCCAGTCCTATTTCTGACATATACTGGCTCAATAACCCCAGGGATCACAGGATCATAGACTCAGCAAGTTTCTGGGTCACAGTTTCCTCATTTGTAAAATGAGAGGAATGCCATAAATAGCTTTTGAGGTTCCTTCCAACTAGAAATTTATGATACTATGGACTATGTAATTCCATTAAATTGGTGAGTTCCTTGAGGGCAGAAGATATATTCTGCCTTTCTTTTTATCTCTACTGCTTAGCCCAGGGCCTGGCACACAGTAGGCACTTAATAAATTCTGGTTGACTACTATGAAGATGTTTAACTGCTAAATCCCTTAGAGGTCCTTTAGTCCAATAACCCTAATTTTCCTGATAAGGAAACTGAGGCAGAGGAGCTAAGTGACTAGCCAGAGATTATATATGTAGGAAGGTACAGAGCCAGGGCAAGTCATTTAACCTCTCAATGCCCTCTACAATTGTTTAAAAGACCATAAATTATGGCAGAATCGCCTGATCTATAATGGAAAGGCAGCTTCCATACTGGGAATTCTTCTCATTTATGAAATTAGAGGACTAGATTTTTAAAAATCATTCAATAAGTATCAGAACTCGACCTTTGCAAACATCCTACTGTGTTGTTCCACTGGATCATGGAAGTGACCCATGATGTTTGAAGGCTATGTCAGCAGAGCTCTGTGTAGGATTTTCTGATGTATATATGTATATTCAGTTTAGTTTCTAAATTCCAGGTGCCCCCTCATCAAATTACTACTGTATATCTTGAACTAGATATCCATAGACACCTCAAATTCAACATGTCCAAAATAATTCATTATCTTTTCCCTCAAATGTAGCAAGGGGTGTTGTGGTGAATTTGCAGTTTATAAATCCTTTTTATTCTATCAAATAATCTACCAAGATTACACTTATCCAAAAGTAGACACTCTTCTGAATTTCTCTTTTTTGATGACAGAACCTTCCTTTCAACCTCCCAGATTTGAAACCTCAGTGTTATACTCTAGCTGACCTTCTCTCACTCCACATGTAATATAAATTCTCAGATCTTGCTATTCCTACTTCATATCCTCATTCCCTTGTGTCCATCCCCATCTTACTACCAATATGGACACTACCTTAGTTTGGACACTCATAACCCCTTAACTCAACAATTATAATGGCTTTCTTTCTTTCTTTCCTTTTTTTTTTCTTGGGCAGGCCAATGAGGGTTAAGTGACTTGCCCAGGGTCACATAGCTAGTAAGTGTCAAGTGTCTGAGGCTGGATTTAAATTCGGGTCCTCCTGAATCCACTTTATCCACTGCACCACCTAGCTGCCCCTATAATGGCTTTCTAATTGAGCTCTCTTCAAGTCTCTCCCAACTCCAATCCAGATGCTAAAATGATTATCCTAGAGTACAGATCTGACTATATCAATTCTCAACTCAAATTCCAGTGCTTCCTGCTGCCTTTAGAATAAAATATAAATTCCTTTGTTTGGCTTTTTTTTTTAAGTGAGGCAATTGGGGTTAAGTGACTTGTCCAGGGTCACACAGCTAGTGAGTGTTAAGTGTCTGAGGCTGGATTTGAACCCTGACTCCAGGGTCGGTGCTCTATCCACTGTGCCACCTAGCTGCCCCTTTTGTTTGGCTTTTAAATCCCTTCACAATCTGGTCCTAACTTACCTTTACAGCCTCCTTATATATTATCTCCCTTCTCAAACTCTATGTTCTAATCAAATGGGCCTATTTGCTGTTCCTTACATGTGGCACTCCATATCCTGTTTCCACACCTTCGTACTGGACATCTCCCTTCTGCCTCAAAGAAATTCTTTGCTTCAAGTTGTAGCTCAGATACCAGCTAAATGAAGCTTTTTCTGATTCCCCCAAATGCTAGTGCCCTCTCACCCTAAGCTATCCCAATGAAGGTTAAGTGACTTGACCAGGGTCACACAGCTAGTAAGTGTCAAGTGTCTGAGGTCGAATTTGAACTCAGGTCCTCCGGAATCCAGGGCCAGTGCTTTATCTGTTGTGCCACCTAGCTGCCCCCCATATTTTTTTGTATTTATTCTGTATTATACATATGCTTGTTGTTTTCTCCAATAGAATGTAAGGAGGCAGGGACTATTTCACTTTTTCCTAACATGGTGCTTGTTGATTGACTGATTACCAAGTTGAAAACACTTGGAGCACAAGTACAGTGATAGATAGTCTATAAGTCTCTTGTTTGAGAACTAAGTTCATTAAGGCTGAATAGAATGATGAATTTTTTGCCATAACAATTCTTTATGGTTTTTTGTTGTTGTTGTTTTTTGGTGGGGCAATGAGGGTTAAGTGACTTGCCCAGGGTCACACAACTAGTAAGTGTCAAGTGTCTGAGACCTCATTTGAACACAGGTCCTCCTGAATCAAAGGCCAGCACTTTATCCACTGCACCACCTAGCTGCCTGCCCCACCCCTCATAAGAATTCTTTTTTTTTTTTAGTGAGGTAATTGGGGTTAAGTGACTTCAGGGTCACATAGCTAGTAAGTGTTAAGTGTCTGAGACTGGATTTGAACCCAGGTACTACTGATTCCAAGGCCAGTGCTTTATCCACTGTGCCACCTAGCTGCCCCGCCCATAACAATTCTTAAAGATTAACTATCTACTAAGTCACCAGAGCCTCCATCTTGTATCAGTGGAGGAAATATTCACATCAATGAAATCAGAGAACCCTGTAGTACTGATATTATTGGAGAAAGAATGATATTTCTAGAAGTCCATTCAAGAAGATAGTACTATAAATGCTCTGCTCTTGAAGAAATTCATCCCTTTTCTAAATTATTTTAATTAAGATGTGTCATAAATTCACATCTTTCTCTTGTGCCATCAGATATGTTACATAATTTCTATTGCATGATTTGGCAGAATTTTTCTGTTTTGTCTGAATTATTTAATATATACACACTCATAAGCAATTTGCAGTTAAAGGTATCATATTTAAACATTATAAAAAATATAAACACCATAACAAACAACTTCAGAATTTGTCGGTGCCTACTTTTGGATAAGTGTAATCTTGTTAGATTATCTGATAGAATAAAAAGGACTTATAAACTGCAAATTCACCACAACACTCCTTCCTATATACACTGGAATTTGTTATAAGGTGGGTTTATTCTGGGTCTTGGCCATCAACACTGAGACACATTGAAGTACCCCAGAAACCTCCCACTAAGATGGTTTTACCCAGACTGTAGGTCTCTCCACAGGAGTGCAAGGCTGTGATGTAATTTTGTTTCTAAATATTAGAGTTGAATATTCAGTTGACAATATGAGTTTCTTACACAGCTGACAGACAATTAAAGGCTACCTAGCACTTAGGTGATGCAAATTCTTGGAAAATATTGCCAAAGCATTAAATTAAACTGCATTTTCTTGTTTTACCACTTAAACCGCCAAGATGAAATGCTAGGATGTTAGGTCAGCCTGTCAATGTGAGAAAGAAGAAAAAGGAGGGAGGTGGTGGTCTCACAGATAAGAACTAAATGTTCTCACCCAAGGCAACTCCTGTTAGATTAGCAAATGAAAGTGAATTTAATCTTGCCAAGATGGGAACAGCCACTAAAAAGGTTCTAAATGAGAGCTAGTCTAGAAGGGTAACTTATGTTAGAAGATAGAACTAGGGTTGCTAAGAAATCGAGTAGAATGAAAAGCAGCCAACTTTAGCAAAAGCTGTTCCTACTATGTGTTCTTGCCAATCAACTCAAGATCTCTGCCAAATCAATGTCATGTTTAATTTATTCACATTCACTTCTATTGAAAACACCCTTAGAACAATTGCAATAATTAAAATGTGGTCTGTGTTTTGTTATTTTGACATACTTTCTTGTGTCCTGCATTTTTTCAAAACATTCCTATCAGCAACAAACTAATCTCTTGTTATTTGAGGGGGTAATTGTAAACTTTGTTTATATTCTTTGCTGGCAAGAGATTTTTGCGTATAGGTTTGGGTTTTTTTGAACTTGAGCCAGTTTAATTATTAAATCCCCAAATGCTGCTAAAAATGAACTAATCAAAAAGCAAAAGTTATTCATTGTTCTACAAGTGGTGCTTTAGTAAAACAAATCAACATGTACACGAGCAAATAAAAGTACCTTTAGTCACAAAAACAATTATTTTACTGAAAGAGAAATGAGGCAATTACTAGTGATAAAAAAGAAAATTGTAGCCACTTAGCTAGTTTAACTTTTGATATTTTTATTAGTCATTGCAAAATCAAATAACACAGAAATTGGCATTGATATGGTACCTTTTTGGGTTTTTTTCTTTAGAAAAATGTGGATAGAAAATTTTAATTGACTGTTAATAGCATGACAATCTGTGAACAGTAAAAGAATACCACTGTCAGTCAGGGCTACATACTGCAAAGCTGTAATAATGATTCAGTCCATGTATTTGTATCCCCCGCTCCTAGCACGGGGCCTGGCACACTACAGGTGTTTAATAATGCATGCTTGTTGACTGCTTCAGCAATATTATGGGGCACATAAAAAACCTCCAAACTTTTACTCTCCACACGTACCCAGATCTTATAATTTGCATGCATATTGTACACATGCTGTTGCAACAGATGCCAGCATTAAGCTTCATACCTGTGTTTTATTGATATAGTGAATATCTATCTTGTGGTCACCCCTGCTTCTGCTCTTTCCAAGGAGACATAATCAGTCTGTCTTCAGAAGGGGGCTAGGGAGGGACATGTTCTCATAATTACTGGGCTAATTCTAGATGCAATACATACTATCGGGATATTACGTAAATCAGTACCTCACTCTTTCCAATGCAGCTGCTAAAGATACACATGCACCACTCTACCCCTAACTGGACCCCACTCCAATTTAAATAGCAGGTTCCAAAGTAACAGTCTGTCCATTTCATAGGCAAGAGCATTATTTACCTATAGATGCTGCCGGCTTAGAAAAGGTTTTGTCTCAAATATATGACACGCCCATTAAAGGCTTTGGCTTTCTAAAGACTTTTCCAACACTACTGAAGAAAGGTACCCTCTATTATACAGTCTGTAGAAAAGGGAGCTGCTTTCAGATGCTGAAATCATTCTTAGAGTCGATTTTTTAAAGTTCCCAAAGGTCATACACAAAAAAAGGCACCGAGGACACTATTCCTCATCCAGAGAATGAGTGATTACCGCACCAAATTAGTATTTTATAAAGTATTCTATAAAATCCTAAGTGAAATAGTTTGTTGGTATACCTATTTACTCCAAATAAAAGGCAGATCTAAAGACGGCCTACTGATTTAGGTTCTTTTTCTTTTCAGTTGGTCAGCCAGTCAATAAACATTTATTAAACACTATCTGCATGGCACCGTGTGAAATACTGAGGATACAAAGAAGGGCAGAAGACAGTCCCTGCTCTCAAAAAGCTCAAAGTCTCAGCATCAAGGACAACTTGATAAAAGATAGCAGTGTAAGAAAATTATGAATAATGGGGTTTGGGGGAGACCCAGGGAACCCCACCCCCCTACTCAGGGCCTGGCTGGTTTCTCATAGCCAGCCCAGGGTCAGTAGAGTTGGACATCAGACTGACTCAAACACTCAGTAGACAATAGAGATTAAAACCACCCCTACCTGAAAGCCTTTTCCCCTCAGAGGGTCTGGACTCTGGACTCTGACCTCAGCACTTACTGCTCATTTTAATATGGACCACCCTCAAGTCCAGTAAACCAAAAGATTTGAATGACGCTAGCCAATTAGCTTTGAGCACTGTAGAAGGGTTGCCTCTCCTTCAAACAGCGGGAAATTTATGCTCTCTCATGATCTCTCTTGGCTGGGATGCTGGAGGAGGTAGCTACTTGGCCCTCCTCTCTTCTCTATCTAGGTATGTAGGGATTCTGAATTCTGGAGCCATGTGCTCTCTCTTTACTAACATTTAATATGCTTTAATAAATGCTTAATGCCCCAAACTGGTACAGTAGCCTCTAGTTTATAAGTAGCAATATATCAGAAACCCCAGCTAAGATCCCCAATGACTTAGAACAGAGTCAGGCATCCCTTCAATATTTCAAACAACAGAGCAGTAATGATCTAAAGTAACATGGAAAATCCGATGTTACAATGCCTTTAAAATGGGAGCTTCAAGTTCTCTAAGGCAATGAAAGAGTTATTGAATTATTTGGGAATAACAATGTCTACCTCAAGGTGGCATGAAACACTTGTAACAATTTTGTTAAACCAATAATAATCTCGTAAAACTACTCTGATCTGTGACTTTGTATGTTTTTTTTTTAAATGAAGGCACTGATGTCATTGCCTTTGGTGATCTCTTTTTAATTTGCAAGGACAGGTCACAAGATGCATATGACACGAATGGACCATTAATGCACCAAACGTCACTGTGCAAAGCCAGTGAATTAACACATCTAAGAATGCACGGGGATGCCATGCTACAAACACTTTGAATACTGTTTTCCTAGGTGAACAAAGCACTATCTGGTGTTAAAACAGACATTTTCATGATATCTCCCTTCACAAATGCAACCCTGTTCACATTACATAGCTGCAAGAGAGGGGAAACTGCTTTCTAATCCAGAAATGAATTTGAATGTGGAAACATTACATCTAGCGTAGAGAATCTTTTAATTGCTTTAGGAAAATTTTACTTCACATTCAAAAACGGAGCAGTTATGGACATCAAGAAAGGATGTTGCCAAAGCCAAGTGTAAAGAAGTCTTGCTGTGTGCTATTAACTTCATAACCTTCCAATTGTGTTCTTTCCTTTCCCTTTTTCCTTTTCTATTCCCAACAAAGATCTTTATGTCATTGTCTTGGCATATTTTAGCATGCCTTGTCCCATGGTTTTCAGATGCTGCATGATTTTTTCCTTCCATTCTTTCCAAGTTTGCATGCAAATATTTGCACTCTCTCTCCAAGTGTATATTTTTGCTCTGCAAATGCCCAGGGCAAAAATGGATAGAATATCTCTGATTGAAAAGGTCATGCAAAGGAAGTTGAGATTCCTACACTGTTTTTTGTTGTTGGGTTTTTTTTTAATGGTGCATTTCCATTTTTATATTTATTGGCACTAAAAGTTTTCATTCCATTTGGTTTAGAAAAACTGCAAATGTTTATTATTTTATCTAAACTCTATCTATAATCAAATCATTTAACAAAAAAATCTAACCTCTAATCAGCTGACAAAATGCCGATTGACCTTATTGTAAGAGGAAGTTATAGTCTACCTCACAACAAATTTAAATGATACAATGCTTTGTAGCACAGTAAGTGCTTGATAAATAATCTGTTTTCTACAGAGAAGGGAATAAGCATTTACTGAACACCCATCACATGCTAGGCACTGTGCTAAACACTTTACAAATATCTCATTTGATCCTCACAACAACTCTGGAAGGTAGGTGCTATTATTAGCCCCCCTTTTACAATTGAGGAAACTGAGGCAAAGAGAGGTTAAGTAACTTTCCCAGGGTTACACAGTTAGTATTTGAACTCAGGTCTTCCTGACCTGACCTGACTTCCTGACTCCAGGTCCAGTGATCTATCCACTGTGTCATCTAGTTGCCTAGTGAAAATATCCCACCAATTACAAACCTGAAAAAAGTTCTCAGTAAATATGGAATTTTGAGCATAATTTTCTATTTTTAGAGTTAAGTGATTATTATAAAAACTGGTATAAAGTATCTTTCCCCTGAATTTCTTTTTGTACCCCATCGAATTTCCCAGAAATTTTATATGCATCATTAGGGTCTAGAAGAATGATTTCAGAACAATGAACTTCCAATTTTGACAAAACTTTTGAGCTTTACCGAATCAACAACACTTCAGCATATGTGAGGGCAGCAAATGTTTTACATATCTATGGATTTGCTTGACAAACTGAACTACCACCTACCAATAGGCTTCCCATTCTGGCAGAATCATATCTCCTTTGTTTTCAAACTAAAGAAATACACCTCACTACTTTGATTCAATAAACAGATATATCTTATGGGGGTTTCCTAGAATTCAAACAACATCATTTTGAATTAATGGTGAAGTATATGTATGTCAGGGAAACATTCAAATACAATGCTTAAATTTAGCTTCCTGCTCAATTATGTACCAGGAAAAAAAAAGTAGTAATAAATAATTCATCATTACGACCAGCAGGAAACAGCAATAGCTACTCTATGCTTATACAGGAATCATGACAAAAACATCTGCATAGAGTTCATGGATAGCTAGGGGTTTTAGACATTCAACTATTTTTTGTTAGAGAATATTGATTTCTCTGCAGCTGCTCTGACATTAACACTGTTGGAATATCTTCACCTCTTTCAGTCTACTGCTTCTTCCCTTCCTGTGAACAGCTGCAATAATTTGTTTTTTCTTTGACAAGCAATCGAATACAAATCTTCTCTTACTTTCAGGAACAATTTCCTGTTTTGTTTTGTTTTGAACCACTGGTTGAATGGGAAAGTTAGGATTCCTCTTCCCTTAGAAACTCTCTGGAGGGATATATCATACTTAGTTTATACAGCCATTCAACTGGGGCCACCCATTGTATCCATTATTATTGAACTTTTGGTTTTGGCCTAAATTTGGAGAATGGGGCTAGATGTAGTTGTCCTAGGTGTGGAACTTAACTCCTAAAGAAATGACTTTATTATTCAGTTGTTTCTGACACTCTGTGACCCCATTTGGGTGTTTTTTGTTTTTGCAAAGATACTGGAGCGGTTTGCCAATTCCTTCTCCAGTTCATTTTACAGATGAGGAAACTAAGGCAAACAGGGTTAAGTGACTGTCCAGGGTCACACAGCTAGTAAGTGTCTAAGGCCAGATTTGAACTCAGGAAGATGAGTTTTCTTGACGCTAGACCCAGTACTCTATCCACTGTGTCACTTAGCTGCCTGTAAAGAAATGATATCATGCATATAATATACTAGAATTTTATGTCTGATGGCAACTATACTGAAATATCTATATAATCTACATGTTACTATGGGGGGTGTGGGTATGGGGGGAGAAACTAGGGCAGCTAGCTCTGGGGGCAAGAAGCCTACACAGATTACACAGCCTTTAGGAATACATGAAATTCTTCCCTTGGAGTTTGCCAACAGGCAGGAAACAAAAGTGGGGGAAAAGTAGAAATTTTGGGCTAGTTGTTATGTTGGCCCATAGTACATCCCTATAGAATGGATAAATTCCAAAGGGCAACCATGTGGGCTAAGGAAAAGGCTGTCCCTATTGGAAAGAAGGTTTAGGGTTTAAACAAAGAAGGGTAAACCAGAGGCCAGGTTGGGTCAGGAGCTAGAGCTTCTCAGAATATAAATACAAGGGATAAGAAGGAAGTGGGAAAGCTGTGGACTAGGAAGAGTGATTTCAAAATAGAAGTCTGCACTAGATCAGAAGCATGCTAATAGAATAATCCATGAAATAGCTTTCCAATACTATTGTCCTCTTCAAAGTTTTGACCTTATATGGCAGAATGTGTTTCCTACCCCAGTTTTGCAGGTCTGTCGAGAATAGTCAGAGGCAAAGTCTGCTAGGCCTTCTGACCCAGATGTGCCAGATTACTGTATTTTGATTACTATTTGGGCAATATAGGATTTATGGGATACTTCTTCACTCATGGTCAGAATACCAAGTCCATAAAATTTCCTGAGCCCTGAGGTGACAATGGTCAAGACCTATACTACCGAGGGGCCTGGCAGTTTGATTTTGAGGGTAAGGAAGAGATACACCATGATTAATATGAGCAGGCATACGCATGGGTGTCTACCTGTTCTGTTGGAACCCCAGGGACAGTCAGGAGAACTGGGATGGACCTGGTAAGCCACAAGCTACAGTGTCTTATCACATGCTACGCAAGATATTTCTTGTGAGAGAATGTTGGAAGATCTCCACAATTTTAGTTATGACCAAAGAAAGGCAGGACTTGACATATACACATAGTCAGCTAGGCAGGAATCGAGATATTATGCACATGGCAAGATACAAATGGGCAAGTTGATAGCCTTGTCTACCTGGTTGATTTCATCATGGGTATATACTTCTGAGACTTTCAAGGACTGATCAACAAAAGACAGGCATCATCTATGTCATAGCTTGACTTGGGTTCTGGAAGGAATGTGTTTTCTACTATGGTCCTTCACTGCTGCCAGAGTGGTGAATCTACTGCTGAGCTAGCTCAGATCTTTAAGGGATAGCAAAGGTGTCTTGCAGAACTTCTTAAAGAACTACTTCAGATAATTCTATAGAGATCTCCCTATTTCCCATGAAGTAGGGTATGGTCCAATGGGCAGCTAATACTGCCCTCAATACCATTAAGGGCAGCCTGGCCAGGCCCATGGAGACTCCTAGGGGCTGGATTTCACAAACAATTTGCACTAGTTCAGAAATTTTGAAAGCCCCAAAAGAAAGTATGGATGATTCATAGTGTTGTTCAAAGAAAGGGCAACTGCTTCCAACCAATGCCAGACCACTGCATTTTCTCCACAGGAATAAAAGGCCTCTGAAGTGTAGCAAGTTCTATAGAAGTCTACTCCAATGATTACTAAAGTTCAGATGTCTGTAGCCCCCTGCTGGAGGGACAGCAAGGTAGAAAGAAGTCCTAGCATTGTCTGAGTGTCAAGAATGGAGAAAGGAGCTTGAAGGAAGGGCATTAGAAAACACAAATTCACCCTAATAACTAAAAAAATGCCCACATGTCCCCCATCCTTAAATACAAACAATCAAGATCATTTGATTTTACTGTTCCTGCGAGTTATTGACCTCTATTTCTCCTCTTTTGTGCTTCTACAATTGGTGGCTTCATTTCTCCTCTTACTTTCTTCTAACACTCTGCCATTTGGCCTGAAATCCCATCATTCAACGGAAATTGCTTTCTCCAAAGTTACCACTGACTTCTCAGTTGCAAAATCTAATGGCCTGTTCTTGATCCTCAATCTTCTTGATCTCTCTGCAGCATGTGGCATTGCTGACTAACTTCCCCTCTTGTATACTATGTCATGGCTAAGTTTTTATAATTCTGTTCTCTCTTTGCTTTTTTCCTTTGAGTCTGACAAGTCCCTCTCAGTCTTTTTTTGCTGTATATTTATCCTCTGACACTGCTACCACTCTAGTGCAGGTCCACATTACCATTGCCTGCATTACTGCAAGAGCATCCTGATGGGTTGGCCTGCCTCAGGTCTTTCTCCATTCCAATCCATCCTCGATCCAGTCACTAAAGTGATTTTTCTAAAGACCAGTTCTGATCATGTCATTCCACTTCTCCCTTCCTCCCCCCCCACCCCCATGGCTACCTATCACCTCCAAGATTAAATATAAAATCAGCTGTTTGGTATTCAAAGGCTTTCTGAATTTCAGTCCCTCCTATGTTTCCAATCCTCTTATATCTTATTTCTCCCTATCTTCACCATGTATTCTGTGATCCAGTGACACTGGCCTCCTTGCTGTGTCTCAAAAAGACACTCCATCTCCAGATCCCAAGCATTTTTACTGACCACTTCTCACATGTGGAATAATCTTCCTTCTTATCTTCACCATTTGGCCCCTTTCAAATCCCAGCTAAAATCTTATCTTTTATGATATTTTTGTGATCTCCCTTAATGCTAGTGCCTTCTGCCTTTAGATTATATCCAATTTATCTTATAAATATCTTGTTCATACATAGTTCTTTTCATTTTGCCTGCCCTTCTCTTTTCAACTAAACTCCTTTAAAAAGTAATCCACAATTAGGATTCCTACCTCTCACCACAAAATTAGTGGCAGACAGGACAAAAGTTAGACAGGGATTGCAGCTGAACGCAGACTTCATTAAAAAAACAAAAACCAAAAAAACAAATTTTTGGGAAAAGCATGGCCTTTATTCAGAAAAATACAATAAGCACAAATTTTATCTAGTCTTATTAGGAATGTTCTAAGCATTGGACTAGCAAGTCCTGCCCCCACAAAAGACAAAGTATGTAATGCAATGCTGCATTAACAGAGGTAGAATATTCAGAATAGAGGAGGTTAGGCGTTCTAATTAGATAACATATGCAACACTGTATTAAGGTCTCTGTACCATATTCTAGCAACAATAAAAATTCATCTCTATTATTGCACTTTTAGGTTTATAATGTACTTTCTCAACAATTCTGTATAGCAGGTAGAATAAATTTTATAATTCCCATTTTTCAGATGAAGAGACTGAGTCTCATAACAGTGAAGTAACTTGCCCAAGGTTACACAGGAAGGTCTCTTGACTCTATGGCCAGTAGTGTTCTTTCCACTATTTTATGCTGCCTTGTCATTAACAAGCTGGAGTGTGTCCAAAAGATTAGAAAGGAGAAAAGATGTAAAACCATGCCACACAAAGATTGATAAAACTGGGATATTTACCCTAGGGGAAAAAAAAACCTCAAAAAGGATGTGACAGCTATTTTCAAATACTTAAAGAGCTGTCACAGAGAAGAGAGACTACAGATTTGTAGACTTACAGATTTGTAGAACTAGAAGGAACCTTAGATGTCATCTGGTACAAGCCCCACATTTTATAGATAAGGGGATTAAGGCCTAGAGAGGTTAAATAGTTTGCTTAAGGCCATCCTTTTTTTTGTTTGCCTTCACAGGGCAGAAATAAGAATAATGAGTAGAAGTGGTAGTGAGGCAGATTTCATCTCAAAACACTTCCTAACAATTAGTGTGATCCAAAGGTAGGTGTTCTAGGGCAGCTAGGTGGTACAGTGGAAAGAGCTCATCTTCCTGAGTTCAAATCTGGCCCTAGACATTTAGTTGTGTGACCCTGGGCAAGTCACTCTACCCTGTTTGCTTCAGTTCCTCAGAAGGAACTGGCAAATCACTCTAATATTTTTACCAAGTAAACCTCAGATGTGTTTATAAAGAGTCAGACACAACTGAAATGACCAAACAACAAAGGTAGAATAGGTTGCCTCGGCAGGCAGTGAATTCCCTATCACTGGAGGTATTGAAGTACAAGCTGTATGACCACTTATTAAAGATGTTGTAGAGGAGAGTCTAGCTCAGGTGTGGATGAGACTGGCTGAGGTAATTATGAAATGAAAGTCTATGAATCCCTGATTCTAAGATACAGAGGAGGAAGTCACAATTATCATTATAGCTGCTGTGAGGCAGCCACAGTAGTTCTGTTAATCCAATGAGGGGTAATTGTAAAGCGTTATCAGAGATTTCTACAGCTTCATAAAACACTACATTTACATTTGGGTCTAAATTTGTAAGACCAAGCAATTTCTGTAAGGTATGAAAGGCTGAAGGTGCCTCAAGAGACCAATCAGAAAGTCAAAGGAGCATCTCTGGGTGCTTTATTGGTTCTGCTCATTTAACAAGGAATAACTGTAGAAAGTTTCTGAGACCTCTATGGTGCCATAAAACACTGCATTAAATACAATACTCTTTTGCAGGGAAAGGCTGTAGAGGGCTCTCTAAGTTTGCATGGCAAAATAGATGGGAAGGCATAAGCCATTAAAAGCAATGAACCCAGCATCTGAACAACACCTTCATTTTCTTTCTCTCATTCTAGTATAAGTAATTTTTGCACAATTATATATAATTAAATGCCTCCAGCTTTTCAACCAGAATCAAATTGTAAACTATATACATTATAAATTATGTATTATAACAGTGTTTTCCAAACTGTATTCTGTTGACCACTGGTGTTCTTTCCACACAATATGGAGAGATTATAGAAGAATTTTATGCTAGTAATATTTTCCTCTTCTAAAATGCTTAAAAAATGAAATTATATACACCAAATACTTTTAGTGAACAATTTCTCAGTATTAATATATGTTTGATTTCCTCTATCTGGCTCCAAAATTTTCTTGGTCCCTTTATTTTTACTTTGTTCCTCCTCCCTTGCCTTATTTTCAGAAGCATTTCATATTTTAGACATGTGGACCAGTATTTAGGAAATGTACAAATGTATTTTAAACTTCAATGTGTTGTGACTACATTGACTTGGCAAATTTTATGCTCAGATAGATCTGTAATTTAATCCATTTGGCAACTTCCTCCACAGATATAGTTTGAATCTCATCCATACCTGCCCATTCTATGCTACTCTTGACCGTACACTGCCATGTGCCTGGAAATTTCCCCATTTTTTCCTAATATTTTGACCATATCAGTGAAGCACTTGAGCTGTCCACCTGTCATCATTCCTTACTTTTGTCATTTTCACAAGTGAAATTCAATAAAAGGTAGCCTGAAGCATGTTTTCTCTGAGTTTATTAGTTTATTAACAGGGCATATACCTGTTAATAAAGGAGGTCTAATGGCTTGCCTCAGTTTAGCGAAAAGACAAATAATTGAAGATGCAACTCCTTTTTATAGGCATAGACAAAAAAAACAGCAAAGGTGAGGATCATACAAATGGTAATGGGTCTGGCAGCATCATGGGGGTGAGGGAAACATGATTGGTTACATTAAGGGAAATGTTTTGTACACACCTGTGGTACTAAGACCACCCCTTTCTGTCTTAAAAGAATGCTTTATGGATTTATGGGACCCAGATGCATCTTGAGACCATCCATAATGGACAAGGGATAGCAGACTCACTGGCACCTGGGGATGAGATAAGACACTTTTAAATGGGCAAGGATAAAGTTAAGAAGGGGCAAGGTCAACTTGTCCACTCAAAGATAGCACACAGATCTCATAAAGTTTCTTAGGAACTGAAGTTATGAGGGATAACAAGTTTCCTTGGCACAAGGTAATTTGCAGGTGGTGCTGGGATAACAGTTGCCTTAAAGTGTTTTATGAGCGTATTGAACTTCTAAATGTAGCTCAGAGTTTTTTCTTGAACTAAAAGTAATCAATAGGGAAAATAAACTTTGGCATCTAACTGTGAGAGAGGAAGACTGAACTTTTGAACTCATGAGCTTGACTTAGACAAAGAAAAAGCTTAGGTTATATAGAATACAGAATAAGGTTACAGAAAAGGATCAATTACAGAGTGAAATCAATTTATAAAATACAAAATCAATGTTTGCATTTCTCATCATGCAGCTAGAAAGTTTCATATAGAGTCAATTTAATGTTTTAACTGTGCCCATACCCCTTAATCACTGCAAGCAATTGAGGAAACTTTATGACATGGATTGTGAGTAAGCTTACTTCCTGAACTTTAGGTACCCTGACTGTAGGAACAATAAACTTTATTGTCACCATTTACAATCCTATGCCTCTCTTCTGAATAAGAGCCCTTCTCTACCTGTGAAATGAGATCTACAAAGGAACCTTCACATCAAAATTCTAATTATGAGGCATCTGGGTGGTGCAGTGGATAGAAAGCTGGGTTGGAGTCAGGAAGACCTGTGTTCAAATCTGGCCTCAGGCACTTATTACCTATGTGACCCTGGGCAACTTCCTTAATCTCTGTGCCTCAGTTTCCTCATATGTAAACAGGGATAATAGCACCCATCTCACAGGGTTGTGGTGAGGCTCTAAAGAGAGAGTATTTGTGAAGCACTTAGCATGGTGACTGGCTCATAACAGGTGCTATATAAATGCTTATTTCCTTCCCCTCCATTCCTTCCCTGATTAATTAGAATCTAGGGGCTGATTTAGTCTACAGGCTTTCTATACTTCATACTCCTCAGGTTCTACAGCCAAACAAAACAAAACAAAAACCCCTACTTTGTGCTCTTCTAATCTCTGTGAATCAGAACCTCCGAAGCTAGGCAAAAACCTCCTTCCTGCTATCTCTTCCCATACTCTCCTTCCTAACCAGTTCAATTCCCAAGTTCATTTGGCCCCAGGTCCATTATCCCTCTGGAAATTCAACCTATATCCATTGTTGTTGTTGTTTGTCCTTCATTCCTGAAGAGGACCATGACATCAACATTGGGAGGTGATGTCATGACTGGGAGTGAACAGGGTTTAAGTGAGTAAGGGCTGTGCAAAGTTACCAGCCTCTCTCCTCCAGAGTCATCTGGATCCAGTGGCAAGAAAAGGAAGGGAGGAAGAAGAGAGAAGAAAGAAAGGACAGTCAAGTCAAGTCAAGTCAAATCAGTTTGGAAGGGGAAGGCCCTCAGGGTTTCTGTCTGAAATAGAAACAGTTACTATTTGTACTCATTCCAGCCATTAAGAAGCCAAAAAATGGCCAATCAGGCTTGGGCTGGGACCCATGGTTGGCCAATCCATGGGGGTCAAAGTGACTTGGGGTTAAGGTGGGGTCCTCAAAAAAAATCAGGGCCACAAACCTCCAGTCCCTTGAAAGGTTACAAATTGCCCTTTATGACTTAAGTGGATTGATCCTGAGTGAAGTGAGCAGAATCAGGAAAACATGGTCCACAGTAACAGCAACATTTTGCTGTGATCAACTGTGAATGACTTAGCTCTTCTCAGTGTGATAAAATAATGGGACTTGGCATCACCTATGGGTCCCACCTGATTGATTTAGTATTGTTTGAATTGGATGAGAATGAGAAACTAAGTACCTACTTAAGGAAGATTGAATGGGGACCATACCTGTCTGGCCCTGAGTGACTGTTGCTGTACTACTGAAGTCACCAAGAGACCACTCTCAACCAATCAGCTTTAAGGACCTCCCCTTTGGGGGAGGGAGAGAGGAAAGAAGAAGTGAATGCTGGCTCAGAGAAGAACTTTTTTTGTGTGTGTGTGAGGAAGAGGACTGTGGTGGCAGATGAAGAAGGCGGGGGGGGGGGGGGGGGGCTTCTTAGTCTTGGTGGTGAAAAATTTCACCTGGGCTGCTAGGAAAGGAAATTGTTTTCTCTCTCTCTGGCTATACGGAATTAGATCTAAGCTAGGATTTCCATGCTATAAGGAATCTGTTTTCAATCTCTCTCTCTTCACTAACTTATAATATATATTTTAATAAATCTTTAAAAGCCTAAACACTTGCTGAATTTATCAGTGATTTTAGCCAGTTTCCCCCCAAGAACAGGGGCGGGGGGAGTGTGAGAGTGTGTGTGTGTGTGTGTGTGTGTGTGTGTGTGTGTATGTGAGATTAAAACCCACAACTTAGATTTTAAACAACGCATCAGCAATACAAAGATCCAAGACAATTCCAGAGGACTCATGATGGAAAATGCTCTCCACATCCAGAAAAAGAACTATGGAGTCTGAATGCAGATTGAATCATACCATTTCTACTTTTTTTAAAAATTATGTTCTGATTCTTTTTTTCACATTAATGCAGAAATATGTTTAATGTGATTGTACATATATAACCTATTTCAGATTGCTTTCTGTCTTGGGGAGGGGGGAAGGGAGGGAGGGAGAAAAATTTGAAACTCAAAATTTTATAACAACAAATGTTGAATGATCCAAGACAATTCCAAAGAACTCAAGATGGAAAATGTTCTCCACATCCAGAAAAAAGAACTGTGGATTCTGAATGCAGATTGAACCATACTGTTTCAACTTTTGTCTTTGTTTTTTTCTTTTTTGAAGGTTTTTCTTTTTGTTCTGATTCTTCTTTCACAACATGACTTATGCAGAAATATGTTTACTGTGATTTTGCACATATAACCTATATTGGATTGCTTTCTTTCTTGGGGAGGGGGAAGGGAAGGGAGAGAGGGGAAAAAATTTGGAAAACAAATGTTGAAAACTATATTTACATGTAACTGGAAAATAATAAAATACTATTAAGATTGAAAAAAAAATGCCCTTTACCCTAATCTCTTGCTTTATATTCTGGAACACACAGAAGAAGAGCTTTCTCCTAAAGACATTATCTCTTGTCACAACCAGTTTGGCTATTCTGTTTCTCCCTTTTCCTACTCCCCACCTCCAATTAGGTGGAGTCAGCATTACCATGTCCAGATTCTTTTCTGCTGCCATCATCCAACAATCTCTTTTCTTTTAAAGATCTCACCTAATTTTATCATCAATTCCAGGTTCTTACTTTCATCTAATGATCTCAAGGTCATTCTCCCTCCTTCTTCAATGAACTTCAATAAAGGCTCAGCTTTTCTCTCTGTCCTAATTGGATTTCTTTGGGAAGGTAGACTCCCAAGCACTTTATATTGTCTGCAGTTATTTTAAGTGGAATTTTTCTATCTCTTCCTGCTGGGTTTTGTTGGTCATATATAGAAATGCTGATGATTTATGTGGGTTTATTTTATAACCTGCAACTTTGTTGAAGTTTTTAATTGTTTCAACTAGGTTTTTGGTTTGTTCTCTAAGTATACCACCATATCATCTACACAGAGTAATAGTTTTGTTTCTTCATTGCCTATTTTTATTCCTCCAATTAATTTTCTTGTCTTATTGCTATGGCTAGCATTTCTAATACAATAGTGAATAACAGTGGTGATAATGGACATCTTTGCTTCACCACTGATCTTACAGGGGAGAATTCTAGTTTATCCTAGGTTTTGGATGGATAATACTTATCACTTTAAGAAAGGATCCATTTGTTTTTATGCTTTCTAGCATTTTTTTTTTTTGCGGGACAATGGGGGTTAAGTGACTTGCCCAGGGTCACACAGCTAGTAAGTGTTAAGTGTCTGAGGCTGGATTTGAACTCAGGTACTCCTGAATCCAGGGCCAGCGCTTTAACCACTGCGCCATCTAGCTGCCCCTTCTAGCATTTTTAATAGGAATGGGTGTTGTATTTTATGAAAGACTTTTCTGGCATCTATTGAGATAATCATATAATTTTTGTTATTAATATGGTCAATTATGCTTATATTTTTCCTAATATTGAACCAACTCTGTATTTCAGATTTAAGTTCCATCTGGTCATAGTGTATGATCGTTGTGATGTAATGTTGTAATTTTCTAGGTAGATTTTATTTACATCTTTTGCATCAGTAGTCATTATGGTCATTGGTTTATAGTTTTTTTTTCTCCCTGTTTTAGGTATCAAAACAATATTTGTGTCATAAAAACAATTTGGTAGAACTACTTGATTACTTATTTTCAAATAGTTTATATAATATTGTAATTAATTGTTCCTCAACTATTTGGTAGAATTCACTTGTAAATCCATTTGGTCCTGGAAATTTTTTCTTTTTCTTTCTTTTTTTTTTTGGTGAGGCAATTGGGGTTAAGTGACTTGCCCAGGGTCACACAATTAGTAAGTTGTCAAGTGTCTGAGGCCGGATTTGAACTCAGGTCCTCCTGACTCCAGGGCCAGTGCTCTATCCACTGTGCCACCTAGCTGCCCCTAAAGAAATTAACAAGTTAAGTAAACCTTTTTTGTTTGTTTGTTTTTTTGTGCAGGGCAATGAGGTTTAAGTGACTTGTCCAGGGCCACACAGCTAGTTAAGTGTCAAGTATCTGAGGCCAGATTTGAACTCAGGTCCTCTTGAATCCAGGGCTCGTGCTTTATCCATTGCACCACCTAGCTGCCTGGGATTTTTTCTTAAGAAGCTCATTGCTAACTTGTTCAATTTCTTTTTCTAATATAGGGTTACTTAGATATTCTATTGCTTCTTCTGTTAATCTGGGTAACATATTTTTGTAAATATTCATCAATTTCACTTAAATTATTAGTTTTATTAGCATATAATTAGGGAAAATAGCTTCTCATAACTGCTTTAATATCATCTTCATTGGTGGTGCATTCACCCTTTTCATGATTGATACTAGTAATTTGGTTTTATTCTTTCTTTTTAAAAATCAAATTAAGCATGGTTTATCTATTTTATTGTTTCCCCCCTCCCCATAAAACCAACTCCTAGTTTTACTTTCTAGTTAAAATTTTTTTCTTTCTTTTCTTTTCTTTTTTTTTTTTTGAAGGGCAATGAGGGTTAAGTGATTTGCCTAGGGTCACACAGCTAGTGTCTGAGTGTCTGAGGCTGGATTTGAACTCAGGTCCTCCTGAATCCAGGGCCAGTGCTTTATCCACTGCACCACCTAGTTAAAAATTTTTTTTTAATTTTCAATTTTATTAATCTCTCCTTTGATTTTTAGGATTTCCATTTTGGTGTTTAATTGGAGATTTTTAATTTGTTCTTTTTCTAGTTTTTATTTTGTTTTTTTTAGTTGCATGAACAATTCATTTATCTTCACTTTCCCTCCTTTGTTGATATAAACATTTAGAGACATAAATTTCCCCTTAAGTATTGCTTTGGCTACATCTCACAAATTTGCGTGCTATTTCACCCTTGTTATTAACTTTAATGAAATTATTGACTATTTCTATGATTTTTTCTCTAACCACTCACTATAATTTCCAATTAATTTTTAATCCATAGTCCTTTACTAAATATAATTTTTATTGCATTATGGTATAAAAAGGGTGCACTTAATATTTTTGCATTTGTTTGAAAAGTTTTTATGCCTTAATATGTCATCATTTTTGGTGAATGTGCCATGTGCAACTGAGAAAATAAAGCATACTGCTTTCTATTCCCATTCATTTTTCACTAGAGGTCCATCATATCTAATTTTTCTAAAATTCTACTCATTTCCTTAATATCTTTCTTATTTATTTTATGGTTAGATTTATCTAGTTCTGAGAGGGGAAAGTTGAGGTCCCCCACTAGTATTGTCAATTTCTTCCTATAACTAATTAATTTTTTTATTTAAGAACTTGGATGCTCTATCATTTGGTACATATATGTTAAGTATTGATAGTATTTCATTGTCTATGGTACCTTGTAGTAAGATGCTACATTCCTGATTATCTCTTTTAATTAAGTTTGGTTTTGCTTTTGTTTTGTCTGAGATTATAACTGCTATCCCTGCCTTTTTTAACTTTAGCTGAAGCATAATAGATTCTGCTCCAGCCTTTAATTTTAACTGTGTCTCTTTGTTTCAAGTGTGTTTCTTGTAAACAACATGCTGGATTCTGAATTTTAATCTACCCTGCCATCCTTTTCCATTTTATGGGTGAATTTCAGTCACAGTCACACTTATGATTACTGTGTATTTCCCAAAGTCTGTTTTGCTTCTGACCAGTGCCTCCCTTAATCTATTCTTCCTCTGTCATCCTCCTCCTTTTCTCTCATCCACGTTTTCTCCTACTTCCCTGAGATGCAAGCATTACCTACTGCTCTCATTTTCTCATCCAATGTAAAAACTTCCTTGTGTACCTCTGTTATGTGCAATAATTCCTCCATTCTTTCTCTTCCTTCTCCCTTTTCCCAGTGTACTCCTTTCTCACCACTCCATTTTGTTTTTGAGATCACGCTGACATAATCAACTTGTCTCCAGGCCCTCTGTCTATGCAGACTTCTTAGGAATTATAAATATCATCTTCTTATATACAGTTTAACCGTATTGAGTCCTTTATGATTTCTCATTCACATTTACCTTTTTATGCTTCTCTTGAGTCTTATATTTGAAAGTCAAATTTTCTGTTATGCTCTGGTCTTTTAATTAGGAATGCTTGAAAATCCTCTATTTCATTAAATATCTATTCCCCCCTCGAAGGATTATATTGAGTTTTGCTGGGTAGGTAATTCTTGGTTATTATTCTAGCTCTTATCTTCTTTTGAGTTTGTGTCTTGATCTTTGTTGTTACCAAAGTACCTATTAGTCGTCGGTTCTTTTCTTGTTTGTTTTTGTCGTTTCCTCATTTTTTTCTAGCTTATTTCTTGACTTTGAACCTTATATTAAAGTTGTGCTCTGCTCACCTGGGGTTGGGGACACTGTTCCAAGCTTCAGAAGCTTTTGCATTACTGTTTTTAGAGCTAGTTCTAGATGTTTGAAAGTTTTTGGTGCTTCTAAGGTGGTATGATCTGGGTAGAGGTGTGGTCACTGCTTTCTTGTTCTGTGCTTTGACTCAGTTCTGACCCAGTAAGGGCCTCCAATCCCTTGTAGCCACAAGTGCTATTGCTTCTCTGGGCCCATGCTCCTTTGCAACTGCAAGTGTTCCTCTCTACTCTAGAACTGCAACCCAGAAGTGGGTATGGGCAATGGTGTTGCCAAACAGTACCCAATAGTTGCACCCATTGCTAGCATAGGGGTCCCATGCAATCTCTTTCTGACCAATTGTCCAATGCTCTTAGTGTCTCTGGGCTGAGAGCCACCTCCAAGGTCCATAGCTAGTGTTGCTATTATGTGCACTTCTGGCCAGTGCCTACCCTAGAGCTGGAGGATCAATCCAGTAAGCATTTATTAAATACCTTCTATGTATGTATAAATAAAGCAAATGGGATAAAAACCTTCAAATGTAAATAAAAGGAAATCTGAAAACAGGAGCTTATTCTCCCCTTTCCCTGCCTCCACAGAATGGAACAAAGAGCTCAAAACCCAAAATGACATAACCTGAAAACTTGAGCCTAATGTGGTAAAATATGAAAGTTTTTAACAGTCGGTTAGGATAACTGAAAGACGCCAGTTTTTCAAGGACCACCCTTTTGGGGAGGAGATGAACAGTCCGCCTGCTGCGCATGTCAGACTGCCTGCCGGGTACAGTCCGCCTGCTGCGCATGTCAGACTGCCTGCCGGGTACAGTCCGCCTGCTGCGCATGTCAGACTGCCTGCCGGGGTTTTTTGACTTCCGGGGTGGAGAGAACGGGAGTAGGCTTTTTTGCCGGCTTGGCGGGACTCCGGGCGGCGCGGCACAGACGGTCTGACTCACTCCAAAGGTGGCCTAAATCGGTTTGGTGAGTTTTTATAAGGAATATAGACTAAGCCTAGATTTAAGACGATTTGTACTGTATTTCTGTTTTCCTATCCTTCTAATCAACAACACCTTATATACAATAAAGGCTCTATCTAGAAAACCAGAAGCTTCTTCCATTTACTAGTCTGGGAGATGAATTAAGGGAAGGGTTAAGTAGGGGAGATTTATGATCTAATATCCAATTTTAAATCTCACACTAATTATCAATTTTTTTAAAAGGGCATTCATTAAAAATAATTTTTTTGAAGAATTTCTGCAGAAAATAGAAAATGCCGATTTAAGCAGATCTACAAATACCCTAAACTACATAAACACAAGAAAGGCAAATAAATAGAGCTATCAAGGAAAGTATAACTAATGAAAAAATGTACCCCATATCTATAGAAATTAATAATCAGAAAAAGAAAGACACATTTGCAGTTAAAAAATAAAAACAACAATCAAGGGATCAATAAAAGATTTCTTAAGTACAAAGGTGATAAAGATGAAGGTAGAATTTAAAGAAAAAGGAGAACTCATGATAGGGAAGCAGTCCTAAAACATGCACAGATTAAATGCCCACAATTTCCTATATAAGTACATCAATGCATTTGTGCTAGTAAAATACAAAATAGGAGATGACATAAAAGGGTATTGAGGCTGGGAATGGAGGCACATATCTGTAGTACCTTCTAATTGGGAGACTGAGGCTGGTCAATCATATTAGTTAGGTAATTCTGAGCTACAATGGGTCTAAAGTTGATCATGTATCCTCATTAGCCGGGAAAAAAAAAAAAAAAGAGATTTAATTCTATTCCCTTTTTTTTTTTTTGGTGGGGCAATGAGGGTTAAGTGACTTGCCCAGGGTCACACAGCTAGTAAGTGTCAAGTGTCTGAGGCCAGATTTGACCTCAGGTCCTCCTGAATCCAGGGCTGTGCTTTATCCACTGCACCACCTGGCTGCCCTAATACTATTCCAATAAAACTCTAAAGAGCTACATAAAACAAAAAAATTCATTTGGAAGAACAAAATATATAGAATATCAAGGAGAATAACAAAAAGGTAGGAACAGGGGGAATGGCACATCTGGACTGAAACTATATTTTAAAAAGTAGCGATTAGTAGCTAATAGAAAAGTAGATTAATGGAAAAGTCTACCCCAGGAAGAATCAGAAATAATGTAACTCAATAACCAATCGCTCAGTAAACCTGAAAACAAATATTTTTTCTCTCTAAAATTTTATTTCATCATTTTGCATGATGCAATATTCCATTATATTTATATACCACAATTTGTTTAGCAATTCCCAGTTGTCCAAGAAGGGATCTAAGGTATCTCCTTAGATTCTGGTACTTTTTTATCTCTTTCCTGTCCCTTTCTTTTAATCTCTACTTTAGAATCAGGAACTTTGTTTTATTTACAATTATTCCTCTTCTACCCTTCCTCTCCCTATCTTTAAGTTTCCCTGTTTAAAATATTTCTATGTTGAACTATGTTTAACCCTCCTTATTTGTTCATTTATTTATTTATTTATTTATTTGAAGTTTCAAATTCCAAATTCTATCGCTCTCTCATTCCCTCCCTCCCTACCCTTCCCTCTCCCCAACATTGCAAGCAATCAGTATAGGTTATACATGTGCAATTATACAAAACATAAAAAGGCTGAAGAAAAAAAAAAAAGCACAAAATCGCATGCTTCATGCTTCAGTCTTTGTTCAATCAATATCAGTTCTTTTTCTGGAGGTGGATAGTATCATGTTTTAAATCTAAATGTGTGATCACCTTAAATTAGAAGCTTTAGCACCAGTCTTTGCGCATTAAGCATTTATTAACGCATAGTAGGTATTAGTAAAAAGGAAACCACGTGGAGTTCAGAAAGTTAAGAAAAGGCCAAGCAAACTGAGTGTGGAAGCATTTTATAGGTCCGGAGCAGTGGCAGTCCTTACAGACTGCTTCAAGCTGATTGGTTATCGTCATCCAAATCCATTGGTTCACTGGACTTGAAGGTGGGCTCATGTTGAATTCAAAGTCCTCAGCTTCGGAGAACAATACCGTCTTAAGGTGGTTACAATCTAATTAACTTTAAGCAGGCTAATCAGCAAAGTCAGTCACTCTCACTTAATTCAATCAGTTTAGATTAATCTCCAGGTGGGCCTTTGAGTATCTGCCAAATCCCACTATTTTCTCACATTAGTATGCTTCATCATTAGTCCTTTGGGGTTGTCTTAGATCATTGCTTTGCTGAGAGTAGTTGTCATTCACAATTGCTCATAGAGCCATAATGCTGTCAGTGTGCACAATGTTCTCCTGGTCCTGCTCACTTCCCTATACATCAGTTCACATGAATCTTTCCAGCTTTTTCTAAAATCATCCTGCTTGTCATTTCTTACAGCACAATAATATTCCATTACAATCATATACCATAGCTGGTTTAGTCATTCCCCAATTGATGAATATTTCTTTGATTTCAAATTCTTAGCTACCACAAAGAGTTTCTATAAATATTTTTGTACAATTTTTTTTCCTTTTCTTTTTCACAGTTACTATCGTTAACTGTTTCCCTCCATCCTATTCTCTTCCCCACGATATTTACTACATTTTCTATCTTCTTTCATCCTATTCCTCCTCAAAAGGGATTTGCCTCTGACTGCCCCCTCCCCTAGTCTGTCTTCCTTTCTTTTACTACTCCCTCCTTATCTCCTTCCCCTTCTACTTTCCTGCAGGGTTAGATAGATTATTCCACCCAATTGGGTGTGTATGTTAATCCCTCCTTGAGCCAACTCTGATGAGATTAAGGTTTTAGAGCCTATTCTGATGAGTGTAAGGTTTATTTACTGCCCTGCTCCTCCCCTATCTCTCCCCCTATTACATAAACACTTTCCTGTTTTTTTCATGTGGGATTTCAACCCATTCTTCCTCTCTCCCTACCACTCCCCCAGGGCATTCCTCTCACCCCTCAATTTAACCCTAAGGATGTCATCATGGGGCATCTAGGTGACACAGTGGACAAAGCACACACCCTGGACCCAGGAGGACCTGAACCCAAATCCAGCTTCAGACACAAGACACTCACCCACTGCACAGTCCCAGGCATGTCACCCAACTCCAACAACCCCATAAAGAAAGATAAACAAAAAATAAATACTTTATATATATCATCCCTTCATAATCAATTCCCATCTGTGCCCTCTGTCTAAATTTATTTCTATCATCTGTCCTAATACTGAGAAAGTTCTTATGAGTTACAAGTATCATCTTTCTATGTAGGAATGTAAACAGTTTAACCTTTTAACATCCCTCTTAATTTCTTTTTCCTGTATACCTTTTTATACATCTCTAAGGTCTTGTATTTGAAAGTCAAATTTTCTATTTAGTTCAGGTCTTTTTATCACAAATACCTGAAAGTTCTCTTTTTTCATTGAAGTCCCATTCCGGCCCCCCCCCCCCCCCCGGAAAGATTACACTCAGTTTTGCTGGATAGGTGATTCTTGGTTGTAATCCCAATTCCTTAGCTCTCTGGAATATCATATTCCATGCCCTCTGATCCTTTAATGTAGAAGCTGCTAGATATTGTGCTATCCTGACTGTGTCTCCACAGTATTTGAATTGTTTCTTTTTGGCTGCTTGTAATATTTTCTCCTTGACTTGGGATCTTGGAATTTGGCTATAATATTCCTGGGAGTTTTCATTTTGGGATCTCTTTCAGGAGGTGATTGGTGGATTTTTTCAATTTCTATTTTACCTTCTGCTTCTAGAATATCAGGGCAATTTTCCCTGACAATTTCCTGGAAGATGATGTCTAGGCTCTTTCCTTGATCATGGTTTTCAGGTAATCCAATAATTTTCAAATTATCTCTCCTGGATCTATTTTCCAGGTCAGCTGTTTTTCCAGGGAGATATTTCACATTGCTCTTTATTTTTTTATTCATTTGGATTTGCTTTATTGTGTCCTGGTTTCTCATAAAGTCACTAGCTTCTATTTGTTCAATCCTAATTCTTAGGCAACTATTTTCTTCAGAGAGCTTTTGTATCTCCTTCCCCATTTGACTTTTCAAGCTGTTGGCTTTTTTCTCATGACTTTCCTGAATCACTCTCATTTCTCTTTCCACTTTTTTTTTGGGTGGGGCAATAGGGGTTAACTGACATGCCCAGGGTTACACAGCTAGTAAGTGTCAAGTGTCTAAGGCCAGATTTGAACTCAGGTCCTCCTGAATCTAGGGCTGGTGCTTTATCCACTGCACCACCTACCTGCTCCCACTCTTTCCACTTTTTACTCTATCTCTCTTACTTTGTCTTCAAAGTCCTTTTTGAGAAGCCTCTATGGCCTGAGATGAATTCATATTTTTCTTGGAAGCTTTGGATGTATGAGCCCTGATGTTGCTGTCATCTTCTGAGGGTACACCTCAATCTTCCCTGTTGCTAAAGAAACTTTCTATAGTTCTCAACTTTCTCTGCTTGCTCATCTTGCCTGTCTTTTACTTGACTTTTAACTCCCTCTTACAGTGGAGGCCCTACTTTCAAGCTACACTGTCCCAAATTTAAGAGGGTCCCAGGTGTTTTGGTTTAAGGAAGGGCAGGTTCTTCACTGCCTGACCTATTCCCTGGTCTATAGATAACCCCAGGCCAACTTGCTAATTAACCAAACAGCAAAACTTTGTGTGCTGTGGTTGTTTGCTCCCAACCAGCCTGTGCCCCTCACCCACTTAGCCACTACTACTCAAGACTACTTCATGGTTCCCAGCAGGGGTGAAAAATCCAAGTTCTGCCTCAGCACCAGCAGAGACCCCTGTAATCTCGCCCCTGCCAACCAATCAGCCCCCTCACCAGGCTGTGAGATTAGTTCTAGATGACCCTGGTGCTGCAGCTGATTCAGAGGTTACTTTCCCTGGCTTGGCCTGCCTGGGACTGGATCTGTGTCAGCCTAACTGTGGGGATGGGCTTCACTCCTACCCTGGCACAGCAGCCCCATCTTGTCGACCCTCTAAGCCATCTTTGGCTGGAAAATGATCGCAATCCGTTCCTTTGTGGGTTTTGCTGCTCTAGGAATTGTCCTATGGTGTTGTTTGGAGGTTTTTTGGAGCAATCATGTCGTGAGTTCAGAGAGCTTAATGCCTTTCCTCTGCCATCTTTGAAAACAAATATTTCTTTAAAAATAACTCCAATGGAGATAAGAATTTATGACCAAACAAGAGATTGAGAATATTATGAAATGTAAAATGGATTATTTTGATTAAATTTTTTAAAAAAATTTGTACAAACAGAAGCAATGCACACAAAGATTAGGAGGAAAGCAGAAAGCTGGGAAACAAATTTTATAACTAGTGTTTCTGATAAAGGCCTAATTTCTAAAATATAGAGGGAACTAAATCAAATATATAAGAATAAAAGTCTTTCCCCAATTGAGAAATGGTCAAAGGATAGGAAATAGGCAGTTTTCAGATGAAGAAATCAAAGCTATCTATTACCATAAGAAAAAATGCTCTATATCACTATTTATTAGAGAAATAGAAATTAAAACAACTCTGAGGTGCCACCTCACACCTATTAGATTGGCTAATATGACAAAAAAGGAAAATCAATACGACCACTAGATCTGAATCTCAAAGAGATCATAAAAAAGGGAAAGGGATTCATTTTTACTAAACTATTTCTAGTAGCTCTCTTTATGGTAGCAAAGAAAACTGGAAACTGATACAATCAGGGAATGGCTGAACAAGTAGTATATGAATGCAATGGAATCCTATTGTGCTACAAGAAATGATGAGCAGTCAAATTTCAGAAAAGCCTGGAAAGACTTAATTGGACTGATTATGAGTGAAGTGAGCAGAACCAGGAGAACATTGTACACAGAAACAACAACATCATATGATGATTAGCTGTACTAGACTTAATTCTTCTCAGCAATACAATGATTCAAGACAATTCCAAAGGACCCATGATAGAAAATGTTCTCCACATGCAGAAAAAGCACTGTGTAACGTGAATTAAGATTGAACCATACTATTTTTACTTTTGGGTTTTTTTTTCCTTTTGTTCTGATTCTTCTTTCACAACATGACTAATGTAGAAATATACTTAATGTGACTGTACATATATGACCTATATCAGATTGTTTGCTGTCTTGCGGGTGGGGGGGAGAAGGGAGGGAGGGAGAAGAATTTGGAACTCAAAATCTTATAAAAATGAATGTTGAAAATTATCTTTACGTGTAATTGGAAAAAAAAATACTATAAAGAATGAAAAAAAAGGGGCAGCTAGGTGGCACAGTGGATAGAGCACTGACCTTGGATTCAGGAAGACCTGAGTTCAAATCCAGCCTCCGACACTTGACACTTAACTAGCTATGTGACCCTGGGCAAGTCACTTAACCCTCATTGCCCTGCAAAAAAAAAAAAAAAGAATGAAAAAACCCCCTCCCTATTTGATAAGAGAAGCTGAGAAAACCGGAAAACATCTTAAATTACATTCCATAATAAATTCAAAATAGATACATAGGCTGGCTTTTTTGTTGACTTGGTAAATTTTTTTTTTTTTGGGTGTAGATCTGGAGTAGAAGAAACCACTGACTATGGTTTCTTTGGTGGGACAATGAAGGTTAAGTGACTTGCCCAGGGTCACACAGCTAGTAAGTGTCAAGTGTCTGAGGCTGGATTTGAACTCAGGTACTCCTGACTCCAGGGCTGGTGCTCTATCCACTGTGCCACTTATCTGCCCCCTTCTCTCTCTCTTTTAAAAAAATTCTTTGTTATAAAATATGGCTCTTTTGGAGGAGTTTGTGTGTGTGTGTGTGTGTGTGTGTGTGTGTGTGTGTGTGTGTGTGTATAGAGATATGGAGGGAAAGATAGTTGATGAATAAAAACTATCTCAAAATCTATCTTTTTTTTTTTTGCTGGGCAATGAGGGTTAAGTGACTTGCCCAGGGTCACACAGCTAGTTAAGTGTCAAGTGTCTGAGGCCGGATTTGAACTCAGGGACTTCTGAATCCAGGGCTGGTGCTTTACCCACTGTGCCACCTAGCTGCCCCCAAAATCTATCTTAAAATGTAGGTCTGACTATGTTGGTATCCCCTTCCTCCATGAGCTCCAGGGGATTCCTATGATCTCCAGGATCCACTCTAAATTCCTCTGGTATTTAAAGTTCTTTATAAGCTGGTCCCTTCCTAATTTTCTAAAGCTGTCCTCGCAGTTCTTTAAATGCTATACCACACTTCCCATTTCTGTCCTTTATGCCTGGAATGCTCTCCTTCCTCATCTCTATGTTTACCTGGTTTTCTTCAACTCAGTTCAAATACTACCTTCTGCAGGAGACCTTTCCCAGTTCTACCAGATGTCAAAGCTCTCTATGTTTTGTATGCACACACACACACACATATGTATATTTTACATATAGTCTCCCCCATTAGATTGGTTTTGCCTTTTTTTTACGATCTACAGTGCTTAGTACAGATGGCTGGCACAAAGCAAGGACTTACATGCTTATTGACTATTGTCTGTCCTTGAGGAGCTTACTCTGGAAAGAAAGATAAAAACTTCTACACAAATGTAATAAGGGCAGCTAGGTGGTGCAGTGGATAAAGCACTGGCCCTGGATTCAGGAGGACCTGAGCTCAAATCTGGCCTTAGACACTTGACACTTACTAGCTATGTAACCCTGGGCAAGTCACTTAACCCTCATTGCCCCCCCCCCAAAAAGGAAAAGTAAAGAAAAGAAATAAATGTAATAAGCAAACAACATCTTAAAATATATAAAGGATCACTCTGGCTAGAAAAATGTTGAACAGAAGTGTGAAATGCAATGAAAGAACAACTGGGGAAAGGACAGTTCTAAAAACACCAGATAAATGAGGGCATTAGGGAGAATATGACAATGTGCATGTTTTATTATCAAAGGACCATGACATTAAGTTTGTGTGTTTGTGTGTCTCTTTTATTAGACATCAGGAAAAACCCTAAAGGACCAGCTACCACTTCCCAAATGCATAACTGATTGCTGAACTTAGAGGAAAAAAGAAATCAATCTTATTTATCCCTTCTCCAAAAGAGCTAAGTATTGCCACTCCTGGGAATTCAGAAAAATTTCACAGCCTGAGACCCTTGATTCTTCTACAGCTCAATGATTCCCAACTGTAATTGTGTGACATCTCAAGGCAACTTTAATAATATCAAGAAATGATTTTATGTTCTTTAAATTTTTTCAAGAAAATATTAATACATGCAAAAATTTAATTGTACACATAAATATATACTTTTGGGAGTGAGGCAAAGAAAGCACACTGGCTTTTGAGTCAAATGACCTGGGTTCTGTTCCCACCTCCACGACATCTGGCAAGTCACTGAACCTCTAGCCTTTAGTTTGCTCATCTGTAAAATGAGGGACTTGGAACAGATGACTTCTGACATCCCTGCCAACTTCTAGATCTATGAATTGTTGCTTTTGTTGTGGTAAATCATCTACTACATGTAATCTTAAAGAATGCCACAAAGAGAATTCTTTCATAAAGACAGATAATTTCAAGTCATTCAGATAATGGATTGTTTTTTCCTGCTTTCAAAATCAGAAAATGAACTGGTTTGTTGTACCTGAAAATACAGTACTTCTTTATAACAGTTTTCTATACTTTGATACTTTTCTCTTGAACTTGAAATCTAAACACTTTTTTACATGTAATGTCTTATAATGAATTTGCCCCTCAATACATATAATGATCCAACTTGCTGTGTCATGGACCCAAAGACATATTAGCATTACAATGATATGCAGCTTTGTTGTTAGAGAATAATAAAGATGCCAACTTTTCCCCTTTTCATGAATCCCCTTGATATGTATATAAACCACTTTCAGAAAGATTTTATGAAGGAAGCATATGGGTTGGTAATTGTTCATATCTCTGAATAACTTTTTTCCCCTAAGATGGGGCAGTGGTCATGATCTTCTCCATCCTTCCCCTCTCTCAGCAAATGTGCCAAAGGATCATTAAGAGCCTTTTAAATAGTGTTACCTACAGTGCAGGTTTTATTTGTGTAGACTCATCAGGTCCTTCTGCTCTTCTCAATCTTACCTTCCTAAGAGCTATTTCTACTTCCACACATGGCATATACAACCAATCTGCTCCATTTTCAGTCTTTTTGTTATCTCTCTGACTTGTTTCATCTGCAAACACTTTCCAGATAGTCAGATTTGGCTGGATCTCATCCTAAGCTTTCTCTGAGCTAATTTTCTCCTGAATTGCTTTTTTACTATTATGTGAGGGGACACAGCTCAAAATCTTCCATTTTCCTCATTTGCTGATTTTGCAGATAAATTTAGGCTGTAAATGGGTATAAATTGATGCTGCCCTTGCCTACCACATCTCTTTTCCTAGCAAGATTAAGAGTGTGCCATTTAAGGTGGCTTTTAGGCTTTTTCATACTTTCCTATGGCAACCATTTTACATTAGTAAGTTTCTTCAGGAAACATTAATGTCCTAAGTCAATGTCTTTAAGATAGCAATAATAAAATCTGCTATGTTTATATAATACTTTAAGGTTTACAAAACATTTTACATACATTAGCTCATTTAGTCCCTATGTAATCCCTTATCTCCATTTTAGAGATGAGCAAATAGTCCCCAAGAAGCTAAATTGCTTTCACAAGGTCACACAGCCAATAAGTATTGAATGGGGGGGCGGCTAGGTGGCGCAGTGGATAAAGCACCAGTCCTGGATTCAGGAGGACCCGAGTTCAAATCCGGCCTCAGACACTTGACACTTACTAGCTGTGTGACCCTGGGCAAGTCACTTAACCTCCATTGCCCCACAAAAAAAAAAAAAAGTATTGAATGGAGGGGTCAACCCAGGTCCTCTGACTCCAAATCCAGAACTCTTTCAATTGTATCACGTGACTCCATCCATCCCTTTCCATTTTCAGAGTTGACAGTTTGTTTAAACAAGCCAAGGTGGCATCTACTGAAATACCACAAAGCTTCTTCTATCCTTTTTTACTCTTTGATATTTCGAACTTTACTCTGTTCATGATCTGATTTGTATATAGAGAGCTGATTCTAAAATAACTATATCTGTAATGAGTCTGTTAGGAGATTCCTAATATGGTAATTACAGATGGCTATCTAATTTATCTCCAAGCTCTTTGAAAGGAGACCATAACAATGATCCCCAATCCCTTAACACAATTTTAACTCCAACATGAAGATTAGGTCTCTTTAAAGGGAGCAGCAACGGACGATGTGACTGGATGGAGGGCTGACTTTGTGCTGTTACAGAGTGGGCCCATCTCAGTTGAAAATTAAGTAGTCCCTTAAAGAGCATTAGCAGTCTCCGAAAGGAGTCCATAATAGACTTGGCATAGCGCTTGGAATGTAGAAGTGGGTAATTTTGCTTCTTTGCCAACACCAAAGGGCTAGGGAAAAATGCATGCATGCATATATACATATATAGATACATAGCCATACACACATATAAGTATGTATATAAAATCTAGCAAGGGGTAAGGTAATTTTTTGCCAGTCTTGTGAGTCACCTGGCTAGACTAGTAGTAGTGGAAAAGATATATGGAAAGCACACAAGACTCTTGTTCCCTTTCGGGCTCCCAGCCAGGCCTGTGGTCCAATCTCTTTATGGGTTTGGATCTGTGCCAGGCCAGAGGCTACATCTCATTCTCCCCATTGCCTGCCAGGCTAGTGGCCTGAACATACAGTATCTCTCCTTCTTCCTGGGCACCTAGCCAGGAGGCTAAATCTCTTCTCCCTTTTCTTCATAAACAGATGGGAAGGCAGGTGGCCACTCGGGGCCTACTGCACAGCCAAGCCTCCTCCCCTCCAGGAGAGCAGCTCTACTGACATGCCTTGCTTTACACTTCCTCCATTCATTCTCCCTCACCTGGGTGACTCCAAAATTTTAGACTATGCATATGGCATTAGGCTGTAGGAAAGAGATGGTATAGTCTAATCCTTTGCTCTATGAATGCTCTACAAATGTTTCTCTGTCTTTAGGGTCACTGTTAAAAAGCGATATTTTTAATTTATGAAAGTCAAATTAGGTCTATTTACATGTCTATGTTGAGCTAGACATTCCTCCATAAACTCGTTTGCTTGATTAGTTCTTACTAAATATCTCTTTCTCTTCAAGGAAGAAATTAAATTCCTCTAGTAGTCTGTTAATTCAGAAGCTGTTAAAGATTTAAAAACTGCATCGGGGCAGCTAGGTGGCACAATGGAGAGAGCACCGGCCCTGGATTCAAAAGGACCTGAGTTCAAATCTGGCCTCAGACCCTTGAGGTCTGTGTGACTCTGGGCAAGTCACTTATCCCCAGTTGCCTCACCAGAAAAAAAAAATTAAAACCTGCATCAATATTAAAACAACACAATGATGGTCTTGAAGCCATGTGATTCTTAACACTTCTGCCTCCTTTCTTGCCATACTTCCCTTGCAGAAGTTCAAGGGGTCTCTTTCTCTCTCTACATAGATGCATATGTTTGTGTATACACATTGTTGTACAGTAATTTTTCAATCATGTCCAACTCTTTTGTGACCCCATTTGGGGTTTTCTTGGCAAAAATACCGGAGTAGTGGGGCAACTAGATAGCGAAGTGGATAAAGCACTGGCCCTGGATTCAGGAGGAACTGAGTTCAAATCCAGCCTCAGACACTTAATACTTACTAGCTGTGTGACCCTGGGCAAGTCACTTAACCCCCATTATCTCACCAAAAAAACTCCCCCAAAAAACAAAGGTACTGGAGTAGTTTGCCACTTCCTTCTCCAGTTCAATTTACAGATGAAAAAACCGAGGCAAGCTGGATTAAGTGACCTGCCTAGGGTAACACAGGTAAGATGAGTCTTCCTAATTGCCCATGTATACATATGTACATATGTAAAAGCTCTAGTGGCCTCTAGGATAAAAGACAAACTGCTCTGTTAGTCTGGCTCCAGTTTACTTTTCTAGGTTTACTACATATCTCTTATTTCCCCCACTCTCAGATCCAATCAAAATGAACTACTTGCTGTTTCTCCTATGTGATGTTCCATCTCTACCTGTACATAGGTGACCCTCCCTGCCTGGAATGCTTCCACCTCCATCTTCACTTTCAGCTTCCTTGTACAACCCAGGTGCTACCTCCTATATAAGGTCTTTTCTGATCCCTAGCCCCATGAGGGGCTAATACTTTCCTCCACACACACCCCCAATTATTTTGTACTTACTTTGTATATATTTTGTTCGTGTTGTTTTACTTGACAAAAATCTAAGCTCCCTGCAGCAGGGACTATTATATTTTTTGGCTGCCACCCCAGTGGCAACAGATAGCTGCCTGTAGAGATGAGGGCCCAATTTGCAACAGACAGCAGCAGGCATAGGTACAGACCCCAGGAGCACCAGTTGGCGTGGGTGGGTGGAGGAGCTGGTAAAGACGTAAATAGCAGCAGCGCTGACCAGAAGGCATCGGGCAGAGAGGCAGGCCTCAATTCCAAGGGACAGCAAGTTGGCCTCCCAGCTGCAGTAGCAGAAGAGTGGGCTCTGTCTGATGACACTGACACCTGCATATGTGCCTGCTGTCCACTCTGCTAGGGTCACTTGTTACATCCTATGCCACTGAAGGTCTAGTGTCTGAAATCTTTTGCCCTAGACTGTGGTCAGGTGCTGCTAGATGCTTGAGCATTATTGTGCTGCCACTGCTTGGGCCTGAATGACACCCTAGACAGGAGGGTGTGTGTGTGTGTGGGGGGGGTGAGGCTGCGTTCCTAATGCTTAGGCCTGTATCTGGAGGCTCAGGTAGGTCTCCTATTCTGGAAGAAAGATACAAAAAACCCCCAGATAAAGCCAGAGACTCTTCTAGGTCAACACATGTGTGTGGATAACTAGCAGCCATTTTTGAGGGGGTTGGGAAAACACTCCTAATTTCTTAGTTCTGTGTTCTTCAGGAACCCCTCACTGGAGGCTCCAGAAAGAATAAGAGATCACTGTTTGGGGTTAAGAGTGGGAACTTTTAAAATTGAGACAGCATCCTGGCCTGTCCCTAGCTACTTAAATGAGGTACAACTGTCCATATCCCCAATCCCAGATACATCTCTGGGCTCCTAGGGAGAATTTAGCAGTCCTTTCAAGTGCTTCCCCAAGTGGTTTGTGCCAAAGATTCATAACAAAATCCTTGTGGTAAAGTTGGTCTCTCAAATTCTAAATTAAAAAACAAACAAAACTCAAGCAGTTTCCTCAGCAGAGTTGTTAAACAACCCTAAAATTCCAGAGGTTTGTCTCGGTTTACATTCTGGTTGGTTATGCGAAAGTACTGAAGACTTCAGGTCAGCAGTACCATTTCCAAAAAGCCATTTCAAACCAACCTGTTTACGCAAATATGACTCCCTATAAAAGCATGTAAGGACCTTCTTTCAGGAGACCTCCCCCCAATTTGTTGGGTGATGATGTATATTAGCAATACAAAGGTCCCAGCACTGGCTAAAGACAGCTAGTTCTTCTGAATTTGCCCTTTCCTAATGAAGGGAAAATCTATTTCTCTATCCCCAAAACTTCACTTCCTCTAGGCTGCTTTGAAGATAAACCAAATATTGGAGAGATACCTTAGCAGAACTTGAAAGACGCTTAGATGACCAGGCTTGAAGGTCCAACCAAGCTGGAGGCCTCCAAACCTAGTTTACCACAATAATCTTTAAGGAGAGATTGGTTCTTAAGGACAAGAAACATATTCAAATAGGTTTCCCCTTGCTGAATGACAACAGTTGACTTTTAATCTCACAAGGGAGGGTAAGGAGAGGGAGAGGGTAGTGCTTTTCAGTAAGCAACCACCATTTTTAGAGGCATCACCAAGAACATTACCAGAGACATGATGGTCAGTCCAGGCTTGTCTTCCTCTGCCCTGCCCATCCCCCACTTCACTGAGTTTATGTTTCAATCCCAGAATACTATGCCAATTGTTCAGGACCGGGCCTGACTCAAGCCAGTTCTCTGATAGTTTTGATTCAGTACTGAAACAAAAATGACACACGTGTAGGTCATTCAATAATTCCACTCCTCCCCGGAAATTTATTTAGCCATAGCACATGCAAAGCTGTCTTGCTTGAGTTATTCATCAAGATTCATCAGCCAAGAATCAAACAGCCCCTGGAGTTTTTCATGGCTGCCTTATACTTAAGTGATAAGGAAACGACCAACAGTTTAAATCTTTAGACTCTTGAGTCAATCTGTCTTAAATTTTTTTAAGGAAAAACCAGCTCAACCTGCAGGTGGGGAGGGATTAGGATATTGAACTTGTCACAGTGAATGTAAGCAGGGATCATGTTACCACTAACAATGAGTATGCAAGGAAAGGTGTAAAGACATCACCAAAAATATGTAGACCTGAAAAAGAAGTTAGGGCAATTATATCCATCAAATGACAGACAACTGAAGGATAAGCTGCTAGGATGCTAGGTTGAAATTCTATGGAAAACATGATAAAACATGGCAAGAAAAGAGCTGAATGAGATTATGTGGAGGGATTATGTTGGTAAAAGAAGTAAACACACCAAAGAAATTAAAATTCACTCAAGTTATCAAAGTATGGTGTAAAGCAGAGGAGTCAGATCCCTAATGACCTGAAGAACTCCCAAGTGTAGACTGAACCAGATTAAAATAGAATTGGGAAATAGTTAACAAAATAAGTAAAAATAAAATACAACATGGTTAGTGGGAATTTGTGGTTTTCTAAGCAGATATACAAAAGCAAAGACCCTTTTCTATTTGGGTTTGACACCACTGGTGTGAGGTATGGTTTATGGGCACAAATATTCTCTGATGCTTATTATTTTTTTTCAGTATCTCTATGTACACATATCAAAGAAAAAATTTATTAATGATGTTAGGCAGTGAGGTGATACAGTAGACAGAGCAGGATTTGGAATTCAGGAGATTTGAGTTAGAATATTGCCTCAGATCCTGAAGCAGTAACCCTGGCAAGTCACTTAACCTCTGTACCCCAGTTTTCTCATATGTAAAATGGGGAATAATAACAATACCAACTCCCAGGGTTGATGTAAGTATAAAATGAAATAATATTTGTAATTTATAATATGTTGCTTTTCAAATCTTAAAGTGTTATATAGAAAAGTCATCATCATCATCATCATGATGGCAATGAGAGTTAAGTGACTTGCCCAAGGTCACACTGCTAGTAAATGTCAAGTGTCTGAGACTGGATTTGAACTCAGGTCCTCCTGAATACACGGCCAGGGCTTTATCCACTGTGCCACCTAGCTGCCCCTATTATTATTTTTATAACCTGCATTTTAAAGGTTTTTTTGAAGGGGTTCAGGTACAACAGAGGCTGGGTAAGTACTATGTACTCTGTCCAGAATTATCGTTTTTATGTTTTATACTCTTCCCTTATATCTTTAAACTCATTTGCCTTTTATACTCACCTTAAATTTGTCTCAGTTTAATACATAATGATGATGATGATATATAATAACAACTACCATTCATATAGTACTTCTTATGTACCAGGCACTATGCTAACAAATATCTCATTTGATCCTTACAACAACCTTGGGAAGTAGCTACTATTTTTACTCCCATCTTACCATGAGAAAACTGAGGCAAATAGAGGTGAAATGATGTGTCCATGGTCACACAGCTCTACGTATCTGAGACTGGATTTGAACTCAGGTCGTTCTGACTTTAGGTCTAGTACTCTTATCTGCTGTGCCATCTAGCTGCCCAATACATGCACTATTATAACCTATGACTAAAGAAATCAATGTACTTATTAACATACAAATACTCTAATATACTGCCCAACTTAAAATCTGTTACCAAATGGAACAGTCTGCTATAACAGTCTGAAATGATGACATTTAAAATTACTAACTAATGTAAATTTCTGGCACCCCATCTCAAAGCTAATTAAAACTGCATCCTGATCTGGTAATAGGAATTTGGAAAGTATTATAAAGAAACTAATTTCACAAATGATGTTTTTTTTCTCATGCTATTTATGAAATAAATATATTAAATAAAAATATTGCTAAGTAATGTGATAACCAACAGATAATATAATTAGTTTAACTTTTGGGGGTCAGACAATTATTGAAACCTTATGTATATTAGTTCTCACTAAAATATACCTTTTCCCTTTCATTAAAAAGGAGACTGTCAAAATAGATAATTATGGAAAAGCTAGAAATAGTATGAAAGACAGAAGCTGTCACAAAGGATTTTTTTCTCTTTAAAATTTCACCTTAGGGGCAGCTAGGTGGCGCAGTTGATAAAGCCCTGGTCCTGGATTCAGGGAGACCTGAGTTCAAATTTGGCCTTAGACACTTGACACTTACTAGCTGTGCAACCCTGGGCAAGTCACTTAACCCTCATTGCCCCGTAAAACAAAAACAAAAACAAAACGAAAAACTCACCTTGTACCCATTTACAATTCAGAAATATCTTATATTTGTTACTATACATCAAGTATATCATACATTAGAAATGAAAAGTAATCAATGACTAGCATTTTAAAAATCCAAATGTGTTTTTTCTTACTTCTGGAAGCAATTAAGAAACAAGAATGTTAGACTCTATTAAAAAGGATCTTAAACATATAACAATGATTTGATTTGTGCCTTAAGCTGTTGAGAAACATTATGAGCTAAAAGTAGTATCATTGCACAAAACAGCAAAAAGTAATATTAGGGAAAACAAGGTTGCAGAAGATTTGGGATAAGACCCAATTAAACTAGATTACTCCTCCCTTCCCAAAACATTTATAGATGAAAGAAAATAGCACAACAAATAGATGGAGAATGGAACAGATGTATCAGTGTTGCTTCCATTATCTGTTAATAATAGAGGAATTATCATATTGAGACCAACACCTTAGTAACCAAGGACCTATAAAAAAGAATTAGAAATGGCACTTAAGATGATGAGGTCCAGAAGAGCTGCTGGATCAGGTCAAGTACACACAGAGAAAAATCTGTGCTAGAGGTGACCCAGTTTTTAAAATATCAAGGGATTAATTTTCAAGATCTCTCTGGGCTACGAGTGTTTTTTTTCCCAGGGGACATCACATGGAAGGGATAGAGCTGACATAGGAGGCCTCCCTCCAAGGAACAGAACTTATCATCTTTGGGTTTAGTTCTTCTCCTTTCTCCTATTTGTTTCCAGCCTTCTTTTGAAGGCCAAGCTTCAAAAGCATCTAAGCTTCAAGGTTGTTACTTGATCAAGTCTGATGCATGAAGAAACAATTCAGTTCAATTCGATTCAACAAGAAGTTAGACTTCTGACTCTGGCTCTGGCCCAGGCCCAAGTCCAGGCACCAAGCTGATCAGCTTCCTCAGTGATATAATGAAGAAATTCAGCTCAATGACCTCTGACCTCCTTTTTAGCTGTAGGCCCATGAATCCAATATTCCCATTTATTAAGCCACCTCCTCCATGCAAGGTACTGTAGTAGTAGTAGTAGTAGTAGTAGTAGTAGTAGTAGTAGTAGTAGTAGTAGTAGTAGTAGTAGTAGTTATAGTTGTCCTTGTTGTTTGTCCTTTGTTCTCAAAGAGGACCATGATTTGCAGTGAACTGGATTTAAGTGAGGGAAGGCTGTGCAAAGTCACCCACCTCATTCTCTCCTCTAGAGTCATCTGGGTCCAGTGACAAGATATACATCAGGACAACTGATGATGGCCCCAGGGGTTTGAGGCAATCAGAGTTAAGTGACTTGCCTAGGGTCACACAGCTAGTAAGTGTCTAAGGTGAGATTTGAACTCAGGTCCTCCTGACTCCAGGATCAGTGCTTTATCCACTGGACCACCTAGTAGTAGTCCTGCCCTCAAAGAGCTTAGAACCTTCTAGTTGTGGCTACAATACAGATACATCGAGGTAAATGCAAAATATAAATAAGGTGAGCTTTGAAAGGAGCTAGGAATTCTGAGAAGAGGAGGTAAGGTGTGAAAGCCTTCCAGGAACAGAGGGAGGACCAATATAAAGGGACTGAGAGGTAATGCCAGATATCACATACATCAAGTAGACCAGAATGATAGTTTTTAAGGCACAGTAATGGGAAATAAGTCTTGGAAAGGCTTAAAACACCAAGTGGTGTCAAAGATGTTCACACCTTATCTGAGAGCTAACTAGGTCATGTCATGGTAAGGACAGTCTCAGTGCAACCAACATATATATATATATATATATATATATATATATATATATGTCTGAGGGCCGGATTTGAATTCAGGTCCTCCTGAATCCAGGGGCCCAGTGCTCTATCCACTGAGCCACCTACTGCCCCTACCAAAAATATATATATAAAAAAAAACAAAAAACAACTAGATGAAGCCTTCACAATCAATCAACAAGCATTTATTAGGTGTCCACTCTGAGCCAGGTACTATGCTAGACACTGGAAATACAAATAAAATAATCAGTATGCTTAAAGTTTTCATATACTATTACTGATGCTGTTCAATCATTTCAGTCATGTCTGATTCTTAGTGTCTCCATTCGGGGTTTTCTTGGCAAAGATATTAAAGCCATTTCCTTCTCCCGCTCACTTTACAGATGAGGAAACTTAGGCAAAGAGGCTTAAGTGATTTGCCCAGGGGCACACACCCAGTAAATGTCTGAGGCTGAATTTGAACTCAGGTCTTCCTGATTCCAGGCCTAGTGCTCTATGCACTGTGCTACCTAGCCGCCCTAACAACTACATATATAAGTGCATATAGAATAAATATAAGTAAATATAACATAGTTCATTACAAAGTAGTTTGGGAAGGAGGTCAGTAGCAGATGGGAAGGAGGGGTGAAATCTAGAAAGGTTATATGCAGAAGATGGTATTTGAGCTGCATCCTGAAGAAGAGTCTATGACACAGAGTTGAAGAGGGAATGCATTCCAGGCATGGGGGGAAACCACTGACTACAGAGGGTAAGAGTGGAAGTAATGTACAAAGAGGCTGAAAAGATGAGTTGAGCCAAGGTTGTGAGGTTACCCTAGAGGCAATGGGAAACCAGTCTAATTTTTTTTTTGGTGAGGCAACTGGGGTTAAGTGACTTGCCCAGGGTCACACAGCTAGTAAGTGTTAAGTGTCTGAGGCCGGATTTGAACTCAGATCCTCCTGAATCCAGGGCCGGTGCTCTATCTACTGTGCTGCCTAGCTGCCCCAACATTAACATTTCCTCCATCACTTCTTTTGGGGGGGGGGCAGGGCAATGAGGGTTAAGTGACTTGCCCAAGGTCACACGGCTAGTACATGTCAAGTGTCTGAGACCGGATTTGAACTCAGGTCCTTCTGAATCCAGGGCTGGCGCTTTATCCACTGTGCCACCTAGCTGCCCCCAAACCAGTCTAATTTACCAAGGACCAGAGTGACATGGTTAAACCTGAACTTAAGGAAAATTCCTTTGGCAGCTGTGTGGGGGACAGGAGAAGCAAGAGACCTGAGGTAGGAAAACCAATTAGGTAGGTGTTGCAATATTCTAGGTAAGATATGATGAGAGACAGAACTAAGGTGATGGTTATATAAACAGAAAGAAGGAAGGGGTCAGGTGCAAGAGATCTTGTGAAGGTAGAAACAGCAAGATTTGGCAATTAAATGGGTATGAGGGGTGAGGGTCAGTGAGTTGAGCATAACATAGAGATTATGGACCTGGAGGACAAAAATAACAGTGACTCATATGCTGGAAATAGAGAGTTTGGAAGAAGTGTAGGTGTCAGAGGTAAAAGGGGATGAGATAATTCAGTTTTATAGACGTTGAGTTCTCCAGGAAATGTAGTTTTAAATGTCCAGTAGGCAATAGGTGATGAGGGACTGAAGCTATGAGGAGAGACTATGGCTGAGTATATAGATTTGTGATTAATCTGCATACAGATGATAATTACAGGTCACTGAGAGAATATAGAAAGAATCCTCCTAAAGGATTTATGAGAAGATTCATTTCAATTAGAGAAACTATTACTCAGAAAGGTGAACGGCACAAGGGGATACAAAAATAAAAATGGGAAATAGTCCCTGTATATATTCTCCAGCACAATGGAAAACTAGAGAAAATCTGAATGGCTTGATTTCTGTACCACTGGTGAGGTTATACTTGTGGAAGCATATTAAGCACCCTTTTGCAAAAGTAGTAAAAAAATGCTATTTTTTTTTTCAGTGTCTTGGTCTCACTTAGGCGAAAGATTTATTTGGCTTCTCTATGGATAGAAGTTTTGTGGAGAAGAGAGTGTCCTGGTCTAAGGTCTTTTTAAAATCTCTAAAACTTTTGTAGTTTTCAGCTTTCAGCCCTATATGGTACTTAAGAATCTTGCCACCATGCGATATTCTTCAACTTGAAGAAAGAGGTTTATAGCTAGATGGCACAGTGGATAGAATGCTGGGCCTGGAGTCAGAAATACCCAAGTTCAAGTTCAAGTGCTAGTAAGCTAGTAGCTAGTAAGCAGTATGACCTTGGGCAAATCACTTAACCACCATTTGCCTCAGTTTCCTAAAATGTAAAAGGGAAGAATTACAGTACCTACCTCTCAGGGTTGTTGTAAGGATCAAATAAGATAATATTTATAAAGTGCTCAGTATAGTATCTGGCACATAATAATTACTATATAAATGCTAGCTATTATCATTATTATTATTTTAGAAAATAGCCTTAAGAAGTGTGACTCAGGGGCAGCTAGGTGGTACAATGGATAGAGCACTGGCCCTGGATTCAGGAGTACCTGAGTTCAAATCCAGCCTCAGACACTTGACACTAGCTGTGTGACCCTGGGCAAGTCACTTAACCCCCATTGCCCTGCAAAAAAAAAAAAGAAGTGTGAGTCAAAGGGGAAACAAGCCACATTTGTGAAGGAAAAAGGTAATATTTTATTGTTTTTTTTTTTTTAAGGAAGAATTTTATTTGCCTGCTCACAGTGGACTGCTCTGAATGTTTGACAGAATTTAATTGTATGGTAACTTAAAAGCAGTCACTGAAGAATTATTAGGACAGTCAAATTCTTAAGAAAGAAGCCAGACTAGAAAAGGTTTTATGTAACAAAAAGAGAAACTGTGACAACAAACCTGAAAGTTTTACTCATAATCATAGGTAGCAAAATTATGCAACAGATTTGAGAGGCATAAGGAAATCTTGCTAATTTGCAAAAGGGCAGATTCACTGGAGGAAAAAATAAGGAAACACAACTGGAACATTTGAAACATGATGTGGAAGCAGAGTTGTATAAGACCAGAAAGTGAAACACTGAATCGATTGAGAGAGAAATGCAATGCAATGATTTGTAACAATTTGGATGAATAAGTCGAGATGGTAACAAAAAAAAAAAAAAAAAGGAAGAAAAGAAAGAATTAAAAACCAACCCAATATAGTTTTAATGTTCAATTAAGGAAAGTATAGAGATATTCTTGATACTAGAAAATTCAAAACTATGACTGCATACAGGAAAATAAAAGAGCAGCCCAGGTTGCAGAAATTGCAGCACATGTTTAAGGAAGTTCTTTTGGATGTCCTTGAGTTAAGAGGAGTATATAAAGATACATGAAGATGGCTATGCCTATAGAGCTATGAACCACAACAGAAGAAATGCTTGTTAAAAATATGAGGTACCCTAATTAAAAACATCCCTCATCATTGGAAAGGATTAGACCAGGGGAAAAAAAGGAATTTGCCATAGGATATCTTTTAGAAACTGTACGGGGCAAGAAAATCTCTGAAAGACTTTTTCCCAGAGAGTAAGATTTGAGGTTTCTAATAATTTCCAAACTTCATTTCACTGATGCTATTATTCTTATGCAATTGGAAAAGTAGCTTGAATCCCAGAGTAACTTTTAGAATTGAGTAACTTAAAATTTAGATTATTTGGTTTGATAAATGAATTGGGGAATGACTATGACAGTTGACATAATTTCTAGATAGTAACTGTTAGACAGGGGTCACACTTTTGTAACTGTGGGATGAAAAGTGATGCCTACTCTAGTCTCTTCTCTGAATGCAATCAGTATAGAATACCAAAATTGAGAAATATGGGCATAGAATGTTTTTGCATGCAGATGATTTGGAGATTTATTAAATTGCATAATTGTGAGTAGTTTTTGATGGCAATAAATTGCCTCATGTTTTATACTTTAATTCATAAACATTTTTATATTGATTAGATGCTCATGCAATCTAATCAATATAAAAATAAGTTTTATTATGCTAATGTAATTAATATATGATATGTATATATAAAACATCCAATAATATAAAAATAAGGATATATATATGTATATGTATATATGTATACACACATATATGTGAAGAGAAGGAGAGAGAGAGCCAGCCAGCCAGCCAGATAGACAGACAGAGGGAGAGACAGAGATGAAATATCACTTGTTGGTATGATTTGAAAAAGCACTGCCATAAAGACAGGACTCTAAAGTGAATCAGCTCTGGGTGGGTTTGGGAGAGCTTCATATTTTTTTCTGTACTACCAAATTCATGAGAACACAGCTCATTGATGAGTGAGAGAGCCTAACAGAATGAGACACTCCAATGGCATGAAGCATGCTGTGGAGTCTAGGATTTTTTGAATAACCAGCTGCGGGTTTTACATGGTGACTCACTCATCAATGTTGGCATGATAGTTTGTGCAACAAATCAGTAATCATTTCTGATCTGTTGCCATGCTAAGGTTGGAGGTTCTTGGCTTTGGAATTCAGTCACTCACAATGACCTTCTGTGTCTACAGTTCCATTGAGTCTGGGACTCAGATATAAGGATCCTTGAAAGGAAGCACATGAGCAGTGTATGGGAGATCGAGCCACTTAGGGAGCCTAGTCTATTCATAAGTGTTCCTGGAATAATACCAGATATTTGGTATTAAATATAGAGTAAGTGGACTTTTTAGACATTTAGAAACATCAAACTGTAGTGTGCATTTTTAAAAAATAGAGATGAAGGATCTAGTTGGAATGAGCTATCGTTATAGTGCATTGATCAGTACGTAGATTCAGCATATTCATTCTGGCTGACCAACAGAGTAACAGTCTGAACTTCCAATTGCCTTTAGATTGGACGTCCTCAATCTCAGACAGCTTCCCCAATCTGCATAACCTTTCGGCTACTGTTCAGGAGGCTAAAGGGCTGAAGACTCAGGTATCCAGCAGAATACTGAATTTTTGCTGCCACCCACTCTGTAGCTTTCTATACACTAACAAATATAAACTGCCACAGATTTAAGACAACACCTGGAACCTTATTGTGGCACTTACAGCATATATAATAGTTCTTTTCATCCTATATTTTGCTGTATCTGATATATTAGAATGAGACAATGGTATATTTATGATGAACTGACTTATTAAATGCTGCCTGAAGAAGAACAAGTATATAAAAGAGATCCATAAACTAATGAACATAGATTATGCTTCAGACTGGTTTGTAGTGGGCACAAAAAGGAGGAATGTGGAAGTACACAATTCGGCTGCCCAGCATCACATCACCCATGCCCCTTACACTCCTTTAGAAATAATAAGAAATAATATTTTTGGTGTCTTGGTCTAAACGCCTTAGTCTTGAGTGAGTAAAAGATCTAATCAGTTTCCCTAGAGTAGATGACAATGCTAAGGAGAATGTATTCTCTATCATTCATACTGAAAGTCTAATCAGTTGTTAAGGGAGAGGGCTGATCAGGTTGAAGAGCTACTTGAAACTGATCAGACTAAGAGAAGGAAAAATGTATTTGCTTAATTAAGTTAATAGAAAGATCACTGGAGATCATCTGACCAGGTTGAAAGAAGAATCCATATAGGAAGGGATTGAAGATGAATTGAATGGTTTTAGGGAAATGATTCTCCAGGGTGCTCCAAGAGTTAAGTCACTATTGTTCTGTTTGTCAAATCAAAACTGTTACCTGAACTTTGTGACTATGTTTTATCTTATTGTAGAATTTTGTCTTTTGTCTCTGTCCCTTAACTCTATAAACTGTCATCTGAAAATGGTTGTGGGAGATAGATTTTCAAAGGCAGAATAAGTTTCTCTCTTTGATATTCTCTCTAAGCAGACATGCTTAAAATTTAATTACCAAAATTTTCTGGGGTAGGTATATGCCCAAAATGCATAGTTTATTTTCGCCACACTCACTGACGAAATCATTGATCACTTAAGTACTGAAGCACATGAAGGTTTAAAAACACAAAACACTTTCAATAAACTCTAGAATTATATAGCTGCCTACAACACCTGGATGCAGTATTGGACCATACAAGCCCTGATTCTTATTAGGATAAGAGAATCACAGGTTTTAAACTGGAAGGGGCCTCAGAAGATCTCCTAATCCAATCCCCTCATTTTACAGATGAGGGAACTGAAGCCCAGAGGCAAAGTAATTGCCCAAGGCCACATAAGTAGGAAGGAAGTGGCAAAACCAGGATGTGAATACAGGTTACCTGATTCTAAAGTACTATTTCTATAATACTATACTGTCTTTCTCTTAGATACTTCAATGGATCTATCATATCACTGATGCTAGTATGCCTTTTGAAGGTACAGATAATAACTCATCCGTGCTTTTCTCTTGTGCATGGTCCATGTTAACCCAAAAGTCCTACATAGGAGGTTCACCCAGCATGCTAGGTCTATAAACACAGTGTGAATACCAATGGATTATCCATCTGTTAAGACTTGCTCTTGCTACATGACCAGCTCACCTCCTTTTCTGGTCATAGTGTTTTTGGACAATATCTCTTCTGCTGCTTCTCTGGCACAAGTTTTTATTTGTAATATTCTATACCCATATTCTATACCCTATTTAAGTACACAGAGGTTTTTCAGTGCCCTTTAAGGATCCAACACTGGTCAAACTCAATGACAATGGCAAACATCTTTCACAAACACAAATATATTTTATGCTTCATTTGATATTTATAGTCAGAGGGTTGGGTAACAAAATTCTCTGGTGTTACATCTTTTGAGGAACCGCATTATGATTTTAACTTATGCACAGAAAATGGGGAGGGGAAGTACTTTGCTTTTCTGAATGAAATACTTTTAAATAGGCAACAGCTGTTCATTATAGTGGCTCTTCTATTCTCTGCACCTTTCCATCAATGGTATGACTATAAAGACTCAGTTTCCTATAGAATATAGTTTGTGGGAGCCTGCCTATTTCCGCTCACAGAATTTCAAGGATGGCCTCAATATATATTTAAATTATCCTTATAAGGATTTTGTAGAAATGGGAAAGTAAGCATATGGGCTGGCAGTCACTGATATTTTTCTTGTTTCCTCAACCACTTCTTAAGGGAGTAATAAATTTCATAATTTCTTCCAAGCAATTTATATCCCATTTCCTCTTTTAAAAGCTTGAGAATTGATTTCTAAATTCTTTTAAAAGAGATCCTGAACCTACCTCTTTTTGTGTACTCTCGATTTAGTTCAGATATTCTTACATTTTCTTTGTTTTTTTACTGCCATTTCAACCTGTTTCTACCTAATAAAATGGCAGAAGTCAAAATCCTAACAGACTATATAAGACAATGCTGAAAATAAAGGAAATGTAGAAGCAACTTGAAGGATACTTAAGAATTTGAGTGAAAAGTTCCATAATCATAGTTGAAATTCCCACATGCAATCCAATCTTTTGTCTGTGTCTACTGTTGAATTCTGGGGTCATTTTATTATCCATTTACAGTTTCTGTCTAATACATGCATACTTTTTAACAAGCCCTTTGAGGTGTACATCTAAATTGATGTCATAGTCTGGCAATTGAGAATTGTTTTATGATTTTTCCAATGTGGAAAGTTAGGCTGATCTCTTAAAATGATTACAGATCCTAGTTTCAATGCTACATGGAATTCTGGGGCTTGACACAATCAGTATATCAACCACAAAACAAAGAATCTGGAAGAAGGAACTCAACATGTTAGGGAATTTCTCCTACCTCTAGATTCAATGTTGAGCACCTTCTATGAGAAGGGTGAATTCCTTTGGAAAACATAAAACTCCCTGTGTTGTACCTAGATTAACATTAATCCTCTGTCACACAAAATAATTTCTTTGATAAGTGATGTACACAGTAATCACTGAATAAATGCATATCTATTGAATTTACCTGTGTGGTACTTGATTCAATGTCCAGTAAATATAAAACTTGTTATTATAATTTTCTTTGAGTTCCTTCTTTCTCTGCTAATCTACATCTCAAAACTTTTTTATCGCCCATCAGCTTCCATTTTCCCTCCTTTACTCCAGTCTCCAATGAAGAGGTGGCTCTTCTCCTTAGGACCAAGCTCCTTAGATGTAACCTTGATTCCATCTCTTTTCACTATATTTCAGCAGATTATTTCCACAATTATAACCCCTTTCTCTCCCATCTTCAATCTCTCCCTATCTACTGGCTCCCTTGTTTTGCCTAATGATATACCTAAATTACCTTTTCATATTAAAAAAGAATTCACAAACTCTCATCATCCCCTCAAGTTAACATTTTATAACTCATCTTCTCTTGCTTGGCCAAACTCCTAGAAAAAGGTGTCCGTAATCCTTGCTTCCACTTCTTCCCCTCTTACTCCTCAACCCGTTAAAATCTGGCTTTGGACCTCATTGCTCAACTAAAATTTTTTCTTCAATGTTATTTACTAATGAGCTCATAATCACTAAATCTCATAGCTTTTCTTCAGAATAGCCCCTTTTGATTTGTCTGTGGTATTTTATACTGCTGACCACACTCTCCCTTCCTGGGTATTCCAGGTTTTCAGGGCATTGATCTTTCCTCTTACTTATCCTCCTCCTGTCTGGCCCCTCCTTCTCAGTATGTATAACCTATATGGTCCACATTCTAACTGGATGTAAAGCAAAGTTCTATCCTGGGCCCTTTTCTATCGTCTCTTTATACTCTCATTAGTTCCAGTTGAGTTCAATTATAATTTCAATGCAGCCAACTCCCAGGTTCAGCCCTAGTTTCTCTCCTGCCAATTAGACATTTCACAAAAGATGTCACATAGGGATCTAAAACTCAATGTGTCTAAAATTGACTTCATTATCTCTCTCCCCAAACCAACCCATCATTCCAACTATCCTTTTTCTGTTAATATCATCACCATTCTTCTAGTTACATAGAAAAGGTAACTTTGGAGTCATCCCTTTCATTTCTTGTCAACTCCCCCTCTCCAATATTCAGTCAATTTTCAGGTCTTGTTGATATAACTCCTGAAACATTTCTCACATCCATCCTCTTCACTAATATGGCCAACATTCTATTTTAAGATTTCCTCTATGGATCATAAATTAAGAGGCATAAATGGACTTTAGAAGTTACCCATCACCTTTTTTTAATTTTTAAAAAGTAATAAACATTTTTATTTATAGTTTTTTATTCCAATTTTTATCCCTCCTTCCCTCTCTCACCTCTCCCTTCCTTGAGGCAGTGAGCAATGAGACATAGGTTATACATGTATGACATCACTTTTTAGGGGAAGAGCTGAATACCAAAGGTCAAACTGGACTACTGAAATAGCTTCCTGACTGGACTCTCTGTCTTAATCTCTGTCCTCTCCAATTCATTCTCTTTATAGTTTGCCAAAGTTATGTTCCTAAAACAGGTCTGACCATGTTAGTAAATGTTATTCTTCACCACTCAAGTCTTTGATCCACATTCCATGCATTTTTATGCCTTGCAAAGGCTATTCCCCATGTCTGAAATGTACTCCACATCATTTCTACCTCTTAGAACGTTTTGCTTCCAAAGCTCAATTCAAAGACTTTTCCCTACATGAGAACTTTCCTGAAGTGCCCCTGACCCTCTCCTCCCCCTCCACACACACACACTCTCTGCCTCAGCAGCTAGGGCTTTTTCCTTGAAAATGGAGTTTGTATTTATTTTGACATGTTCATTTTGTTTCTCCTGAAAAACTATAAGGTTTTTTAGGGCAGAGAATGTTTTGATTTTTGATTTGGTATCTCCACTGCCCCATATTAGGCACTTAAAAATTCCTGATCTTTGGAGAACTTAAAAACTATTGCACTAAAACAGAACTTGGGCCTGATGCCTTTGAAGAGGTCCTTTGCAGGCCTCTTTTCTATGAGTCTTTGAAAGATGGGTGCTACAAAAAGCTTGGCCAATACAAATGATTTCTGAATTTGCCTACATGCTAATATGTAAATCTCTTATGGTTGATTTCTTAAATTATCCAACTATGTAGGATATATGTGCAACTACAACTTTATCCCTGACATATAATACCAACAGATATTATAATAAATAAAATTAAAAAAAACAACTAAAGTCACATCTTTGTTGGAGACTCTTGATTCTCCTGAGTAGGATCTTTCATTCTTACCTTTTACTACAAATTTGTTGCCTATTTTTTTTACATGAATTTCTATCTCAAAGTAGAGAAAAGATTAAAGTATCATTACATATAACTCTATGCATAACCTCTTTTGTAGTCATTTCAAACTATAGTGAAAAAGTTCTGTTTTTAAGGAATCCACTGTATCAAAACATTCAGGAACATTAGCATTAGAAAATAAAGACAACTCAGGTAACCTGGAAACAGGTTGACAAAAATGGAAAAGAACACTTTCTGTATATTTGCATGGTATGTCTATATAATGCCATAGTTTCCTTTCTGTAAAACTAAATTCCTAATTAAGATTGTTGTGGACTTAAAATATTGGTAAAAGAAACACTCCCTAACAGAAGAATATTTGGTTTAACCATTTATTCACATATTAGATGGCTGAAAAGGTAATATTAATAATAGAAGCTAGAATTATTATTAATAATAATGGTTAGCATTTTTGCAATGCTTTAAGATTTGCAAAGTGTTTTACAAACATTCTCTCTTTAATCTTGACAACAACTCTGGGAGGTAGATGCTATTAATATTATTATTACTATTTTTCAGATTAGGAACTGACGGAAAACAGAGGTTAAATGACCTGCTCACAGTCACATAGCTTATAAGTGATTAAGGTGACATTTGAACTCAATTCTTCCTGATTCGAAGCCCAGCACTCCACAATGTCACTTAGCTGCTTCTATTATTATTCTTTTTTTTTTTTTTTTTAGTGAGGCAATTGGGGTTAAGTGACTTGCCCAGGGTCACACAGCTAGTAAGTGTTAAATGTCTGAGGTCGGATTTGAACCCAGGTACTCCTGACTCCAGGGCCGGTGCTCTATCCACTGCGCCACCTAGCTGCCCCTTCTATTATTATTCTATATATTGCTAATACAATATATATTTACAAACCATCTCCTTGTCATCGATATATTTATGCTGGCTATTTGTTATATGAAGATGTGAAAATGTATTTAAATATTAAAATGCAGAAACCATGTATCAGATAAGATATATATTCTAAATGTAAATACTCCATATTACCATAGAAACACTGTACACCAACGCGAGCGCACACACACACACACACACACAAGTTTGGCAAAGGAATGTAGATACAACTGTTTCATCATCATCAGGATATCAGCATTGAGAACAAAATCTGGCAAACTTCAAAATGAAATAAAATCAGGATGCTATAACTCAGCATGCAACATTTCCTTATAAACCCAAAGTTCTCAAACCCTGACTTTTTGTTTTTTGTTTTGTTTCTTGCAGGGCAGTGAGGGTTAAGTGACTTGCCCAGGGTCACACAGCTAGTGTCAAGTGTCTGAGGCTGGATTTGAACTCAGGTCCTCCTGAATCCAAGGCCAGTGCTTTATCCACTGCGCCACCTAGCTGCCCCAAACCCTGACTTTTTAAAAACCAAATTAAGAACAATCAGTGTGATCAGCAGCAATCTTCAGTTCATAAGCTAATATGATCAAAGATATATTTTTATTACATTTTATTATGCTTAATAATAGTTCTTTAAAGGAGGAGAGAAAGATATAAAGGATACTTTTTGTCAAAACATTCTTTGAGGTGTGGGTAAGAATTTTTGGCCATTGCAAATTCTCTAACTTTTTGCAGTCTGTCTTAGCCCATATTTAAAGAAAAAGCAGTACTTGTGTTTCTGGTCAATGATTTATATGATCTGTCGCTAACTCACTTCTGTTTGAAGTTTTACATTTTTTACATGTACATCCTATATTACTCTGAAATAAGAAATACTTGGGAACATGCATAGATCTAAAAAGAAATGAATAATTGCATGTGTTCCCCCCTCCCCAGGGCCACATCATCCTTTTTCCTAAAAGGCAGAGAAAAGTCAAATAAGAGGAAAAGAAATGTGCTAAGAATAAAACAGGTCTGAGATCAGACTTCAGGTCTATCAAAGACAAGTAAGCAGCAATTCATTTGTGGAGAGATGCAGCAATACATTGTTACAAGTAGACAGAACTTTTAAAATTTGTGGGGTACTTTTTATTGCTACTGCAGCAAAAGCTAACCTTTTGAAGGTCTGTGAAAGTTTCACAAAGATTTGTGGCCACACTGAATTTCAGTAAAAAAAATACAGTCACACAATTTCAATTGCATAGCTACTGAAGGCTTCACCACAGACTTAATTAGCCTATAATTCAAACTAGTACAAAAATGGTTGGGTGTTACATTCAAATATTTCTGCGCAGTTTCTAGAGGCAATTAATAAAGAACCATAGTTATGTATAATGCTGTACAGTCTGAAGACTGAATGGCTTTCTATATAATTTGATCATTTTCTTCACACAGTTTAATGCTTTACTTCAGAGGAGCTCAAAACACTCAAAATGGTTTAATTTAGCTTATTTTAAAATATTTCCAAGATAATATTAAATTAACAGAAGCAATTCAAACAAAACCCTAAGTTAGATATCCTCCTCATTGCACCCATCCCACTACATGACATAAACAGGAAAGAGATGAGAATCTGTACCACTTTGTGGCTCACATCTGTGGGTCTAATATTCTATAAGAGTAAGTTCTGCTCTAACTTCTTATCTATACAATTTTCTTTTCGTCCATATGCATAATTTCATATGAACAAAAATTAAAAGCATTTGAGAAGTAAAACTGAATATTGTGATTTTCAGAAGTCGGCCTGTTAATCACTTCACTAACGGTACTTTCTTAAAGTGAGGTTTGCCTCACTGAGGGATCAAAGCAATGAATGAAAAAGTATTTATTTATGGAGTGTTTACTATTGGGCTAAGAGTTAGGGAGACAAATACAAAAAGTGAAACAGTTCCTCCTTTTTGTATTTATATCCCCAGCACTTACCCCCGGTGCCTGTGAGGAAAATGGCCTGAATGGACAGTTGGAAGGTCTATGAAGCATAATCTAGTCTGCTATGGAGTCAGCTAGGTATAGTGGGCTAGGCAAATCTGCATTCACTCAAGCAGCTCAACCTTAGGGGTAGGAGAGCCAAAGAAGAGAAACAGAATGGTTATAATTAATTCTTTCAATATTATTATTTTTCATTGAGGTTACTCAACATTTTGGGAGGATATATAAAGACAAATATGCTTTTTTTTTTGGGTGGGGCAATGAGAGTTAAGTGACTTGCCCAGGGTCACAGAACTAGTAAGTGTCAAGTGTTTGAGGCTGGATTTGAACTCATATCCTCCTGATTCCAGGGCCAGTGCTTTATCCACTGTGCAACCTAGCTGCCCCGACAAATACACTTTTTAATGAACAGTGAAAATGACAATGTTCCAAATTTTCCCTGGAAAATTTACAATCTAAATATAAGAATTTAGAGTGCTAGGTCATGTGTCTGACTATATGACTGGTGCTCACAGACTGAAGTTCTTCGTATTACAACCTGGGCAAGAGCAGCTCAAAAGGAAATAAATTTGCCTGATATTTTAGCAGGGATTTTATATTGCCACAGAGCAGAATCCACAAATGTTATCTGTTATAGCAGCACACATTGTTTCTGAACCTTCATTCAGTGTTTAACACTGCAGCAGGATAAGAAATGAATTCTTCGATCATGTAGCCAACACAAGCAGGTCTCTTTGGGAAGTTGCCCCAGGGCCTTGAAGGTATGCCCACAGAGCACACACTCTGGAAAATCTTACTAAACTAGAAGGGTACTCCCTATAGTCAGGGTGGTGCTTGAAGAATATGCTATGCAAAGGGGGGTGTTAGCAGTGGAGGTCTTTAGCACCAGAAAACATTCTGTAATGCTCATTTACCTTGTAGCACTGTCCTCAACAGGTGGTGAAATATGTTGACATCAAACTGAAATCTTTAGAAAAATACGAATTCTTATGGAAAAGAGAATATTAATAAGCATAAAATACTGTTCTAAGTACAAAGGAATATTTACATATCTCCTACAAATCTGCTATAGGTTATTAATTTTTTTTAAATCAAAGAACTATGCTCTTGAAACACCTTTACTAAGAGACTTATCTTGTGCAATTTCTGTACTTTTTACACTGCCTAATCTACATTTAAACCATGAGTAGTTGATGACATTTTATATTTCAAAATTCCATAGAATGTATAACAAACATTATTAAATATTTATTAAAGTGCAAAATAAACATGGTTTTCATTTCTTATGAGTAAATACATTAAACAAACATATTACTGGAATGTTTTCATAGTGAAGTCTTACCTCAATGGTAGGTGGACACTTTCTTGTTTTCCTAATCCAAGCTGCAAGGAAAAAAAATACTGAAATGTATTACTTTATTTCAGGAGAGAGAAAAAATGATTATAAAATTAATTACAATTGCAATGGAACGAAACTGAATACCAAGGAATGAGACTGAACTCCTTGAACCACACGTAAAGTCAGTCTCATTCCTTGAGTCACATCTCATATAGTCTGAACTAACTTTAAGACCCTATAGCATTAAAGTGACCGACAAGGAAAATTACATGATTGTGCGAGAATTCAGTTTATTTGGGTATTACTTAAATTGAGGGGGCAGGGACTTAGGAATCCTTTCCTCCCAAAAATATTGATTGTTATTTCAATATTCCAAGGATCAATGATCTATTTGGTGTGGGTAACTCTTCCACTGGGAATGACTGCAATCCACCCATTTCTTGATCTTTATCCATTTCTTCTTGTCACACCTCCCAGAAGGACATCCTCACCATGCTGAAGGAATCTTCCATTAGATCTCTTGAAGTTGTGTGGATTCTGACAGTGGCCTGTTCATTTGCATTCTCTCATTCTTTCTAATGCTCTGCTTGCTTTTCTAGGCAAAAAGCTATCAAATGGCATTCTGCAAATCTCTGCCCAGTTCTTCTTTGATAATGTATTATAGCCACCTCATGTTTGCAGTGAATCCAATTCATTGTCCTTTGATTGACCCACAACTTTAATTCTTTGGAGACTGTGATATTACATGACTCATGGCTATTTAATATCTTGAGTGGAATAATGATGTTTTTAACATGGGCCTCTGTTTCAGGGAGAAGCTTGGAGTAATTATAAGCATCGCATGATTTCCCAAGTACAATAATGCCTACTCTCTGACTTCTATTCCATCATAAGGTCTGTTCACTGTCTGTCTTCAATGTCTATCCAAAAAGTACATGCTTACTAATAAAACTCTAGGTTGTACATCCAACTGCTTGTCACAGCTGACAATTCAGTAGGGTTTGCAGTGTACTCAATTTAAGCCAAAAGCAGGATATTGAAACTTTTTTTGTTTGTGAGTCATGGCCCTCTTCAGCAGTCTGGTGAAACCTCTAGACTCTTCAGAAATTAAAAAAAATATTCACAATCGAAGGAAATGTTAAAATTTACTTAGAAGTTGGTGAAAACAAATATTCAATTTCCACCCCCCCATACTAGTTCAAAGACCCCCTCAAATCCATCCATAGGTCATTTTGGAGACCCCAGGTTAAGAATCTATGCTTTAAAAAAAGATAATGTGTTGTTATAATTTCTATTTTATAGTTGAGGAAATGGGATTAGGAAGGATATATGAACTACGTACTGTGTCACACACCTAGTAAATATCAGGGGGATTTGAAACTAGGTCTACCTAACTAACCTGAGTCCAATGTATGTCCATCCACTGGATATCAGAAATCCTGCATTTGTTTGGTTTTTCCTGGTTGGAAAGGCTGAATTCTTTTGAGGGATCACTTTCCTCACAGAGTTATGAAAATCAAATGAGATAGCATATATAAAACACTTTGCAAACTTTAAAGTGCTATATAAATATTGGCTATTCTTCTTGTTAGTCTGTTCACAATGTTCTTAAGTTTGATATGATCAGAACAATGTCATCCACAAAGAGTACCCTCTACAAGGAATCACTTCTGTTTGGATTCCATGCTGGATCTCTTCTAGGACAGTAATGAACCCCTTTGATGAGTGTACATGATCTTGTTTTATATTTTTCTTGATGTCTATTAATCTTTGTTATATCTTGATTCATATGATTTTGACATATGCATTGGGAATACCTTGTTGGAAATAGGGCTTAAGGTAGCAATTGCTCTGCCAAAATAAATTCTTTCTTATAGTCAACAACCAATAAGAACAATTGGATCTTCTATTCTCTAAATATTTCAGTAAATTAGTAGTCTGTCTGTGCCCTTCTTACACTCCTTCATTAGGTATGTCCTTCATATGTGTATAGGCATAGAGGTCAGCGGCTGACATTCCCTCAGTAGGCTATTCTTCCTTAATTATAAAGATCGGGGGCGGAGCCAAGATGGTGAAGGAAAGGCAGTAACTTCTCAGAGGTCCTGTACAATCACTCCTAAAAACTCTAAATAACACCATAGGACAATTCCTGGAGCAGCAGAACCCACAAAAGGACAGGCTGAGATAATTTTCCAGCCAAAGATGGCTTAGAAGGTCATCAGGAGGGGGCTGCTGTGCCAGGGTGGGAGTAGAGCCTGACCCCGCGGTTGCACCAACACAGATCTAGCCCTTGGCAAGCTGTGCCAGAGAAATTTACCCCTGGAGCCTCTGAATTGGCTGTATCACCAGCATCTTCTGGAACTAAGCTCACGGTCTGGTGAGAGGGTCGAGTGGCTAGCCACGGGGAAATTAAAGGGGTCTCGGCTGGAGCTGAGGTGGAATTTGTTTGTTCTACCTCAGCTGAGAACCAGGAAGCAATCTTGAGTGGCGGCACAGGTGAGGGAGGGGCACAGGCTCACCGGAGCTACCAACCACAGCAAACAAAATTTTGTTGCCTGATGAATAGCAAGGAGGCTTGGGGCTATTTACAGACCAGGCAAGTGAAGAACTTGCCCCGCCTTAAATCATAACACCTTGGACCCCCTGAAGCTTGGGACAGAACATCCTGGAAAGCAGTGCCCCACTTTAAGGAGTTAAAAGTCAGGAAATAGGTGGGCAAAATGAGCAGACAGAGAAAGATGTGGACCATAAAAGTTTCTTTAGTTTCTTTTAGGAAGTTTCTTTTAGGAAGTTTCTTTTAGGAAGATTGAGGTGGACCCTCAGAAGAGGATAGCAAAGTCAGGGCTCCAACATCCAAAACTTCCAGGAAAAATATGAATTGGTCTCATGACATAGAAGAGGACTTTCAGGTACTTGTTATTATTATTATTATTTGTTTTTTTTTTTAATTTGTTTTTTTAGTGAGGCAATTGGGGTTAAGTGACTTGCCCAGGGTCACACAGCTAGTAAGTGTTAAGTGTCTGAGGCTGGATTTGAACTCAGATACTCCTGAGTCCAGGGCCAGTGCTCTATCCACTGCACCACCTGGCTGCCCCCTTTCAGGTATTTGTGATGAAAAGACCTGAACTTGAATAGACTTGATTTTCAAATACAAAATCCTAGAGAAGCATAAAAAGGTAAACAGGAAAAAGAAATCATGAGGGATGTTAAAAGGTTAAACTGTTTACATTCCTACATGGGAAGATGATATTTGTAACTCATCAGAACTTTCTCAGTATTAGGGCAGATGATAGGAATAAATTTAGATGGAGGGAACAGGTAGGAATTGATTATGAAGAGATGATATCTGCAAAGCATTTATTTTTCATTTATCATTTTTGCATGTGTTTTTTTTGTGGGGTGGTCAGGATTAGGTGGCATGCCTGGGGTCATGGAGTTGGTGAGTGTCTTGGGCTCAGTCCTCCTGGTTCCAGGGTGGGTGCTTTGTCCACTGTGTCACCTAGCTGCCCCATGATGATATCTGTAGGGTAAAATTGATGGGGGAGAGGATTGCACTGGGGAGTGGGGGAAGGAGAGAGGTAGAATGGGGTAAAATCTCACATGGAAGAAGCAGGAAAGGGCTTATGGAGTGGAGGGAGAGATGGGGGTGGAGTTGGGCTGTGAATGAGCCTTACACTCATCAGAACTGGCTCAAAAACCTTACTCTAATCAGAGTTGGCTAAAGGAGGGAATGACATACACACTCAATTGGGTGCAGTAATCCATCTAACCCTGAAGGAAAGTAGAAAGGCAAGGGGATAAGGAAGAGGGGTGAAAGAAGAGAGGGCAGAGTGGGGGACGGGGTATTCAGAAGCAAAATACTTTTGAGGAGGAATAGGGTGAAAAAAGAAAACAGTAAATATCATGGGAAGGGAATAGGATGGAGGGAAACAGTTAACAATAATAACTGAAAAGTTTTTGAAGCAGAGGCAAGAGTAATGTAAGATGATAATGATTGCTTTGATTGATGGATGGATTGATGCTGATTGGGTGAAGATGAGGATTGATTAATGAGGGGGACAAAACGTATGGTACTTACTTTGCTGGGCTATTGTGAAGAAAATTCTTTGTGAGGTATAAGGTACTATATAAATGTTATCTAATACCGTTGTTGCAGTAATCAACCTCGTGGGTTTATTGTAAGGAAATCTCCCTTTAAAGTATTATAAAAATGTAGTTTACTATTAAAAAAATGATGAGCAGGATGCTATCAGAAAAACCTGGAAAGACCCACATGAGCTGATGTAAAGTGAAATGTACTGTATACAAAATAAGAGCAATATTGTCAGATGATCTTCTGTGAATGACTTGGTTATTTTCAGCAATTCAATAATCTGAGACAATTCTGAAGGTCTTATGAAAATGCAATCCATATACAGAGAGAAATGATGGTATCCGGATAGAGATTGAAACATAATTTTTTTTAGTTCCTTTATCTGAAGTTTTGTTTTTGTCTGTTTTCTTTCACAACCTGGCTAATGTGGAAATGTTTTGCGTGACTGTTCATGTATAGTTTATATTGAATTGCTTGATTTCTTGGTCAGGGTGGGGAGGGATGGAGAAAGAGAATTTGGAACACAGTTTTAAAAAATTGATGTCAAAATTTGTATTTTACATGTAATTTTGAAAAATAAAACTCTAAATAGTGAAAACAATGACAACAACAAATAAAAATTTAAAAATATATAAAGGTCTATTATTTTTTTCTAAATGTTTGGTGTGCTCCATTTTCCAGATATCATGAGACTTGATCTACCATTGTCCTCAAGATTAGCACAATTATTATTACTACTATTGTTAAAATTTTTTCATATATACATATATATGTATATATTTTCTTTGCAGCAGGGCTTAATACCTGTTTTTAAAAGGTTCTTCACAGATGGGGAAGTAATATTGTATCAAACCTTTCAAATGTCTCTCTATAGTCATAAGCTAAAGCTTATTATGTCATGTTGCTAATATTTCTTAGGAATAAAACTACTTAAAATTCAGCATATTATTCAGTTAAAAGATTTTTATTTTTAATCTGTTTGGTTAATCCTTAGAAAGCTATTCCAATGATGTAGTCACTTTTGATTCTATCAGGATGACTGCACTCTCTCCACTGTGATAGAACACAAAGATTCATGCTTTCAGTGAATTTCGTTCCTTCAGAGTCACAGAATTTGAAATGGAAAGGACCTCAGTGGCCATCTAGTCAAATACAAACAAGGAAATATAACCTTGTGTACATTGTTTCTAAGGGGTTGGTCATCAAGACTTTATTTGAAGACCTCTAGTCAAGGGACCCCACTACTTTTTTTTTTTAATAAGCATTTACAAAACATCTCCCATGTGCCAGACACTGTGCTATGTCCTTTACAAATATTATCTCATTTGATTTTCACAACAGCATTGAAAGGTAGATACTATTATTATCCTCATTTTGCAGTTGAGGAAACTGAGGCAGAGGTTAATTGACTTTATCAGGGCTACACAGCTAGTTAAGTGTCTGAAGCTAGAATCTGAACTCAAGCCTTCCTGTTTCCAGGGACAGCTCTCTAACCACTGTACCACCTCAATTCTTGATACAGTCTAAATCAATCACTCTTGTATAACTTGAGTTATTAGGAAGATTTTCCTCATATTAAGCCTATAATTTGCCTCTTTGTAACATTTTGGGGGGGGGCAAGGCAATAAGGGTTAAGTGACTTGCCCAGGGTCACACAGCTAGTTAAGTGTCAAGTGTCTGAGGCTGGCTCAGATCCTCTTGCAGGGCTGGTGCTTTATCCACTGGGCCACCTAGCACCCCGCCCCCCCATTTGTAACTTGTAATCATTACTAGTCTACAATCTGGCACCAAGTAGAAGGCAAGGCAAGAAGCACTTATTAAGTGTACCAGCAACAAGATGATTCCCTCTTCCAAAGACAGCTCTTTGTACCCTCTTTACCTGCTCTTTCCCAGGCTAAATGTCCTTAATTCCTTCAATCACTCTTCATATGGGATGATATCAAGGACCTTCTCCCCACTCTGGCTTCCCTCCCCTAGATGCCCTCCAGCTTATCAATATTCTTCCTAAAATGTGAGAGCCAGAAGTAAAGGCAACAATGCAGATATGGTCTGGGCAGGCAGAGCAGAGTTAGTACCTCCCCAGTTCTGGAGGTTTTACCTCTCTTTATGCAGCCTAAGATCACATTATCTTTCTCAGTTATATTATAACTACGCCCATATTAAGTCTGTAGTACATTAAAACCCCCAGACCTTTTACAGATGAACTGGAGTGGTCTTCCTTCACTTTATATTTGTAATCCCAAGGTTAAAACATCTGTCCCTATTAGATGGCATCTTAGTAGAGGCTCTCCAATTTTCTAATCTGTCAAGGTATTTTTGAAGCTGGTTGCAGGCATGCAGTGGGCTAGCTATCTCTCCCAGTTCATCATCTGCCGATTTGATAAGCTTACTACCTATGCCTTATGCACATCATAGATAAAAATGAACTAAGCACAGATTCTGTGTCACTCCACCAGAGGTCTCCTTTCAAGCAGAGATCAAACTATTGAAGATTATTCCTTGGGTCTTACTAGTCATGCATTTTAAATCTACTTCATTATACTATTATGTAGCACACATCTCTAGATTTTCCACAAGAATAGCATGAAAGATTTTGTCAAATGTTTTGTGGAATTTTATTTAAAATATTTGCTGTATTCCCTTGATTCATTAGTTAACGAGTAACTTTGTCAAAAAATAGAAATAAGATTAATCTGGCCTATTCTTTAGGAAGCCATGCTAGCTAGCTCTGTGAAAAATTAATTCCTTAATTAACACATTCTAGAATCTTGCCCAGAATCAAAGTTGAGCTCACTGGCTTCTAGTCTACAGACTTCATTCTGCTCCCTTTTTTAAAAAAATTAAAACATTTGTCTTACAATTCTATGACTTCCATTCTCCACGCTTTTAAAAAAATGTTGTTGGCAATTTTTAATAACATTACTATCACACGTCCTAGTACCAACCTCCTGAGAACCTTATCTTATAATAAAGAAATAGTTAATCAAAACAAATTAACACATGGATCATGCCTGATAGCATATGCCTCACTCTGTGCCTGTAATTATTCACCACTATTCTATGAGAAGAGAGATGTCTGATCAGCATGCCCTCAGAGTCAATAATGGCTAGTGCACTGTAAGTTCTCATGTCTTTTAGGGTTGTTTTCCTTTACTTTTCTGTGGTTATTATATACATTCCTTTTTTGGTTTTCTTTGCTTAGTTCTGTTTCAGTTCATACAAGTTTTCTCAAGTTTCTCTAAATCCTTTCTATTGGCCATTTCTTATGGCACTATAACATTGCATAACAGTTTAGCCATTTCTCAACTGATGGGAACTTACCTTGTAAAAAGTATTGCTATGGGGCAGCTAGGTGGCGTAGTGAATAGAGCACTCAGGAAGGACCTGAGTTTAAATCTGACCTCAGACACTTAACATTTACTAGCTGTGTGACCCTGGGCAAGTCACTTAACCCCAATTGCCTCACCCAAAATTTTTTTTTTAAAAAGTATTGCTGGGAACCAGAAGAACATTGTATACAGTATCATCAACATTGAGTGTTGACCTACTGTGATGGACTATAGTCTTCTCACCAATGCAATGGTACAGAAGAGTTCCAGGGAACTCATGATAGAAGAGGATCTCCAAATCCAAGAAAAAAAAAAGAACTGTGGAGTATAGATGCTGATTGAACCATACTATTTCTTTTGTTTTGGGTGCTGTTGTTTGTTTTTTTTTCTATTTTGAGGTTTTGCATCACTGCTCTGATTTTTTCTCTTGTAACAGGATTAATGCAGAAATAGGATTAATGTTATTATGTGTATATATATATCTATCTATATGGATATGGATATGGATATATAGATATATAGATATAACCTATATCAGATTACCTGCTGTCTAGGGGAGGAGGGAGGGAGGGAGAAAAATCTGAAATTGTAAAGCTTGTATAAACAAAAGTTGAGAACTATCTTTACATGTAACAGAAAAAATAAAATACCTTATATGTAAAAAAAAAAAAAAGTATTGCTGGGCAGCTAGATGGCACAGTGGATGGAGCGCCGGCCCTGGATTCAGGGGAACCTGAGTTCGGATCCAGCCTCAGACACTTAGCACTTGCTGGCCGTGTGGCCCTGGGCAAGTCACTTAGCCCCAATTGCCTCACTAAAAATAAATAAATAAATAAATAAAAAATAAAACTATTGCTATAACTACACATGTATATATAGTATTTTAGTACACACACACTCACACACATAAAGTTTTTCTTTTTAAAAATAATTTTATCGATTTAAATCTTTTTATATTGCCTACATTTCCCTTTGTATCACTTTCTTCTCCCTCACAGAAAGACATTCCTTATAACAAAGAAAAATTATTTTAAAGAAATAAAGAGGAAGAAAAATATTCAATTAAACCAATGAAAACATTGAAATAATCTATTTTATGCAATGTTCTGTGCTCATGGATCCCAACCTCCACACAAAGAAGCAGGGGGAAATGTTTTCTCACATCCATCTTTGAGGACAACTTATTCTTTACATCTCATAACATCTGTAACATGATTATTTTGTAGTTATTGTTCTTTCCACATATAGTATTGTAGTCATTGTGTATATTGTTTTCCTACATATATTTACTTCACTTTGCATCAGTTCATGTTCATCCTCCTATATTTCTCTGCATTCATTATGTTTATCATTTCTTATAGTATAGTAATGTGGTAAAAAATGGAAGTTTTAGCTGAATCATTTGAGAGTTGAGTGCATGCTACTGAAGCGGCTTTTGAAGGACCTCCCTTTTGGGGTGGAGTCTGCGATGAACTTCTGGCACACCAGCTTAAAACTGAGGGAGGAACGGAAGTTCTCTTTCTCTCTGGCTTTTCAGCTTAGCCATGGCGGCGCACATGTTTGGTGTTTGGCTCTGGTTCTCAGCCTGGAAGGCAGTTTGGGATTCAGTGAATTTTATAAAGGAATATAGACTAAGCTTAAATCTAAGATTATTCATTTGTATTTCTACTTTCCTATTTCCCTAATTGGTATCACCTTTTGTTGTCTAATTAATTCCCAAGCAATAAAAACGAATCCCTCACTGATTAAAGCTCAGAGGCTTCTTTTTCTTAGTGGTCTGGGAGATATATAAGGGAAAAGTTAAAAGGGGGAGGGTTTTTTTGTGTGTGTGAGACAATTGGGGTTAAGTGACTTGCCCAGGGTCACACAGCTAGTAAGTGTTAAGTGTCTGAGGCCGGATTTGAACTCAGGTACTCCTGAATCCAGGGCCGGTGCTTTATCCACTGCGCCACCTAGCTGCCCCTAAAAGGGGGAGTTTAATGCTCGTATATCCAATTTTAAATCTCACAGTAATATCCCATTACAATCATGTACCAATTTGTCTAATCAATGGGAATCAGTTTGCAATTCTCTGTCATATAAGCTTTTAAAAATTATTATTTTACTTACTTGGGGTGAGTGGCCAGCAGTGCTATCACTAGTTCAAAGGGTAAGAATAGTTTAATCAGTTTAATTAATAGTTTAATAGTTTCTAGTAACACCAAATTGTTTTCCAGAATGGTTAAACCAATTCAGAACTTCACCAACTGTGTAGTGGAGTGTCTATCTGATTATTTCCATCTTTTATAATCTTTATCAATTTGATATATGACATAAAACTTCAGTGTTTTCATTTGCAGTTCTTTTACTTAGTGACTTGGAGCATTTTACCACATGGTTGTTAACCATCTGCATTTCATTTTCTCAAAACAGTTTTATCTTTTGACCACTTATCAAATGGAAAATACATTATTTAAAAGATGACCCATGGTCAGCAAGACCCCAGCAGTAGCAGTCAAAGTAATAACTTTCAGTTCTCTCCTTCCCTCATTTTTGGAAGTCTGTGGAGTAGTCTCAGATGGGGAGATTAAGGTGTTCAACAACACAACTGTGCACAATCTTCTAGATCACAAGAAGTAAAGAAGCACAAGAAAGACAAGAAGAAAATCATGCTGGAGCAGGGCAAAAAAATCATTATGAGTGATGGAGGGAAAACTGTGGATGACCCTTGTGCCTTTCTTAAGGTGCTGCCAGACATGGACTAATTCTATACCTTCTACGATGCTACCTGTGAGATCAAGAAAAGTAAGAAAGAGTACCTAGTGTTCATCTTCTAGGACCTCCAAGAGTGCGTCCTTCAAGGTCAAAACAATCTATTTGACTTCCAAGGATGCCACCCAGATGTTTACTGGGATCAAGCGCAAATTACAAGCAAATTGATTCAAGGAAGTGAAGGACCACTGCACTTTGGCCAAAAAGGTAGGGAGAAAATTCAGTGATCTCTCTGGAGGGGAGACCATTGTGAGCTTCCCCTCACTCCCACTTGGAATAACAGTGGTCCCTGAACTGCCCAAGCTGAGGGGGTGGGATAGGAGGGTGCCCGTGGAAAAACAGGTTGCCCCATTTCTGCCATACCAAAAAGGATGGGGGGATCATAGCAGGGGAAGGATGATCCCTTCATGCCATCCTTGACCCAAAAGTTCTCATCTTTCTAAACAGCTTTTGATTTTCTTATTCTTCTTGGGTTTAAGCAGAGCAACTACTCTGCCTCTCCAAGGACTCAAAGATGGAGCCTGTATTTTAACAAAATAATTATTCCCACTTTCCCTTGACATTCCCAACCCCCTCTCTCCCAACTTCTACCCATGACAGTACTTCTGTGCTTGTTTATTATTTCTGGGTATAAATGGAATATTGTAGAGATGACCACTTCCATACACAGGCCAGCTTCCTTCCCCCCCTTGGCTAATCATGTGGAAGCAGCATGTGTAAAAGGGAAGTTCAATTAAAAAAAGATGACCTATGGTGGCTCAACAAGGACAGCTACATTTGGCTCCCTAGTTCATCTGGGTCAGATTATTTGAACCAGTAAAGGATACCTGATTACTCACTATCTCCTCACTTATCTTGGCACCAATTTCCTATTCTTTCTTTTCCAGTCTAAAGATCATTATCCTTGGCAAAGAAAACAGAACCAAAATAAATAGCTCTTGCCTTCTCCTATCATTGGTTATCATTGTCCCATCCATTCTGAGCAGCAGTTCCATTAGTCCATAGAACCAATTATTTTCCTGGAACCAAAAGAATTTATCATCTCATAAATGCCTATCTTTTCAGTTATAAGAATAAAAGGAATTAAGAAAAACCTACTAATGTCATTATATTATAATGAAAGTATACAAGTATAAATATGCAAGTATACAAGTGTAAGTAATTTTTTAAAAATAACACAGACTAATCAAAATTAGTAGCTACTCTGGAGTAGAAGGTGGTATGTATGTAAGGAGCACTTTTTATCTACTTAGTATGGGCTAATGATGAGATCAATAATATGGGTTTGAGCTTTGTCTTGGTCAGTTAGTTTTGCAAAGAAAAAAAAGTTCAATAGATTGTGCTTCTCCCAATTCTTGAGAGTTGTTTCCCAAGTTTTATTACTGGTTAAAGGGAAAACAAGGAAAATGAATGTAGATAGTACAGTCTAAATTCATCACCATTACAGGAAAAGCAACTTAAAGATACATGTGAAAGACAGCATATTCATTATTCATGGCTATGTGGGGAAAAAAGAAATATTTTACTTCAACAGTAACTGTCTAAAATATCTTAGACCATTTTAAGAAATGGTAGCACCATGTGACAGTTTTAGTTTAGGACTATAACAAGCATTTGAAAAACTTGATAAGCTATAAAGAACCTTTCAAAAGTCTAGAGTCCCACTACAAAGAAACATTTAACGTACTATAACATTATAACAATAATGGACTTTTCTCAAGAGAGGAGGAAATGGCTCACAAATCTGATGCAGGCAAAGAGGTATTGGGGAACCACAGTCAGAATGTGTTTTCCTTCAAGATGGCTGTCCTTGTGTTGCTAAGTTCACAATACTCTTTCACAAGTTAAGGTCACAGAACTGTAGAAAAACAGACTATATAGGATGTATTGAATGTTCTCTATCTAAATATAGAGGCAGCTGGTGGCTTAGTGGATAGAGTGCTGGAACTGGAATCAGGAAGAACTGAATTCAAACCCAGCCTCAGATACCTATCAGTCGTATGGCCCTGGGCAAGTCACTTAAATCCTGTCTGTCTCACTTTCATCAACTATAAAATGAGGCCAATGGTACCTCATTCACTAACCCCCCCCCCACCTCCCACCCCTGCCCCAGTCCCCTTCCAAGTCTACCTCTCTTATATAGGCTCTTATACAGAAGCACCCACTCACAGGCCCTATCTCAATGGTGAAAACCATGGAAACGTGGACCTGGTGGGCCCTGACCCTAGTTGTTTACCATATTAATGATAGACTTAGTGTGAACACCTGATCAACTTAAAGTCTACTCAGAACTCTTAAACTCGAGGGATCTACCAGCTTTAGCCTCCTCTCTGCCCACATGAAGCTACAGTGTTCTCAGTATTACATAAATTCATGTCAGAGAAAGTATATAGTCTATGGTATGACAGTCTTTGTCATGGATAATGCAGTGAAGATTCATGTTGAGATACTGGTCTGTTCAGGTTGGATTAATCTCCAAGGTCTGTACAGACTTTGAATCTCCAAGATTTATCCCAACTCTGAGTTTCCATGAGATTTTTGTTAACCCTCAAGTGGTTCCTTTAATTTAATTTTAAATGGAGGATGGAAAAAGATTTTGATTTACATAAATATGTAAATGTTGTTACTGAAAAATTCTTCCTATTTCTACTGGAATAGTACCTTAATAATTGAAATTATGTTGTCATATTTGTGGTGCTTCTTCACCATTTTTTACTTATACAGCCAGTAAAAGTTGCAGTTAAATTATCAATGCAAACATTCATTTATTTTCCAAGTCCTTCTTAAAGAAGGCAAAGGTTAAGAAGAAAAGAAAGTATATGTATGAAGTAACACCAAATCATTGCATTTTCCCCTCTGAAACTGGACCTATGTCCAATTTTCAATGGTATAATTATGTTGCCATTGCTAATTATGTCTGTGTGGTATATCCCACATTCAGCATTCATTATAATGCTAACGTTGTCTGTGTGGAATTTAGAAAGATAACTGGACATTTCATACTTTGAGATACTGGCATTCTTTCATCAATGCTTATTTGCATTCTCATTAGTATGCATGAGATTTTCACTGAACTTTAATACTCCTACTGGCACATAACATACCATAATGAGCGTAAAAGTGAGCATGCAAATTAAGACTCCCATTAATCACTAAACGTTACCAGTTTTGTTTTTTTTTTAAAAAGGAAGACAGAAGAGCAAAGCAGTAAAATCCTGCAGGAAGCATGCAATCACTGAGTCTCCAAAGGCATTGAAAATGACTGATAGCCTTTCAGAAGTCCTGTCGACAGGAGCTGAGGAGGTAAATGAGACATTCTATCGCTAGATACAGTAGGTGACCATACAGAATTAAATTGCAGAAAGGTTATCAGTGGTCTGCATCTCTGCAATATTACATTAGGAATGTCTATTGTTTCCTTTTCTTAAAGGGAATGAGAAAATATAGCACAGTGAAGGAGCCTTATCGTCTAAAAAAATCATCTTTGTTAATTCTGTGTATGTACACTGATAAAGGTTATTAAAATTTTTAAATCTATTCTATTTTTAAATTTACAAAAATGCTTCAAAGGAAAGACTTTCAAACAAACTTTGTATGATATGATACTTTTTCAAATATAACTCAAGTTACTACAAGTTTAGTGTGGGTATTTATCTGGGGATGTTTTGGAGATATATCTACAAAATTCCCCCACCTCTATTGGGCCCCTAGTGTGAAGTCTACAGACATTTGAGAATGTATTTATCTGGGGATGTTTTGGAGATATATCTACAAAATTCCCCCACCTCTATTGGGCCCCTAGTGTGAAGTCTACAGACATTTGAGAATGTTTTCAAATGCAAAAAAAAAAGATTCATAGAATTGCAAAGGAAACCAATTATACTGAAATAGTTATCTCTATTATCTAGCTACCTATCTTCTCTCTTCTCCTCCTCCTCTCCTCTTCCCCTCTCTCTCTCTCTCCCTCTCTCTCTCTCTCTCTCTCTCTCTCTCTCTCTCTCTCTCTCTCTCTCTCCCTCTCTTCCTTCCTCCCTCCCTCCCTCTCAAAATCCAAGTTCATTGACTGGAGCTTAAGAATCTCAGCACGGGGGCAGCTAGGTGGCGCAGTGGATAGAGCACAGGCCCTGGAGTCAGGAGTACCTGAGTTCAAATCTGGTCTCAGACACTTAACACTAGCTGTGTGACCCTGGGCAAGTCACTTAACCCCAATTGCCTCACTAAAATTAAAAAAAAAAATTTATAAAAGAATCTTGGCAGAACTACTTGACTGGACACTATAGAGGTAATTCTGAGAGAGTAATGCTGAGATGCTCTATACTACACTCTCCTCTGAGAGCAGGAGCTGCCACTAGAAATAAATGGAGAATCATGATACCAAAAAATCTACTTTTTTGCAGTACTCTGTCATCTCAATGTGAGTCACACTCAAAGGAAAAATAATCAGAAGCCATTCTGATGAGGAAGATGGAGGGGAAAGCAGAAGATAAAGACATTACTAATTTTTTCCCTCAGGCAACCTGGTTGGCTGAAGGAATAGAAAAGAAAATCTGGTTGAGAGATGAACCTAATTTCATAGACCAACAGTAAGTAGGTCCTAAGAGTCCTTACTGGCCCACATGAAGGCCAGCAGATGATATAGACCCTATGACCAAATTCTTAAACCAAATTTTACAATAAAGTATTATAAACACCCCATAAAAAATTCAGAGTTCTCTCATATGAAGGGAGGGCCAAAAATTTTTATGTGGATTTTCCAGATCACAGGGTGCTGTGCCCCTAATCCCCACGATGTGGAACTATATATATTTAGAAACGCACAAGAAAAAACAGAGGGTCAGAACAAAGAAGAAGTTGTGAAAGTTACACATTGGGTTTATTACATACTTAAAAGTAAAAGACATATGTAAGAAATAGAGGTTTGCTGGTTTATGTACAACCCTTTTTCAAATTCAATTTTGTAAATAGAAATGCTCATTTTATTTGCTGCTCAAGTCCAGAATTTTTGTAAAGCTTTATGCTTTGTTTTTATATTATATAAATTACAGATTATTCCCACTTTGTGAGAAGTCTTTTATAACAAAATAAAGCAGTTAAGTAAAACTAATAACATAGTGACATAATCTGAGAATTCATGTAACATTTCAAATCTGTAGGACCAATATATCTCTCTGTTTTTCAGATGAACAGAAATTGACTTCTCTCATTCCTACTCCCTTAAATACAGAATTTTTAAAAAAGACTCCAGAACTCTAATCAATGGAATGTCCAACTATGATTCCAAAAGACCAATGATGAAACATGCTCATACTTCATAACAGAGAAGTGATGACTCAAGGTTCTGAATAAGCAATGGCAATACGGGGAATTCTTTTTTCTTAATTATGCATAATTGTTATTTGCTTTTCTTCATTTTTGCAATGGGGTAAGATCTGGGAGAGAGAGAAAGACTAGGAATGGCACAGCCAATTTTTTTTTTAAAAAGCAGGACATGGAAACATTAAAAAAAAAAAATGCCCAGGGAGCAGCTGGGTGGCACAGTGGATTGAGCACTGGCCTTGGATTCAGGAGGGCCTGAGTTCAAATCCAGCCTCAGACACTTGGCACTAGCTGTGTGACGGTGGGCAAGTCACTTAACCCTCATTGCCCCACTAAAAAAAAAAATAATAATTGAGACCATGACAGCTGATGAGATCAATAAGTAAGACAGTAGAGTGGAAAAATAAAATGCCTAGGATAGAACCTTGGGGCCACCCACTATCAGTGGGAATGACATGGATGAAGAAGCAGCAAAGGAGACCCAAAGAATGGTCAGACAGGGAAAGAGCCTGGAGAGAGGAGTGTCATGAAAACAGAAAAGAGGGTGTTCAAAAAGACAAGGCGATCAATAGTATCAAAAGCTTCAGAGATGTAACAATTGGAGTGATGCCACCTGCTGGAGAGTTACTGTAGGAAAACTCTGCCATGAGGAGAAGGCGTCTGAGGGCAAGCCATGTGACTTGGAAGTTCAGTTCCTTGGCGTCAGGAAGTGACATTGGCTCGTGGGTCGATCAAAGCTACCAGCCAATTAGCTTGGAGCTGTGTGTATGTGGGGACAGGCTGTTTCAGTTTTCTAGGAGAGGCTTCTGGGAGGAAGAAGGAAGTGTTGGGCAAATTTTGTTCCTGACCTCACTGTGGCAGGTTGGATGATGGGGTCTCTTAGAAATAGTTAGATTTTTACCTTTCTCTCTGATCATTAGATCCTAATGCTCTTTAATAAATACTTAAAAGTCTAAACTCTTGCTAAAGCTTCTAATTTATTGGCGACCACTCATTAGAATTTTAGACAGTATAGCTAGATAGCAACTTTACGGAGAGGTGTAGATGGATGACATCTTTTCTGTTCTTTGAAGTTCTTCAACGGTTAGATGTTGCAACTTGTTCACATCTACCATGCATCTCTCAAATGGCCCATGTGTAATACTAATTTGAAATTCTTTGAATACAGCTGTGTTCAGTGTCTTACAGCCAAATAGCAATATCAGTAGAGTATTGGTTAAAAAAATTAAAAAAAAAAAAAGATGAGTCTGTTTCTAGGAGAAGAATAAATGCATTAAAGAGCTTTACAATTTCCTGCAAGACTATGCAGATCAATCTCTTTCTTTTTTAATTCCAAGCCCAATTTGTATACAAATACTGATGCAAGGCTTCACAGGTTGTCAATCAAAATGTATGACATCATCAGGGCAACAGAATTCTCTATTCACTTGGACTTTCCTGTGCAAATGGTCAGCCAAATATTTCTTAAAGGTTACTTATTTCTCTCTCTCTCTCTTTTTTTTTTTGCTGGGCAATTGGGGTTAAGTGACTTGCCCAGAGTCACACAGCTATTAAGTGTCAAGTGTCTGAGGCCAGATTTGAACTCAGGTCCTCCTGAATACAGGGCTGGTGCTCTATCCACTGCGCCACCTAGCCACCCCCTACTTATCTCTTCTAATGTTACAGTACAAACTTGATACTACCAGGACAAGAAGAGAACCGGGAGCATTTCGAGGACCTTTACAAGAAAGCCCCTCTTCCAGTTGGCTTCAGTGTTATAAGTTCTCCCCTATAGTGATGAGCACCTTTAGTAGGCATACAGCTCCCTGCTCTATGTCTCTGCCTGACTCTTATAACCAGGGGGCTCTTGAATAGCATTATTTCTGTTTTTATATCCTTCAAGGAGTCTTGAATGACAGTTTTTTTTGCATAAAACACTTTTTCATGATCAATAACACTAAACACAGCAGGATCTTATATATTGTGTATCTTTTAATTAATTGTGTAATGTACATGTGTGGGACATTGCAGGATGTCTTCCACACATCTGCCTGTTCACCACTCGTCTTCTTACAGAATATAGATGGAAAAGTATATACATTGCTAGATAGTTACTGATGTTTTTTAGCAGTTATCCTTAGGCCAGAAAAGCACCTGGTAAGAAGGTGGTAAAGATTAGGGAGTGAGGAGGAAGTGAAGCGGCAGTGGGCCTAGAGTTCCTCAAGATATAGCAATCCCCAGCGGGAACTCACCAATCAGCAAGGATCCCTGATCATATCTATTATTCATATGTAAGTATATGCCTGTCATATATATTTTTCTTCATTATTTTTTCCCTTTGGAGTTTTTTTTTTAAACTAATTTTGATTTTTGGACAAGTTGTTGGTTTGAATATAAACAGAGAACTGATTCGGGGATGACTCCTATATCACATTGTTATCTTTTCCTATATATTCCAATAGGTTTCATCATGTTACTTGGGGCTTGCCATGTTTAGCACCTAGCAGTTCTTTTCTCAATAAAGCATTCATGATGTAAAAAGCATAAGTTATGGTGTAGGCTGGGGTCTTCTATAATTTCTTCTTCCTGAACCATCCTTTCATAAACACACAGACACATACATACATAGATACATAGATACCACACACACATATATACATATTACATATGTATATTTCTCACCATTCTCATCTATTCCCACATTTGCATTAAAGCCACCAACTATCAAAATATATCTGATTTAATCTGCTTTATTTTTATTTATTTAGAATTTTTTCCCCAAGTTACATGTAAAAACAAATTTTAACATTTTTGGGGGGCGGGGCAATGGGGGTTAAGTGAATTGCCCAGGGTCATACAGCTAGTAAGTGTCAAGTGTCTGAGGCCGGATTTGAACTCAGGTACTCCTGAATCCAGGGCCGGTGCTTTATCTACTGTGTTACCAAGCTGCCCCCTTAACATAGATTTTTAAAACTTTGTGTTCCAAATTCTCTTCCTCACTCCCTCCCCACCCCCCTTAAGAAATCAAGCAATTCAATATCTGATTTAATTTGGAAGGTCTTATCAAGTTCCTAATGGAATTTTCTCTACCTCTTCATCCTCTGCAACCAATGTTGGCACATAAGATGCTATTATCTTTTTTTTCCAAATATTAAATACTTCAATATGAAATGACTTATCCATGAAATAATATTTTTATTTTTATTTAGGTGAAAAATAAAACTTTGCATCTCTTAGTAGTGCATGAGGGTCATCTTTTCATTTAACTGTAACTTTCTTATTTCTTTTGGTCATTTATAGAAAAAAACCCATCAATATTGGCAGGATTCAGCTCCTTCAGCTTCTCGGTCAGTGGACAAGGATCTGACATTTAGAGTATCAAGTCAAGTTACAATGCATAGATGGCCTAAAATTTGCCCCTATTTCTATTACTCTGCTATAGTCATTGCAGATGTGGAAGGGGGTGCATTAGACTGAAGGCCATTTTCTGTTTCTCTTTGTTCCATTGTTTGCCGCTGTCAAAAAATGCATTACTAAGTGGCCATTTTACTGGTTATATAATTCTCTGTCCTTAGCTAATATGGTCCCCAGGAAGTAGCTTTAGTCGGTTGCTAGGGTCATACTCAAAACCTTCACAGCACAGCAAAGATGCTGACAGAATTTATGCTATGTGGGCATTGCCTTTGAGAATCCCTGGGGGCAGCTAGGTGGCACAGTGGATAGAGCACCGGCCCTGGATTCAGGAGGACCTGAGTTCAAATCCAGCCTCAGACCCTTGACACTTACTAGCTGTGTGACCCTGGGCAAGTCACTTAACCCCAATTGCCTCACCAAAAAAAAAAAAAAAAGAGAGAGAGAGAATCCCTGGTTACTGGAAGCACCAAATGAGGAACTGGAGTAGGACAGGGTAAGGAAGTGTAGAATATGTGCGGAAGGCTACATACACTGTCAAATATCAGTGGGTATGGTGGTTTTGCTTGACTTTTTTTTTGACAGAAAGGGGAGCTAATGGTGGGGTAAGTATATATGGATATGACTGGGATATAAAACCAAAGGGGTTATAAAACAAACTTTTTAAAAGAATAATGTTTTTAAAAGCTCAGCATGTAGTCAAAAGTTTTACTTCTCAAAATGAGGAAGTTGGAGAAAAGGAGCAAATCAGACTGTTGCATACTTTACAAAAATAAAAATAAAAGTACCTTCCCATTCCGCTGGAATATCTCCTTCTCTGTAGTCTACTTCTTTCATATTTCTTGCCTCCATGAGTCTTCTTTCTTTCATAGTTTGTCCTACAAAATACATGGTGAATATTTTTAGAACAGGAAGCAGCAGCCCTGGAAAATACCTTCATGTCATATAATATTGTTAATTACTATCATCTAATAAGTCACCATTTAGGATACCACCACAAGAAATAAAGTTACTGTCAAATGGATAGATATGTTTTTATCTACATGTAGGGATATAAATTAGGGAAGTTTCAAATTTCAAAATGTTATAGAAAAAAAAAAACCTCTCTTCATGGAGGCAAATGAAAAGGACTAACTTACAAGAAACCTTAATAGCATCCTTTGTTTGAAAATCTAGGTACTAAAAAAAAAACTGCAGCTAGGTGGCGCAGTGGATAAAGCACTGGCCCTGGATTCAGGAGTACCTGAGTTCAAATCCAACCTCAGACACTTGACACTTACTAGCTGTGTGACCCTGGGCAAGTCACTTAACCCCCATTGCCCCGCAAAAAAAAAAAAAAAATCTAGGTACTGTACATAATAAACATAATAGTTCTACTATAATGCTTCTTTCAAAACTCAACTTTGTTTCAATGCAACTAATTTATTAGGGAATATTATGAGGATAACATCAATTTCAAGTTTGTAGCTACATGATTTCTTTATCTTGACTTCCCATCCATGTTCTTTACATAACAATGCCTATCTCTGGGTAGCTGAGAGTAAGATGCTGCAGGCCTCCAAATCTATGTCTGAGATGGGGTAACAGTGTTGCATTCCCAAAGATGACTTTGCTGCTTGTTCTCTTTTTGTATAGTTGAATTCCCTTTTATCTGCTAGAGATGCTCTCTCCCTTGGGGAAATTTCCAGGCTAATGATTGGTGGGGAGGCAGGCAGGTAGTCAATGAATATTTGTTAAGTGCTTACTTTGTGCCAGGCACTGTGCTCAGCACCAGGGATCCTAAGAAAGACCAGATAGTCCTTACTCTCAAGGAGTGCACAATCTTATGGGGGCGACAAAAGGTAAATGAATATGTACAAACAATCTATATGTAGGATAAATAGGAAATAATCAACAGAAAGAACTAGAATTAAGAAAGATTAGGAAAGTTTCCCTGAAGAAGGCGGGATCTGAGCTGAAACTTGAAGGAAGCTAAGGAACCCAGGAAACAGAGAAAAAGGGGAACATCCTTTCAGAAACAGAGGGACAGCCCATAAAAATATCCAGAACCAAAAGATGGAGTGTTTTTTTGTTTTTGTGGAACAGCAAACAGGCCAATGGTACTTGATCAAAGAGTAATGTGTGGTAGGTTGTAAGGTATAAGACTGGAAAGGAAAGAGTGTGTGTGTGTGTGTGTGTGTGTGTGTGAGAGAGAGAGAGAGAGAGAGAGAGAGAGAGAGAGAGTTAAAGGGCTTTGAAGATCTGCCAAACAGGATTTTACATTCGATCTTGCAGGTGATGAGGAGTCAGGTGAGTTTACTCAGTATAAAGGTGACATGGTCAGACCTGACCTGTAGGAAAAACCACTTTGGCAGCTGAATGGAGAATGGACTGGAGTGGGAAGAAACGTGAAGCCAACCAACTCACCATCAGGCTATTGCAAAAGTCTAGGCATGAGGATCAAAGGCCTGCATGAGAGTGATGGCAGTATCACAGAAGAGGAGGCCTATTTGTTTGTTTGGGGGTTTTTTTGGTTTTGTTTTTTCGGCTGGGCAATGAGGATTAAGTGACTTGCCCAGGATCACACAGCTAGTAAGTGTCAAGTGTCTAAGGCCGGATTTGAACTCAGGTTCTCCTGAATCCAGGGCTGGTGGTTTATCCACTGCACCACCTAATTGCCCCCAACAAGGAAAGTTAAAGACAACACTCCTCCCCCTCGCCCCTCAAAGGGGATTAAGTTATATTAAAGAAAAAGAAGAGCATATAGGATGGGTTTCGACAGCTGCTAAGAGTGGATGGGATGATGATAACCAGTGAGAGACTTTTTCATTTTCCTGGTTCTTCACTATGGATCAGTTTATATAATTCTTCTCATAGTTCTTTGCATTCTTCATATTCATAGTTTCTTCAGGAGCATTTATATTCCATTATGTGCCACAACTTTTTTGATCATTCCTTAATCAAGGGGGTTCCTCCTCCTTTTTTTTTTATTTTATTTTATTTTATTTTATTTTATTTTTAACACATTTCCCTTTTAAATATGGATCACCTTGCTACTGTTCCATGGTCCTTGGAAAGTGAGAATTCTCCATTTTATTGGTGAATTCTGGTTTATTTTCTTTCTTACCATAATATTTGTTCATTGTGATTTTTTCTATATTGTTAGATTCTGAAACTTTTCATGTAAGTAAAATGAACAATGAAGGGCAAAACAGAACAGATATCATGTAAAATATACCACAAACCTCTGCATCCTATAATTCCTACTCTATCTTGCCTTTCACTTAAAGAGACATAACATAGTGTAGTGGAGTGTGATAGATCTGGAATCAGGAGAGAATCTAATCTGAATGCCAGTTCTAATGTTAGCTACATTACCCTGGATATGTCAGAAACTCCCTGAATCTCAGTTTTCTCATATTTTGCATCAGGCTGTGAGGAAATGACTCACAAATGTTTAAGTGACACATATACAAATGTGAGGTGGCACAGTGGACCAACATAAACAAACAAACAAATAGAATACCTGACTAGAGTCAGGAAAGACCTGAGTTCAAATTTGGTTTCAGACACTTACCAGTTGTATAACCCTGGACAAGTCACTTAAACCTCATTCCATCTCAGTTATCTCATCAGTGAAATTAGGTTAATAATATCTACTTCCAGGGCAGCTAGGTGGCGCAGTGGATAAAGCACCAGCCAGGGATTCAGGAGTACCTGAGTTCAAATCTGGCCTCAGACACTTGACACTTACTAGCTGTGTGACCCTGGGCAAGTCACTTAACCCCCATTGCCCTGCAAAGAAAAAAAAAAATAATAATAATATCTACTTCCCAGAGTTGTTGTGAGGATCAAATAAGATAATATTTGTAAAGAACTTTGTAAATATTAAAGTGTTATATAAGTGCTACCTGCTATCATCATCATCATCATTAGCATCTGGATGACCTAAACTCAGATTCATTATATCCCTGCCTTTCCAGGTCTATGTCTTTCTGAAGTACTGAGAATAAAATGAACACAAATTAGGCTGTAATTTGGCTCTGTGTTGGAAAAAGGAACCTCCTACATGAAAGCTAACACTTTGTCCATATCTATTATGAGCAATTTTCTCTCCCCCATAGTGATTAAATTGGGTGTTCCAAACCATAAAATTCTGTGATTTTACACAATTACCATATGTTTTTGTTGGCATGCAAGCACTAACTTTGCATTTGGTACTTTTGTTTTTTACAGGCTGTTTATGGGATATGTAATATACTTGCATAACTCTTTAGTCTGCTGAGACATTTACCAGCCCACCCAAACTTTATTAACACTCCATGTTTCCCAGATTCAGGATAGTCTAAAATCTTGTCACTCTTACTTATCTCTTCCTACCATCATTAGCCAAACATAAGAAAACAGGACTTAGACCTCTGAGGGACCCTCAGGTGGACCTTCTAGTCCAGCTTTCTAAATTGAAGAAACTGAGTCCTGGAGGGGTTGAATGACTTAAGTATTCTTCTTTCATTAGCACCTAATCAGTGATCAATATTCTTTTCCCAATATATCTGAAATCAATTCAATTCTTTCCAATCACATCAGACTCCCAGACAAGGGAAATATGAACATTCTTTTTTCTATCCCCTCCTCCTTTTGATCATAATGGTCTAATTTCTTTTGGATGGTGGGGAAGGAATTTCTCCATCCCATTCCATTGCATAATTTTGCTTTGTGATTCTAAAATATTTGCCATAATCTGCCTCAGGTTATGACCTTCATCTCTTAGTTACTAAGGGTTTCAAAGATCAAAACAGATATCAGAGTAATACTCAAAAACTGCCACAAGAATCTTCCTACTTTACGATAATACAGTATTTTACTTAAAGATGTCTTTTTTTACCTTAAAAAAACTAGAGGGAAATACATAATAGTAAGACATAAGGCTGAAAGCAAACACAAATAGTCCTATAAGTTAAAGCAATGGAAAAGACCACTAAATAAGCATTTACTCATCCCACACACATGATGAATAAATGTCTTTACTCCTATTTACTATCAAAAACATGGGGATGGTAGTAATGAAAATTACTCAGACTAAAACATTTTCTAAAGGTCTAAAGAGTATCATTGTTGCAAGCAACAAAAATATATGTTGCATAGTCTTTCTCTAGAAAGATTTATAATTAAGGCTAAAAAGGGTTTCTGACTACATTCCAAAGCCAAGCATAAAGGATTTAGAAATATTCATTGTTGAGCATCATCCATAGCCTTCCTTTTCTCCATTAGTGTGGATAATCAGAAGGTGAATGTATTTCAGTGCTCTCTTAAGAGATAAAAGAGAAAACAATTTGAGCACCACATGAAGAGATATCATTCACTCTCCAAAAAAACAAAGAGATGATGCCTGGATCTCTAAAGGAAATACAACCTCCACACTGATCCATACCAGGTAAGCATTAAAAAAAAAATTCAAATAATGGGGGTGGAAATCATTTGGACTCAAAGTAATAAGATGCATCTAGGGGAAATGCAATAAAGGCAGCTGTTTAAAATTTTAATTAATGTGCAAAGAATCAGCTTTTGGAAGCAGTATATATTCACCTAACACACATTCTATAATCCTTTGTAGAGAGAGCCTTATCTCCAATTTACAAAGCACATTTCTGAATAAGAACACAAGCCTTCAAAAATGAAATCACAAGAAACAAGCATTATGCAATGTCGTTTTAACTTTCTGTCTGAATCATGACAGATGTGTTTTAACATGTCTTAATTGTTCAATCCAAAGGGGCTGAAAAGTTTTTGTCCAAATTAAATAGGCTTTAAGATAGATGGCATGGAAAATCCAGGTTTTAAAAAACCTCTTTTACAGTAAGAGGGAATTTAATTACTGTAATTAAAATCTTCCACTTTGCAGTGAAGTTAGCTAACAAAAGCAAACAAATCCAATTCTAGTAAACTACTGGCATAAAAAGAAACAATATTCTTTACACTACAAAATAAGTGAACCTCATACATACTGTAGCATGTGCCAATACAATGTTATGCTTATTTTTACTCACAGAGTACAGCCTGACCATCTGAAGATGGAAAGGTAAAAGGGAACAGAGGTAAACTTATAGGATAAACTGCATTAACAGTAGAGATTTAGACAACTGCAGGATTTCTGAATTGGGAGACAATATTAAATTTCATTTCACAATGTCAAACTGTGGCAGAAGTGGCTAATTATAAATTGATTGATTAACTGACACAAATAGCCTCACAAAAATTTAGTGCTAGGTATCCAGTCATGTTCAAAAGGTTGGTAAAATGAACAAGAACTGAAATACTGACAAATGTTACAAACTCACAGACTATACTGTTATGTGAATTATTAAAAAAGAAAAAGAACTCAAATGAATATAGTACATCTTGTGATATATTATTCTTAATGAAATTTAGCAATATACTTCATAACCCATATAATTTAGTTATGCACTGGGGCTTTATTCATCATTAGTGGGCGGGGAGACCAGGGCTCCACTTTGACATGTTATCCACTAAAATTCCATCATCTAATGAAATGCAATAATAACTAGAAATCACATACAAAAATCCCAGCCACTTCATCAGGATCCCTAGTCAGAGGGGGCAGTCACAAAGCAGTCACATTTGGTAGTATGGTAGTCTGTGAAATAGCCTACATTTACACAGTACTTAGCTCAAAACAACCCTGTGAAATTATATTGTAATAATAATAACAGTTGATGTTTCTCCAAATGCTTTATGGTTTGAAAGGCATTTTACCTACATCATATCTCATTGGATCCTGACTACAACCTTACAAGTGAGTCAAGTCCTTTTTTTTGTCATTGATGTTTGGGAACCAACCAATGATTTCCTCATTGTAGGGAATATGGAGTGAAAAAACTGTCTAGGTTCTAGAGAGTTGCATGGGGCACTGAGGGGTTAAGCAGATGGTTCAGAATCACAGACAATGTGAGCCAGAGGACGGTCTTGCTGGGCAGAAGTTTAGATCTTCCACCGCCACTTTATATCTTTTCGCTGAGACAAATACTAAACAAACACTATTACCTTCATTTACAGAGGAGCAAGCAGAAGACTTACCTTCTTGCAGCTAAAAAATGCTAGGAGGTCATACATGTTGAAATCTAAGTTCCTAAGACTTAATAAGTCTTTCCTGACTTCCAAGTCTGGCCTCTTTCCATTACAGCATGTGCCCGCTTTCGTTTGAACCCATGCTCCAACAGAAAGCAAGGGTCAGCTTTGTAATACAGATCATCTGCTTATGAGCATTTCCTCCAGAGGAGAAAAAAGAAAGGGACATTAGTCATGTTGGTATAGTGGATCACAAAGTCCTTAACAGTTTATGTGGCAAACTGGGTCTTCCAGGAACTGTCCATCTGTTATCTCCAAGTATCAATCCAGTTCTATGGATACACTCCAGAACTGAAGCCAGGACTTGCTTCAGATGTAAATGATCTCCGAATTTTTTTAAGCTTCTTTAAAATAGCTGAGTTGTCTGCTTCTTCCTTCCCCTTCATTATTCTTTTAAAAAGGCCTACCCTGGGGCAGCTAGGTGGCGCAGTGGATAGAGCACCAGCCCTGGAGTCAGGAGTACCTGAGTTCAAATTCGGCCTCAGACACTTAACACTTACTAGCTGTGTGACCCTGGGCAAGTCACTTAACCCCAATTGCCTCACTAAAAAAAAAAATTAATTAATTAAATTAAATTAAATTAAAAAATTAAAAGGCCTATCCTGATGTCCCACAACAATTTTCATCTGGAGACAACCCCTTCTAGGTTTTCCATCACTGGTTCATAAATTTATAAATGCTACAAACTGAAATGTGTAAAGCATTGCTCTGAACAAGAATTTAGGGATAGAATATAGAAAACCTACTATACCTCCTAAATACTGCATGATCAGCAGAATTTGGAGTTGGAAGGTTCCTTAGCAGTCATCTAGTTCAACTCAAGTCCAAAAGAGACCCCCTCCTAGAACATACCCAACAAGATAGACTTTCTTCTAGGCGTTGTCTTCTGCAAATAGAGTGAGAGCTCCTTCAGAGGAAGTTCTATCTTGGTCTTTCTACTTGTACCTCTAAAATTTAGCCCAATCCTCATTAATAAATGCTTTCTCATTCATTCATTCATTCATTCAATTTTTGATCCACTGACTCACTTTGGAGTAGAAGGTCCTTGGGAAAAACATGTTAGCTACAGCAAAAGATGGAGGAAAAGTCACCTGTAATTTCCTACCCTACAAACTGCAAAAATAGAAGGCTCTTTACTCCATTCTTTCTATGAGATAAATATAATCTTGATACCTAAAACCCACAGAGATAAAGCCGAAAAAGAAAACAGACAAATATCAGAGTGAATTCTGACATAGAAATATTAAATAAAATACGAGAAAAGAGCTATAACAGCACATTAAAAAGTCGGTGTTCATAAGCTACACACCATTCTACACTGAAAAAGTTGAGACTATCCTATAAAGAATCTTCTCAAATTTTACCCTTCAAATCATCTCACCTCAATGCCTACCCCTCATCCTTTGTTTTTTTTGCTTCATGCTCAGAGGACAGGGAGGGGGTTTCCTGTCAATTTCAACCTCTCTACTTGTATCATCTATATCAGAAGACTTCTCTGGTTCCCTTATTTTTAGCCTTTCTTTATTCACTGGCTCTTTCCCAGCTTCTTATTTACATAGCCAGATTACCAATACCTTAAAAAAACTTACTTATAATTTCATTTTACCTTTGCCTCATATTATGATTTTCTAGCCAAATTCCTAGAAAACTTTACCTTCATTCAATTACTACCCTCTCCCCTCCAACTCCCTTCTTAACCTTTTGTAAGCCACCTTGCAAACCTATCCCACACTATTAAAAAATATACTGTGCAAGGTTATAAATGTTCCTTTTATGCTCAATCCAATAGCCTTTTCTCAGTTTTTATCCTTCTTGGCTGCTGTAAAGCATCTGACACAATTTACTACGTTCTCATTCCTGAGATTTCCTGATACTACTGTGTCCTGGTTCTTCTCTTACCTATCTGATCCTTTTCAGTCTCCTTTGCAGGATCATCCATTATGGTTCTTGTTTAGTCATTTTCAGTTACATCCAACACCTCTGTGACCCCATGTGGGGTTTTCTTTTTCTTTTTCTTTTTTTGGCAGGGCAATGAAGATTAAGTTATTTGCCCAGGGTCACACAGCTAGTGTCAAGTGTCTGAGGCTGGATTTGAACTCAGGTGCTCCTGAATCCAAGGCCAGTGCTTTATCCACTGCACCACCTAGCTGCCCTCTGGGGTTTTCTTGGCAAAGATAATGGGGTGATTTGCCATTTTTTTCTCCAGCTCATTTTACAGATAAGAAATCTGAGGCAAACAGGGTTAAGTGACTTGCCTAGGATGATATAGCTAAGAAGTGTCTGAGGCCAGATTTGAACCCAGGTCTTCCTGCCTCTAGGCCCAGAATTTTATCTACTGCGGCACTTAGCTGCCCTATTACCACTATTACCCTCTATGCATAAGTGAACTGCTTATTTTTCTTCTATGCTTCCTTTTCTTTATTCCCTCTCAAGACAATCTCAACTCCCAAGTATTCAACAATCATTTCTATGCAGATGATTCCCAAATCTACCAAACTTCCATTTGCCATCTGGTTCCAATCTACCTTTCAAGGCCTACACATATTACATATTACTCCATCTAACATGCTCTTTGCCTTAACCAAATGTTCTGATGACTGTTCCATATATATGATATTCAGGCTCCTGTGCACAAAGCTTTTCCTTCTCACTGAAATGTTTTTCTTTCTCACCTCTGCTTCCCAGAACACATAGCTTCTTTCTAGCACCAAGTCCTTTAAGAACTGCCCACGGGGCAACTAGGTGGCGCAGTGGATAAAGCACTGGCCCTGGATTCAGGAGGACCTGAGTTCAAATCCAGCCTCAGACACTTGACACTTACTAGCTGTGTGACCCTGGGCAAGTCACTTAACCCTCATTGCCCCGCCAAAAAAAAAAAAAGAACAACTGCCCACATGTATGACTTATATTGAATTGCTTGATTTCATAGGGAGGGTTGAGGAGGGAGGGAGGAAGACAATTTAGAACACAGAATTAGCTCAAAGACCTTAATCTCATCAGTTGGCTCAAGGAGGGAATAACATACACACCAAATTGGGAAGAGTAATCTAACCCTACAGGAATGTAGATGGGGAAGAGGATAAGGAGGGAAGGGTGAAAGAAGGGAGAGCAGAATGGGGGGAGGGGAGGAGTCAGAAGCAAAACACTTTTGAGGAGGAATAGGGTAAAAGAAGATAGAAAATAGAGTAAATATCATGGGAAGGGAATAGAATGGAGGGAAATAGTTATGATGATTGATTATATTGGCAAAACGTTTGGTACCTACTTTGCTGGGCTATTATGAAGACAATTCTTTGTCAAGTTTAAGGTACTATATAAAAGTTATGATGAACAGGATGCTATCAGAAAAACCTAGAAAGACCTACATGAACTGAAACAGAGTGAAATGTACCGTATACAAAATAACAGCAATAGTGTAAGATGATCTGCTGGAAAGGACGTGGTTATTTTCAGCAATGCAATGATCCAATATAACTCTGAAGGACTTATGAAAATTGCAGTCCATCTACAGAGAAAGAACTGATGGTATCTGCAAACAGATTGAAGTATATTTTTTTTGATGGTTCCTTAATCTGAAATTTTGTTTTTGTTTGTTTTCTCTCACAACCTGGCTAATGTGGAGATGTTTTCCATGACTACTCATGTACAACTTCCCAAATGTTAGTGCTGCATCCATCCTCAAATCAACTTTTATTTATTTTGTACACATCCTGTATATAGCTGTGGGAATGTTATGTTTCCTCATAAATCATAAGCTTTTGAAGGACAAGAATTGTTTCACTCATGGTATTTTTATTCCCAACCCATAATATAATACCTGGAACAAAGCAAATGCTTGATGGTTATTAGAAATGCTAACTCTAGCAATAAGAAAAAGAATAGACATGAGCAAAAAGAGATAAAATTATTTCTATTTTCATATTATATGATGGTTTACATACAGAATCCCCAGTGATTCAACCAAAAACTGTGGTGAAGTAACAAGAAACAAGCATAACCTCTCAAATCATGTGTCTTTCACTAACAAAACTCAGAGGAAGCCAGAATAAAAGAAATTTTATTTAAAATAATTAAAAATTTCTAAAGTACCTGAGTTTACATACACCTAACACACCAAGTCTTTGTATAAATGCAACTACAAAGTACTCAGAAATAAAGGAAGACAAATAACTGAAGAGATATTCAGTGTCCATGGCTAGGCTGAACCAATGTAATAAAAATAATATTAGTTAAATTGATTTACATACTTAGCACTAAAACAAAGTATCCAAAGGCTACTTTACAGAAACAGACAAAATTAACAAAATTTCTCTGACAGAACAAAAGGTCAAGAATCTCCAGGGGAATAATGAAGAAATGCAAGACTGAAAGAGGTCTAATATAACCAGATCTCAAACTATACTACAAAACAGTAATCATGAAAACAACAGAACACAATACATAAGTAAGATCTAGAAGTAAATGAACATAGTAATCCAGAGCTTGCTAAATCCAAGAATATAAACTACAAAGGGGTAATAGATTCCCTCTCTCTATAGGATAGTCTCTCTTTTCTGTATTTTTATTATTCTGCTTTCTTTTGGTTCTCCTACCCATCTGAACACCTTGTTTCTAAGGGTTTTTGTTTTGTTTTGTTTTAATGTTAGGGCAATATCTTTATCTCCACTCCTAATTGTGGGTGTTTCCTTAAGCTCTGATTCTCTCTCTCTCTCTTCCCTCTAAACCCTTCCTTGATTACCTCACAGATACAGGGAAATGTTTCCTTATATATTATAAATTCTTTTTTTAGTGCATTAATTTTTAACTATGTTAAAAAGTCATGAATAACTTATTCAATTAAACAGCCCAATTACAATAAAAACAAAAATGGGGATTTAAATTATTTAACAAATTTACATGATCTGGATTTTTTTCATCAACAGGAGATATGTGCACATACTTATATAATAGCTACATGAACAATGTTTGTGTCTGTATTTTTTTTAATTAATTTTTGTGTGTGTGTCCATATTGTTAATCAATCAATGAGCATTTATTAGGTGCCTACTATGCAGCAGACATCTTGCTAGAAATTGGGATACAAAGACAAAAATAAAACAGTTCCTGCCCTCATGGAGCTTATATTCTATCAGAGGAAACAACATGTATATGATAAATATATGCAAAATCTTTAGGGGGGAAGGCACTAGTAGTTGGGGAAGGGATCAGGAAAGATCTCATGTGGAAAATGTCACCTGAGCAAAGTTTTGAAGGAAACAAGGAATTCTAATAGGTAGAGATGCTTAAGGAATGATAGTGATTAAGAATAATGGCAAGAAGGCCCTGTGGGATGGAGGAAGGGGATATAGAGTGTGCGAAGGGAAATATATGCTATCTAAAATATCCAGAATGCACTACTATTGTTAAAAAACAATCGACATTTTAAATATAATTTTACTAATATCTATTTTCATCACCTATAATTCTCACTGCATTCCTCCTCTCATCCCGACACAGAGAGCCAATTTAAATGATTGCTGTCTTTATTTTTGTTTTCTTCATATTATACTATGACAAAAACATCCCCCAAATAGCCACAGGATTACCCTGCTTAATCAATGAGAGTATATTTCCCAATGATTTCACAAGTAATTATTTCTCTGAGCTCTGATAAGTCATTATATCTCCCTCTCTCACTATTTTTACATAAACTATAGTTATCTTATAGCTGTTAACCAACCCACTTGGAAAGAAAAATTCTGCCTGATATAGAAACTACATTTTTTTTAATTTCTCAAATAACCTTCTGACTAAACAACAGCTTCCAATGAACTTAGTGGTTTTCTTTAATTTTTCTAGAGATGACACTATAAATCCAATAAATATGGGTCCCTACTATATCCCATAGGCACTTGTGACCAAATGTCATGTGAAAAAGCTGACAATACTATACACTTATCATTTCTAGTGCATGAGGATGGTGCTTTAGCATTAACATATAAAATTAATAGTACACACACTAAAAAAAGTTTTAACAAAAAAACAAAGTTTGATTTTAATCCATACTATGCAATTTTGTGGATTTAAATAAAATATTAAGTGCTTGGCAACTGAAAAATGGCTAAAAATCCTATGGTATATGACTGTAACGAAATATTACTAAGCAGAAAGAAATTATAAACATAAGGGATTCATTTGATGAAGAACTGAATGTTTATAATTTATGTTTATAATTATGTTTAGGATTTCTTTCTGTTTAGTAATATTTCATTACATTCACATACCATAGTTTTAAAAAAAATTTTATTTTATTTATTTATTTTTGCGAGGCAATGAGGGTTAAGTGACTTGCCCAGGGTCACACAGCTAGTAAGTGTCAAGTGTCTGAGACCGGATTTGAACTCAGGTCCTCCTGAATCCAGAGCCAGGGCTCTATCCACTGCGCCACCTAGCTGTCCCCACATACCATAGTTTTAAAAGCCATTTTTCAGCTTATAGGCACACAGGCTGGACCATGCTATTTTTTACTTTCTTTCATTTTTTTTTTGAGTTTTCTTATACAAGATGATTAATATGGTAATGTTTTACATAATTTCACATTGTATATCCTATATCTGATTCCTTACTACCTCAGGGAAGTGGGGGATGGAGGGAAGGAGGGATAGAATTTGGAATTCAAAACTTTTAATTAAAAATGTTTATTATATGGGAAAAAATACCATGCGAGATTCAGAAAAACAATGACTTGTTTAAACTGATGCAGTGAAATAAGCAGAAACAAGAAAACAATATGTACAATGACTACAACAATGCAAACGAACAGATTACTAAAAAGAACAATTCTGAATGAAAAATGAAACACTGAATGAAAAAAAACACTGAAAGTGTTTAAGATTACTAGAAGTGGTGCACAGTGGATAAAGCACCAGCCCTGGATTCAAGAGGACCTGAGTTCAAATCCGGCCTCACACACTTGATGCTTACTAGCTGTGTGACCCTGGGCAAGTCACTTAACCCTCACTGCCCCACCTCCCCCCCACCAAAAAAAGATTATTAGAAGAGAATAACTCCCTCTCTCCCCCCCTAATATATGTATGTGTGTATGTGTGTGTGTATACACACACACATACACATAAACATATATATACACACATAGAGTATTCTCATACATGTAGTATATCTATGAGGTTTTCTCTATATTGGATGCTTCTGCTAAACTTCTTTGTCAAAAGGGAGAGGTCAATCTGGAGACTGTGAAGTTAACAAATGACTGTGACTCAAAGACAAAATAAAAATAAAATATGCTTTTTTCAAGCACTAATATTTAGTTATCCTGATTCTACCAGATAGATAACACATAGTCATATAAAGTACAAGTCTGTGTCAGAGCAACTTGGTATACAAAATGAGCCTTGAGAGTAGGGTCCATTTTAAGTATTCTTCTGCTTCCTTTAAATTCTCCCTAAAGTCCTTCTACTCAAAACCTAAGTTTGCATATGATTCCCAAATTGGTCTTTTCACCACTGAGTACTTTCTTGTTGTAAGATGTCATCTCTAAGTGAAGGTGAAGAGGACATTTTATCATCATAAATTCTTCAAGAAATAACATGGGAGTTACAAAAAGAGCTCATTTTTTAGCATAAAGCCCATATTAATGTATGGTTTAATTAGTCCAAGAATAATGGTTTAACAAGATTCACCTAGGAAGCTGCTTTTGAAAACAAATTCCCCAATATGAATACACCAGACTTTGTAATTCTCATCTATCATTTCAGAAAATTTACTCATGAAAGAATATTTAATTTGGCCATTTTAATTTTTTTACTTTAATTGGATATAAATAACAAATGCCATTTCTGTTTCTAACAACTTTGGGTATCCTATTTGATCAAATGACATTCATAATTTTAGCCCAGCCCAATTCTTTTCATTGAAATGATCTGAGTAAGCACTAGCCAGGGAATAAGGAAACGGGTTGACAACCAAGTCACTAGGAAAGAAGCATCTGAGAATTTATCTTTTGGTTTTTCTCGATTTAAAATGGATAAACAAGCATGCATATCTTCTCAGTGAGAATCACCCAGATATTATTTCAAAGCTATCCAATAGTAAAAGGAAGAAGTAGCCAAGGAAACAAATTCTTTAACTCACTTTCAGCATGAATGAGGACTTTTTTTATATGAAGCATTGGGTCTTATTCAGAGATCCACTTAAATTGGTGATATAGAAGAAAAATGAACTCATTCGAGAGCCTCATATAGCATGTTACGATCAATAATAAGGCAATTTTGAGGAACAAAATTCGAAAGGAAACAAGTCTATTCTGATTTTTTTTTCACTTCACATTTAATAAATTGCTCTTGAGGCAAACTTTCTCTGCTCTTTTGTTCCATCTGCTATGGAATGAAAACTTCAAATTCTTTGATGAATGGTTAGAAAGGATCCATTTTTACAGTCTTGCTCATATATAATCCTAAATAAATGGCACTTAAACAAACTCTAGGCAGACACAGCTTTTAAAAAAAAATGTCAGAAGGCTGTTTAGGAATCTATATAACCCCAGATGGCCTCAAATGACTTAAATGATTTAGATAGAAGTTGAGAAGGCTCTCCTTTGAGAGTTATGAAAGCTATGGAAGGTTACCCCTAACTGACAAGATGATGAACCTAATCTTGGCTTATAAGGACATTTGGTAAAAAAAGAGAAGCATGATCCCTTTAATACTCAGGTCAATAGGGAGGGGCTGATTGTCCTCAACCATTTGCTGGAGCAATCATTAAAGTAAGTATTAATGCTAAGCATTCTACTTCCTCGACTTTGGTAAGCCTGTACCCAAGCTTGGCTTATAAGGACATTTGGTAAAAAAAGAGAAGCAAAGGGGCAGCTAGGTGGCGCAGTGGATAGAGCACCGGCCCTGGAGTCAGGAGTACCTGAGTTCAAATCTGGCCTCAGGCACTTAACACTTACTAGCTGTGTGACTCTGGGCAAGTCACTTAACCCCAATTGCCTCACTAAAAAAAAAAAAAGAAAGAAAGAAAAAAAGAAAAAAAGAAAAAAAAAAGAGAAGCATGATCCCTTTAATACTCAGGTCAATAGGGAGGGGCTGATTGTCCTCAACCATTTGCTGGAGCAATCATTAAAGTAAGTATTAATGCTAAGCATTCTACTTCCTCGACTTTGGTAAGCCTGTACCCAGGGTACTTTAGTGACTGCCCACAGATGTGGATGTGACCTATTTTCACTTTTCCTGAGGACAACAAAAAACAATGTTTAATAATAACAATAATAAAAGTTACTTTCCTACCTATTGGTTCAATTATACTTCATTTAATGTGCTGACAACTAGATGAAAATAATTTAGTATTGAATATTTTTGAAACCAGAAAGACCCAGCCAAGAGCCTGATAAAGAGTACATTATTTATTATCAGACCTGTCAACAAAATATTAGCAAAGGAAGAATTAATAGGATCATAGATTTAGAGCTATAAAGGCACTTAGAGGTTAAACCCAATCTCTTCATTTTACAGATTAGGAACTTGAGGTCAGAGAGGTTAAATGATTTGCTGATGGTCACACAATTAGTAATCATCTAACGTGGGACAGATACCCAGCTCTTCCTGACTCCAAGACCAGCACACTATCCATTATACCACACCACCTCTCAAGCCAATTAAACCCTACGTCTTCAATGTAAGGAAGAATGTATATTTGCAAAAGTAAAAGGAAACCTGGGAACCAAACATTCCCTTTGGATTCAAAGAGAGAGGTTCAGGGTGGGAATGTAGGTACGGTCTGTATTTGGCTCTTACCTAAAGCAAAATTCTGAAGCTTTTGCTCTAAGAACTGAGTTTGAATTGAGGTTCTTGTCAAGAGAACATTCCAATAGGGATTTACTGATTGAGGAGGAATAAAAAGCTGTTAGGGAAGCAATTTATGGAAAGTCAATTGTGATATTTAAAATCTAAATTGTGGTCGCCTTAAATTAGAAGCTTTAGCACCAGTCCTTGGGCATTAAACATTTATTAAAGCATACAGATATACCCATGGAGTTCAGAAAGTTAAGAAAAAAGCCTATTTAGCCTAGAGTTCCAGCCTGGTCTGGTTCTTCCTCAAGTCCTCTGCCACAAGCCTGCTTTAATCACGAACTCTCTCCAGCAAACTCATTGTGGAAGCTTTTTATAGGTCTGGAACAGAGGCGGTCCTTACACACTGCTTCAAGCTGATTGGTTGGCATCATCCAAATCCATTGGTTCTGAAGGTGTTCTCAAGGTGTGATTACAATCCAGTTAACTTGAAGTAGGCTAATCAGTTAATCACTCTCACTTGATTCAATCAGTCTAGATTAATCTCCAGGTGGGTCTTTGAGTATCTGTGAAATCCCATTATTTCATCACACAATGGAAAGATCACTAGCTTAGAAGTCAAGGCATGTGAGTTATAATCTTTATTATCTTAAGCATTTATCCAAGCCTCAGGTCTTTCTATGTTTTAGTCTTCTTGAGACTATAGGAGTACTTTGTTCTTATTTTTAAAATATTCATCTTAAGTTTTCATCTCTAACCTCAATCTTACAGGTCTGTTAAAAGCTCTCTGTGATGTCACATTTATTCTTTAAACATCTCTCTTTTTTTCTCTCTCAGTGGAATCATTTGGGAAAGGTTTCATCACACCTTTTATAGGGTCTACTGGGGTTGGGGAAGGAAGGGAGTGGGAAGGAGCATGATACAGTGAATAAAGTAGGAAATATGGAGTCAATAAGCATCTAGGTTCCCAAACTCTTAACACTTGATAAGTGACCATGAGCACAGTACTTAACTTTGCTCACCTTTAATTTAATCATTGCTAAGATTGGGATGACATCTATAGTTGCTTACACATTAGGTAATTGTGCTATGTGAATGCCAGCTATTATTATTAGGGAAGAGCTTTGTTTCTTCTTTGTGTCCTAATGGCATTTTCTAGCAACCCATAGAACCCCTTCACCTAGTCTTCAAAAATGCCATGATCAGGATTAGGGGAAGATGAAAAAACAACAACCTAATAACCTGATATTGGGGAGGGGAACACCATTTATCTCGTTTTATGTTTCTTTATTTTCCAAATTTGGAGGAAGGAGAGATGATGGTGATCTTGGGACGCTGGTATGATTCACTACACACACACAGACACAGACACACACTTTTTTGTGTGTGTGAGGCAATTGGGGTTGAGTGACTTGCCTAGGGTCACACAGCTAGTAAGTGTTAAGTGTCTGAGGCTAGATTTGAACTCAGGTCCTCCTGATTCCAGGGCCAGTGCTCTATCCACTGCACCACCTAGCTGCCCTTCCCCCCCTCCCCCCAACACACATCTTGCCACTGGACCCAGATGGCTATCCAGGAGAGAGTGAGGCTGCTGACTTTGCATAGCCCTCCCTCACTTAAATCCAATTTATCAAGATATCACCCTGATGCCATGGTCCTCTTTGAGAATGAAGAACAAACAACAATAGATATGGAAATACAATATGCATTTCTCTAATTATTAATGATTTCGAGCACTTTTTCATATGACTGTTCAATTGGATTTTTCTGGAATATATTTCCCAGTAATGAAAATTACTCCACTGCAACATATCAGGGACTTCTATAGATAAAGACACTGGGCTAAGAGAGGTTAGTGATTTGCCAAGGGTCATGCAGCTACTAAGTCATTCCAATATCCTTTATACAAATGTTCATACTTGCCCCAATCGCCTATAGTTGAACCTTTTGAACTTTGTATTTTTTCATTCATCAGCTGAAAATTTGTGGAAATCTAAGCACTATTTGAAAACTTTTCAGCCAAAGCTTCCTCCCCACGAATGATAGCTTCCCTATTAATTAATTAATTAAGCCAGGGTAGCTGCCTGAATAAAAAAACTGAATGCCAAACTCATTCTCTACTAGCTTTTTTTTTTTACAAGTTTGCATTTTGTATTTCAGTTTTTCTGAAAGTAAAACATATCAGCATACTTTTCCAGCAGAAGTATTATAATGGGAAAATGAACTAATTATATAAAAAATTAGTAATACATTAATTAATAATAAATTAGCAATAAATTTCAAGATGGAAAGGTAATAGTTTTCCAAGGCCAAACCAGTGCTACCAATGTTATTCCATCCAAACAACTATTAAGAATGTGGGTTTCTGGGGCAGCTAGGTGGCGCAGTAGATAGAGCACCAGCCCTGGAGTCAGGAGTACCTGAGTTCAAATTCGGCCTCAGACACTTAACACTTACTAGCTGTGTGACCTTGGGCAAATCACTTAACCCCAACTGCCTCACTAAAAAAAAAAAAGAACGTGGATTTCTGGGGGCAGCTAGGTGGCGTAGTGGATAAAGCACTGGCCTTGGATTCAGGAGTACCCGAGTTCAAATCCAGCCTCAGACACTTGACACTTAACTAGCTGTGTGACCCTGGGCAAGTCACTTAACCCTCATTGCCCTGCAAAAATTAAAAAAAAAACCAAACAAACAAGAATGTGGGTTTCTGACAGAACTAAATTTTGAGATCCTTTAAGGGTAGAGGTTGTATCTTATATATATCTTTGTACTTCAAGGCTCACTCTGCACAATAAACAGTTTGTAGAATGAAGAAAATTGGGTCAACCTACCATAAATTCAAAGGTATTTTAAAACAAGATTTATGACATTAATGAAAATCCAATTTGTCCACATCTAGACCTTTAATCTGAAATGACCAGGTCCAAACTTATGACAATGTAAAGGAAATTGTCAGGTTTCAGCAAATATAACTGGTTTGTCCATGGTGGCCTCAGAAATTTTTATTGTGATTACTGGCATGAGAAAACATCACTGGTATATAATGAAGTAATTAAGAAATGGGCTCCAAAGTTTCCCTCTCTCCTTGGCAGAATTTGTATGTGGGAGCCAAGGAAGTTTGCAGAGGTAGAACACTGAATATAATGTCAGACTTTTGAATGGCTTGATCATTTTTTTTTTTAAGTGAGGCAATTGGGGTTAAGTGACTTGCCCAGGGTCACACAGCTAGTAAGTGTTAAGTGTCTGAGGCCGAATTTGAACTCAGGTACTCCTGACTCCAGGGCCCGTGCTCTATCCACTGCGCCACCTAGCTGCCCCTTTCTTGATTATTATTTTTTTTTTTTTGCTAAATTTTTCTCTCTTTTAAAAATCCTTTGTTATTAGAGATGGCTTTCTGGGAGAGGAAAGGGAGTGATACAGGGGAAAATCTAGGTGATACAAAAACTGAAAGATATCACCAAAAAAATCTACTTAAGAAAAAAAAAATGGTCTTCAAAATCCTCTTTTTCTATGGGGAAGCAAGGAGAAATATATTTTAAAAGAATCTGATATGTATATTAAATCTATTGAATCTAAGAAGATAGCTATATTCTTTATTGGCAGAGTGTAAAGGAAGCATGTATCTCGAACAAAAAAAATCAACAAACAAAAGTGGTGATTAATTTACCTGGTTGAACCATCTGCATCATATTTAAAATCCAAATTTTTGAAGAGGCTGTTTTTTCACTTGAGATTGATATTCACATGTTGAAGGAGTTTGCTGAGCTTTAAATTTGGGAACCTCTCTATTCTATATTTGGTTCATTTCCTTTATCAAATTAAACATTTAAAATTTCTTACCCAGAGTCTTCCCAAAAAGGGCAAAGCAATTTTGAACTGAGGATTCTCTATGAAAATTCATGAAAGAATGATGATACAGGAAGGAAAAAAGGAGCTCTCGGCAGAATTACATCTGAACAGAGCACTAAATTCTTTTTCTTTGCTAGTCCTCTTTCACCTCTTTGCTAAATAGTATTTAGTGAAGCATTTAAAAACTACTTCTACCTTTAAGACTGATCAATGTGACTAGGAAAAATGCAAAATGTTTATATTAACACATGCACATTTATGCTGATAATTAATTATAGCCAAGAAATTCAAGAAACAGGCAGGCAATTCTATAATGATTCTAATATTTTTAAAATTCTCCTATTTCCATTTATGTAGTCCTTTCAAATATGAGCTCCCTGTGAATATGTACTGTTATGGGCCAGGGTAGCTCATTTGAATGGGCCAGGGTACCCCAGGAGTTTTCTGGGGTAAATCAAAAGAACCATCTCCTTGAGAAACTAAACCAAAGGACAGACACACTTTAAGAGATAAGTGACACTGGATGGGGACTGAGCTAGCTCCAGGACCACCACCCTTCATTCCAGCCTCCTCTACCCCTTGGGGAGATAAGATTAGGTGTGGCTACTGCCTTTGTGGCATGAGGCAGAGAGAGAGATGGCTTGAGAGATCCAGAGCTGCCACTCACCCAACTTCCCTCAGCCATCACCAGTGAGGGATGGGCCTCCCCCAATAAGGGAACTTTCCACAATCAGAAGATCACCTCATCAGACCACCATGGGTCCTCTATAAAAGTATTTGCCTGTCTCCTGCTCAGGGAGAAAGGTATCTCAGAGAGACACGCCTCTGTGTCATGCCTTCTCCCCATGAGAAGTCGAAGGACTTCTCTCTTGGTTTCCCTTCCCCAGCTCCTAAGTAAACTATTATTTTATTCTAATTGGATTTGTGTGCAAGAGGGTGTAATTCTTTAGAGGAATTCCTAAGAATCCCTACCCCAAATCCCCACCAATTTCCCCATAACATGTACCTTAATGTTAGGTACAATTGTTTTGTTGCTATTTTTTTGGTGAGGCAATTGGGGTTAAGTGATTTGCCCAGGGTCACACAGCTAGTAAGTTTTAAGTGTCTGAGGCCGGATTTGAACTCAGGTCCTCCTGAATCCAGGGCCGGTGCACTAACCACTGCGCCACCTAGCTTCCCCATGTTAGGTACAATTGTAACCTGAAGTTTTTAGATACTTCACTGAAATAGCAAACCCCTGATTTGAACAATATTTTAATTCTGTTCACATTTATTAATTTTCAGGTCTGTTTGATATGGAAAAATCAAGACATTACCTCTCAAGATGTATTCCTCTATCACAGAAGATCATTCCCTTGGTCATACTGTCACCCAATCTCTGTTGAAGGGGATCCCTTCTCCTGGCCAATGTCAACTCTATTTTCTTCTTACTCTCTTGGTGACCTCTGAGATCACTGTGAGTTTATTATCCGTCTTTGTAGATGACTTTCAGATCTAAATACCCAACCCTAGTTTCTCTCCTGAGCTGCAGTAGCACATCATCAACAGCATATCAGACATTAACAACTGGGTATCTTGTAGGTATCTCAATCTTAACATGTCCACAATAAAACTTATTATTTCCCCAAAACCTACCCGTCTTCTGAATTTCCCTTTTCCTGTCCAGGGTACAAACATCCTTTCTGTCACATAGGTGTGCAAACTCAATAACTTAACTCCTCACTCTCCCATAACCCATAAAGTCAATCAGTTGCCAAGTCTTTTTTTCACCTTTTTTTCCTTTCTCCACATCTCACGGCCATCTCTTTCTCTCTATTCTCAGTCATGATCCTAAGTCAAGTTGTCATCATGTTTCACCTGGACCAATACAAAAGTCTTCTAACTGACCTTCCTGTATCAGGTCTCCTTCTTCCATATATGTAGTTACTAACATGGTTTTCCTAAAGTACAGGTCTGATTATGTTACAATCTCACTCAAATGATAGGATCACATAGAAAACTCTCTTTGACATTTAAAATCCTTCACACTTGTCTCTGGCTTACATTTCCTTTTTTTATACCTTGCTCCCCTTCTTTGCATTCTACAGTCCAGTCACATTGGCCCATTTGCTATTCTTCATATATGATACTCTATTTCATCTCTATGCCTGTCCCCCATGCCTGGAATGCTCTCTATCCTCATTGTCACCTCTTAGCTTCCTTCAATGAGACTTAACTCAACCACCACAGGAGACCTTTATTGGTCCCCTCAACAGCTAATAATTTCATTTCTAAGGTCAACTTGGGTCTATTTTGTATGTAGCTTGACATGTTATCTCTTCCATTACAAAGTTAAGTCCCTTAAAGGCAGGAACTGTGATTTTTTTGTTGTTTGTTTTTTTTCGGGGGGGGGGGGTGTATTATTCTTAACACTTAGCCCAGTGTCTGATGCATGGTAAGGGACAAGGACTAAATAAGTAATTTAACTGATATAGAGAATTCTCAAATAAGGAAAGTTCCCTTTACCAATGCAGGGAAGTACCTTTTCTGCAATTTATAGTCTAAGCAATGAGAGGCTAAGTGACTTGCCCAGGGTCACAGATCTAATATATGTCAGAGGCAGTGCTTGTACATAAGTCTTCCTGGTTTTGAGGCTGGCTCTCTATATATTATTCAACACTTCCAGCACTTAATAAATGTTTGTCAATTGATTGACATCAAATCAGCAGACCTGGGTTCAAATCCTGCCTCAGGTACTTGCTATGACCATGGCAAAGTCTTTTAACTTGTACCAGTCTTTCCATCTGTAAAAGAGGGGTGATAATAGCTATAATACCCACTTCACGTTGTTGCTGTGGAGGTCAAATGAAATAATTGATGTAAAAAACCTTTTCCAAATCTGGAATGCTCCTCTGGAGGTTCATGTTCTAGATAACCATCAAGCCATTGAAGCCCCTACCAATTTTTTATGAAACAGTAGGCAAAATCTTGAGGACTTTTTGCACGAGCACTTCTAGGGCAGTACATACTTTCTACATTTTCAAAGTGCTGCCCAAGACTTTCTTTCTGCATTAAAACAATGGAACAGAGAGAGAGGGAGAGAGAGAGAGAGAGAGAGAGAGAGAGAGAGAGAGAGAGAGAGAGAGAGAGAGAGAGAGAGAGAGAGAGAGAGAGAGAGACTAGTTAAATATCTTTCAGAATTTCTGAGTCCTCTGTCACCAGCTTGTAGAGCTATCAATCATTATAATGGAGCAAGTGCAGTGTAACAACCAATTAAAACTACAACAGGCTGGTCTGATGCCAACTGATAGCTGTGCCAGCCACTGACACTCATGGAAAGAGGAGCACCAAAGGGTGCTTTCCTTCCTTCACATTTGTATTTGTCCCATACCTAATTCTAGCACCCCACAAGTACCCAATTACTAGGTATAGGTCAACTGGGATCTGAAAAACATAGTAGTAAATATTTCTTTATGAATTATAGAGCCTGTGGTTTTATCATTCTTTCAAACAGAATAACCTAAGCCAGAGGAAGAATTTATTTGTGGTTAACTGGTACGTGTCACCTCAAAATATAGGGAAACTATACATACACAGAATTTTCCTCACTCAACTAGGTGCAAATGGATAGAAGTAACATGGAATTAGATTTGGGTTTGATTTAAAGAAAAACATTCACAATTAGAGCTACTGCAGAATAGAATGGACTGATTCAGGAGGTAATAGGCTCCCTCTCAGAAGTGTTGAAGAAAAAGCTAGATAACTATTTAAAAAAAATTTTTTTTAGGACAATGAAGGTTAAGTGACTTGCCTAAGGCCACACAGCTAGTAAGTGTTGTGTCTGAGACCGGATTTGAACTCAGGTCCTCCTGAATCCAGGGCCAGTGTTCTATCCACTGCACCACCTAGCTGCCCCCTAGATAACCATTTATGTAGAATATTGTAAAGAGGTGTCAAATTTACAGCACACAGGCTACCCCTAAAACTCCAGAATGTAGTTGAAACCAGATTAAATGTAATTGGGAAATGTTTGACAAAATAAAAACACAATACAATATAGATAATGTTAATTTGTAGTTCTCTAAGTCAATATGCAACCTACAGGGATCCATTTCTATTTGAGTTTGACACTACTGTCATCTTTATCCTGATATACTGGAGTCCTTTTTAAGGTGTACATAACACATACATGAGAGGAACCGCAGCACAGTAAATAGAGAGCTGGCCACAAGGACAAAGAGACTTGAATTCAATCCAGCCTCTGACATATGCTTTCAGTAAGCCACCTCGTAGCCTTCTGAGTAACTTTACAAGACTCTAAGTCGAGTACAGACCTGCATTAGTAGAGAGAGTTCCCTGCAACAATGAAATCAAAGATCGAGGTCCTATCGCTATGTGCTTAGTACTGGACTGGTAAAGTACTTAATAAATGCTCACTCTATCTATCTCATCTATCCAAACTATTTCTCTGGAAATACAAACGTCAGGCTTGGAATTACTGGAATTACTATGGTTCTTAGCAATTAATATTTCACAGTTAATGTCAAGATGTAGGGCCATTCAGTAATCTTCTAGAAGTTCTTGAAGTCTTCAGTTTTAGAAAATACTCAATTAATCTGTGGTCTTGGGGTACTTTAAAAATGGTATCCAGACTCAAAGTGCTCTTAAAGTCACAAAGATATGAACTGTCAATGTTTATAGTGTGATCTCTAACAGCAATTCTTACTGGAGCTCCAAGTAATCAAAAGCTTCTCTGCATTAAGCAGTCACATAGAATAAAGGAGGGCATTGCCAGTAATGCAGTGAATAACTCTAATTGTCATAGCCCCAGAAAGCCAAGTCAGGAATACACGGATGGAGGTGATATGGAGGCAGATTTAGGTTTATGTAAGGAAAAACTTGCTGACAATGAGAGATACTGCAAAGTGGACCAGACTGCCTCAGGAGGTCATAGATTCCCTCTCATTAAGGGTTAACCTCTCGTATGAGAAGATTTAGAGAGCATCCTTGCTCAGGTGTAAATTGAAGGTGGTGGTTGTTGTTAGTCCTTCATTCTCAAAAAGGACCATGACATTGGGAGGTGATGTCATGACTTGCACTGAATTGGATTTAAGTGAGGGAGGTCTCTGCAAGGATTCCAAGCTCACTCTCTCCTCCAGAGCCATCTGGGTCCAGTGGCAAGATAGATATCAGGATGAATGGAGATGGCCTAAGATGTTTAAGGCAATTGGGGTGAAAATTAAAAGTGTAAGTGGCAAAAGTATGGTGGCAAATTAAAAGTGTAAGTTAAGAAAGATAAGGTCTGCAGTCTCTTCTAACTATGCAATTCTGTGATGTGGTCAAACTAGTTTCATTCCTTTAATTCCACTCAGTACTCTCTCTCTCTCCTCCCCAGTACCACCTTACCATGTTTGCTTATATTGTTGACAACCTATTTTGTTGAAACTAAGTAGCAATAATGCACCAAATTTGATATAGTCTTGTTCTACTCCTAGTCCTTTACTGGACCCATTCACCCCAACTATGGAACAGATAGAAATTTTTAGTTCTTGAATTTTTTTTCAGTTCATGGACAGTTCATTAGGAAAAAATAACAACAGACAATTAATTTTGGACTAACCATCCATGCTAGTTTACTGCAAATTAGTGGCAAAATCTCACCAAAATTGGGAGTGATAATGCCACTCCTTTTGGTGAAATATCATTGAGATGATATCGTATTGAATAAAAACCAGATGAGTAAAACGTTCATCCTAACCAGGAGGAGATGGTGAGCCTGCCATTTTCAGGACATTAATAACAGTGGAAAAACTCAGTCCTCCCATTATGTTGGAGCAGCTTCAAGGATCCCTAGCTGGAGCTGTCTCCAAGACCATAGTCTAAGAACCACTGGTCAGTGCTAGTGGCCATTCCCTATAGTAGTTAATCAAGTTTTCTTTCTCTTTTTTTCCTACTGTGCTCTAAGTAGAGATTTCTTTGTTGGACAATGACATTAAAAACCATTACAATTTTACTTAACATTTAAAGATAACGGCTATCTTCTGCATTCGGAAATTTCCCCCCCCCCTCACCACCCCAAATGAATGTGTGTGTGTGTGTGTGTGTGTGTTAGCCAAGTACTGTTTCCTGTTCTTTTTGAAAAGCTATCTATAAAAAAGTAAAGCTAATAGATGCTTTTCCATAAAGATGACTATTTAAAAAATGAATTTCATAATATACTTGCTACAGATATATTCTCTTCCAATTCTTCTTCCCCCCCCTTTTTCAACAGAGGCTTAAATAATGCAGGTACAAATGCCACTTCTTTAACTATCTGATGGCTCCTCAGCATTCTGGCATGTGGTAGCTTTGTCCCCATTGCCTTTTTTTCTTGGCCTGTCAGCGGTGAGAAACAGTTTTCTACCAATTACTGTCACATTGTGAATAAATTCAAACCTAGAAATACAAGTACTGAATATTTTCTTTAAATTTGTCCCCCCACCCCAAAGCTGCATAAAGCAAGGATTTAGCATGTATAAAAAGAATCTAGCAAGCAATGAAAAGAAGTAGCACATTGTACTTTTTGTTCTATAAATAAAAACATAATGTAAGAAGGTAAACAAAAAGGCACTCGCGCAGAGAAGAGAAATGGGCAAATGACACCAAGAGTATGAAATGTAAATTTAATAAAAAGAAAGTTACAGCTGCAGAGAACATCAATTAAGCAATGTGACCCAAAATAACAGTGTTATGGGCTTTTCTGGGTGATTAATTATGCTTTAATTACAAATCATTTTAAAAGGTTCATTTAGCATTTTGCTCCTTCCTTAACATCAATCAGTTAATTTTAGTTTGCAGCTCTAAACAAACACCCAAGGTTTTCAGTTGAGTGCTAACAAGTTTTTGGTTTAAAAGTTGTAAAGAAATGTACTGGTAAAAGAATAAGCAATGTTCTTGGGCTATTACTATTATTCAACATTTATTAATTTCCCATCTAAATAGGATACAGTTATCCCTTATTTAAAATAAATTTAAACAGAACTCATACACGTTGTCTTTCTTTTTGGAAACCTTAAATTCAGAGACAATAGGTATGGTCCATAAACACATAGTTTAAATTTCTTTCTCCTCAGGGGTCTAGTCTAGTGATATCAAACATGAAGCCTGTGGGGCACAAGTGGCTAGATTAAGACAGAACTGGGAAATACTTAACAAAATAAAAATACAATAAAATAAAGATGTTAATATACGATTTTCTATATGTGGTCTGCAGGGATCTTTATGAATGGTTTATTTTCTATTTGAGTTTGACACCATTAGTCCCTTAGCCAAGACAGAGAATTGGTCTCACCATCAGCTGACTAATAATAGCTAATAATAATAACAGCAATAGCTAAAATGTTTATAGTGTTTATTGTGTGCTAGGTACTGTGCTAAGTACTTTATAATCATTATCTCATTTGATCTTCACAACAACCCTGGGAGTAGGTACTATTATTTTATTCCCATTTGGCAAATGGGAAGACTGAGGCAGAGGTTAAGGGACTCGCCCAGGGTCACACAGCTGATAAGTATATGAAGCTGAATATGAACTCAGGTCTTCCTGACTCTAGACCTGGTGCTTTATCCACTGTCATACCTACAGCTGACATTGGGTTGTGTTTTTTTATTTTTTTATTTTTAGGTTGTTTTTCCTTAGTATTTAATTAGTTTTACTTTTTCTTTAGCATGGTGTGTTTATGCCTTTTCCTACCTCTCCCTCACTTTTATCATCAGTTCCTTTAATTCATAATTACCTCTGTAGGCTAAAAAAGAAAACTCGTTAGAACTTGGAAGTCCTTTGACAACTTCTCTCCTATTTCCCTTAACCAAACACTCATCAAAACCTGCAAACTTTCCACATTTCCTCATGTTACCTGGTCCAATGCCACTATCACTATCCCGGTGGGGGCCCATTAGTTTACATGACTGCTTCAATGACTGCAATTGCCTCCCAATTGGTGATCATGCCATTAGACTTTCCCCACTCCAATCTATCCTGTACAACCCTGTTAGATTAATTAGTTCAAAACATTAATCTAGCAGTGCTGTATATGACAGACTGGAATTAGGGAAAGACTCAAGGCAGACTCACCAATTAGAAGGCTCTTACACTCTAAGTGGCATGCTACTCTCCTATTCAGAAATGTTCAATGGCTCCCCATGATCTGCATTATATTTGAAATGTTGTCATTTTGGTGGTTTTAATAAAATTATTTCTCCTGAAAAAGTATTGAGGTATCACTCTGCTTTCAGAAAACCTTAAAAAGAAAAAGAAAAAAAAAAAATAGGTTTGTGAAAATATTCTTTGCACTAATCCAGATTTAGGGAGCTATCTACCCCTGGAGAAATGGTCCACAGGGAAGAAATCTTCACTTGATTTTTTTAGGTCAAATATTGGCAGAATTGTTGCTGACATTCAAATCTGCTGAAATTCTGTCAATTAGTGGGTACTTGGAAAATATAAAATTTGGAAGTCGATTGAATTAAGTATAGACATATGAGGAACCAGAGTGTATATTGGAAGATGAGACACATATACATATACGTATATATCTATATTTATCTGCATATCAGGCTTTTCAGAAAAAGTCATCAGGTTGAATAGGAAGTCTCTTTTTCAAAAAATTATGTGGACCCTCTCAAATTAGAGTAATCTGTTCATACTTGCTTCCATCAAAAATACTTTGGAAAAAATAGTTTGAGGAGACCCTGAACTGCATTAAAAGAGGACCTTCAAAAATCAGACTCTAACCTACCTTGCAAAGTTTATTTTCCACCAATGTCATACATTAAAGCTGTTCTAGACACCTTGGTATATCCAGGGTCTCCTCAAACTACCAAATACATTTACACCCCCAAACTACTCCTCATACCATTGGCTTCATACTTTCTTTTTACTCTTCCTTCATTTATCCCAATTATTTACTTCATCATCTAGCTCAAGTCCCATTTTCTTCAAGAAGCCTTCCTTGATTCCTTTAGTCTACAGTGATCTCTTCCTTCTCTAAGGTCCTATAAAATGTATATGTGTACGTGTGCATGTGTGTGCATATCTGTAGCTTATCTCTACTACATTGTAAAGTCCATGCCACCAGAGATCATGTATTACAATTCTGTATCACATGGTGTATAGCATAGCATGATGCATATAACAAACATTTTAAAACATTAAGTGAATTAGTCAATCAAATCAAAACATTTGGGACAGCTAGGTGGCACAGTGGATAGAGCACCAGCCCTGGAGTCAGGAGGACTTGAGTTCAAATCCAGCCTCAGACACTTAACACTTACTAGCTGTGTGATCCTAGGCAAGTCACTTAACCCCAATTGCCTCACCAAAAAACCCCCCAAAAAACAAAAAACAAAAACAAATCAAAACATTTAGGATGGCTGGTTGCATTTCCTTAGATATATCTAATCACAGCATTCCAGACACAGAAGGTCCCTCAATGACCATCTATCTAATCGAATTAACTAAGATTCTTTCTACAACACACCTAATAAATGATGATTGTCCAGATTCTGTGGAAAAATCTCAGGGGCAGCTAGGTGACACAGTGGATAGAGCACCAGGCCTGGAGTCAGGAGTACCTGAGTTCAAATCCGGCTTCAGCCACTTGACACTTACTAGCTGTGTGACCCTGGGCAAGTCACTTAACTCTAATTGCCTCACCAAAAAAAAAAAAAAAAAGAAAAGAAAAAGAAAAATCTCTAATGAAGGGGAATTCAATGACTCCTCAAGCAGCCCACTCCACTTTTAGGTAGTGCTCATTTTGAGTCAATTTCCCCTTGGGGTCATAGAATCATAGATTTAATCAATCGTTATTGTTTGTCCTTTCTCAAAGAGGACCATGACATTGGGAGGTGATATCATGACTTGCACTGAACTGGATTTAAGTGAGGGAAGTCTGTGCAAGGATTCCAATCTCACTTTCTCCTCCAGAGCCATCTGGGTCCAGTGACAAGATATATATCAGGATGATGTTTAAGGCAATTGGGATTATGAGACTTGCCCCGGGTCACACAGGTAGTAAGTGTATGAGGTAAGATTTGAACTCAGGTCCTCTTGACTCCAGGGCCAGCATTCTATCCACTTCCCCACCTAGCTGCCCAGTCAAATAATAAACATTTATTAAAGACCTATGTGCTAGGTACCATGGATACAAGTGATCTTGACCTCAAGGAACTTGTATTCTACTAAGGGAAACAAAATATACATATGTAATTATGTATAAAAATCTACAAAGTTAATAAAAGGCCATTGGGGAAGGGGCTAACAGCTTGAAAGATCAAGCAAGATTTTATTTAGGAAGTGGTGTTTGAGTTTTGAAGGAAGCCAGTGAAGTTAAGGGACAAAGGTGAGAGGGCAGAGCATTCATGGGACACAGACAGTGCAAAAGAATAAAGATGGGAGATGGAGTGTTGTAAGGAACAGCAAGCAAACCAGTGCAGCTGGATCATTCTTGGCATGGAGGGGAAGACAATTTAAGAAGCTTAGAAAAGTAGGAAAGGGCCAGGTTAAGAGGGAATTAGCATTTGATTCTAGAGGTAAGAGGGAGTGACGACAGTTCATTCAGCAGGGGCAAGGTTACATTGTAAGACCTAAACTTTTGAAAAGTCACCTTGCCAGCTAACTGGAGAATGGATTGGAGTGGGGAGAGATTTGAAACAAGGAGACCAATTAAAAGGCTTTTACAATAGACCAGGCAAAATGAGGTAGGTTGGAGGTAGGATATAAAGAGGTTTAAATGTTATACAGATACATTTGCATTTGATCCTCTACTGTAAAGAGTCTGGAGTTTACTGAGCAGGGGAGTGACCTGATCAGACCATGCTTTAGAAATAAACACTGTGGCAGAAAGAGGGATTGGAGAAGGTAGGTATTTGAGGCACAGAGGTCAATAAAAGGTCTCCTGCAATATTATAGGTGAGACATGATGAAGACCTGGCCATAAAAGTGGAGAGCACACTTCAGATATGCTGCGGAAGTAGCAATGGCGAGATTTAACAAAATGTTCTGTGTGTGTGGAGTTAAGGAAAGGGAGACATTAAGGATGACTCCAAAGTTGAGAAACTGGGTGAGTCAAGGGGTGGTGGCGTCCTCAAAGAAAACAGAGAAATTCTGAATGAGTGGTGGTTTGGGGCAAAACGGAAATGCCCTGTATGTTGGACATACTGAGCTTGAGAAGTCTATGGAAGGAAATTTGGAATAGATAGGGGGTGGTATTGGAACTGGAGCTGAGTAAAGAGACTAGGATTGGACACAGAATTTAGAGCTAGAGGGACTAAGTGGTCATCTAGTCCAACCCCTTCATGTTAAAGATGAGAAAACTGAAGCTAAGAGAGGTTAAGTGACTTCTCCAAAGACACAGTCCTACTAAGTAGTAGACATAGGATCTGAAGTGAATTGGCCAATCAACTCAAAACATTTAGAATGGCTAAATCTGAATTTTCTGTTTCCAGGTTCCTTCTCCCCAGTGTTCATACTTCTGCCTTCTGGGATGATGCACTGCAAACCTAATCCTTTGATAGTCCTTCAAGTACTTGAAGACATCTGTCATGCCCCTCACCTTAAACACTCCCAGTCCCTCCAGTTAATCCTCAGATATTATAGTCTCTAAGATCCTCAGCATATTTTCTTTTATTCCTTTTGGTCATGCCAGTGTGTCTATGTCCTTCTGAAAATGTGGTGTTCAGAATTCAACTTAATATTTTTGATGTAAACTGACCAAAGGTTGAAATGAGATATTCCCTATACAGTTAAAAAGATACAAAAGAAGTTAGTTTGAGGCTCAGCAACCTAGGTTTGTTGTGAAGGGGGAACTTTGTAAACTGGAAAATGCTGTATAGAAGTAAGCTTTCAGTGAGGGTACTTGGAAAAATCATTAAACATCATACAATGGCTTTCATTTATCTGCTTCTCTTCTAATTTTAGCTGCATTGGTTTTGTTTGAGCAAAAAGTTTCCAATTTATTCAATAAAAATTGTCTGTTTCACTCTCTATTATCCTCTCTATCCCTCATCTGCTCATGAACTCTTCCCTTGCCAAAGATCTGATAGGCAATTTCTTCTTCTAATTTGGTTATGATATCATCCTTTATATTTAAGCCATGTTCCCATAAGAAGCTTATGTTAGTATGTGGTCTGAAATGTTGATCTTTATCTACTCTTTGACAGACTGCTTTCCAGTGTCCCCAACAGTTTTTGTCAAATAGTGAGCTTTTATCCCAACAGCTAGGATATTTGTGTTTATCAAATTTTAGGCTACTGTGCTCATCTGCATCTTTATATCACTTACCTAATTTGTTCCACATATCAACCATTTGTTTTCTTTTCTTTTTTTAAGGCAATGAGGTTTAAGTGACTTGTCCAGGGTCACACAGCTAGTAAGTGGTAAGTGTCTGAAGCCAGATTTGAACTTAGGTTCTCCTGAATCCAGGACCGGTGCTCTATCCACTGCGCCACCTAGCTGCCCCTTGATCAACCATTTCTTAACCAGTACCAAATAATTTTGGTGATTATTACTTTATAGTACAGTTGGAGATTTGGTACTGCACTTTTAATAGTTGGTCTATAGACATAATTATTTGAAAGCAAAGAGGAAAATAGCTTAGGAAAAAAACCCAATAGTAAAAAATATTCCTCCCATAAAGCTAGGGCACACTCTCCCATAACTAAATATCAGCAGGTCGAGTGGGTACAAACACAGCATATGCTAGTAGAATAGCACACACATAGGGAATATACATGACCCACGGAACTCAAACCTCTATTACCAAAGGGAGATTTCTCATCTTGATTCTCTGTTAGGGCTTATTTTTTGTTTGTTTGTTTGGTGAGGCAATTGGGGTTAAGTGACTTGCCCAGGGTCACACAGCTAGTAAGTGTTAAGTGTCTGAGGCTGGATTTGAATTTAGGTACTCCTGAATCCAGGGCCTGTGCTCTATCCACTGTACCACCTAGCTGCCCCAGTGCTTATTTATTTATTTATTTGTTTGTTTCTTTGTTTATTTATTTATTTATTGGCCTGGGGCAATGAGGGTTAAGTGATTTGCCCAGGGTCACACAGCTAGTGTCAATTGTCTGTGGCCGGAATCAAACTCAGGTCCTCCTGAATCCAGGGCCGGTGCTTTATCCAAGTGCTTATTTTTAGTGAAAGCTTTCCTATGCTTGCATCTTGTAGGTAGGTAAGTAGTTCCATTGGAAGACACTATGGTCAACTGCGGGGAATAGGAAGAAAGAGTGATTCCCTTGTCTCCTCCATTCCCAGGGGAAGAACTTGTCTTTTTGAGCCCTGGGTCTTCCTCTCCTCTTCTCCACTAAAAGAACTCATCTTGTGTCCCAATTGACTCCCTGATTAGTGTCTTATTTTTTCAAGGTCACCAGAGACATGGGTGAATTTTCAAGCAGTCCCTGGATAGCTGTTCTCTAAATCCATCAAATCTGATTCAATAGTCCAAACCCACTTCTACATGTTATACAGTCTATTTGATGTCTTTTACCTGAAAATTCAGGTGAAGTCATCTGAGACCACAAATGACTTTGATTTTTGTGTCTGACTACAAACAAAATAGTGTTAACTCCAACTATCTCACTTAATGATTACACCAAAGTTCTGAGTATTTTCAGTTCTGATGGTTTTTATTTTGGAACACAAGTGCCAAGAACTGCGCTGTCAGAATAGCAGACGTATTTAATCCGTAATAAATCAACATTGGTGAATGAGAGAAAAGAATTGGAATACAAAAATTTTGTTCAAAAGGCTGGAAAGCATGAACTCTGCATATCAAGTGATTTTTTTCAACTAATAAAACATTCTTTAAAAAAGAACTCCACTGACATTTCAGTTTGAGAAATTTTCATTTAAAAAATATGGGTTTATTTTCTAATCTGTTTCAGCTCCAACTGTTTAGAAAGCTTTTCTACTTTTTATTATTTCGTTAAACAAGAGATCTTTCACAAATAGTACATGGCAATCTAGATGAACTCTCTTCTGATTTAGGCCAAACAATGAAATCAACTTTTAAATAATCAGCATTATCCTCTGGATAACATACAATCTTTTCTTCTCTTCAGATAGATAATTAAATTCTGCTTCATTTTTTACTGCCAAGTGTGCAGGCTAATTCAAAGTATTAAGAATCATTTAAATTTTTTTTTTTTTGCAAATGAAACTAAGCAAAATCCTTTTCATTTTTCCTCCACCCAAATGAAAATTCACACTGAAATTGTGGTAGCATTTACAACTGTCCAAAAGAGTGCATTGGATACATCTAAAATATAAAATTGATTACAATAATTAAAACAACAGTGTAATTCAGCTAGAAAATGAACAGTTCCAAGTACCTGATGGCCAGTGATTATAGATTGCAGGACTATTATGCAGGTGAGGATATGACCCCTCCCTCAAGGGTCACTATGACCCAAGAAATTAACTGGGAGTCAAAATCTATTGACAATGATGACATCCAATTCACCATGTCTGTCAAAAGCAAGCTTTTTTTTTCTTTTTCAATTTATAAGCTTTAAAAAGTAAGCAGTCAACATTTAACAGTGTCAAAAATTTGCTGCAGACTAGTACCAATTCACACAGATTGGTAATTGAGAAACACTGATCTAGCTCAAAAGCCCTCATTCTGGCCCTCAGTATCTTTATCTGTTTGAAGTTATACTGCTAGATCATGTCAAAAAGTGAAATCTGGACTCTGAACTTCTGATTCTTATTTCTATTACAGGGGTCTACAAACATTTTTGTTTGTGTCCCCTTGTCAGTAAAACATTTTATATCTATTTATAAATTATATAAATGTACTATTATGCTACTACCTTTTACATTATAAGTATCAGGCAAAAATAGACATTTTTTAAAGAATGAGATAAATGTGAAATAACAAATCATCCTAGTGTCAATAGGGAGTCATTAAAGTTTATTGAGTAGGGGAGGGACATGGTTAGATTTCTGTTTAAGGAAAAATCACTTTAACAACTTTGTAGAGGATGGGTAGGAGAGAAGAAGCAGGAAGACCAATTAGGAGGCTATTGTAATAGTTGAGAGGTTGATGAGTGCCTGAACTGGGGTGGTAACTTAATGAGTAGAAAGAAGACAATGTATGCAATAAACATGGAGTCAGAAATAGAAATTTGGCAAGTGACTGAATATATCATCTAATGAGGACTTGAAGATGACACTGGGGTGGTGAGTATGGATGAATATCAGTGGTATCATTCACAACAACAGGGAAGTTTGAAGGGGGTGGCATTGGTTTGAGCAAAAAGAAAATAAAATGGGTTCTGCGATGCAGAGCACAACCCATGCATGGCTGCTCATCTTGTGTGACTCACTCTATTCCATTCAAAATGGGGATCTTACCCAATGGTCACTACCCAGAATGCAGAATAACCTTAACCCTAACCCTAACCCCCACAGGGGCTCCTGGCAGAGGCACAATGTGATCTAGGGAGCAAGTGGTGGTTATACTGGGGATGGGATAAAGGTTGTGAAGTTTTCTTAAAGAGACCTACCCATCTACTAATGAAAGTACATAGGTAGTATTTAGGTTTTTAACTACCCCAATGGGTTGATACACACTTCCCAGTGGGATAAAGGGAATACTGGAACATAAGGGAATGTATGGCTATGTTGGAAATAATTCCCACTATCTGCTATCAAGAGGCAGGTGAAATACAATTCATATGCCAATCAGCTGATTGGTAGGTCATATAGTTCAAGGTGTCAGGCAACAGACCATCAGGGCTCCAACCACCCACTATGAAGACCTCAGTTCTAATATATAATGCTGATATAATGTAACAATCTGTTATAATGTAACAATCTGTTATAATTTCACAAGTACAGAAAAATTCTCAAAAAGATTCTCTATCTGAAAGTTTATAAGTACTTAAGTAAGAAAAGTGACAATCTTTAAGAGTCAGGATGAGTCTTGACAAAGGCATATGATTTACTTCTGTTCTATTTTTATGGCATTATATTTAATATTCAAACCATATATCTAATTATCAATGACCTAGGTGAAGACATATGACATTTATTGTGGCATATAGCATAAGATAGCAGTCTAAGCCTAAACTGTTCTGCTAAACTGATTTTCAGTTTTCCAAGAGTTCCTATCAAATAGAGAATACTTTCCTAAGTAATTTGTTACTAGGTTTGTTGTACACTAATTGTTCAGTTGAATTATTGTTTCTTTTCTAATTTGTCCCATTGGTATGTTTTCTGTTTTTTAACCAATAACAAATTGTTTTGATGACTGCTGTTTTAAAATGTAGCTTGAGAGGCAGCTAGGTGGTGCAGTGGATAAAGAAAGCACCAGTCCTAGATTCAGGAGGACCCGAGTTCAAATCCAGCCTCAAACACTTGACACTTACTAGTTGTGTGACCCTGGGCAAGTCAATTAACACTCATTGCCCCACAAAAAATTTAAAAATAAAATGAAGCTTGAGGTCTGGAAGTATAATTGCCACCCCCCCCATTATTTCCCAAGGAATTTTATATTCTTTGTTTTTCCAAAATGAATTTCTTTTTGACTAGTTCTATAAAATAACTCTTTGGTGGTATAATTGGTATAGCACTAAATCTGTAAAATAACCTTACTGTTATTGTTATGTTATTATGTTGCATGGTCCAGCCATGAAGACCAAATGCTCCCCCAGCTACTTTTATATTTACAGAGTGTTTTGTAATTGAAATACAGGTAATGAATGTGCTTTGGTAGACTGACTCCCAAATATATGCATTTTGTAGTTATTTTAAATGGAATTTTCCTGTTACTTCCTCTTATGCTGTTATTATCGAAAAATAGTAATGATTTTTGTGGCTTTATTTTGTAGCCTCCAACTCTGTTAAAGTTAATACAATCTGATCTGGTTTGTTGATTCCCTAAAATTTTCTGAGTAAACCATCATATTATTAACAAATAAGGATAATTTTTTCTCTTCTTTGACTTTCCTTAAAGTTTTAACTTCTTTTTCTTGTTTTATTTCTATCACTAGAATTTCTAGAACTATGAAGAGATCTCCTAGTGTATCTCCATTGCATACAATGCTTGCTTTTGGTCTTAGATAAACTTTTTTATGATATTAAAAAAAAAGATCCCTTTGTATATACTTTGATGGGATTTTGTTTTGCTTTGTGCTGAGCACAAATGAGTATTTTCCTCTGTCAAAATATTTTTTGTGCCTCTTGAAAACCATGTGATTTGAAATATTTTTGATATAACTAATTCTGTCAAATATATTCCTAATGTTGAAACACCTATGCATTCCTGGTCATCACAAATGATTGGATAAATTGCTGTAGAATGACAGAATTTTATTTAAAATTTTGTAAACGTTAAAGGCCCCTTGAACTTGTCTTCTTGAATTGCTGTATTTTCCAGAAACACTGGACCCAGAGTATGCAGGAGAACCTGAACATATCAAGGTGAAGCCCCCCTGAGTGGACATAATTTGTTGTTTACACCCCTAGCTGGACTCCCTGTGTCTCCTTGAGGAATGCAACCAGCTATACAGACAGGTGCCAGTCATCATTAGGGACATTCGTTCTATAATTTTCCTTCTTTGCTTTATCTTTCCCTAGTTTAGGTATTGGGACTATATTTGTTTCATAAAAGGAGTATGGTAGAATTTGTTTTATCAAGTTTTGAGAATAATTTTTGGATGTACAGGTATTGTTCTTTAAGGGTTTGACAGAATTTTTCTGTGAGTCCAAAATGATGAGATTTTTTTTTGTTAGTTCCTTTATAGCTTGTTCAACTTACTTTCCTTAAAATGAATTATGTAAGGTTTCTAACTGGTCTTCTGTTAGTTTGGGTAAACTTCTGTTTATTTTGTGTTCTCAGTTCTGTTGGCATATAACTGTGCACAGTAAGAAACGATGAACATAATGATTAAAGAGAAACAAGGAGTGACATATCAAGTTGTCCAAATGAAGTTAGCAGAGGCAGGAAAGCATTAAATACAATTACTATAACAACATAAATGTAAAGCATACCACCACCAAAAAAATAAAAACTGAATACTGGAAAATTATAATGCCCCCAAAAAGAGAAACAAGAAGACACCTCCCCCCTCCACCCCCCTCTATTACATATGTCAGGGCCCATGGGGTACCTAATGGGAATATTGAATGTAAGATCTGGATTTTTTGCATATGTTGACTGGTTTTGCTGATTTTTTTCCTCTTCTTTTTAAAAAAAATCCTTTGTTTTAAGAGAATATTGGCTAGGACCAAAAAGGGAGAGAGATAAAAGGAGAAATGTAGGTAATTTTAAAACAAAGTTATCAATAAAAGTATTTTGTAAAATAAGAAGTCATGGCAGACTCACTTTATTGGAAAGGCAGCATGGTTTAATGGAAACAACACTGGACTTAAACTGAGAAAACTCAGTTCTGAATCCCAGCTCTGATACTAACCAACCATATGACTATGAGCAAGTCATTTAACCTCTTTCAACTGTGGCTTCCTAATTAGTAAAATGGAGTTAATAATAACGGTTACCACTGAAATTTATGCAGGGCTTAAAATTCTTTTGTAGTGCTTTGTTAAAATTAACTCATTTGAGGGGGCAGCTAGGTGGCACAGTGGATAAAGCACCAGCCCTGGTGAACTCAGGAGGACCTGAGTTCAAATCTGAACTCAGACACTTGAATTTCCCTGCAAAAAAAAAATAATAATAAAATTAAATAAGTAAAATAAAATTAACTCATTTGAGCCACAAAAGAACTCTATGGTAGGTCTATAAATATTATTGCCATTTTACAGCTGAGGAAATTGGGACTCAAAAATTTGTGACTTGCTTGTTCTCACACAACAATATATGGGATTCAAGTCTAGCCTTTTCTCATGATTTTTTTTCAATTTATCAAGCACTTGTTTTTTATTTAGTTTTGATTTCTTTGGGACTGGTGGGAGAGGAAGAAAAACAAAACTCTTTCCGAATTAGCCACGTACAAAAACATTTTATTCTGCATATTTAGTCCACCATTTCTGTCAGGAGGTGGGTATCATTCGTTACTGGTTTTTTTGGAATCATAGCTGATCACAATATTGATGACTTCAAATACAGGTATTTGTCAAAGCCCAGCACTATCTATTCTATTATAATGTTTCTCAATGATATCTAAAATAAATCACAGGTTTGGTGTAGAAATAGTGATGTGCATACCTTAAAGTTCTATATAAATGTGAGCAATTATTATTTCCTTTTACAGGGCTATGACCATCAATGAATCAGGCAAACATGGAGAAACTGTCAAAGGTCTTGTTCAGATTCAGATCTAAAAATTCTCTCGTGATTTTCATGTGAGCAAGATGGAAGGATGTATATCAGATAATATTACTGGCAGGTAAATTCATAGCTTGCTGAATGATCATACCCACACACTATGATGAATGGATCAGTGTCATAGGAGTAAAGATTCCTGTTCTGTTTACTATTTACCAAAGACTGGGGAAGAAATATGTCATGATTATTAAATTTCCAGATGACACAAAGCACAGAGGTATAGCTAGTACCTCAAATCACAGAAACTGGATCCTAAAGGATTGGGAGGATGGAATAATGATCCAAATTAAAAAAAAAAATGTCATGTGGACCAGTGCAAAATTCTGCACTTAAGTTTGAAAAAAAATGTTAAGCCCAAGATCTTGACACAGATGTTTGGAAAGAAATGTCTAGACAGTAGTTTATATGATATAAACATGGTAATTTAGGTTGATTATAATCTCTAAAGGAGTAAAAAAAGCTAATGCAATCTTGAACTGCAATTAAGAAAAGTATGTTGTCCAGCATATGGAGATTCTAGTCCAACTGCATATACTCTATATCAGTCAGAATGATGAGATAGAGTGCATTCAAAGAAGGATGACCAATATAGTGAGAGGATTTGAAACTGCCGTATTAAACCTGATGAGAAGAATTAGGGATGTTTAGGCTAGAGAAGAAAAGGTAAAAGGAAGCCAAAATTATATTAATACTACTAAAGCGTTATGATATCAAACAGGGATTAAATTTATTCTTTGGTGCTACAATAGAGAGAACCAGGAAAACTGAAGGAAATTACAAGGCAATAATTTTCCATTTCAAATAAGGGAAAATTCTCTAAGACTTTAAATGACTGAAAATGGAAAGTGTTGAAGGAACTTATGCATCAAAGGTGGGGAACAGGGAGGGAGGAGTGGTGTCTGGCCTAAATGATCTCTAATGAAGTACTTGAGGTTCTAAAATTTTAATCCACCTCTATCATATGGTTTACCATCTTGAATGAAAATAAGGCTATTGATTGCATTTCCACTTCAGCTTGTGAATATAAGAATTAATATTAACACATGTGACATTTCCTTACATCTTTTAAACATTTACTGCAATTACTCAAATTAATCCTACATATTTATTCTCAGAATCATAAAATCTCAGAGTTGGAAGGAACCTTGGAGGTCATTTAATCTGATTTATGTGTGTATATATGTATGTAGGCATGTGTATACATATATATATATATATATATATATATATATATATATATATATATATATATAAAGACTCTTCTCTACAAGATCCCTAAGACATCCTTAAGAGATACAACATTCTCAGTCTTTGAAAACTCTGGTTAGGGGGAATCCACCATCTTCTAAGGTAGCTCATTCTGAATTTTGATAATTCTTATTGTTAGGACATTTTTCTATAATTTTCAGCAAATGTCTGTTATCTCACCCTAACCTCTTTTCTAACCTTCAGACTCACATCTCTAACTGGCTATCAGACATATCTTGAATTAGATGTCCCATAAACATCTTAAATAAACTCAACATACCCCAAACTGTCCTCATCTTTACCCCTCAAACCCTCCCTTCTTTCTAACTCTTCTATTACTGTCAAAGGCACTGCCATCTTCCCAGTCACCAGGCTCACAGCATAGATGTTATTCTTAACTCTCATTCTCTCTTACTCAACCTCCTCCTACCCCAAAGTCAGTCTCTCTCCTTTCTTTTTTTTTCCATAAAAGTATTTTACTATTTTCCAGATACATGTATAGATAGTGTTCAACATTTGTTTTTATAAGATTTCTAGATTCAAATTTTTCCCTCTCCCTCCCCCCTCCCCAAAACAGCAAACAATCTGATATAGGTTACATATATACAATCACATTAAACATATTTCTGCATTAATCATGCTGTGAAAGAAGAATCAGAGCAAAAAGGAAAAACCTCAAAAAAGAAAAACAAAACAAAAATAGAAATAGTATGGTTCAATCTGCTTCTAAATTCCATCTTTTTTTTTCTGGATTTGGACAGCATTTTTCATCATGAGTCCTTTGGAACTATCTTGGATCACTGCACTGCTAAGAAGAGTCAAGTTTATCACAGCTGATTAACACACAATATTGTTGATACTGTGTACAACGTTCTCCTGGTTCTGCTCATCTCATTCAGCATCAGTTCATGTAAGTCCTTCCAGGTTTCTCTGAAATTCACCTGCTCATCTTTTCTCATAGCATAATAGTATTCCATTACATTCATATACCACAACTTGTTCAGCCATTCCCCAATTGACAGGCATCCCCTCAATTTGCAATTCCTTGCCACCACAAAGAGAGCAGCTATAAATATTTTTGTACATGTGGGTCCTTTTCCCTTTTTTATGATCTCTTTGGGAAAAAGACCTAATAGTGGTATTGATGAGTCAAAGGGTATGCACACCTTTATAGCCCTTTGGTCATAATTCCAAATTGCTCTCCAGAATGGTTGGATCAGTTCACAGCTCCACCAACAATGAATTAGTGTTCCAAATGTTCCACAGCTTCTCCAACCTTCATTATTTTCCTTTTTTGTCATATTAGCCAATCTGACAGATGTCAGGTGGTACCTCAGAGTTGTTTTAATTTGCATTTCTCTAATCACTAGTGATTTGGAGCATGTTTCTATATGGCAATAGATAGCTTTGATTTCTTCAGCAGAAAACTGCCTGTTTATATCCTTTGACCATTTCTCAATTGGAGAATGACTTGGATTCTTATAGATTTGATTTAGTTCCTGATATATTTTAGAAATGAGGCCTACCTGCCAAGACAAACTCAGGACTCTATGAACACAATTACAAAGCACTTTTCACACAAATTAAATCAGATCTAAATAATTGGAAAAATATCAATTGCTCATGGATAGGCTGAGCTAATATAATAAAAATTACAATTCTGCCTAAATTAATTTACTTATTCAGTGCCATACCAATCAGACTACCTAAAAATTATTTTATAGAGCTAGAAAAAATAATAACAATGCACCTAGAAAAACAAAAGGTCAAGAATATCAAGGGAACTAATGAAAAAAATGAACAGGAAGGTGGGATAACTGTACCAAATCTGAAGCTTTACTACAAAGTGGCAGTCATCAAAACTATTTGGTACTGGATAAGAAATAGAGTGGTGGATCAATGGAATAGGTTAGCCACAGGAGACACAATAGTAAATGACTTTAGTAATGTACTGTTTGATAAACTCAAAGACTCCAGCTTCTGGGATAAGAACTCAATAGTTGACAAAAACTGCTGCAAAAACTGGAAGACAGTATGGCAGAAACTAGGTATAGACCAACATCTTACACCTTATACTAAAATAAGGTCAAAATGATATATATGATTTAGACATAAAAGGTGATACCATAGGCAAATTAGTAGAGGAATGAATAGTTTACCTCTCAGATTTATGGAAAGAACAGTTTATGACCAAACAAGAGATAGCGGATATTATGAAATGCAAAATATATGATTTTGATTACATTAAATTAAAAAGGTTTTGTACAAACAGAAGCAAGGCATCCAAAATTAGAAGGGAGGCAGAAATCTGGGAAACAATTTTTATAGGCAGTATTTCTGATAAAAGTCTCTCTCCTTTCTTAAGGAATTCAGTCCCTCGCTTATTCTTTTTCCTTCCTCCATAATTCCTGATTTTATATCAGGGAAATTCAACATTTGTGTTGATAATCTTTCAAACCCACTAATCCACTTGTTCCTTAATTTCCTAAAAACCCTAATCGTTTGATCATACAGAGGGATTGATATAGCCTGGATATCATACAGAGATTCTATATGACCATAACCTCCCAATATTCTATCCTTCCCTATGCCTCACCCCTTCTAAACCTATTCTTCACCTCTTATTGGAATCTTCACTACCTCAACCCTTCAGTCCTTTCTCAGGCCCACTTCGATGTCAGTTTCTTCTTCTCCCAATGTCAACTCTACAGTTAGCCACTTCAACTCTACACTGTTTTTAGCTCTGAAATTGATGTCATCCTCGTCTTCTTGACATTCATTCCTTACTATACTCAACCCTAGAACACTCCCATCATCTTCCTTCTCTGTTCCTACTCATAAATGAATGGAGCCTGAACAACTATGCTCTCACTTCTGCAAGATAATCATTTTACTTCTCTCTGATTCTCTTTTCATCTCACCAGAGAAGCTGCCTCAAACCTTGCCTTGTCTCCTTCAGCCTCCCATAGCATCTCCTGCCCCACTCTTTGAGCTTTGGATGCCTCTTACATTGCTAAAAAAAAAAAAAATAGCCCATTCACAGTGAACCTACTCCTTTTCCTTTCTATTCATTTCAAATAATAAATAGAATAGGTTCATGCCTTTGGGCATAAACCCCCACCTTCCCTCCTCTATTAGTCTCTGATAATAAAGTGGTTCTTCTTGGCAAGGCCAGTCATGTGCTCTTGATCCCATTCCCTCTCAACTTCTCTAGAAGACTGACTCCCTCAGTGATCCTTCTTTTCTTTCCAATTTTAAATCTTTTCCTATCCACTGTTTCCTTTCTTGATGCTTTCAAATATGCCAAATTTTCTCCCATCCTTAAAAAAATAGACCCTATCATCTATTGTCCTTTATCTGTCCTCCCTTTTTTGCCAAACTCCTAAAAAAGCTATCTGCTTTGCCTCCACTTCCTCTCCTCTCACTTCTCAATCTTTTAATAATCTGGCTTCTGAACTCAGCACATAACTGAAATTGCTCTTCCCAAAGTTACCAATGATTTTGACTGAAAAATTATGGTCTTTACTTGGTCCTTATCCTTTTTGACCTCTCTACAGTATTTCACATAGTTGACTACACTTTTCCTTCATGAATAGCATACTATCTGTCCCAAAGCAGGTGCTTAATAAATGCAAGTCAATTAATTGATTTCTCTTAAGTTTTTTATTACACTAATCTTTCATAATTCTCATTCTCTCTGTCTGACTGATCCTTCCTTCTCAGTCTCCTTTCCTGGCTCATCATGTTCCCTAACTATTGGTGTTGCCCAGGTATTTGGACTAGATGATTTCTGAAGTCCATCCCAGAATTCTGTGATAAGTCATTTGTTGTTGTTTTTTCTTTCCTCTCTGATTGAAAATGAGAAATTACTTTAATCTCTCTTGTTTTGAATTGACAAGTTAGGAACATCTTGGAAGTTGGCAAGTCTAGTGTTGGCATGGCTAATGCAATTTCAAGTCAGCTTTGTGCACAGTGCCCTCTGGTGTGGAGGAAGTGTCATCATAGCATTAGTCACCACATATGACACTGCAAGTGTTTCTGCTACATTATTTCTGAAAAACACTGGAGGCAATGAGCCTGGTACATAGATTTGATTTCATAGTCAAACTGGAATATTTAATAGCTAGCAATGACTTGGCAGATGCAATTTTTGAATCCTGGTCATAACTATGTTATGCTACATAAAAGAGAAAATGTATGCCATTAGGTTTTATGTCCTCTTCTAAGTAAAAACTGCTTTCAGATGCTAAGCCAACCCTTGATTAGTAGAACTACTGTAGGGCACCAATAACACAACTAATCCAAAACATCTGGTAATCCAAAGGTCCTTTATATTTGTCTTTGGAGGCAAAAATTTTATTTACCTAGTAATACTGTTTTCAATTAATATTAAATTTATTTTGCATTACCCTGGTACAAATAGGATAGGTATCAGAGAGGGACCATACAATTAAAAATTGGTTAGATATAATATACAAAGCCAATGGATTAAAAATTAATTTAGAATATGCTATAAAATGTTTTATTTTACTAAGTTATTACCAATATCATTAGCAATTTTAAAAATAGTGAATGAAGTAAAATAAATTTTGCAAAGCATGAAAAGTTACCAAGAAGAAACAATGCTATAAATTTTATATGCATGAGAAAAGAGAGAACATGAGAGAAGTAGGGACCACCTTCCTCAAATAGCTCTATACACTTTATGGTAGAAACACATGGACTAGAAGACAAGAGCAACTTTAAAAAAAAACAAATCCTAATTAGAGCAAGCACGTCTTAAAGCATAATCTGACATTTGCTATTAATTTTGAAACTCTGAAAAATGCATAAGTACCAACATAAATACATGCATATTATAAATACCAACAGAAATATATACTCTTCTCCAAATAAGAAGGGTCTTTAATATGTACATATTTGAGATCTTTTCAAATATAATTATATCTATAAAAAGCTACTAAAAACCAGAAATATAATAGAATTTATTAAGGATTAAATATCACTGTACTACCCAATTCAATATGGTAAGGACTAATTTTTTTAAATGGACAATTAAATATGTAACTGTTTTATATGGTGGCAGTCTTACCATTTCATATCCTAAAGATAAAAGAAAGGTAAGAACCTGTTCAGTAAGGATGTGGATATTATCATATAACAACATGCAAACTCTGATTTCCATGTAAATCCACCCAAGTGGATCCTTTTTTGGTCAATGCATAGAGTGTTACACAGAGACAAAGCCCTGTGAAAGAACAATGAAAACATATCCCTAAATCATCTCATCACTTAAATATGCATTTATATTTTTGAAAGTTGCTGGTAAATATGCACTTATATATGAAAAGTTAGATTAGTCAAAGGAAAAAATAAGATTTCTGTACCAAAAAGAGTCTTCCTATCTATCGAAAAACAAAATAATGCATTTTTTACCTTTAAATGAGAAAGAATCGATTTCCAAGATGCACATTAAGTGTGGAATACAAATTTTATGCTTATTTACAATTTTTAAAAATTATAAATCATTTTTTAAAATTACTCTAAAAATGAAATTTAGGCTTCTTGTAAGTACGTAAAATGATTAATTTCCTTTCCATAAAGACAGGCTTCTTTTGTGTTCTTGTGGTGCTTATCTCCTATCTTGGGAAGCTATTATGAAAATAACCTACATGATAAAACCTTCTGTAATTGTAAGAACCACCTTATTTTTCCCATTTGAAAAGTGAGGAGGGATTTTTAGTTACACATTACATTTGCTACAGATGACTACACACATATTTGGATATAAAATTTAGACATTTTTGGTTAAAATCAATTAAATTGAGAAGTCCTTCCCTTCTGGCTGTCTATATTTTTCTTTAATCCTGGTCAGTGTAAACCCTTATTACAAGTAATTTGAGACTATAAGGCTGAGGAAAAATGCTAGCCTCACGATTTTTGTCATTTCCCCCCTCTCTTCCCCTGCAGGCTGCTACTGTTGATAGCCTTTATGGAAATATAAATTCAATCAGCAGCTGCAAATTTCATGAGACGTCCATCTTCATGCTGAATTTCTAACTGAGTGTCAAAACAATCTGTGGATTTCTCCCTGATGAAACACACATTGAATTGTAAATTTCTGCAATTTCCTCATGTTTGAATTTCAGCTGCAGTGCTAGCTAAAGTAGTGCTAGCCTGGATTCAGCGCCTACCAGGCTGAGACAAGTGATTTTCTCTTATTATCCTCTATCTGCCATTTAAAGAGTTAAGCTGTAGAATGCCATGAAACAAGGTTTTTATTTTCTATTCCACTGGTAGGAAATAAGCATATAAAAATCAATACTTAAAATTTCTTTTCAAGTGAATTATTTCATCTGATGTCTTCCACTTTAATTTTGCTATATTTAGTAGTGATACATGAAGAACTAACCATGAAAAAGTATATTCTAGAGGGCCGAAATAGTACAAAAATGTGAATTGAAAAAAATGAGGAAAATAAGGACGTGAACAGGCTCTTCTTTAATGTCTTATTCTTAATTAAATGTTGCCATAGAAGAAAAAAACTGTTAAAATACAGAATTAATTAAAGTTGCCGGCACAGGTACTATTGTTAACAAACACTTCTTAAGAGTTCGCTCTTCACCTGATTGTAGTTCGTAAAAGGGCAGTTTCATCCAGATAGCTATTTATATCAAGAGCTGGAAAAGAATGCATTGTATGCGGGCTACATTAACTAGACAAACTGCAAATGTTTTACTTCTTAGAAAGACGTGTCTTAAAACAGTCTTTTAAAGAAAAGAATACATGGCAAAGTAAAGAATGCATGGTATTTTCCAAGATAACCAATTTCTTGCACCTGTTACATCTGTTCATGAACAACTTTAGCAATTAAGTAACTCAGAAATCCACTTTAAAACCGCAACGGTACAAAAAGCATCAGTGACCAACCTAGTTAAGTGATTAATAAGTATCAAATGAAATTAAAATCAACTGAGTGACAACTGACAAATCTACAACGAAACTCTGCCATTTGGTTGAATCAGTCATCTGGTTTGTGAACATAATTCTAACATAATGGAGGCACTAAATCAACCCCAGAAAAGAATAACTAACACAAAAACTGAAAATCCACAAGACACACTTGTGCATATTAATGTAGGTAGGATTCAGCAAATATTCTTTTTTTAAAAGCCAAAAAAACTCCCCTGCTCAACTTTTAATTTAATGACTAAAAAATTATTATTACATTCAATGGCAAGTTCCTAGAGAGGAGAGGGCAGAACAATGTATTGTACACTGTATAATAGCTAGTAGAGCAAAACATGTCAACCTTTGGTAAATGTTTGGGAGATGATCATTTATAATCACATCTACCCATTCAATTCTCTACCAGAAAAGGTGACAGATCAAGTGCTTGAAAAGGGAATAATTACAGTAGGGAACATCAAAAAGATTCCAAGACAACTGACTAGTCTCCAAATTTCAACCTGACTATTCATCAGCCATGGTGTTTTCCAAAGCCTTTCTTACAAGCACCATGACCCTGGCCTAGAGCTCTACAGATACAATGCATATTTTTAAAAGTATCTCAGTTGATGTTTTAAAAAAATCTTGTATAAAGAACCCCAAATCTCCTTCAACCTGAAAGCTATAACTACTGTGACTGGAAATTTCCATAACAATAATTAAAATTTAATTTAAATTATAATAAAATTCATGGGAAGTCATGTCACCCTGAAGTTATTTTTAATTTCTGAAAAATGACCAAAGTGATTTTACTGACCCCACTGGCCAGGCACAGGTCTGGATTTTGGGTTGTGGGCAGCCAATTCTATTGTTATTGTGTAGTATATGTTGCTGTATAGTTGTAAAGGTGGCACAGTGCTGGATCTGGAGTCAGAAGACCACAAGTTCAAATCCATCTCAGACACATACTAGATGGGAGAGTGCCTGCACAAGTCACTTCACCTCTATCTGTCTCTGTTTGCTTATCTGTAAAATGGGAATAATAATAGTACCTACCTCCCAGGGTTGTTATGAGGATCAAATGAGATATTTGTAAAATGCTTTGCAAACTTTAAAGCGACACATGAATGTGAACTAGCTATTAAATGTTAAGATTCTGATTTGTTTTATAATGATGACACACAGCCAATACTCTCCAGCAATGAGGGTTCCATCTTTTCTTTTATTTTATTGGGGGGGGGGGAAACGGACAATGAGGGTTAAGTGACTTGCCCACGGTCACACAGCTAGTAAGTGTCAAGTGTATGAGGCCACATTTGAACTCAGGTCCTCCTGAATCGAGGGCTGCTGATTTATCCACTGTGTCATCTAGCCTAAGGGTCCTATATTTTAAGGGCTGTCACTAGGAAGACCTATTAGGCATGTTCTGTTTGGTTCCTGAGGGCAGAAATGGGAACAAGTGACTATACAGATAATAAAATTTAGGCTGTTAGGGGAAACCCTCAACGATTAAAACTGTCCCACTGTGGAAGAGGCTTCCATAGGAATTGTTTCTCCTTCTTTGTAAATCTTCAAACAGAAGCTGGATCACTCCTTTGGAAAGGATGGGATTCCCTACCATGGAAGGCCTTTCCAACTCCAAAATGAAGTGATTCCGGGATCAGATAATTCAAGTCTGTAGTGAGCCAACCAGCAGTGTCCAGTTGTGAAGGCCTCTAGCTTTGGGCAGAATGCTGTTTTACTCCATTCTATCACAACTCCAGTAAAGGACAGTTGGCAGCACTGACTGAGATCCCAATCATCCAGAGATCTTGATAATGATAGAGGCTTGAGTGTACCCATTTTTTTTGGACAGAAATGGACAAAGTTAGTGCAGCCTATGGGAATGGCCATTGTTCTGGGGTGTCAGCATCGGCATCACCTGCTATATCAGTCACTTCTAACTATCTAAGCCTTTGGTGGTGCAAGGAGGTTAAAGGTACTGTTAATAGTAACACTATTCTTCCATTTACACAGGTTTGTAAACTTGAAGTCACCCTATTCACCTCCCTTTTCCCCGCCCTGTTCATCCAATCAGTTGCCCAGATTAGCCACCACACAATGCTAACGTCCACAATATCTCTTACAGTCATCCTCATCTCTCCGCTCATATAGCTACAGCTTAGTGCAGAAACTTATCACCACTTCCTCAATATTCCTTCCTTTCTGACAGCCATCAACTGAGTATGCATCTTGAATGAACCTATTTATATCTATATTTTCTCACCCTTGCAAGTTACTTGTAGACTGAGACTGTTCCCTTTATTTTTGTTACCACCATGATTTAGCAAAGTATCTATTGCATCATAAGTGCCTGATAAATATTTGTTAATTATATGCTCAATAACATTAATTATAAGACCATTTTATGTAAGCTTGGTTTAGCTCAAACTTTTTCACTAGTCATTTCAATCAGAAATAAAATCAAATGGTCCAAAATGCAACAAGATTATGCATTCTTCATTGTGAAATAATATCCTAAGTAAAATTTTTTAAATATACCAATTCCTCCAAAACAAGTCAATCATTTACCATAATTTTGAAATATGATTATTCCACTCCCTACTTCTTTTAAAACAATCTTAAAGTACCTGTTTGCTTTTTCTACCATTAAATAAAGCTGTCTATTTATAACTTCAAGAAATAAATTGTGTTAGGATTCTCATTTCATCCAAAACCCAATTATTAAATGTTTTAAAATAATCCCATGATTACTCCACCTAAGTCTTACACTGTGGCCTCATCATGACCTGGAAGTGACCTTCTCTGGGTTCTGCAAGGCACAGGGGAGAGATCACGAAGTCTCTCCAGCTTCACTGAACTTTCCAGAACTTCAAATATAAATTTCTCCAGAACTTCAAATTAAAAACTGGCCCGGCTGTATGAAGATCAGCCTCATAAGTACAGTGAAGTTCATGATCAGTAGGTGATGGTCATTAAGTTATGAAGTAATTAGCCACGGCAACCTATAAAACAATGAAAAAAATTTCCTTTATCTTTCCCTAGACAACCTCTGCTTCCAAAGCAAAGTAACAGTAGAGAGAGAGGAGGAGGGGGGGGGAGAGAGAGAGAGAGAGAGAGAGAGAAAGATCACAACACCCCCCCCAATGCAGAAGATACAAAGAACCACAAAAATTTTAGACAAAATATAAACATAGTTTGAGTGCTGTTATTCTAAATGTAAAATTTGTCCTATGTCTGGGTTGTTACATTAATGTAAGAAAAGAACTATAATACTGACATTCTCACTATAAATGAAACTAAAATGTATAAAAGAGTTGCAGCCAAATGGCAGGACAGCTTTCAGGTTCTCTTTTGTGAGATGAATAATGGAACTGGAGGATATGGGTTCATTATGTGCCCAAATATGCTACATGTTACCCTTGGTTATCTGGCTGAGCACCACAAGTAAAAAGTACATCATGAAGAAAATTGGGGTTTCTTGTTTGTTTTTTGACGCAAAGACATCTATTACAGAGAATAAGGAAGTAAAGAAATTCTGCATTACAAGATCCTTAAAAACAACATGAACATACATTGATAGGAGGTTTCAATCTAAAGGTGAGCAAAATGGAAGATGATGAAAAATATGGTGGAAAATGTGGTTCAAGGTTAACAATGAGAAAAGACCAGAGACTAGGAAACTGTTACTATCCCTGTTTTCTTTTAAATTTTCTTAATTTTTTTTTTCACTTACACTAGGCATTTCCCAGTATATAGCATCTATCAACTAATGGAACTCTTTCTTGTAAGAATAAAACTCAACATTCCCTCAAAAGTATAACTGTTAAACAAAATGTAATAAAATCTTACATGCTGCTGTTATTCTTTTTTAATTAATTTTTTCACACAAAAATTCACTATCTTTCTCTTCCACTTTCAGAAAGCAAGAAAAACAAAAGCCTTGTAACAAACATGCATAGTCAAATGAACACAACAACAACGACAAACCCCACACTGACCATTTGCAGAAAAAAAAAAGTATCAGTCTGCACTCTGGGTCCATCACCTCTCTAGCAGGAGGTGAGTAGCATGTTTCATCCTGAGTCCTCTGGAATTATGGTTGGTCATCAAGTAGTCTTTATAACAAAATTAAACAAGCACAATAAATGAATATTTTGCTTAAGATGGTTTTGTTAAGCATAGCCTAATAATGAGCAATAAGAATTTAAAATAATTTATTTTCCTTCCAATAAGTCAATATTCCCCACAATGATACAAAGGATAAATCTAACAATTTTAATAGTAGGTATAAATAGACTGAACTCCCTAATAAAAATAATTATGACATGAATTTTGAAAACAGAATCCAAAAATATGCCATTTGAAGGAAACATTTAATCTAGTAAGATATAAATAAGCTCAAAATGAAAGGATTGCCCCAAAATGATCACATAAATGCACTAAAAGAAGTAGCAAAGTCAAATTGTACAAAGTCAAATTCAAACTAGACAACATTGATGGAGATGAAGACACTACAATATGCTAAAAGGATATATTCAAAATGATAATCTGTTCCAAAAAATAAACATATATGGACATATATGTATACATACCCCTAATAATTCTACAAAAAATTTGTTAAGTAAAAAGTCATAGGCTTAGAACAAGTTATAGGTTTAAAAAGTAAATTTAATATTCCAATACCAGAATATTAAAAATACAACAAAAAGATAAATATGAAATTAGAAAACTGAACCAAGTGCTAAACAAACCAGATTGAATGATAGGTGGAGAGGACATAAGTAAATAACATTCTTTTCAAGTGTAAACAGAACTTTCAAAAAATTGATCATATAATCATCATAAATATAGGTAAATATAGAAAATCAGAAATTATATAAACTGTTCATAGAACATAAGGAATTTAAACTGGTAGTAAAGAATGATCCAATTAGTAAAAGGTACAGGACCATGTGGAAATTAAAAAATGATTTTTAAGCAAATATATGGTTGAAAGAAGAAATCAGAAAAACAAAAGCAGATTATACAAAAAACAATAAGAATATAGATAATAATTCAATATCTTTGGGGTATTCTCAAAGCAGTACCTAAGGGCAAAGTTATACCATTTGATGTGAGCTTAAATAAGAGAAAATGATAAAAACAATTAACTGAGTCTTCATTATAAAAAAACCTGGAAAACAAAACAAAGTCATATACCAATTGAAAAAGGAAAATTATCATGATCAGATCAGAGATTAATAGTACTGAAAATATGTAAACAATTAAAATAACTTTCCCTTTATCAAAGATAGAATAATTGCTTTGAGATTACTGTGACTGCTTCTTTTTTGTTCTGTTATTTGACACAACCTTTTGCAACATAGTATAGACAATACAGTATACTGAGGTCTCTAATATTTTGTTAGCAGCTAGTTAAATCTTTTTTTTCTTTTTTTTGGTGTGTTGTTTTTTGTTTGTTGTTTTGGTGAGCAGCTAGTTAATCTTGATTTCAGTCTTGTGAATTGATTTAAATAGTAACTTTCCTATTTAGAGTGTTAATGTTTGTTCAGAGACTTCTTTGAAGTACATTTTTCTATGAACTCCATTTTTAATATCTAACTCTTGCCTTAATACAAGATTTTGGTGCACAAATAATACATATATATATGTATGTGTGTGTATATATATGTGTGTGTGTGTGTGTGTGTGTATATATATATATATTTTTTTTTTTTTTTAATTCAGCTCTGTCCTGAATCCTCTTCTCTTCTTCCTGTAAACAATTTCACTTGGTAATCTCATGGATCTCCCATGAATTCAACTATTACCTCTATGAAGAAAACTCTAAGATTTATTTGTCCAATCCTGACCTGTCTCCTGACCTGGTGTTTCACATCTCCAACTGCCTACTAGGTAACTCAAACTGGATGTTTCACATGAATCTTAAGTACAACATATCCCAAAATGAACTAATTGTTTTTCTTCACAAATTCTCCCATCTTCCTAACTTCCCTGTTACTGGGGAGAATACCATCATCCATCCAATCACCTGGGTTCACAAACCCAGTATCATCCCCAACTCCTCACCTCTCATCCATCCATATTCAAACAGTTATAAATCGTTAGTAACTCTTATTTGCCCTCTTCTCTGACACTGTCACCACTGTGGTGACAATTCTTAGTACCTCACACCTGGATTACTATAAATAGCCTGCTGGTGGCTACCTCAAGTCTCTATTACTTCTGTCTATTATCTACTATGCTATCAAATTGATTTTCTTTTTTTTCTTTTCTTTTTTCCAGTTACATGTAAAGGGAGTTTTCAACATTCATTTTTTATAATATTTAGAGTTCCAAATTTTTCTCCCTCCCTCCCTTTCCTCCCCCCTCCACAAGACAGCAACCAATCTGATATAGGTTATATACGTACAATCCACAAGTACTCTTTTTTTTTTTTAGTCTGTGTTCAATAAATATCACTTCTTTCTCTGGAGGTGGATAGTATGCTTCATCAATAGCCCTTTGGGATTGTCTTGGATCATTGTATTGCTGAGAGTAGTTAAGTCATCCACAATTGTTCATAGAACAATACTGCTGTCACTGTGCACAATGTCCTCCTGGTTCTTCTCACTTCACTACAGATCAGTTCAGATGAGTCTTTCCAGGTTTTTCTGAAATCATCCTGCTTGTCATTTCTTATAGCACAATAATATTCCATTACAATCATATACCACAGCTTCTTCAGTCATTCCCTAATTGATGAACATTCCTTTGATTTCTAATTCTTAGCCACCACAAAGAGTTGCTATAAATATTTTATGTACAATTTTTTCCTTTTTCTCTTTTTCGCAATTACTATTATTAACTGTTTCCCTCCACACTATTCCCTTCCCCATGATATTTACTCTACTATCTATCTTCTTTCACCCTATCCCTCCTCAAAAGAGACTTGCTTCTGACTGTCCCCTCCCCCAACCTGCCCTCCCTTCTTTTGCCCCTCCCTCCTTATCCCCTTCCCCTACTATTTTACTGCAGGGTTAGATGGATCACCCAATTGGGTATGTATGTTATTCCCTTCTTGAGCCAACTCTGATGAGATTAAGGTCTTTGAGCCTAATCTAATGAGTGTAAAGTTTATTTACTGCCCTGCTCCTCCCTCATCTCTCTCCCTACTCCATAAGCCCTTTCCTGTTTCTTTTATGTGGGATTTTACCCCCATTCTACCTCTCCCCTTACCCCTCCCCCAGTGCATTCCTCTCACCCCTCAATTTTACCCTAAGGATGTCATCACGGAGCAGTTGGTGACACAGTGGACAAAGTACCCACCCTGGACTCAGGAGGACCTGAACCCAAATCCAGCTTCAGACACAAGACACTCACCCACTGCAGGACCCTAGGCATGTGACCCAACTCCAACCACCCCACAAAAAAGATAAACAAAAACCAAATACTTTGCAGATACCATCCCTTCATAATCAATTCCCATCTGTTCCCTCTGTCTAAATTTATTTCTATCATCTGCCCTAATACTGAGAAAGTTCTTATGAGTTAGACATATCATCTTCCCATGTAGGAATGTAAACAGTTTAACCTTTTAACATTCCTCTTAATTTCTTTTTTATGTTTACCTTTCTATGTTTCTCTAGGGTCTTGTATTTGAAAGTCAAATTTTCCATTCAATTCATCACAAATACTTAAAAGTTCTCTTTTTCATTGAAGTCCCACTCCCCACCCCCCACCTCCAGAAAGATTACACTCAGTTTTTCTGGGTAGGTGATTCTTGGTTGTAATCCCAATTCCTCTGCCCTTTGGAATATCATATTCCATGCTCTCTGATCCTTTAATGTAGAAGCTGCTAGATCTTGTGCTATCCTGACTGTGGATCTACAATACTTAAATTATTTCTTTCTGGCTGCTTGTAGTATTTTCTCCTTGACCTGGGAGCTTTAGAATTTGACTATAATATTCCTGGGAGTTTTCATTTTGGGATCTCTTTCAGGAGGTGTATTGGTGTGGGACAAATGGTTAAATAATTACTAATCCCAATAGCAACCCTGGAAACTGCCTTCCCTAAAAAACTCTATCAACTTATTTTTGGGTCACCTTTTCTCTTTGTTGTTGCTGTTATTCAGTCGTGTTAGACTCTGTGATGCCATTTGGGGTTCTCTTTGCAAGATACTGGAGTGGTTTGCTATTTCCTTCTCCAGCTCATTTTAGAGATGAGGAATTGAGGCAAACAGGGTTAAATAACTTGCCCAGGGTCACACAGTAACTGTCTGAGGCTGGATTTGGAATCAGGAAGATAAGTCTTCCTGATTCCAAGCCCAATGTTCTACTCACTGTGCGACCTAGCTGCCCCACCTTTTCTCTAATAAAGGGGAAATGAAGAATAGGTAGCTACAATGTAACATAGCTGTATTTCTACAAAGTTAATTAACCAACCAAAATCCAAAGGTCTCAATCAACTATCTCATTCAACAAGTATTTATTAAACCAAGTGTCAAGTAGTTTTCTAAAACTTCAGAAAATTACCAACCTTTTTACTGTTACTGTCATTATCCCAACATAATTATCCACCTTCTTATCAGCTTCTTCCTTTCATTCTTATCTTGTTTGTTCACAGGGTTTAAAGGAACATTCCTTACCATCAGGTTTATATGATACTGTTACATACACAAACATTTAAAAGTACAATACTGTTTTCTATTGGTGTTGTTGCTGACCATTTAGCACACTGATCCATATAGATCTTCCATTTCTATCCCCTCACAGGCTATACAGGTAATGTTTATAACTCCCTGACCTCAGACAAGAAGTTTGTTCCATCTTGTCTTAACCTCTTACCTTCCCTACCTCTGTTGATGAATATCTGATCCCTAGCCTTTCTTCAAATCTTTGACACTTCCTTCTCTCTTCTCTCCTCCCTTTGTCTCCTTTTGCTTCACCTATGCTATGGGAGTTTCTCATTTTTTAAAAAATTGGCACACCTTTTATTGATTTCATCAGAGATTGTGCTTACTGTTGATGTATGGTCAATGATCAAGGAAGAACACAGCCTAGGGGCACTGTACCAGGAGTTAAAACTTGGGTTCAAGTCCCATCTCTGTGATTTACTTAGTCATATGACTTTGAATACATAATTCCATCTCTCCTAGTTACAGTCTCTTTATCTATAATAGCTGTCAATTCAAACCAGGAAACTAATATTTGTACTAACCACTTTACAGGGTTTTTGTGAGGATAAAATGTGATAATGTGGGGCAGATATATACTATATAGCTACAGAGCTACACAAACAGATAAACTATTATCTTTCTAGGGGATACATATTCATGCATTAGTTTTTAAAATATTTTATTTTTTATTATTTTAAACATCACCAAAAATGAACATTTCAATATACGATGAAGAACAACAAAGAACTCATACTTTTCCCTAGGTTGTCACCACCACCCAATGCTGAGAACTTGATTGTAGCAGAGAAGGTGCCCTACTAGAGAAGATGGTATCATTTTCACAAACACAACATTTCAAAATGAGTGCATCACGGCTAGTAATATACCTGTATCATGTTCATGAACATAACCTTTGAAAGGGAGAATAGAGAAAACGTGATAGAATAGCATCCAGGGAACAGGGAGGAAGTTCCCTGGATCTGCTGAGAGCTGAAGGGAAGATGTTAGTAAGAGACAGTGGAATGCATGAAAGTAGCAGCTAGAATTACCGAACAAGTGAAGAAAATACAGGACCGAGATTCTTGAACACTTAGGAGGAATTTCTGGAACAATCAATCAATCAATCAATCAAGTGCTTATTATGAGCTACTATGGACTAGATACTCTGCTAAGTGTTGGAGATACAAGCATGTTGAATGAAAAACATTCCTACCCACTAGGAACTTACATTCTAATGAGGAAGAAAGTATAGATATATGCATATACGGAATAAGCATAAAAAGAATATAAGTCAATACAACATAGTTAAATACAAGGTAGTTTAAAAAGAGTTGTTAAGGGCTAAAATTCTAGCTAAACTGTCTAAAATATCTAATGAGTGGTCACCAATAAATTATAAGCTTCAGCAAGAGTTAGGCTTTTAAGCATTTATTAAGGAGAATAAGAATTTGGTAAAGAGAGAGAAAAGCCTACATTCATCTATCTATTAAAGGGAGAGCATGTTTCTAGCTCCGCTCTCCACCAGAGTCCAAAGGAAAGAGCACGAGCCAGAGCACCCAGCTCTTCCTTCTTCCTCCCACTAGCAAACATCACTTCCTGACGCCAAAGAAAAGACTCCTGGTCTTGCCCTCAAAGACCTTCGCTTCATGGGCGGAACTCTTCTACAGTAAGTCTCCAGCAGGTGGCGTCATTCCAATTGTTACAGAGTATTAGCATTTGGGGAGATGAGAAAAGGAAGGAAGTGAGGAGAAAGAGCAATTGAGGCATGGGGGATGACCACTGCAAAGGTAAGGAGATGGGGGGTAGCATGCTTCACTGGCTGGTTTCAAGAGGCCAGAGTTTGACTTTATGTGGGAGGGGAAGTACTGACAATGAAGCTGGAAAAACTGATTATATCAAGGTTGTAATGAGGAGTTCATGTTTTATCCTAGAAGAACTAGGGAGCCACCTGAATTTAATGCATAGGAGAGTGACATGGCCAGATGAGAACTTCCAGGCAATGCAGAGTTCCTGGACCAAACCTCCAAGGAAAAAAAAAAAGCAACAGTTACTAGAAAACATCAAGTTCCTAGTCTAAAGGAGTAATTCTGGGAATAAGTAGGAGCCAAAGCAAAGAAGTAAAAAGGGGGAAAAACTGATTGTGGAAGAATCAACCTGGACTTTCTCCTCTAGTGGACTGCATATTGTGTGAACTGCCTATGTCCTGAGAAAATTGAAACTCCAAGTGTTTTTCCTCTTTTGTAAGGACCCTATTAGACTACTACTAATAATCTTGGGGACTGGGAAGCTAGGCCTCACCAGACCAAAGTCTCTAGTCATTTGTTCAAATATCCAGAAATCCTTAGAGATTGTCCCTTTCAGAAGGGACAATGGTAGCCTAAGTCTGAGAATTATAGAAGACCCTGAGAAATGAGATCGACCAAATAAAGAGTTTATAATAATGTCAAATATTTTTTCCTGAGATAGCTAAGTGGTACAGTGGATAGAGCCTGAGTTCAATTCTGACCTCATACATTTAATAGCCATGCAATAGTGGGCAAGTCATTTAACCTCTGCTTCAGTTTCCTCAACTGTAAAATGGGGGGTAAATAATATCACCTACCTCACAGGGTTGTGAGGACCAAATGAAGTGATATTTATAAAGCACTTAACACAGAGCCTGGAAAATGGTAGATGCTTAATAAATATTGTTCCCTCCCCCTTTCCCTTAGTGGGATCCCAATCAAAAGGTAATGTTCCAGATCTTAGAGAAATATAGATGTCTGTAGGGAGGGTGGAGTCACTGGAGCTGGAAGGACTATTACCTTGACTGGTTACAAGACATTTCTGTTTTGTGTTATGTTAAATAAGGTTTTTCTTGTATTTAATATAGTTAGTCTGAGTACTTAGAAAGGCGATGAAAGTCCTTTTCATTCATTCATTAATTCATCTATTTTTTTCATTTATTCATCTATTTATTCATTCGTTTGTTCATTGGTTTGCTTGTTTTCTTTATAGAGGCACTAGCTAAATTCTGATACTCCTAGGGGAAATTCTGAGTGGCGTCTCAAGCTAAAGAGACTGGTGAGACATTCCAAGCTTGAACCTCATCCAGAGCTATGGTTCTGGGCCTCATTACAATACAGAATACTGTTAACAAAGGAAACAATTTACCAAGATGGTATAACTTTACAAGTGCTAAAATACATAAATGGTGTTGTACAGTGAACATAAAAAGTTCAGAGAAGAGAGAGGTCCACATGGTTCATTACATGTACATCTCTTACAGCCCAATCTCCCTGAACACACCACTACGACTTCCTGAAAAAATCAAACAACAGGAGCCACAGTGGCAGCTGCCTAAGTATCCACTGCCATATGTGAGTTATCCCAAACCTTTTTCAAATTTCTAGATGAAGCAGAAGTGCAAAGTTTGAGTTGTTGGTATACTAGAGTTGCTGGAAACAAAGTATGCTACACCACCAAGAATGAGAAATTAGAGGCACTCTTACAATTTCTCTTCTACCCACACCATTATTTTTCCGCAGCTTTTGTGCCATTTGACACTGCAGAAATGTTGTAGATCTAATTTGAATAAAATATACATTAAAAAGTGGTAAATAAGGGCAGCAAGGTGGCGCAGTGAATAAAGCACCAGCCCTGGATTCAGGAGGACCTGAGTTCAAATCCAGCCTCAGATATTTGACACTTACTAGCTGTGTGACCCTGGGCAAGTCACTTAACCATCATTGCCCCCCCCCCCAAAAAAAATTGGTAAAGAAGAAAGAGCTATGGATTTGGAGCAAGAGAACCTGGGCTCACATTCCACTCAGGCTTCTTAGAATATCCATGCAACTTAGGACAGTCATGTCATCTCTCTAGGCCTCAGTTTCCTCATTTCTAAAATGACAGCGGATTCCTAGGCAATCTCTAAAGTTCCTTCTAGCCTTACATCTATAATCTTATGAATATATTAAAAGCCAAGAGATACAACTTTCTTCTAAATTAGCCATGAATTGTTGTAGTTTATATTCAATAACACTCGTACTTAATTTTAATTCCCCATCTAACTTCATCAAACTTATACCATTTTTTGCCTTTTGTGTCTTGCATTTCCAGTGGGGTGAAATAGTCAGATCCCAAAGGTAAATATTTTTATTGGCAAGACCACCATAAATGCTTAATATCAAATCATTTTAATAATTGGAGATTGTTGAGAGAGACAAAGTATTCAATTACCAAAATATAATCTATAGTAACTGCTTTCTTCCCTTCCCCCTTCAGTTTTAATATGCATTCTCTGAATGAAGGCTTAGAAAATTTACTAAGAGCAAATCCAATGTCTCCACTTAATTGGTATGCTGGCTGTGTAGAGACTACTGTGCAGTAGCATAGTACGATTCATCAGTAATAGAAGGCACAAAAATGTTATAGTTAAACCATCATCTTGCTTTCCATGACCATCTTAGAACTCTCACATACATATATCCAAGAAACTGAATTTTTCAGTTTGTACCATTTTAAATACATTGTTTTAGAAAAGCATTGAATGTTTAGGAAACTATTGCACATATTGACATTTGGATAAAATTTAGGCAAACTTACAGTTAGGAAAAAATTAAACAGTCTCACAGTACCTAGGTATCTCTTAGTATTTTTAGCACATTTCCTTCTAAATGTGGCCAGAAATACCATAAAAGGCATCCTCCCTCGGTAGTAAATTTTTTCTGCAATTTCATTTTGGTCTCAAGAGAAAACTAAGAAACTTGAAGACTAAAAGTAAAAGAAGAAAGCAGATCCAAGCCTTTAGGTGAAGAAGTTAATTGCTATATAATGCCTAGCATATAGAGCAAACATCAAGCACGTGCAAAAGACATTATGTTCCCTCTGGAGAACCTTACAATTTAATACAAACTAACTGCAGATATTTTTCCTAGATAATTAACAAAGACAAGGAGTTGATCAGACCTGTCACTTAAGGAACTGATTCAAAAAGGTGAAACCGTTAGCAAAAACAAAATTTTAAATGGTAGACAACAAAAACAGTTGGTTTCCTTGAGGGTTATTCCAAGGACTATAGCCAAGAATATAAAATAATTTAGATCCAAACAAGCTGATTTCCATAGAATGTGCATGTTCCCACAAACACCACGAAAGTGTATTTTCAGGTAAATTTCTTTTTCTTTTTCTTTTTTTTGTGGGGCAATAAGGGTTAAGTGACTTGCCCAGGGTCACACAGCTAGTAAGTGTCAAGTGTCTGAGGCCAGATTTGAACTCATCCTCCTGAATCCAGGGCTGGTGCTTTATCCACTGTTCCACCTAGCTGCCCCTTGAATCAACTTGTTTTTAAAAGAATCTAAAGCTCAAAAAAGAAAAAAAAAAACCAGCATTCTTGTAATACTAGGTTTCCCAAAAATCTTAGTGCAGTTTTAAGCTTTAGCAGCCTTAATAGCCTAAGACTGAATTAAGGACATCCTCCTGTATCAGCAAAAGGAGTTTTTGCACTAATTCATTTCAGGTGAATTTAAACAAATCAAAGAAAAGAGATTCCTCTTCATATACCTTTGGATAAAAGAAAAGTTTAAAAACAAACAAAAATAAAAGGGAAAATACTTTTCTTCCTTAAATTAGATGTTAGGGGAAAAATCTAATTCAATCTCTCACATTACAGAGATTTTTCAAATGAATAAAAATCACAGTAACATTTTGTTGTGTATCAGCTGTTTCTTGGGGTCATTAAAAAGCAATTCTCTAGATTTCTAGAATTTCATTGGCTTTTCTGTCCAAATATCTACAATATTAACACTTAATTTTATTTGCTTTATATAGTGAAATAATACTCCAATACAAAGAATATGTTTTCCCCTTTCTAGGTAACATACTTTAGAGACTGCTAACTAAAACTGCTGCGTCATGAGATCTCTGCAAGGTCATTGCTAAGAGAGCTTAGACAGATAACACATTTGGTCAAAGCATATTATTATTAATTTTTTAAAAAACACTTAATTGAAAATGACACAGTGATTGAATGAGGCCATAGGTGAAATGATAATGGAAGAAATACTAAGTTTTTGCCTCTTCTGTTTGAATCATCTATTTTTTTAATCAAATGTATTTTATATTAATCTTCAGAATGCTGATAACTGTATCACAGCATATACTAAAAATTTCATTAGATAAAAAAGCAAATTATAATTTCTTAAAATGTAATAATTATTTCTCAAAGTAGAAAAAATATAGATGGAAATGTCTTTACATTTAAATGTTTTTCCCTCCATTTAAGGATTATTTCATTCATGTGCTCTTTTTAACAATCCATACTCAGAACTACAATTTTGGCATTATACAATATTTAGAACCTAAATTATCCTAATTTTACTACAACAAAGTAATAGAAAAATACCAGAAAAGGTATAAAATAATTTAATATTGCATAATATGTATTATTAACTTTGTTTCTACAGGTCTACTGATAACAATATTAAGCAAATATTTTATTCACTACCACAGAGATCACACAGTAAGTGTATCACTTGTCCCTAAAGTGGAAACTTTCTTTTTACTATAAAGTTGCCACACTTAAGGGACTGAATAAAACTGGACAGAAATTCAATTAGTTCTTATTTAGTTCTAAAAGTTTAGAAATCAGATCATATTCATTCATTCATTTATTGGAATTTACATATTAAATCAACAAGTTTCCAGGATGGTCCTCAACTGTCTATTTAACACACGATCTAAATAAAATGCTAACTTCTACATAAAAAGGACAACAAATACTTTTGCAATACCAAAGATTTAAACCAAACAGATGGACAAAACTAGGAAAAAGTAGACTTGCTTCTCATTACATAGCTAGCAGGTCTAATCCTACACTTCCTGATTCCAAATCTGGTATGTTATGATCTACTACATCATTTCATCTCTCCAGTCTATGTTCCATTCTGTTCTACTTGCTATTCTCTGCCTTTTTCCAATCTCCACCTTTTTTTTATGCTGTCCCTCATGTCTGGTGAAGTCTGTCCTTTCCTTCACAACCCAACTCAATTGCCAACTATTTCCATGAAGTTTTTTCAAACCCTTGCAGTTTGACATGTCCTATCCCTTAATAAAGCACACTGCCTCTGCACAACATTTGTATCAGTTATATCTGTAAATCCCTTCTCCCATCTAATTAAATTAGTTTGCAAAAGTCTTGAAAACATCTATCTTTGCACTTCCAGGGTCTAGCACAGTTCTTTGCACATGGCAAGCACTTAGGGTTGCTGAAACTTTTTTTTTTAAATCCCCTCTAACCTATAGGGCCTCCTTCCATTTCTGCAATGACATGGTGTCAGGAAATAGCATCGAGCAGTTTTTAGATGGTCAACAAACTTCAATCTGTCTGCTGTTACTCTAAAGGTGAGATTCTTGTCCAATTAATTGCCAAGGAGCAGATATGTTCCTAGATAAGCTGAATTATATCAGTTTTGACATTCCTGTTATAAAGAAAAAAAAGAAATTGCATCTAAATGTAAGGAGATGGCTCATGAGGACACTTTAGAAAGATAAAAGAGTGGCCAGTGTGGGTTTCATTACACACCCAAAGGTTACAAGAAATTTAACTTCATTGGACATTTGGTTGTCATGAATTGTACTATTAGTGATAAGTATTTGCTAAAAGGACACCATGACAACAATTGCAACTTTTATACCGTATCAGTTGCTGAGGACAAATTGGCAAAGGAATACTTAAAAAAAACTCGGCATAAGACCCTCCAAATCTAATTAACATAACTTTTGATATTTGATGATTTTAATGCAAAAGTAGAGATAAATAGGGGCAGATAGATGGTACAGTGATTCAGGAGGACCTGAGTTCAAATCCAGCCTCAGACACTTGACACTTACTAGCTGTGTGACCCTGGGCAAGTCACTTAACCCTCATTGGCCTCCCCCCCCCATCCCCCACAAAAAAAGTAGAGATAAATACATGGACAAGTGTGATTCAAGAGGAAAAAAAAAAAAGATCCAAGGCTTCTCTCAGGTTCATAATCTTAGCATTATCCTCAATTACTCACTGCCCCTTACCCCCACATACCTAATCAATCAGTTGTTAAATCATTCTTTTTCTGGCTCCAAAACATTTCTTTCATCTGACTCCATCTCCCTACTCACAAAGCTACCACCTTAGTTCAAGTCCTCATTGCTTCTACCTAGATCATTCCAAGGGTTTCCTCATTGAGCTCCCAGTATATCCTCCACATTGCTGTCAAGAGATTTTCCTCTAAAATAAACATGACCGTGTCATTCTCCTCAACAAACACCAATGGCTCCTTATTACATCTAGGATAAAATATGAACACATTTGGTTAGCATTTAAAACCCTTCACAACCTGGCTCCAACCTGTCTTTCCAGGCTAATGGGACATGACCTTCCCACCTAAGTTCTTTTATATTTTCATGAGGTCCTCTCTCCTCACACACAGCTCTCCACCTCCCATCTCTGTACCTTTGTGATGGACAACAGCCAGGCTGGAATAGACTTCTTCACCTCTGCTTCACAGAACCCCTCTCTTCCTTTAATACTCAGCTCAATGGGGGCAGCTAGGTGGCACAGTGGATAAAGCACCAGCCCTGGATTCAAGAGGACCTGAGTTCAAATCCGACCTCAGACACTTGACACTTACTAGCTGTGTGACCCTGGGCAAGTCACTTAACCCTCATTGCCCCACCAAAAAAAAAAAAAAAAAAGACAGCTCAAGCATCTTCTACACCCAGCCTTTCCCAATTCCCTTCAAACTACTTTGTACTTAACTATGTACTTAATTTGTATTTATACACTTTATTTTTATTCTGTATATACTTATATATATCCTAGTTGTATCTCCAATTAGAAAGTAATGTATATGAGATAGGAATTATTTCAATCATATTTATAACTCCAGGGAATAGTACAATTCCTGGCACATAGCAAAAACTTGGGATTTGTTGACTGAGGGGACTTTATACAGAAGCTTCTCCATCATGAACATTTTATTTGTTAAAAAAAAAAAAAAGAATGGGTAGGCATTGGACATGGAAAACACCAAGTAACACAAAGAGTGCAACTGATTTCATTTTATCAGATGAGAAAAGCCTTATTATTTACATGGGAGTCATCCTTGAGTGTATGTATCAACTCAGAGTTAAGATCAGAATTTATAATGTGAGAAAAATGAAATGTAATGAGAAAAAGATACAGTGTAGAATTTAAAAGATTTAATCCTGAATTACTTAATAAAGTTATCAGGAAATGGACAACAGAAATTAAATGGATACCAGCTATAATTTTTTTTGAGGGGTGGGGTTATGGGTGTTAAGTGACTTGCCCAGGGTCTCATAGCTAGTAAGTGTCAAGTGTCTGAGGCTGGATTTAAACTCAGATCCTCCTGAATCCAGGGCCAGTGCTTTATCCACTGCACCACCTAGCTGCCCCTTGGACACCAGCTATAATTTTGACTAAAAGAACAAGATGAATTAAATGCTGCAAGAGAGACCAAAAGAGAACTGAAAGGGTCTTAGAAAACATCTGACTTACTTGCCAAATGGAATTAAATGACTACCAAAGACAACACTGGCTTGGAATATAAATCTATCTGTATTAGAAGGATGATGAATGATTATGAGCAGTATCATTTAATAAAGCAGAGAGAAGCAAGGAGGGTAAAGCCAGTCAGAAAAAAACTTAATAATATTTTCAACTAAGCAAGTCATCCCAAGAGCACTCGGGGATGAAAGTAGAAGGAGAACTACAAAAAGTAGAAAAATGGAAGATTTCCAAAAACCATTTTAATAAACTATTTTCCAATAAGGACACTGGAAGCACTACACATGTACACTAACATTATAGGATTTAAGGTGCTTATTGGGGAAAAAGAAATGGCATTAAGGGAACCAATATGGGGAAAGCAGCTGGATTGGACCAAGTATCTATGGAGCTGATCAGTGTCTCCTATCCATACATCAAGCTCAATTAGAACTCCTTGGAAGATACAGCAACAGAAATTACTTTATTCAATGAACTTTTGAGAGGAAGATACATGCTCACTAAAGGTATTCACCACTCTGATGGAGGTGATCCAGTAGAGTTGTGGTTGGGAAAGGATTTCCCATGAATATAGAGGTCCTCCAGAAACTCCTGTTTGCAAAGGATATTGTCCTGATTACATCAAGCCCAGAGACACTGAAGAATCTCCTGGAAGAGATCAATTATTGCTCAAAGGTGTGTGGCCTGTCTACACAGATAAGACAAAGTGGATAAAGAATAAGAATTGCCTAGTCATTCAGTCAGTAAGCATTTATTAAACACCAACTATGTGCCAAGTGATAAGTATTAGGAAAACAAAGATAAAAGACAGTCCCTGCTCTCAAGGAGCTCAAAAATCTAGCAAGGGAGATAATATGCAAACAACTATGTTCAAATGAGCTATATATTGGATAAATTGGAAGTAATTAACTAAGAGAAGGCAGTAGCATTACGGGGAGGGGCCAGGGAAGTCTTCCTATAAAAGGTAAGATTTTAGCTGGGACTTCAAGGAAAACAAGAAAGCCATGGAGGCAGAGATGAGGAAGGAGAGTATTTCAAGTATGGAAGACAGTCAGGGAAAATGTCTGGAGTAAGGAAATAAAGGGTCTTGTTTATGAAACAACGAAGCCAGTGTTACTGGAGCACAGAGTATATGGGTTGTGGTAATAAAGTATAATTAGCCTGGAAAGGTAAGAAGTGGTCAAGTTATAAAGGACTCTGAAGATCCAGCAAACAGAGGAGTTTATATTTGATCCTGGAAGTGGTAGGGAATGCCTAGAGTTTGCTGAGTACAGGAGATGATATTGTCTAACCTGAACTTTAGGAAGATCAGTTTGACAGCTGAGAAAAGGATGAAATGGAGTGGGGAGAGACTTGAGGCAGGCAGACCCACTAGCAGGCCATTGCAATAGTCCAAGCAGAAGGCAAGAAGGGCCTGCAGGAGGGTGGTGGCAGTGTCACAGGAGAGAAGAAATTGTGCAAAAGTAAAATCAACCGGACAGATCTAAGATACAAATGAGATATGGGAGATGAGGGATGGGAAATGGCAAGTGAGGGGGTGAGGATGAAACCTAGGTTGTGAATCACCCAGATTACAATATACATTTGGAAGGGCACCTTATAGAGTTACATATGAGACAAACAACAGAGATAAAATGAAAAGGGGTTTTCGAGTGGTCTGTCTTGCTCTCAGGAAACTCCAAAGTGCTTTTTACTCACTCCAAGCTTCCCATGAAAGCAAAGATCTATCTTTTCAATAATAATCTAGCATTGCTACATGGCAGTGAGATATGGAATAGTATTGCCTCCAGTCCTGCAAACTGTGTCTTATTCACAATAGATACTCAAGTTTAAATTGAATTTGAACCACATTGTAAAATGTATCACCTCTTCCCATGAACTACTCAAATTTATATAGGGCTTCTGAATATATACAGTACTTTCCTTATGATGTGGTATTATACTTACAATTACCATGTCTATTTTGTCGATGAAGACGCTGAGGCTCAGAGTAAAGTCTCTTGCCCAAGGTCACAACCAGTCAATGTTAAGAGTTGATATTGAAAGCCAGGTTTTTCCTGACTTGAGTTCAGTGTCCTTTCCACTACCCCAAGATTCCTATCATAAAACCAATAACGTTCAACCAACCAATCAATCAACAAATAAATTTATTAAATTCCTACTATGACTGAGACACTATGCTAGCTTTTGGAGATACAAGAGTTTATAGTCTAATGGTAAGGACAAGTACACGTAAATATGTGCAGAATAAATACAAATAGATCACTAACAGAACACAAGGTGGTTTGAGGGAACAGGGATTAGCAAGTTGGGGGAAACCAAGCTTCATACAGATGATGGTGTTTGGGCTCCATATTAAAGGAAGAGAGGGACTACAGGACTGAAGTCTATGGGACAGACTAGGGTTGGAATCATCTACAAAAAATGATAGTTAAATGCATGGGTGTTGATGGTGTAACCTGGAGAGAAAATGCAGAGAAGGTGTAGAAAGAGAAAAAAAGGCCTAGGCTAGAATTTTAGGGAATCTCCACATTTGGGGGCACAGGGTAGATGGATGAATCAGCAAATGACATTATAAAAGTGTGGTTCAAAAGTATGGAGTGAACCAGGAGAGAATTGTTTTATGAAAACCAGAGAAGAGAGATTCTATACAGGATGAAAGGGTGATCAACAATGTCGAATGTAATGCAGAAATTGAGAAGGATTAGGACTGAGAAAAAAAGTCTCAAATTTGGCAAATAAGAGGTAATTTGGTAAATATGGAGAGAAAAATTACAGATGAGTAATGAGTTTACAAATCAGACTACAAAAGGATAAGGAAAAGTAAATGAAGGAAGCAAGTGTAGAATGATTTGAAAAAAATTCTAAATTCCAAATTTCAACTCCCAAAAAGAGCATTTACATATGCAGAACGCCCACAAAAATACTATATGTGAAACTGCAAATCTCCATTTCATTTCATTTGCTTTATGTAGACAACTTTTTTCAAACAATTTGGCTGAGAAAAAGAGAAAAAATATGGGACAATAGTTTCAGGATGTGATATAATTTAGTGAAGAATTTTTAAGGATAAGAAAGACTTGTGCATGTTTGCAGGCAATATGGAACTAACTTATAGGAAAAACTGAAAATTCAAGAAAGAGGGAAGATGACTGATGATTCCATCTTCTGAAAAAGATGGGAGGACATGAGATCAAGTGCACAAGTAGTAGGACTGACCCTGGCAAGGAGAAGTGCCACCTTCTTTATCAGACTGGGAAAGAGGAGGAGAAAACAGGAGATGATAGGAAAGAATTCTGAGATTAAAAGAAGGGGAGAAGAAGCTCCCATAAAATAGTCTAAAATAGTCTCATTTCCCCCCATAAAGTAAAATGTAAAGTCTTCAATTGAGAAAGATGGGGAAGGGCAGGTGTGAGAGGACTGAGAAAGAAAGACAAACTTTGACGTCGAGAGAGAGAGAGAGAGAGAGAGAGAGAGAGAGAGAGAGAGAGAGAGAGAGAGAGAGAGAACCTATTTATAGGAACTCTTTTTGTGATGGCTAAGAATTGGAAACCAAAGGGATGCCCATTAATTGGGGAATGGCTAAATAAGCTGTGGCATAAGATTGTAATGGAATATTATTGGGCTATAAGAAATGACAAGCAGGACGATTTCAGAAAAACCTGGAAAGACTTACATGAACTGATGTACAGTAAAATGAACAGAACCAGGAGAAAGTAGTACATGGTAACAGCAATACTGTTCAATGAAGAACTGTGGATGACTTAGCTATTCTCAGCAATACAATGAGCTAAGACAATCCCACAGGACTAATGATGAAGCATATTCTCCACTTCCAAAGAAAGAACATTAATTGAACATGGATTGAAGCATGATAATTTTTCACTTTCTTTCATTGTTTTTCCTTTTATTCAAGTCTTCTTATATGGAAATGTTTTACATAATTGCACGTGTATAACCTATACCTGATTGCTTCCCACCTCATGGAGGGGGGAGGGGAAGAAAGGAAGGAGCAACAGAATTTGGAACTCAAAACTTTAAATAAAAACATTTTATTAAAATTTTTAAAAATAAAGACAAGCTTTGGAACAGATTCTTTGGGGATTGAGATAGGAATCACTAACTAGGAAGGAACAAAATGACTCTCTTGCTAGTGTTACATATTATGAATTTGAAATATATTCAATCAGCACAGTTTTGAGAGTTTATCCAACTTTTTTCAGGGGCTCAACCTATATGTACAAAAATATTTATAGCAGCTCTTTTTGTGGTGGCAAAAAATTGGAAATTGAGGGAATGCCCATCAACTGGGGAATGGCTGAACAAGTTGTGGTATATGAATGTAATGGAGTATTATTGTGCTATAAGAAATGATGAGCAGGCAAATTTCAGAAAAAAAACTGGAAAGACTTAGATTAACTGATACTGAATGAATGAGCAGAATCAGGAGAACATTGTACACGGTAACAGCAACACTGTGATGATCAGCTGTGATAGACAGCTTTTCTCAGAAATACGAAGATCCAAGATAATTACAAAAAACTCATGATGGAAAATGCTATACACATTCAGAAAAAGAACTGTAGAATCTGAATGCAGATTGAAGTATACTATTTTCACTTTTTGGGGTTTTTTTCCTTTCTTAAGATTTTCCCTTTTGTTCTGATTCTTCTTTCATAACATGACTAATGTGGAAATACGTTTAACTTGACTGTACATATATAACCTATATCATATTGGTTGCTGTCTTGGGGAGGTGGGGAAGGAAGAAAGGGAGGGAGAAAAGTTTGGAACTCAAAATCTTATAAAAATGAATCTTGAAAACTATCTTTACATGTAACTGGAAAAATACTATTAGGATAGAAAAAAATAAATTAAATCAAATTAAAGTGTTGTATTGAACTAGAGACATGCAATTTATTAAAACCAGCTGATACAACCATCTAAAAAGGTTAATTACCTCTCAATTATTCGGTTTTTTTAAAGCTGTATTGAGGATCACATAAAACATATTGGAGAAACACCTAGTAGTTGTGAGAAAGCTGCAACATAATTCTAATTAAAAACTGCATAGGAGAAGCAGCCTTAAAAAATGTCATAAGCTGAATGCAAAGGAAAGAAAATGGGTCAGTCATGTGGGAGGAGTGAGAGATAATTGGTAGAAAGTCTGCGTGCTTCACAATTATAAAGTATTCAGTGTCAAAAGATTAAGAGAGGGGCAGCTAGGTGGTGCAGTGGATAGAGCACCAGCCCTGGAGTCAAGAGTACCTGAGTTCAAATCCGGCCTCAGACACTTAACACGTACTAGCTGTGTGACCCTGGGCAAGTCACTTAACCCCAATTGCCTCACTTAAAAAAAAAAAAAGAAAGATTAAGAGAAAGGCTTCCAGTATCTTAGGTGCCTCCTCAGTGGAGGATCTATGGAAGAATATGGAGAAAAGTTGTATGGAATAAGAAGGATTGAATGGCTTGCAATCAGTTTGGGAAGTGCCTGCTTAGATCCATCACTGAGAGCCAAGTAAATATGTTTAAAACCAAAAATACCAATAAAATTCAGGGTCTATAAGAGTCATAGCTTTACTTCATTGCTATCTGTAATGTTTTAGATTCCAATTTCTTTGCTATTATTTTTGTTAAATATATGTTGTACATTACAATTTTCTTTAAAACCATGCTAATTTTCAGTCTTTAAATCAACTTTTTTAATATGTACAAAAATATAATAGATATTCTTATAAAACTTGAAACACAGCATATCTCTGCTGAGTAATAACTGAGATAATATTTTTCTAATGTGGTCTGTAACGAATAATGCTGGGTTTGAGGGGTTTTTTTCCCCCATTACCAAGCTTTCTGATTAATGAATATAACAAAATTCTTCAACCTGCACCATCTACATTGATGCCAAAGATATTTCTTCATAAAAATACTATGTATACTATGTATCAATACTATGTATTGATGCCAAAGATATTTCTTCATAAAAATACTATGAAATTAAAGTTTCAGAGCATACAGTGATTTATAGCCCAAAGGAGAATTTTGAATTGCTGGAGTACTAAGGGAGGCATTAGAATGTTTTCAATTTTAAGCTTATTTTAATAGCACTAACTTTAGGTCAAAGTGAAAAGGTAGAAAACACATGCAAAATAACTGAGACCCAAGATAAAAACATATGTAGATACTGGAAACATGATTCTAATAAGTAGTCTTTCACAAGTAATTCTGTTTTATTGACATGAATTATGGAATAACAGGATACACAAGATAATTGGTACATGTCATTAGTAGGCATTCAGCTTGCTTTTTTGTTGTTATTTTCCAAAGCATAATCTCCCTCAAGATTCCTTTTGACCACTCAGCCACCTGCACCAAATAAAAGATACACCTCTGCATCCATTTCTAATGTCTAAACAGACAGCTGCTTTTTCCTGCTTTACGGCTCTTACGCAGAATTTTCCCCTTCTATGATTCATACATCTGTTTATTCTAATGGTGTTTTCCACATGAGAGCATTGACTATGTCAGAGTTAAACTATGTTGAAAATGACATCATGTTTTTTTCAAATCTGTAATATTATTTTAAAGGTCTAATAATATTTATGTCCAAAAAGCATTTCCCACTTAAGATATTTTGTCACTTTCTTTTTTCGGACCTTGTACAATATTATAAGGTGTTTACAAACTCTACTGTTAATATTTTGAATTACTTTATCTAAGAGTATACCATCATGATGGAAGAAGAGAAAATAAACATATTTTACAAGAACATAGGATCAGAGAAACTGAGGCATCCTCTAATAGAGTCTCCTCACTTTACTGATGAAATTGAAACACAGACAGATAAGTTAAATCAATGTGCAAAGCACTGAGCTATCAACATAGGGATGCAAAGACAAGCAAAAACATAGTCCTTATCATTAAGAAGCCCACAACATAATGGAGAGACACAATACAAATATCTATGTACATACAAGATATAGACAGTAAACATGGAAGGTAATTTTAGAGGAAAGGCATTGGTAGTTAGGGAGATAGAGCAGGAAAAACCTACTACAAAAGGAAAGATTTTGCTGAGTGTTGAAGGAAGCCAGGGAAGTCAGAAGGTAGAAATGAGAATGGAGAACTATTCAAGCACAGGAGACATCCAATGCAAAGGTATGGAGGCAGGAGAAGGAATATTATAAATGAAGAACAGTAGAGGCTAGTGTAGCTGGATCATCAAGTATGCAGAGTAAGGAAGGTGCAAGAAAACTAGAAAGGTACAAAGTGTCTAGGCTGTGAAGGGCTTTAAAAGCCAAACTAAGCATTTTATAAAAGAAGGTTTACATTTGCCACAGGAGTTTACTGAATAGGGAAAGTGATCACCAATCAATCTGTGATACAGAAAGGATTATTGTGGCAACTGAGCAAAGGACTGATTGGAGTGGGAAAAGATGTGAGGTAGTGAGGGCCATCACAAGGATGGTAGCTGTGTGAGTAGAGAGAAGGGGGAGATAATAACAATAGCAACAGCAACTAACATTTATATAGCATTATGTTCTTGGCACTATGCTAAGTGCTTTATAATTATCTAATTTGATCCTCACAACATCTATGGGAGGAAAATGTCATTATTATCCCTATTTTATAATTGAGGAAACTGAGGCAAAGAAGTGAAATGATTTGCTCAGGGTTGAATAATTAGTAAATGTCTGAGGCCAAATTTGAACTCAGATCTTCCTGACTTGAGGCCTGTACTCAAACCACTGTGCTACCTAGCTGCCCAAAGATGTTGTAAAGGTACAAATCATAAGATTGGACAATATATTTGATATGTGGGGTGAACATAAGTAAAGAGCTGAGAATGGAAAAGAAGTTTCCAGACTTAGTGGCTAGGCCATTTTAGAAATATTTCTCTTTCTTCTGCTCATTTTAGTATAAAACAATTGATACAAGTGTTCCCATAGTTCTCTGGATTCACATTTTATTTTTTAAAATAAATTTGTTATCTATTTTAAACATTCATTGTTTTTTAATTTTGAGTTTTGGATTCTTTCCCTCCCCCCAGTCTCCCCTCCACCCATTAAGAAGACAAGCAATATGAAATCAATTATACATGTGAAATTATGCAAAACATTTCCATATTAGCTATGTTGCAAAAAAGGCAAGAAAAAATGAAGAAATTATATGTCAATTTGCACTAAAAAAATCTGCACTCAGACTTCATCAGTTCTCTCTCTGGATGTGGATAGCATTTTTCATCATGAGTCCTTGGAATTGTTTTAGATTACTGTATTGATCAGAGTAGCTGAGTCTTTAAAAGTTGATCATTGTTACAAGATTGCTGTTACTGTGCACACTATTCTCCTGGTTCTGTTTATTTCACTTTGCATTAGTTCATATAAATCTCCCCAGGTTTTTCTGAAACCATCCCATTCATCATTTCTTAACACATAATAATATTATTTCATCACAAGCATATACCACACCTTGTTCAGCCATTCCCCAATTGACTGACATCCCCTCAATTTCCAATTCTTTGCTATCACAAGAGAAGCTGCTATAAATACTTTTGTACTCTCATAGGTGTGAGATGGTACTTCAGAGCTATTTTAATTTACATTTCTCTAACCAATAGTAATTGGGAGCATTTTTTTTCATAGGACCATAGAAAGCTTTGATTTCTTCTTCTGAAAACTGCCTATTTATATCCTTTGACCATTTATTAATTTTAGAATGGATCTTATTTTTATAAATTTGACTGAATTACTACATATTTGAGAAATGAGGTCTTTATCAGAGAAACTTGCTATAAAAAGATTCCCCCTCCTCCTGGTTTTCTGCTTTCTTTCTGCACTGGCTTTGTTTGTGCAAAATTTTTTTAATTTCATGCAATCAAAATTATCTATTTTCCATGATCCTCTATCTCTTCTGGTCATAAATCCAGTATCCATAGATATAATAGATATAGATACAGTAGGACAACTAGGTGGTACAGTAGATAGAGTGCCAAGACCGAAGTCAGGAACTTGAGTTTATCAAACATTATGCTACTACAGTCTATTGCTTCTGGCTCTTATGTACATAATCTGTCTTACTTGATTAGCTTTTCTATATTTTAACCAGGAACAGATAATTTGAATCTAGTGTAAAATCTGGTACTGATAGTTTCATTACTCTGCACCACCCCCTCCCCATTATTTGCCTTGACATTCTTGATCTTAGGTTCTTCCAAAAGAATTTTGTTATTATTTTGTCAAGTTCAATAAATAACTCTTTTGTAGTATGATTGGTATTGCCCTGAATCTGAATATTAATTTTAGCTTTTGTCAATTTTATTGTAATGGTACTGCCCTACCATGAACTATTAATATCGGTCTAATTTTTAAAGACTTGCTTTTGAATTGTAGTGCAATAGCTTTTACTACTCTCCTATGCTGGCTCTCAATACTCCATATTTTTATATTATTGTTTAACAAAAATTATTTTGAAGTGACTTGATGTGTTAACCTTTTACTTTAAATTTCATGACTTTTTGTATTAATATATGAAAGAGAATGAATGCTGTGTAAGCGCTCTTCTTTCATACCACCTGAATTCATAGGATTTATAAATATCATACAATCTAGCCCTCTTGTTTCACAGATGAGGAAAGTGAGGCCTGCATGGCTTAAGTGGAGGACTTGTCCATAATCCAATCTCTACATAAATTTGCCAAAATCTCTATTGTTTTAGTCATAAAGTCTAAACAAGGAAAATAACCAGGGAAATGTTAAGTAGAAATAATGATTTGTTTGAGCTAGGAAGAAGGAAATTGATAAGAGTAATAGCATACAGGGTGGAATATAGTAGCAGAATTTAATCCATCTGTTTCATATTTGGTTCAGTTCAAGTTTAGTACAATGTAGAGATTGTAAGTACAGGGAGAAAAAACTGAAATTGATGTCTTATGGCTGATTTTGCTTTTGACACTACTAGATAATGATCATATCAGACACATAATAGGTTTTGAAATAAAACCATTCTATGAATTAAATATCAGTTTATAAATATGAAATCTGCTTATCATTTCCCAATATGAAATTATTTGAATGATCAGTGATGACCTTTATAAAAAAGAATGTATGGTATCAAGATTATCCACAAATAACTTTTTTCTTTCATAAAATAGTTTATGTATGAATTTACTAATTCTATATTTAGTAATAATCACTTCTAATAATATAGCATATTCTCATGATTAAAAACATATCTAAAAGAGTTGATTTGATAGAAAAAGTCAGTGCTGGAGAGCTTTAAGAAAACCAGTACATGAATTCACTGCTGGTAGAGTTGTGAACTGGTCTTAAATACTCTTGAAAATATACTGGAATTATATCTGAAAAGTTGCTTAATTGTTCATACCCCTTAATGAAGAGATCCACTGACTTATACCTTAAGAAGCAATGACAGAAAGAAAAGACTTACATGTAAAGACTTACATGTACTTAAACTAGAAATAGTAACATTATTTGTAATTTTTTAAAAGGCTGGTAACAAATAATATGCCCAATACAATTGTGGAGTGAAACGCAACAAAATATACACATAAAGAATATTATTTTGTGGAAAGGAATAATTATGAAAGATGAAGATAAGCCTGGTAATATTTGCATGAATTGATGCAGAGCTAAAATAAGGGTATACATAGTGTTTACAAAAATGTAAATGAATAGTAAAGGGCAAAAAAGAAAAAAAAAAAAACAACTCACATATAATGGATAATGTGGGTTCCAAACTGCTTAGATTAAGATATATTTCTTTACTTTATATTAACAAATGATAAGCTTCAAAAAAGAAAAGTAATATACTATCATTCAAAATCATTATATTAGTTTTGCATAATTATTTTTCTCATGGAAAGGCATCCTGGGAGGGAATGGTTATTGCTAAATGAATGATACTTCAAAATGCATTAACAAATTTTGTAATACTGTAAAAAAGAGATTAGTATTTTGGAAAAATTCTTGCCCAGTCAGATTTGTGTGCCCTGTTGAGGTAACTACTAAAATACTGATAAATTACTACCTTGAAAGCTTATTAGAATTGCAATTCACCCATGAGGCCCTTACTGGCTATACTGAATACCCTTGGAATCAAAATTTCCATTGTTTGGTATATGCCTGATGGAAGTCACTGAAAGATTCCAAAGTATTCACACAAGCACACAACAAAGAATGGAAAGTAAAATTGGCGCTGAGCATGTGGGGAATGGTCAAATTGTAGTACATTAAATGTAAAAGCACACTCATGAATTATACAATATACATATGAAGAAACTTGTGAAGATTTTACGATGATACTGAATGAAACAGAACCAGGAAAACAGAATGACCACAATGTCAATAAGATAACTAAAAGGAAAGTGAGTGCTGTGTATGAACAAGCTCACTTTGTAGAAGAGTTTAGAAAAATGGACCTCCCTCTCTTTCTCACAGAGCTGAGGGGAAATGAGTGTGGAATGTTGTATATATTGTCAAACATGATTAATGTGTTTGGCTTTGCTTAACTGATAATTTTCTTTTCTAATCACTGTCACAAAGGAATGATATGCTGTAAAGGAGAGAAGAAAAGGATATATTCAGAAATGCAAATGATATAAAAACAAAAATTAAAAAATGATATAAAAACATTAACTTAAAAGAGAGAGAAAAGAAAAAAGAAAAAAGCTTCGCTCTTTTCTTACCACTCGGAAAGTAGCTAAAATATTATAGGCACTGGGAGTAAATAAAAAAGTTTGGACCAGGTACAAGTAAGAGAATGAGGTAGTGACTGATGGTTAAATCTTTCATTTGTGGTGAACTAAGACTTACCTTGAGCTTTAATATTCAAATGTGAAATGTGTGCACTAATGTTTTAAACATATTAAGAAACTAAGATGTTAAAAGGACAAAAGAAAAATAAACTTTGGGGTTTTTTTAAAGCAGGTATAAGAAATTATTTTATATGATATCAATTTTTTCTGAAAATTAGGAATAAGATGTATGACAACTCTATATTAAAATTGCTGCAGCAGTAAGGAGCTTGCTTTCTTGGAAGCAGAACAATTTGATGACCTTTAAAAAATGTGCCTTTTGTTCAATGAATGTGTGAAATAGACTAATAAAAATTTATTTGATATAATTCTTTTAAAAAACCATGTTTTTATTCTAAAATAGGCATGATTGGCAGAAGAAGAGTTTTACTCAGTAAAGACTGGTATAATGAGAAAGCTACAAAGTGTTGTAAACGTTGGGTTCATATGATCTACAAAACTAAAAAGTGATAAACATCAGAATCTCATATTTAGACTTAACTAATTCAATGGATTTGTGATCTCACTAACAAAGGCATCTGTCTGTCTGTGTGAACTGTAACCTCTCCATACCTTCTTATCCTTCATTGTTTCTTATCCTTGGTTCTTTCATATATTGTACACAGAGCATTCACTCAAAATGTTGTAGGCCTTCCTGAAGGTCTTATTCCCATTTCATAGGAACTAATAGAGTACTTAAGCGATTATCCCTTGATCTCTTGACAGAACTATGACTTTTTTCTAATCATACTTTTTTTCCTGATATTCTTCACATCATTTCTTTAACGCAAGCTATCAATGGAAATATGCCGCAGCACGTTTGTTCATAGAATCGTGACTCATTCCTTAAATGATAGATGAATGGTCAAAGAATGTCAACAGGCAGTTTTCAGTGGAATAAATCAAAGTTATCTATAGTCATATGAAAAAATGTTCTAAATCACTACTGATTAGAAAAATGCAAATTAAAACAACTCTTGAGGTACCACCTCACACCTATCAGATTGGCTAACATGACAGAGGAGGGAAATGACAAATGCTGGAGGAATTGTAGGAAAATTGGAACACTAACGAACTGTTTGGTGCAGTTGTGAACTGGTCCAGTTATTCTGAAGAACAACCTGGAACTATGCCAACTGGGCTATAAAAACTGTGAATACTCTTTGGCCTAGAAATATCTCTACTAGGTTTGTATCCCAAAGAGTTCAAAGAAAAAGGGAAAGGGCATATTTATACAAAACTATTTATAGAAGCAAAGAACTCGAAACTGAGGGGATACCCATCTATTTAGGTAATGACTGAACATATGATCATAACAGAATACTATTTTTCTATAAAAAATGACAAGGTAGGGTGGTTTCAGAAAAACCTGGGAAGACTTAGATGAACTGATACAAAATGAAGTGAGTAGAACCAGGGGAATGTTTTATATAGTAACAGCAATCTTGTAATAATGATCAACTGTGAATGACTTGACTTTTCTGATCTATATAATAATCCAAGACAGTTTTGAAGGATTTATGATGAAAAATGCTATCCATCTCCAGAGAAAAATGATAGACACTGAGAGCAGACTGAAACATAATTTCTTCACTTTCTGTATTTTCTAACTCTTTTTTTGCAACATAGTTAATATGGAAATATGTTTTACATGATTTCATATATAAATGATATCACATGTATTGTCTTCTCAGTTGGTGGGGAAGGGGCAGGAGGGAGAGAATTATGAACTCATACTTTTAAAAAATAATAAATTTGAACAAAATTTTTAAAAAGCAAAAAATGAATGACTGTTCATGAATCAAACAAAAACAACCTTGATTCTTGAGAGATTTTGGTATTCCAAGATTTACGACCATATAGCATTTTCAAAACATTTGCGCTGAAAAAATGGGCCAGGGGTCAGGGAGCACTCTGGATCGTTAAAAGCATTGTATGACTTCCCAAATGCCTTTCTGTTTTTGTTTTGTTTTAAGACTGGATCTGCTTATCTTGCTCAGGATGGAAGTACAGTGGCCATTCACAAGACTAACCCTACTACTGATCAACACAAAAGCTCTGACCTGCACCATTTCTGACCTAGGCTGTTGTTGTTTATTCTTTCCTTAAGCAATCTGGTGATCCTCCATTCCCAGGAGCTTACAATACTGACATTGGACTTAGCATTGATACCAGATTAGCTTAGCCAACTTTAGCTCAGAACTAAACCTTGGCCTCTCCAGTAGCAAAGACAATGGACATGTGCCATCATGCCTGGCTCAATTCCCCAAATGTAATCTAGCCTTCTTTCTTCCTTCTTTTTTTTTTTTTTTTAGTGAGGCAATTGGGGTCAAGTGACTTGCCCAGGATCACACAGCTAGGAAGTGTCAAGGGTCCGAGGCCGGATTTGAACTCAGGTCCTCCTGACTCCAGGGCCGGTGCTCTATCCACTGCGCCATCTAGCTGCCCCTCTTTCTTCCTTCTTTACGACTCTTGTTTCAAGTTGCTATCTATCTTCAATACCTCATCCCAATTTTAGGTACTGTCGAGCTAGTTCAATGAAGTGAATATTCAATTACAAATTGTAACCTCGATTAAAAAAAACTTTTCTTCTTCATATATTTTATTTTTCTTTCATGTATATTGTTAGGTTGACCTCTTTTGACTAGTCATGGATTTTACTGAGGAGGCCTTGTAAAATTCTGGTGCTTGATGTAATGAATACAATAACTCCACAATCTGTAGAACCTTATTATCTATGAGGAATTTCTCTGCCATTTTAACCTTGCACAAAACATCTTACAGGGTAGTAGCTAACACATGACAAGCATAAAATTCCCTGTTGTTGGGGGTTTTTCCCCCTCACAAGTTGGTTATCTGAGGGTCATTGAAAAGAATTTGTGCTTGGATTTATCAAAGAATCTAACATGATTTAAAAAAAAACACATATAAATTCCTTACTGGAGGATAGCTGTTTCACTTTACCACGTCAAAAGGTTTTTTTTCTAACAACACAGTAGAATCTTATATTCTGCACTTTTCAGCCATTTGTTTGAGTTGGATTCAATTTAAGAAGATCAAGGTATAGCAGCTTTTTTCTGGTGGCAAAGAATTGGAAATTCAGGGGACGCCTATCAACTGGGGAATGGCTGAACAATTTATGGTATATGATTGTAATGGAATACTATTGTGATATCAGAAATGGTGAGCTAGATGCTCTCAAAAAAACTTGAAAAGACTTCTGTGAACTGATAGAAAGTGAAATGAGAAGAACCAAGAGAACGTTCATTGCATACAGTAACAGCAATATTGTAAGATCAACTGTCAATTACTTTAGCTATTCTCAGCAATACAATGATCCAAGAAAGCTCTGAAGGACTTATGATGAAAAATGCTATTCATCCCCAGAGAAAGAACTGATGGAGTCTGAAAACAGATCGAAGCATACTTTTTGAACTTCCTTTTACTTTCTTGGGTTTTTATTTTGGCCTGTGTTTTCTTTTATAACATGACTACACCTATATAACCTATATCAAATTGCTTGCCTTCTTGAGGGGGTTGGGAAGGGAGAGAATTTGGAACTCATTAAAAACAAATGTCCAAAATTGTTTTTACATGTAATTGGGGAAAAATAAAAGTTTTAAAAAATAAAGAAAAAAAAAGATCAGAGGATCTAGGGCTAGAAAGGGAATCTTAGAGGCTATCTACATGAACCATCCCATTTTATAGACAAAGAAACTGAGGCCTATAGAGATGGCATCTTACCAAAGTCACACAGCTAGCAAGTAGCAGGGCTGATATCTGAATTCAGCTCTTTATAATATCTAGTATTTACAAAATGCTAACTTTACATGTTTTCATATTTGACATTCGCAACAACCTTATGCGATAGGTGCTATTATCATCTCCATTTTACACATAAAGGAAACAGAGATTGAGAGAGGTCAAGTGACTTGCTCAGAGTCACACAGCTAATCAGTGTTTGAGGCAGGATTTGAAATCAAGGCCAGCATTCTATTCACTATGTCACCTCATTGCCTTTGACATAAGACTTGACCAAACACATACAACAAAAATCTATGTTGGAGGTGAGTTAATTTTGAAGGTACTCAGGAATGTTTTTCATATCTAAGAAAGGAAGGCTCCAAAAGAATAGAAAAGACCATGAATAGTACAATCATATCCCTAACTACATCCCTTAAATGAAGTGTTTACCATGAATTTGTTAAAATCATATACAAGGGGGCAGCTAGGTGGTACAGTGGATAAAGCACTGGCCCTGGATTCAGGAGGACCTGAGTTCAAATCCAGCCTCAGATGCTTGACACTTACTAGCTGTGTGACCCTGGGCAAGTCATTTAACCCTCATTGCCCTGCCCCCCTAAAAAAGTGTGTGCGGGGTGGAGCGAATATAAATAAATAGACAGATAGATAGATAGATAGATAGATAGATAGATAGATAGATAGATAGATAAAATCATGCACAATTCTATGACAGAGGCACCCAAGAAACAACTTGCTTATACCATCTAGGAACTACTAACATGAAGGGAGTCACGAGATATGAAGATATATGCCTACCAAAACTATTTGTTACTGTAATGGAGTATTACCTATGCAAATCAAAGAGAGATTCCCTAATGATTATGGGGTTAAATGATGGGGGATAGACAGGATCAAAAAATTCAACAAGGTAGAAAAGATGATTTTCCAGACACATGAAGATGACAATAGGATACAAAACAGCTGTTACGTAGAAATTTCAAGCATTGTATACATGAATTTCACTTCAAGCACTCCTTAAAATACTTAAAATAATGTAGCATAGTAAGAGAATACAAACAGCAACTACGATAGACCAATTTCTGATGAGATATAGAGCAACTGAGTGCCGATCTGACTATAAGTTCTTTGGTGGCAGAGGCTCTCTCTCTCCATACATATGTACATACATATATGTGTGTATGTATATGTATATAAATGTACAGACACATACATGTATGTATGTATATGTATATAAATGTACAGACACATACATGTATGTATATGTATATAAATGTACAGACACATACATGTATGTATATTTCACAGAAACTAACAGAGCTCTCAATGCTTAGAAGATGATCGATTAATACTTGAATATAATTAAATGCAGTGAATAAAAAAAAGGTTAAGATGAAAATAAGTACTGACTGGCTAAGAAAAAAGTGTACATATATCCACAATCTCAATAAGACTATTTATATAAGGCTTTTTAACCTTACAGAGATATAACTAAACCAAAGCATCTTAAAATACTATATTTTAGGGAATTTTTATTTAGAATTGTTGGGGAAAAGCTCATCCCTAAAAATATTCTTTATAAATCAAATGCATATATGGCCTCTTAATAATTGTACCACACTTAAGGACTATGTAAATGTTTTCCTTTGTTATACGACAAGAAACCATTCTTGCATTATTAAAATCTGGAAAAGCTAAGTTCATTTAAATACTCTGGCTCCATGGTTTATTTTTTTAAACCAAAGATTTGACAGCCTTCATAAGAAGCTCCCTGCTATAATGATTGTGAAAAGAAAATATTCTATATTTCTCATGCTAGAATACAAAAAGTAAAAAGAGTTGATTATAGGAAGATAATAAGTCTCTAGTTATCAGGAAGATGTGCAACCAAATCTCTATAGTTTGGAAGGAGTAGTGCTTAATAGAGTATGTAATTTGTCTGCTTTGAAAATGTGCTAATCAGCTTCCCAACAAGAAGATACACAAAGGGATTAAAAGAGGTTTAGTCTCCAGTGCTCCTTTTCAATAGAAGCTGAGTAGATTTAATGTTCATTTGCCACATATGGTTTCATTAATTGTACTTCAGCTTTTCTCTGCTCCATTTGAGGCTTTATACTTAAGAAAGGTAAATCCATCCCCAGATCAGACCTGCCAATGGTGATTATTTTATGAATGTAATGAAGCTTCAATGTGTAATACAGTGGTCACTTATTCTTCTATGGGTCATTTAAGAGTATCTTTAAAAGTATCATGAGCTACAACTGTAACTCCCAAGCAATAATTTATTGTTCAGAAACTATGATTTAATTCATTTACTACTTCAAACAATCTCACGTTTTGTGATTAATACACTTGCATATGAATATGCACAACACTAAGTTTCTATTTGTATTATTATTTGTATTTCTATTTGTATTATTAGTATTAGACTTAAAATGTAACAAGAGTACACAACTCATGTGGAGTAACCTTTCCTCTTCTCACTTTAGGCCAATTCCCCAATCTCCTAATAACCTTTGGGGAATCTCAGGCTTCTTATTCAGTTTGGTCTCTCACATTTACAACATTCAGTGATAGGCTGGTCAGTTAATTTGATCTACCTAGTAGCCTTGACCAACGATACTTAACACCACATGTCTTTGGATATGCATGTGGATGTGGAGTAAAACCTTTTATTATCTCAAATTGCATGTTGATGCCAACACACCTATACACCTATATAGTAGTAACACAGAGACAGACAGACAGACGGAGACAGAGACAGAGAGAGACTGCAGAAAAAGAGAATGACAGAATGGCTATAGTCACTTGAAAGCTTAAAAGACAGTAAATAAAAAATGCCTAGTGTTGTCCTCCCTCTTCTTCCTATCCTTAGATAAATCACTGGGGTGTGTGTGTGTGTGTGTGTGTGTGTGTGTGTGTGTGTGTGTGTGTGTGTGTGTGTGTGTGTGTGTATCTCCCAATCAGTTTGGTTCTCACTGTAGTCACTTACTGGGCACCATTGTAGATCTGACCGTGTCACTCTCTTACTCATTAAATTTTAAAGGCTCCCTGTTGCCTCATATCAAATACAAACTCCTCTTTTTGGCATTTAAAGTCCTTTACAACCTGGCCCCAACTTATATTTCTAGTCTCAGTGTCTCTGTCAAGGTCTCTCTCATATATATACATACACACACACGTATATGTATATACATATGATATATAAATATATCTATATGTGTATATATCTCCTTTGTACAAACTATGACTTAGCCAAACTAGCCTTCTTACTCCACACAAATGTCACTTCACGCATCCTCATTACGCCTTATTATATGTGTACATGTCTTCTCCCAATAGAATAAAAGTTCATTGAGGATAAGGATTGTTTTCCTTTTATTATTTTATTCCCACTACCTAACACAGTGCTTAGCACAAAGAAGGTGATTAATAAATGCTTATTAATGGGGAGAATCATCCAAGAGGCCATTCCAAAAAGTTCTGGCTCTCCTCTTTTCTAACAAGAATATTTCATGGGAGCCAACACAATTTCCTTTTCCCAGTTACCTTCTAACTTCTTCCCCTAGAGGTAAAGACTCAATCCACAAGCCAAGAACTTCTACTAAGGCTTCATTTCTACTTAAAGCATTCAGACTTTCTAGACTTACTTGGCTTTTGCTTTGAGATTACGTTTTTCTTTCTGTATCATTATTTGATGATACATTTTTGTTTGTGCTTTTTTAAATAATCGGAAAAATGGAAAAAAAAAAAAGGCTGTACTTTATTTGGGGTTTTTTTGGTTTTGTTTTGGGTTTTTTTGTGGGGCAATGAGGATTAAGTGACTTGCCCAAGGTCACACAGTTAGTGTCAAGTGTCTGAAGCTGGATTTGAACTCAGGTGCTCCTGAATCCAAGGCCAGTGCTTTTTCCACTGAACCACCTAGCTGCCCCCCTGTACTTTATTTGTAAAAGGAATACAATGGTGATAACCATGCACTAACATAAGATCAAGCCACAATTCATTGTGTTTATATGATATCTGTTCTCCATTAATAATCAACGTCTTGCATTAAACCTTTCCCACCTATGAAGTTCTAACCTCAGTCCTATGAAAACAAATTTTGCAGGTTTTGAGGATAGTGCTGTTTAGGTGCTTATTTAAAACTTGATGATTAGGTGGGGCAGGTAGGTGGCACAGTGGATAAAGCACTGGCCCTGTATTCAGGAGGACCTGAGTTCAAATCTAGCCTCAGACACTTGACACTTACTAGCTGTGTGATCCTGGGCAAGTCACTTAACTCCATTGTCCTGCAAAAAACAAAAACAAAAAACAAAACAAAAAGCCTTGATGATTAGAAACCAGGACTTTTAAAATATCTCCTTCACATTAAATGTTTTATAATATTTCATTAGGTTATAATTAGGACTTCAAATTAATGGGATATATATTTTCCATTATTCATATTATGGTGAGCTCTATAGCTGAAATCTTCTCCCATTAATACTCCTATACCTTGCTAGACTCCAGCCTTAAGGGATATTATGCTCTTCTATCCAAGCCACTGTCCACTTCTTCAGATTGCCTGTTTTGTTAAATCATTTGTTTTTTGGGTTCTTTAGTTGTTTAATTGGAGGGAGTCTCAGGCTGTCTTCATTGTCCTCTTAAGACTGGCATCTTTATGAACTAATAAGATATAACAAAATAAATAAGACAGAGAAGTTCTAGAAAGGAATGGACATATACTTGAGAAAAATCTGCAGAGTTGCTGCCAAGGTGAAGGTGTGGCTGAAATTACCCAAGGAAATATACTGTGAAAAGGCTGAAGAACTCTCATTACAGTGCCTGAGGTAGCTAAGGCATTACAAATGAGTATAGAGAAGAATTATTGTACTGATTAATAGATGCCAAGGCTTATTTTATTATCAAAGAGAACAAAGCAAAAGTCTGGGGAAGGTTTAGATTCTAGACTCATATAGACGTTTTTCAGGCTTAAGCATGGCTGTTCCACTGTCTGCTTCATCTTAGTGCTGTGTGCAGTTTTTCCCACAATGTCTATCTGCTTACCCAGAAGAAGTGCTTGGTGATATTCTAGAGTCTAGATTTACTCCCAGAGGGGTAAGTAATACAGGCTAGGCTTGTTGCCAAATATGGCCTTTTAACAGTACAGCTTGAGTCTTCTTGGTCTCTTAGGGCAGTAGCCTTGTTTCCTTCTACCTAAAGAGTCTTCTGTCTTCAGATGTGGTACTGGATCCTCTGAACATACACAATCCTTGCCTCTGCCACAGAATCTAGATAGGTATAACGTCTGCTAATTCCCCAGTGTATGTTGCTATCTAACTTTCTCTGGGATGAGATATGTGTAACAGGGTACTTATGAAGGGGCCCCGATAAACTTTCCCAATGAGTCAGTCCCTAGAGTCGTTGGGGACTGATTGGAAAATCAGTACACAAGGTAGCCAGATCATGTGTCACTGAAAGAATCTAGACTGGAGACTAGTAGAATAAATATCTCTACAGTGAAGGAGGACCTCCTATTTATATTTCTCTAGTTAATTATTCTCAGAATCTAGCTACTTTCTTTGAATTACCATACTACAAAACTCACAGAACCATAATTTATTAGATAATGAATGCTACTGACTCAAATAAATATATGAAATTATTTTATATCAATTTAACTAGGTTTTTAGTACCTATTCTTTTAAATACCTACTAAGTCTGGGGATACAAAATGATTTGGTCCATCAAGGAACTTACAGCAGAGTAAACGGGATAAGATATATGCCCAAGGGACAGAAGCCAACCTGATACCTCAGATTTAAAAAGAGAAGAAAATGAGACACTCAAAGAGCATCTAAAAAGTAAAACAAGGAAGTTTACTTGGCCATAGCAAACAATGAATATTCAGGGCTATAGTATTAATTCAAGAAAGGCTATAGTATTAATTCAAATGATATAGTTTCCTGGTGCCATTGTTCAACATGCTGTTGTTATAACCAGCCAAAAGCATGAAGAAGGGACCAGGGAGCTACTGATGCCCCAAATTTTGTACTAAGTGCACCAGAAAGCTACATTAATGAGTCTTTATTCCCTTGAGTCATTTAAGTACCAAGGGCAGGGTCAATACATTTTTTGTTTGTTTTTTGGGGTTTTTTTTGGCAGGGGCAGTGAGGGTTAAGTGACTTGCCCAAGGTCACACAGCTAGTGTGTGTCAAGTGTCTGAGGTCAGCTTTGAACTCAGGTACTCCTGAATCCAGGGCCTCTGTTTTATCCACTGTGCCAACTAGCCGCCTCCAGGGTCAATACATTTTATAGAAAAACTTAGCCAGTCATGGGTGGGACACTGCCTTGGACCACTATTCTCATAATGTCAAGTTATCTTTTATTTTTACTTTTTTTAGAATGGGTATGTGATTTCATTAGTAAATTCCAGTGAGGAAATTCCTTCTATTCATGCAGACTGATATCTGCTTTGTAATTTAGCATTTTAGAGCATGACCTGGGAGTACTGAGTGGTTAAGTGATTTAAGTAACCAGGGTCAGAGAGCCAGTAGGTGGCAGAAATGGAATATAAACCCTAGTCTTCCTAACTCCAATGTCTAACTATCTAACTATCCATTATATCACGACTTTTACAGAAATAATCATAATTTTTTTTTTCCGGGAAATGGTGGTTAAGTGACTTTCCCAGGGTCACACAGCTAGTAAGTGTCAAGTGTCTAAGGCCGGATTTGAACTCAGGCACTCCTGAATCCAGGGCCAGTGCTTATCTACTGCACCACCTAGCCGCCCCCAAATCATAATTTTTAAAGTGAAAAGTATATAGGAAAGATTGACAGAGACAGATTAGGAAAGAAAGAGATAATTTCTAGGCATGTGACATCTATCAGGAAGAAGGAAGTGGTACCCAAATTGACCTTGAGGGAAAAGAAAGAATTCAACAGGCTGGGATGGGGAGAGGGTTATTCCAATCAAAGTCAAATATATGGCAGATGGAGTGTCATTGAGGAATAGCAAAGTAGACCAGCATGGATGGTATGTAGAACGTGGAGAAGAGTAAAGTGTAATACTAGAAAGCTAAAGAGCTTTAGGTGTTAGCCTAGGCTAAAAGGAAATACCAAAGAATACCAAAGAAAATACCAAAGATACCAAAGAAAAGAAGAATGACGGGTGGAAAAAAATTTAAAGGGCTGTGAAACATGTTAGGCAGGCATTGTTTTCTCTGTAAAGTAGAATATGAAGTTATCTGCTACAAGAGAGGGTCAGGAGGCTAGAGTGGAGACTTGAAGTTTGAAGTACCTGCTTTCACATGTGAGAGTGAGTCAAAAAATGAATAAAGTGATCATGATATAACTGAAATAGTCCAATTTGAAGTTAGCATGAATTTCCATTGGACCCAGTGAGCCAGAGCTTGTGACTTCTAGCAATGCTCAGCAGCTGGAGGATAGAAATAGGGAAATTGGGAAAGAAGGTTAGGAAATGAAAGCAGAAGGGCAAAGAATAGGAATTTAAGAGTAGAGGTAATTATAGTGTTGAAGTTGCTAACAAGAGGTTCAAAGCTATGAAGTAAGAGAAGTATAGTCAAAAAAGGGGAAGTATTAAGGGACTGCAGGGCCAAGTCTAGGCCATGAAAGTGAAGAGACAAAACTGATGGGAAAGGGAGTTTTAGGATCTTGGAAGTGACACAACTTCAAGAGATGGTGAGAGGTGAAACATGACTATCATTATGGATAGCCTAGTGTAAGGAATTAATTGTGATTTTCATAACCCCATCTTTGCTTTACTATGGTCAGACTGAAAAAAATGTAAACTTGGGTGTGTACTTTGGGAGATAACTGAACAAACAAGAGGAACTCTGATGACAGGGAACATTTATTGAAACTATGTAACTAAGCGTCGCTCTAATAGATCCTCATGCCCACGTGGGTCTGGTCAGATTATAATAGGAACAGCCCATGTGGGTGAGGTGAGTCCATTGGAGACTCAGTATGGCTAAGAACTGCCCCACCCCTTCCTGTGGGAGAATCAGTTAAGATACAGTTAGATACAGTTAAAATTCAGTTAGAGGGAGTGAGAGGGGAAGGCAATTAGAGAGGGTTCTGAGGAAAATGGGGAAGGAAGGCAGACATTTAGAGGAGCTGCGGGTGTTTGACCTTCGGACCAAAACAGAAGAGATTACACAGCTAATTCTTGTTAGGTTAGAGCTACAGATTTTGGTTATTGGCGAGTTTGTTGGTTTTCTTTTTTTAGGCAGAGTAGGTTCAGGTGCCTGGGACCTTTTTTACCCCAGAGATTTATACATTGTTTATACATTGTTTCTAGTTCTATTAATCTCACTTGTGTGATTCAGATATTATTTTAAATTTGTTCCCATTAATAAACCTGTGTTGTGTTTTTGAAAGAGGCTGTTTCTTTTCTTACCTCAATATTAAGGAGAGCCACCCAATTAACACTTCCCATACTAAATTTGGCCCTTACACTACGTAGATAAGAACTACATGTCATGGGAGTTCAAAAACAATGGAGTTCTAAAACATTAGAATGACAGAAGAGACATCACTGTAAATTGGTAAGGGATGGTGTGGAGAGCAAACCAAGTGCTAAACCTTAAATTAAAGAAGATAGGCATACCTTGGACAGTAACATGACACATACCAAGATCAGGAGAGGACAATATAATGAAATGGTGTGAATGTCAAAAGCAAAGAGCTGGTAGGCTGAGAAAAGCATTGGAATGGTAGTGGGAAACAATTCAGTTTTGACTCTGTTTCTAGGATTGTAAGAGAAGGAACAACAAATATTAGAGAAAGCAGCAAGGAATGTAATGTTCATATTATATATATGTATATACATACATACATATATGTACATATTTTAACTGATATATTTCTTTTATATAGCCTAAATGTCTCCTTATATCCCCTTTCCTTCCCCCCTGCCATAGAACTATCCCTTAAAACAAAGATTAAAAAAAAGGAAACAGGAAGAGAAAAATTTCAGTAAAATTTGATTATTTTTTCTCCTTTTCCTCTTTTTTAAAACAATTATTTGTTAAAAGGGATAGCTCTTTGGTTTTGGGGGAGAGATACAGGTAGAAATTGAAATGATGTAAAAACAAAAGATAGCAATAAAAATCTAAAAATTCAGGAAAACTAACACAACAAAAATTTTAAAATTAAAAATCTGATTTTAGTATGCAATATGATATGCCCACTGACCCCAAACTCTGTGAAGAAGTGGAGGCGTCTTTTCATATCTCTTATTTGAGGTCAAGCTAGTTTTTTTTTTTTAATAATTGCACTGTTGATTGTTTTGTGGTTGTACTTTCCATTTAGATTATTGTAATAATTATGCATATTGTTTTCTTATTTGTCTTTCCATGTTTCTCAATAAAAGAATGGTAGAAATAGATCAGAGGAGGTTAATATTAATGTACTCAATGTGCCCATGTCCAGCTAAGAAGTCTTCTAGATGCCCAATTTAAACCCCCAAGTGGCAAGCAGGGCTAAAGCTCAAAAGCTCAGTTTCCCCATTGTTACCATCCAGGAAGAAAGTTTTATTCACAAACTCCACTGGCAGATTATTTTTGGCTGATGCGATTGTTTTATGGTCTATGCTTACTTCAGTTCATGTAAGTCTTTCCATATTTCTTATTATACCACCCTTGTCTGATCCTGGGTTATGTCATATATAGGATACCCTCATCTTCATCTCCAGCTCATTTCTCTACCAGTATGTGCCAGGAGGTGTAGACGTTATAAAAGGAAGAGACCTAATATTAAAATATAGCACCCCTATCTCTGTCATAGACTACCAGTCACAAGCATGGCTCTAGCAGTACACCTATATCTATTCAAATAATGAAGGAATTTGGGATGATGGATTTTAATACAGAGAACAGGTGAACAGGAAGACACAGGCTAGAAAATGGTGCTCTGCTTGAAGTAGTGGTGCATCCTCCCCTTCCCTTTGCCTCAGTAGGACTATAATAACTGACAATTCATATGCTCTGGGGGATTCTTCTCCACTTATTTGGTATTTGTCAGTCAACGAGCATTTATTAAGTGCCTACTACTGGGAAAGAAAATTAAATGCCAATGGCTGATAGCAAAAAAAAATCTGGAGACTGGGAAGCAGAACCATGGTTACCTGGCAGCTTGATTAAAACCTTGTGTTACCCTCAAGAAGGACCAAAGGACTACTCCAAGTTCCTGAACTGAAACAGCAGAAGATCATTGACTGAAGGAGTTTGGGAGTCAAAGTTTCCAGTCTGGGAACAATGGGTACCTGAGCTTCTGGGATTTGGCACTGGTCATCATTTTGTGAGGTGAAAGTGGAAAACTAGAAGGATCTTGTGTTGGAAATGAGCATATTGGATACACTGATATTAACCTGCTATGATCTATTTCTACCATTCTTTTACCACATTAGGTCCTTGTAAGTGAACTTAAATAGAATGTAGTGGATAAGGAATCAATGGGAAGAGCCAGTGAGATAGGGAGCCATGCCATGAGAGACACAGCCCTCTTTCAATACAATATCATTCAATCAAATTCAACTAGTATTTACTGAGTGCCTACTGGGTGCCAGGCATTGTGCTAGGCACTGGTGATACAAAGGCCTTGTCTTCAAAATGCTTACATTTTCTTGGCCAAACAACACATACACAATATGTACATAATAGGGTTTGAACTAGGCTTTTTATGTCATTGGTATAGGATAAGAGAGTCATGGAGAGACTTCTCAGCCAATGAAGAAAGAGCCCCATGTGCTCTTCAACTTCATAATCTTAGAGAGGTGTCTGGAGCACAGAAAGATTAAGTCAATTGTCGTGGGTCAAAGAGCCAAGATATTCTGACGGTACCAACTGAATCTCTAGGTCTTCTTGACTCTCAGACCAGCTTTCTATTGGCTAACACAACTTCTTCTATACAAAATATGTGCAAAATAAAGACAAAGTAAAGGAGGATAGGGAGGAAGAGGGCCTAATAATGAGGGAGACTAGGAAAGACCTCCCATTAGGAAGGAGCACACATACTTTTTGCAATTTCTGTAACAGTCTTGATTTTAAGAAAAGAAGGTATTCTTTTAATGCGATTTTGCAAAAGAAATATCTTTTGTCAGACCATGTGTTCTAATTTCTTAATTTGCAAAACATAGTCGCCACATAAAAGTTACCACATTTCAATCTGACTGGAAGTAAAAGGAAGCAATATTAATTTTTTACTCTCCCAGCCCCCACCAATATGAGTAACTGTCCCAATTCAGTCAAGTGTTATTTTTGCTTTTCTTACCCAAATGTTATACTTGTCTGATTCACCTCAATAGCTGCCTCTTTCCCCCCCAGACATGTCTGTTCACTCACCAGGAGACTAAAACATTGTGCAGATGTACTGTTGGATACAATGATGCCAATATAATATATGCACTGTTCAATAATTTATTTTGTATCTGGAGAAATGCATCTGTTTCCTTCTTGTGGGGTTGGGATAAGGGGTTTCAACGTCATTTTAGGTACTGGTCCAATTCTTCCATCCAGTTAACCAAAAATGAAAATTTCCATCTGTTCAATTGCCATTCAGAGGAATGTTTTATCTCTGAAGCACATTATGACAACTAAAATTGACAGCATAATCTGTCTCCTTTCCCCCACTTTTATTCCCTTCTCAGATTTTCTTGAGTTTTAACAAGAAAGAACTTTCTTTTTTTACCTGTCTAAAAGGATAGGACTTAATCTTCTTTCTTTCTAGTAGCCAAGACCAATAGAGCACTAATAGCTATTTGCTATTCACTTCTTTTTAGATTCTTTTTTGTCCATTAGTGACCCTCTAAGTAACATACTTGCTAGCTTGCTATTAACAGAACAATGCAAACATAACCTTCTCTCTTTCATATATGAGGGAATGTCTGCCAGCTATATCTGGCATTCCACTGAATTCACAGATTCTTTCCAACTGAAGTTTGGAAGATAAAGTTGGAGACTGATTTTATTGATCATTCTGTACTTTAGAAACTGACTAAAGAGCCTTCAAAGGAGTACTGCTTCAGATGGGTTTTAACTCATTACTTGGCAGAAAAGGTGATAGCATCATTTTACACAAGAAGTGAGAGATAGGCATACATAGGCATATAAAGTATATATACATAGCTCTCCATCTTCTGAAAAACTGTTTATGGATTTTATATTTACATATAAATATATTTGCCTACATTATTTCATTACTGTAGTTAGTCCTTACACAGTTTCTTCACATTTTCTTAGGTAAACTTTGTGAATTTCCAAAAACCCAAGCCTCATCACCTGGTACCTGACTTTCTCCTAAGTGTCTCTGAACTGAGCTGGGCTGATCCTGACAAGACGTCCAATCTGTCTCTGCTTGTACAATCAAAACCGTTTCAGCAACTTGTGTTCATTGACATTTCTCCTTCAAACACCAGGATCACTTCCTTCCCCATGGTAAGGAAATAAGAACAGGACTTTAGAAGAGAATATTTCTCTCTATATGTGGGTGCATTACTTGGAGATCAATATCATGGGGCTACACAGAGACTAAATTAGGTATTAATAGGGATGCATATCTATACATACAGGAAGCCATAGCCCAAGTCCTGGTACTGACTTACACTGACTGTGGTGCTGAGCAAGTCACTTAACCCTTCAGCGTCCCAGTCTCTACAACTAAGTTGGAGAGAAGGTGCCAATCTGCATCAGAAGTGGAAGTTTCTTCATCTGGGAGTTAACCATATCCCATGAATCATATGTCCAGTCCCTATCCCTATATCTCACTCTGTGTGTCTATACAGATAGATGGATGGATGGATAGATATGAGAAATGATATCATTTCATCTTTTATTTTTCAAAGTAACTATATTTTCTTATGGATCAAACTGACAAATATTTATCAAGTGCCTACAACAGGTAAGGCATTGTTATTTTAAGAACAATGCCTTTTACTGTAAGGGATTTCCATTAAAAACCAGAAATTCTAGTGCTTTGTTATATAAATGTCTATGATATAATGGACTTCAAACCATAAGAGTTCAAACACTGGATTTTAGCCCCAATGAAGTGCATTATAAGTGTAAAGAGCCCAGCTGTGAACAGAGCTAAAGATTTAAATATATAATGAAAAGTACACTTTGGGGTATGAAGATGATTATAAAATTTTAAGCTAATATTAAAAGTATTTAAGAAATTCAATCATCTTGATTGTGAAAGCAGACATTCCTACTTCCTTAAACCTCCAACTCCAACTCCCCTCATCCTTTCTTGTAGCAGATGACACAATTTTCTACTTTACAGATAAGACAATGGTCTTTCACATATTTCTCAAAGTCTCACAGTCCTTTAAATTTCTTTACAACTGTCATTCTTCTTTTCTTTGGTATAAGAGGATAAGATGCCTCTTTTTTTGTCTAAGCCAACACCTAAAGCTCTTTATAATCCAACCTGCTCTTGCCTTTCTAGTCTTAGACTTTATGCCTCTCCACACACTCTACATTCCAGCCTCTCCTGTTCCTCACAAATGACACTCCAGCTCCCATCTCCTTCACTTTTTTTGATTATATAAAACATTACCATATTTGTCATTTTGTACCAGAAAACTTGATTAACAGAAAAAAAATTAAAGAAAGTGAAAAATAGCATGCTTCAATCTGTTCCATCAATATCAGTTCTTTCTTTGGAGGTGGATAGTATGTTTCATCAATAGCCCTTTGGGATTGTCTTGGATCATTGTACTGTTGAGAATAGCCAAGTCATTCACAGTTCTTCATCAAACAATATTGCTGTCTCTGTGCACAATGTTCTCTTGGTTCTGCACACTTCACAATACATCATTTCATACATGTCTTTCCAGGACTTTCTTTCCTTTTGGGGGGGGGGGCAATGAGGGTTAAGTGATTTGCCCAGGATCCCACAGCTGGTAGTAAGTGTCGAGTATCTGAGGTGGGATTTGAACTCAGGTCCTCCTAAATCCAGGGCCAGTGCTTCATCCACTGCGCCACCTAGCTGCCCCTTTCCAGGCCTTTCTGAAGCAATCCTGCTTGTCATTTCTTATAGCATAATAATATTCCATCACCATCATATACCACAGTTTGTTTAACCATTATTCCCCAACTGATGGGTATTCCTTTGATTTCCAATTCTTAGCCACCACAAAAAGAGCTGCTATAAATGTTTTTGTACAAATAGGTCTTTTTCTCTTTTTGGGGATGTCTTTGGGATATAAACCTACCAGTGGTATTGCTGGATCAAAGGGTATGCATAGTTCTATAGCCCTTTGGGGATAGCTCTCCAGAATGGTTGGATCTTTTCACAATTCCACAAACATAGGATTAGTGTCCCAGCTTTCCCACATCCCCTCCAACATCCAATATTTTCCGTTGTTATATTTGCCACTCTGATAGGTGTGAGGTAATACCTCAGAGTTGTTTTAATTTGCATTTGTCTGATCAATAATGATCTAGAGCTTTGATTTCTTTGTCTGAAAACTGCCTGTTCATATACTTTGACCATTTATCAATTGGGGAATAACTTGTGTTTTTATAAATTTGACTCAGTTCTTTCTATATTTGAGAAATGAGGCCTTTATCAGAGATATTTGCTTCAAAAATTCTTTCCCAGTTTTCTACTTCCTTTGTAATCTTGTGCAAAATCTTTTTAATTTTATATAATCAAAATTATCTATTTTATATTTAATTTTATTCTCTGTATCTTCTTTGGTACATCTCCTTCACTTTGACTGCAATAACCCTCTCCTCATCCTAGCCTGCTAAGATCCAGTTTGGGTACCACTTTCTTCTTCCTCATAGTTGTTACATGCTTAGAAATTTTCTTTCTTTCATAATCTTTGTCGACCTTTTCTATATGCTTATCTCCTTGAAAAGTAGGATTATCTATATGAAAGTCATGACATAATGGATAGATAGTTGACCTTGGAGTCAGTAAGACTTGGGTTCACTTCATTTTTGCCATCTACTGGATCTGTGACCCTGGACTCTAAAACTCTGAATTACAGAGCAGATGCCCATTCACATTGACAGAAGGGAAAAACTAACAAAAAGGATGGGTAAATATTTCTACTCCAAGTATAAAAGTATTCCCAAAGGAAGGCTGAACCTAAGATGGAAATCTATTGACTTGAGTTTCTGGGGCTTTTCCTTACAATCTGATGGCATGCCAACCCCAGTTTTCTAGACTCTTCTCCCAAAGTAAATCCCTTTCCTCCTCATTTTTCCCTATAACTCCCAGATGCTAAGGAGGCAGAGCTCAACCTCATGAGGCCCTCTTCCTTCTCCCAGGGTACTTGTTGGTTCTAGCAAAGATCTTTCTAGTTCCACTACCCTATCATGATAATGCTTTTGCTACCTAGGCAGACCTCTAGAAGCCCCAAAACTCAATTTATCCTTCCTACAGCTATGAACCTGTGGTTTCACTGATATTGGGAAGTTCAACTATAAAAGGTTCTACTACCAGAGCCTGGGGCACTGAGAGGTTAAATGACTTGTCCCAGGCAACATAGCCAATATGTGTTAAAAGTGACATTTTCCTGACCCCAAAAAATCTGACTCTCCAACTACTTATTAAGTATCTCATTTCATGAAATAGCAACATAATTTATGTTAATGAAACTAAAGACAACTTCAGATAGGTCTTTTGGGTTTTCATACAAATTTAACCATCTAAAAATATAATACAAGCTCTAAAAATTAAATTTCATGTACTTTAGTACAAAAAGTAAGCACATAAGTATATAAAATATTCAAAAAGAAAAATTCAAATTGTAACTATGACTATAATGGCTGATTTCAGGATATAACCAAAATTTTCTGAGAACACAACTTATAATAACTCTTATGGAAGAAAGAAGTTAAAAATTGAGAGAGAATTTGGCACAGTAGTAAGGGAATGAAATTTGGAGTCAGCAGATCTGGATTAAAATCCTAGCTTTGATATTTGTTATTATTGTTGTTTGTCCTTCACTGTCAAAAAGGACCATTACATTGGGAGGTGATATCATGACTTTAAGGAAATTGGATTTAAGTGAAGAAGGTATGCGCAAAGTCACCAATCTTACTCTCTCCTTCAGAGCCATCTGGGTCTAGTGGCAAGATATACATCAGTATAACTGTAGATGGTCCTCAATGTTTGGGACAAGCAGGGTGAAGTGACTAGCCCAGGGTCACACAGCTACTGAGTCTCAAGTGTCTGAGGCCAGATTTGAATTCAGGTCCTCCTGACTCCAGGTCCAGTGCTCTATCCACTGCACCACCTAGCTGCCCCAGCTTTGATACTTACTACCTGTGTAACCATGGGCAAGTCACTAAAACTCTTTGGGCCCTAATGCCTCATATGTAAAATGACAGGGCTAAGCAGAATGCTGTCTGATGTCATTTTCAGTTTAAGTTAATGAGCCTATGTTTAAGACAATAACCATGGAAGACAAAATTAACCCTGCTCTTTTAAATAATACATCTACTTCGAAAGTGTCATTAGACTACCTTTCCCCAATGACTGCCCCAAACACACATCCTTAGTCAAAACTCTTCTTTTAGTCATCCAGACTCACAAGATCATGAGGAAACAAGATATTCATTCCAAATCATTGTCTTGCCACCTTGCCAACATCACCCAACAGCCCTTCCTTCTTTAAGATTCATGCCATCTGGTTATATCATCATTGGTTTTGTAATCCATTTGAAACCATCCCAAACAACATTCTCCCTTGCCCTTACTGATTTAAGCACCTGGCTCACAGATTCCATCCCTTTACTAGCCATAATCTTCATCAATTTCAATATGCATGCTGATTACTCTCAATATGTTGAACTCATAATTCCTCTTCCTCCTCTTCAATTTCAATTTATCTCCACTCTATTTTAACAATTTACTATAACAGCCACAATTTCATTATCACCTGGGACTAAACCAAATTTAAAATCTTGAACTTAAAAATTCTATTCTTTGAACATAGTCATATCTCCTACTCTCTCATGAGCCTGTTGCCCATTCTCATCATTACCCTCAACTTTACCCTTTTCTCCGAGTTTGTCGACTCTGTTCTGTTGCCTTTCCATCCAAAGGGCACAAGCACTTCAGTCATTTCCTAACTATTCCTATACTACAAACATTTTATGCAAAAAATATTATCTAGTTAGTTATATTTTCTCCTCCAAATCTGCTCCTTTGAGTTCCTCATTTTTTGTTGACTTGACCAAGTGGCTAGAATAATAAATCAGGTCACTATCTCTTATGGAGATTACAGATTCCTATTCTACAAATATAGTTCTCAAAGTATCCTTCAGAAGTGAACCAGTAAGTTGTATTGGAACTGGAGCATTATCAGATCTGAACTATTGCCCACAACCATTCAGACTTAACACTAATGTATAAAAATGATAACATGAAACATTTACTTAAGAACAATGCTTTGAAAAGTTATCACCATACTAAATACTCAATTGCCAAGTTGATTTCAAAATATAGACACTCAGCAAGAATAAAAATCATGGAAGAATATGAGATATGCATCATTCCATGATTATGTATTCTCTTGGAGTTATACCAATGATGCTTTTAGTGGGTCTAAAAGGAAAAGCTTTCATTTTAATACAATCTTACGTTCAACTACAAAAAGTAGTTTATTTTTCTACCAATGCAATAGTCCATAGAGAATTAAGTAATAAAAATAGCAGGAAAATGACTTGTCCTAGGGTCAATTTTATCTGAAGTCAGCTGAAAAGATGAGAATTATATAATAATATTACACATTTATATAGCACTTCAAAGTTTATAAGGCACATTACATATATTATCTCATTTGATCTTTTCAACAAATCTGTGATGTATTATCCCCATTTTACAGATGAGAAGAGTGAGACTGACAGAACTAAAAACAACTTGTGTATGATCACTCAGCTAGTAAGTACTAAAGAGAAGATTCAAATCCAGGTCTTCAGTTCCCCAGTTAAGCACTCTACAACAAAGCTTCTTGGGGGCAGCTAGGTGGCGCAGTGGATAGAGTACCGGCCCTGGATTCAGGAGGACCTGAGTTCAAATCCAGCTTCAGACACTTGACACTTACTGGCTGTGTGACCCTGGGCAAGTCACTTAACCCTCACTGCCCTGCCCCCAAAAAAGAATTATTGGGTTGAACAAACCTTCTTAAACTGTGGGTCACAATCTCATATGGGGTCATGTAACTGAATGTGGGGGCCTTGAAAAATCTGGCAACAGATTTTTTATATACCTATATACCTGAGGTCACATAAAAATTTCTCAGAGGAAAAATGGTCACAATAGAAAAAGTTTAAGAAGCCTTGCTCCACAACACCACACTGCTGCCACTGTGAAGATGCCTAGAAAGAGAAATAATTTTTCTCTTCTCTTTTAAAAAATTGATCCTTCTTAAAAATATCACCTTCAATTCTAAATATATCCCACCACACCTCCTACCCAGTGAATGTTCCCTTATTAATGGGTCAACCACTCTTCTAAACTCTGGAGCAAGCAAAATAGTCTCTGTCCTCAAGGAACTTTTAATCTAATGGTGGAAGAAAACAAAAGGGTACAAGAAAGTCTATCAACAAGCATTTATTGTTTACTATGTGCTAGGCAGCAGCTGGTTAGCACAGTGGATAGAGGGCTGGGCATGAAGTCGGGAAGACTTGAGTTCAAATCCTGCCTCAGACACTTACTAGCTGTGTGACCATGGACAAGTCACTTAACCCTATCTTCCTCAGTTTCTTCATCTTTAAAATGAGCTGGTGAAGGAAATGGCAAAGTACTCTAGTATGTTTGCCAACAAAACCCAAAAGGGGTCACAAAGAGTCAGACACAATTGACTATGAAGCACTTTGCCAAATGATGTGGATAAGAGAAAGGCAAAAGACACTCCGGGCTCTCAAGAAGTTCTGTCTAAGGGGGGTAGACACCAGGAAAATAACTGTACAAACAAGACATTGACAGGAAAAAAAATCAACAGAAAGAAGGCACTAGCAGGATTAGGAAAGACTTCTTGTAGGAGGTGGGATTTTAGCTGAGACTTGGAGGAAGCCAGGCAGTACAGATGAAGGAGAAAACTGAAGGCATGGGGGACACCAAAAATGGCCAGGGTGGGGCGATACAATGTCTTGTGCAAGGAAGAGCAAGGACCGGGTCAATGGATCACAGAGTATATAGGGGTGAGAAAGGTATAAAAAGACTTGGGGGAAAGGAGAAGTGTGTAAAGGGCCTTGTTGAATACCAAAGGATTTTATATTTAATCCTGGAAGAGATAGGGATCCAATGTAGTTTACTGAATGGGGAGTAAGCACAATTAGACAAATGTAAGGAGATGAGGGCCTTCACCAGGGTGGTGATAGTGTCAGAGGAAGGAGGGGGGTTGAAATGTCCAATACATAATGTGGAGATGCAAGACTAAAGGTTATGTATGTAAAGGGCTGTATAAGTAGGCTCAGAAATGTTAATTGAAATAATGGGAGCTGATAAGATTACCAAGGGAAATAGTATAGAGGGAGAAGAGGATCCAGGGAAAAGCACAGAGAGACACCCCTGTTAGCAGGATTGACCTGGACCAAGATCCAGCAAAAGAGGCAGAGAAGGAACACATAGAAAGGTAGGAGGAGAAACTGGAAAAAGTAGCATCACAGAAGAGAGTATCAAAGTGGGTCATCAACTAAGTTTCAAAGGCTACAAAGAAGTCAAAGATGAGGATTGGGGGAAAAAATGTCATTAGATTTGGCCACTGATAATTTTGGAAAGGAAGGTTTCACTTGAATGATGAGACAAGGAAGCCAGGTTGTTGAGAGTTAAGAGGAATGAGAGAAAAGAAAGAAGAGGCATCAATTGCAGGCAGCCTTCCTAAGGAATTCAGTCACAAGAGAGGAGAGAGATGAAAGGAAAGCTAGCAGGAAATGATGGCTGAAGTGAGGGTTTTCAGAGGATGCGGGAGACATTAGCATGACTATGGGGTTGTATGCATAGTGAGATGGAAGCTGGGATCTGGGAAAGATAAGGCATAAATCCCATCAGGTAGTTGCATATTTCTAATGAGGAAGAGATAAGGTTGTAGCCCAGAACAGAGGTGACATGTTGTGGAATGCAGTATTTCATACTCAGAGTCATCTACTTCTACAGTGAAGCTAGAGAGGTACATTTTCTCATCTCTTTTCTAGGATCAATCTTGGTCATTGTAATTAAAGAATCCAGTTTGAATTTTGTTTTTGTTGTTTTATTTGGGGGGGGGTGGGGAGGTCCTTTCTATTTACATTGTTTTGCTTACTCTGTGTGTGTGTGAGTGAGTGTACACACACACAATGTAAATATCCTGAGCAACATGTCATATATGTGTGTATGTATGTATATACACATGCATGTGTGTATATATAAATATAAATATAAATATAAATATAAATGACATGTTGCTCAGGATATATCAATGAATTAAGGGACTACTGAAGTTTAAACTGGCCAGATAGATATCAGCACTGACACACCTGAGATAAAATTCTTTTGCAGCAAAGTCCATTAGGCCTGGCTTTTACCAGTGGAGCAGCCTGGGGACAGAGATAACACTAGAAGTCAAGACCACTACCCCTCATTCAAGCTTTTCCCATCCCACCCCCAAAAGGAACTTAAAAGCTTTGGCTTCCCTTCCATTCTGGGAAAAGAATATTTTGAAGTCTTGGACTTCCCTCTTGGTCACTAACTCTAGAATCCAAATAAAAGACCATTTTATTTTAACTGGACTGTGTGTGAGACTTGTAATTCTTTACAGAGGAATATCTAAGGACCCCCACCACCTCCTTCCCCTGTGACATATTGTTCTCCTAGTGTGCTTACTTCACTCTATATCAGTTCATATAAGTCTTCCCTCACTTCTCTGACTTCTCTCACTGAACTCTAAACTCTTCCTTTTCCTTCTCCTTGAGTACTAGCCTTGCCATGCGGAAGAACCCAATCACCTGAGGTCCTTCTCTACTGATTGATGACATGCTTCTTATGATTATCACTTTAAGAAAGACTCAAGCCATACTTGATCAGACTTAGGTCTCTCCTTCTGGACCCCTCATTCTTCTTCTTTTTTTTTTTTTAAATTGTGGGGCAATGGGGGTTAAGTGACTTGCCCAGGGTCACACAGCTAGTAAGTGTCAAGTGTTTGAGGCCAGCTTTGAATTCAGGTCCTCCTGAATCCAGGGTCGGTGCTCTATCCACTGCGCCACCTAGCTGCCCCCTCATTCTTCTTAACTGCCACACAGCTCCCTTCCTATTCCTCCCCTCCCCACTTTCAGCTCCACTTTAAGCACTGTCTTCTTCCTCTATGTAAGCTCTAGTCTTGCTTATTTGTATTTGTATCCCTAGCACTTAATAAAGTACCTGGCACATAGAAAGCACTTAATAAATAGCAAACTATGAATGTCAGTATACTGTATATACTGTTGGACTTGATAAGTGAGTCAATTAGTTTTGCCGAACTGCATTTTCCCCCTTTTTATTCTGTCTTATAAGGGAAGGCTTTCTTTGGGGAAGAGCTATTATTAAAAAAATAGAAGATATGAATATACACAAATAATTTATGATTCTTAAGTATTTTTATGGTTTCATTACAAAATGGGGAGTGGCTCTTCGTCTTAAATATTTATATTAGTTCCTTATGTAGCTTGGTTATCACATCCTTATTGAAAATATTTTATACAAAAGTTATTCCTTAATTGATGGCTTCCCTTATTCTATTTGCTCTGATGTTAATTAGGTAGCAACTTTTCCTTTATGATCTCTTACATTACTTTTTTAGCTAAGAATTTTCTGCCTTGCCATAGTTGTGAAAATATATCCACTGATTTTCCTCTGAGGTTTTGTTTGTTTGTTTAAGTCAAATATTCATTTGAAACAGAGTAGTATATGGTATGAGATTCTAGCATTTTCTGCCAAATTGTTTTCCAATCTTTCCAGCAGCTCTTGTCAATTACTTTTTAAAAATCTACCAATGAGCACCAGCCTTGGATTCAAGAGGACCTGAGTTCAAATCTGGCCTCAGACACTTGACACTAGCTGTGTGACCCTGGGCAAGTCACTTAACCCCTGCCCCGCAAAAAAAAAAATCTACCAATGGGGGGGCGACTAGGTGGTGCAGTGGATAAAGCACCGGCCCTGGATTCAGGAGGACCTGAGTTCAAATCTGACCTCAGACACTTGACACTTACTAGCTGTGTGACCCTGGGCAAGTCACTTAACCTCCATTGCCCTGAAAAAAAAAATCTACCAATGACAGGGACACTAGCTAAGAAATCTACTCAGATTTTCTTGCTCTCGGCATGTGACCCTCTCCAAGTAGCCTTCCTTTTTCCTACCCTGTGATGAGTTTTTTTTTGTTTACTTCCCAACAAGAATATCCACAAAATCTCCAAAGAATCAAAGTTGTAAATGAACCAAATTATTATAAAGGCATCCATTAGGTCTAAGCAGCATATAACAAATAGGATCTGACTCCAAAAATAATGTCAAAGATTATCGAGGAGAGGTTTGCTGGAAATGAGAAGTAGGCAGTTCAAATAGCACAAGTGAGGGCTACCAGATGAGCCAAAGTACACAGTACTAAGGACCTAGAGGCAGGCTTTTATATGACTTCCTATTTTGGATTCATAGGAGAAATGAACAAGAGTTGCAGAAAATGAGATGGAGTGAGTAGCCTACTTTCTGTCAAACTGAAGGACGAGCATGAAGATCCCTTTAAAGTAAAGAAATATTCAGGGGCAGCTAGATGGCTCAGTGGATAGAGCACTGGCCCTGGAGTCAGGAGTACCTGAGTTCAAATCCAGCCTCAGACACTTAATACTTAACTAGCTGAGTGACCCTGGGCAAATCACTTAACCCCAATTGCCTCACTAAAAAAAAAAAAAAAGAAAAGAAAAAAAAGAAATATTCATTTAATTCACCATACATCAAGAAATAAGTTTAAATCTATTAAACCAAATTTACATCTCAAAATCTTATTTATAAATCAATAAGCATTTGTTAAATGGTTATACTGAGTTCTAGGGATGAAACATCAAAAAATATATAGGACTTCAAGTAGCTTACATTCTACTGTGGACATACACTACATATACTGATAAGTATATACATGGCAATTTGAGGGGAATCAGGAAAAGCCATATGGCTTCCTGGTAGTGTGTGTTAAGAATTCTAAGAAGTAAAGATAGGGCATGAGTGCATTACAGGAATGGGCAGCAGTCAATGCAAAAAGTTACAGAGGTAAGAAAATGAATACCAAGTTCTAGAAATGATAAGTAGGCCAGTTTGGTTGGAATATAAAGTACATAAGAGTATATCATGTGAAATAAGCCTCAAAAGACAGGCTGGTGCCAGACTGAGAAGGGCTTTAAATACCAAACCAAAGATATTTTGTTTTATCCTTGAGTGTTTAGAAAAGATAGAAAGAGAGGATGGATAATAGAGAGATATCCTTTTTCAAAGGGCACAAAAACACAATTTAAAAATAAATAGTACTAGTTGAAGGGGAAAATCTGCTTGCTAAGAGGGGAAAAAAGAGGGACAGAGAATTATATAACCAGATAAAATAGGAGAGAAAAAGGAATTAATAACCAAAACCCCAAAGGAAAGGGGATAACAAATGAAGAGAAGATCAGGGGTCAGGGAAAAAGAGCCAGTGGGAACAGGGCCACCTTAAAAAAAAAAGATTAAATTAAAGTAACTTAAGAAATACAGTACTGTGTTTACAACAGAAAATAGGGAAATCATTATTTTTTAAAAACTAATATTATAGACAAATGGAGGAAAATCTGTAGTTAACTCTCATAATTTTAAATGTGAATGTATTAAACAATTGAATGAAACAAAAAAGTGACAGATTGAATAGGAAAACAAAACCCCACAATCTGTTACTTACAAGAAACACATTTAAATACAAAGACAAACACAAAATAAAACCCAGAGGACTGGAGGAGGGGTGGGTAAGGGAGAGAGAATTTTACTATGTAACAAGTAAATCCACAAAAGCAAGAATTGCAATTGTGTTATCTGAAAAAGCAAAAACAAATTCAAAAATTGAAAGGGATGAACAAGGAAACTATATTTGCTGAAAGGAAGCATAGACAACAAACCAGTATCAGTAATAAACATATACTATAAAGGCCTTAGTACCCAATTCACAAAGGAAACATCTGAGCTACAAGAAGACATAGATAATAATACAATAGGGACAAGAGACTTGAATATCTATCAATTTTGATAAACAAAAATTAAAATATGGAACTGAACAAATTGCTAGAGAAATTAGAAGACTTGTGGCATCTTCTAAATGGAACTTTTACAAAAACTTCCTATGTGCTAGGGCACAGAGATATTACAAACAAATATAAAAAGGTAAAAATTGTTAATATACTTTATACACTATAATGCAATAAAAATGGCAATTTGTTCAGGAACTACCAACAAAAGATACACCCAAATGGAGACTTAACAATAAAATCCTAAATAATGAGTGGGTCAAAGAACAAATCATACAAACAATTAATAATCATGTAAAATAAAATTATAAAAATGCAATAGTATACCAAAATTTCTGACACAACTAAAGCAGTCTACAAGGAGAAAATCATATCCTTACAAAAATAACAAAATAGAAAAAGAGAGGATTAATGAAACGAATATGCATTTTAAAAAAATTAGAATGCCAATAAACAAACTAAAAATAAGCACAAAAGAGGAGACATTTAAAAACTGGAGGGAAAATAGATAAATTGGAAACAAGAAAAACCCTAGAAATAATAAATAAAACCAAAAGCTGGTTCTTTGAAAAGATTAATAAAATTGATAAATCCTTAGCTAATATGATTAAAAGACAATAATAGAAAATCAAATTAATAAAATAGCAAATAAGCCAGGTGAAAGAAAGCACAGCAAAATAAACAGAATAGAAATTGTTAATATGAATGTATGGATCACCTGGATTTGATGGAGGTGCCTTATTATCCAAAAGTATTTTTTATGAAACCCTGGGTTAATAGGAGCAAAATGCCCTTCAATTGAACTCCAAACTGAACCCAGATAGCTAGCAGATAAAAGTCCCTACCTGGTGACTTCTTTCCTCAGGATAGTAAGTCCCTATCTTATAGGGACATCTGGGCATCCTCATCCTTGCCAAACTCTTTTTTGGAATCCTGTAATCTTATCATGATGCTTCTGTATTTCCTCCATACTTGTTATTTTTGTTTTTGTTTTTTGTTTGTTTGTTTTTGGCAGGGCAATGAGGGTTAAGTGACCTGTTCAGGGTCACACAGCTAGTAAGTGTCAAGTGTCTGAGGCTAGATTTGAACTCAGGTACTCCTGAATCCAGGGCCAATGTTTTATCCACTGAGCCACCTAGCTGTCCCCTCCATACTTGTTATAACTGAAATTGTTAAACTACTTTTGCTTCTGGTTTGATTTTTGTATCATACTATTGAAACTGATAACACTGTAACCAATGGACAAAAAAAACCTTATATACCCTCAGAGAGTGGGAATCCCTGAGCTCCCTTTTTAGGAGGGGGTTTCCACATGATCATGTTTCTTTCTTCTTGTGACAAAAAATAAATTGGTCTTTCTGTCTGTCTGTGATCTGGTTTTTCCTGTAGGAGAGACATTATATTCTCTGATCTGTTTTGTTCATAGGAGGACAAGTATGGAAACAAATTGTAGTAGATATTATAAAATTCATTTCTCTGATCTGTTTATTATTAATTTTTATTGTAGGAGACAGGCAGATAAAACTATATTTAATTTTAAACAAAATAAAAAGAATAATCAGAACATATTATGCACTTATGTGCTAATAAAACTAAGGATATAAAAGATAAAGAGGAATACTATCAAAAGTATAAAGTATCCAAATTATCAGAAGACCAAATAGAGATCTTAAATAATAATCTAATCTGGGAAAAGAAAGTAGATCTAGCTGTAAAGGAACTACCAAGGGAAAAAAAAAATTTTAGACCTGATGAGAATTCTATCAAACTTTTAAATAACAGACAGAACCCACACTTCACAATTTTTTTTCCAAAAATTGAAAAAGAATGAATCCCACCAGAATCCTGTTTGTGAGACAAATACAGTCCTAATACCAAAAGCAGGGAATGATAAAATACAGAAAAAAAACCCTATTGGCCAATATGATTAATAAACACTGACTTGAAATATTTAAACAAAATCCTTTCAAACACACTACAGCAAATTATCTAAGAAATCACACATTATGACCAAGTAAAATTTATGCCAGGGATTCAAGGATGCTTCAAAATTAGGAAAATAATCAACATGATTAATCATATTAAAAATTAAAACATCAAAAACCACATGATCATTTCAAGAAATGCAGAAAAAGGCTTTCATAAAACACAACATTCTTTTTTACTAAAACAAACCCTACAAAATATAAGAGTGACCTTTTTGAATGTCATAAATATCATCTATCTAAAACCAAAAGTAAGCACCATATGCAATGGGGATACACTAGAACATTTTCCAATAAATAAATACAGGAATGAAGCAAGGATGTCAACTCTTCCTACTATTATTTGATACTGTACTGGAAATGTTGGCAAAATCTATAAGAGAAAGGAATTACAGGAATAAAGAAAGGTAAGGAGGAGATAAAACTATTACTGTTGGCTTATGATATGATAGTTTACTTGGAAAACCCTTCAGAATTGGCAAAAATCCTAACTGAGACAATAGCTTCAGCAAAGTTTTAGGCTACAAAATAAATTCTTAAAAAATCAATATAATAACAACAAAACAAAATAAGTAATAATAGAAAAAGAAATTCCATTCCAAATAAAATGCATAAAATATCTGGAGACTGACCTACTAAAAGCACAGAGAATACTTATGTAAATTTAATTCCAAAGCACTGCCTGAGGAAATAAAGTACAACTTACATAACTGGAGTAATATTAAGTACTCATGACTAGGCCATGCCAACAAAATAAAAATAATACTATTGAAATTAATTTACAAGTTTAACACTATGCCCATCAAACTATCAAGGAGATGATTTTTATGCTTTAATAGAATAATAACAAAATACATTTGCAACAACAAAAGATCTAGAAAATCAGAAGAAATTATAAAAAGAAGTAGAAATAAAGGTGAACTGGCACTTCCAGACCTCAAAATATATTATAAAGGAACAACCATCAAAACCATTTGGTACTGATTAAAGAATAGCTAGATCAGTGGAGCAGACTGGACAAGGGAGACTCAAAACCAAAAGAACTCAATAACCAAGTGTTTGATAAAGTAGAAAACATAAATTACCTAGGGAGAAAAAAACTCTATTTAATAGACCTTTTAAAACTGCTTGAAAAACTAAAAAGCTGTCTGCCAGAACTTTAACAGCTTATATCATATTCTATAATACATTCTGAATTGATATATAACCTTAATATTTTTTAAATTACTATAAATAAGTAGAAGAGAAAGAAACCATATATCTTTCTTTTGTTGTTGTTGTTGTTGTTTTTTTAGTGAAGCAGTTGGGGTTAAGTGACCTGCCCAAGGTCACACAGCTAGTAAGTGTTAAGTGTCTGAGGCCGTATTTGAACTCAGGTCCTCCTGAATCCAGGGCCAGTGCTCTATCCACTGCGCCACCTAGCTGCCCTCATTATATGTATTTTTAAAAAATTTATCTATGTATTTTTTTTTGTGGGGCAATGAGGGTTAAGTGATTTGCCCAGGGTCACACAGCTATTAAGTGTCAAGTCTCAGGTCTTCCTGAATTCAGGGCTGGTGCTTTATCCACTGTGCCACCTAGCTGCACCCTTATTCATTATTTGTAAACTTAAATAACAAGGGTCAGGATTAGGTAGCTCCTCCACTAAAAAGGAAAAATTAGTAAAACATAAAATTTCAGAAGTAGCAAAAAAAAAATTTTTTTTAAAGCCCTAGGAGTGTCTTTTTGTATTCACTAAATTTAAAAAGTGGAGAAATAGAAGGCAACAAGCATTTATTAAGCACCTACTATTTGACAGGTACTGTACTAAATACTGGGGCTACAGAAAAAAGCAAAATGAGAGTCCTAGTTTTCAAGCAACTGACAGTTTAATGAGGGAGACAACATGAAAACATTATGTACAAAAGAGATACAGACAGGATAAACTGGAGATAATCAACTGAGGAAAGGCATTAGCATTCAAGAGGATCAGGAAAGTCTTCTTGTAGAAGGTGGGGTCTTAATAAGGACTCAAAGAAAGGCAGGGAAGTACCATTTGAACAAACCATTTATCTTCTCTGGGCCTTTTTTTCTAAGGGGGTTGACTATCTTTTCTTGTCTACCTCTCATTCTCTAAATCAAAACAGAAAACAAAGCCTTTACTTTGATTAGCCTGGCAGAAATCTGAAGACTTGCAATGGTATTAAAGCCATTACCTGCTGAGAAAGAAATTCTTTACCTTTGCAAGTGCTCCAAGAATGAATTGAGTATAAAAAAAAAATCAAAGTGAATCGTAAAATCATATTCTGATCAGTGTATGCCTTTGAGATTATGGTTAGGATATGTGATAGCAAAATAAAAGATTACAATAGCCAAAAACATCCTGAAGACAAAGCCTGAAAGAGATGAACAATCTTTAGTGAACTGTACAAAATTTCATTATTTTAAATTTTACAGGAGAATTTTCAACATGTTTGTCTGATACGCTAATATCTGTGATACTTTGTTTATAAGCAAAAAAAAATTTAAATAGTCTATGATGTCCATGATGGTGATGTATATATTATACTGTCTATGACAACTGACGAGAAAAAATTATATGTATGACAAGTTTTTTTTAGAGAATTCTTCAAAATAATTGCTACTTACTTCAGTGCACATTACCCATTTGGAATAATTCGTACTGTCACTTCACAATCCTTGTCCTCAAAGTTGGCAGTTTATAACAGCGGTGCATGGTTTATTTGGAAGAAAAATTGCATCCAATTATTTTGGAGGAAGAAAATTCTCCCTCCTATCAAACTCAAAGCCAAAACATTTAAGAAACTGTCAGTCTAAAACTGTTTTTCGAAACAATGCTGCCTCCTTCTGGACAAACAGGTGGTATAATTTTTGAAAATACTAAAACCAGAGACCATGCTCAATGCTTTTTCAAAATAACTAGTTAATCTAAAATATAACAGTTTACAAGTATGAAAATTTGAATTGCCTTAATTATTAATGACCTCTTCATAGTTAGTACTAAATATTTTTGTTTGTTTTTAGCACATTTAAAGCAGTTTTACCTAGATTCTGAGGAAAATCATTTAATACTAGTTAGCACTCTAAAGAAAATTACAAAATGGAAAGAACAACAATACATCAAAAAAAACAAAAGTAAATTTAACAAAATTATAAAAATCAATCTGGATTTGAATGAAGAGATATAAGAAGATACCCTCAATCCACCCTTTAATAGATATGGGAGGTCACTGGTGTTACACATTGAATTTGTTTTCAGGCTTTTTCAATGTATCAATCAGTTGTGCTGACTTTTTTTTCCTTTAAAAAATGCTATTTAATATATGGAATGGCTCTTAGACAGATGAACAGGGAGAAGGAAAGATGCTCAGGAAGACTATGATGTTAGAAGCAGAATACATTAATAAAAACTTCTTTTAAAAACAAACTACACATGATATTGATATCTCTAATTATTAGAATGCTATAGCTTTACTCTAAAAGGGGAAAAATACCTGATACCTAAAGACAGACACAACATACAGTTAGGTGGATATGGAACTGGTTGAATAACAGTTTCAAAAGGTTGTTATTAATTGGTTGGTTTCTACTTTGCAGGAAGTAAGGGTGCCCCAAGGATCCATGTTTGGATCCGTACTGATCAACATTTTCATCAGTGACTTGGATAAAAGCACAATCTTGTTTATTAAATTTGTACATTACAAGAATCCTAGGGGATAGGTAACACAATGGAGGATAAACTGGACTAAGAATTATCTCAGCCAATTAAAAGAAGAAAAAAGAATCAAGTTTAATATAGATACACTATGTTTCAGTAAGTTTCAAAAAATTAACTTCACAAAATAGAAGTTGGGCAGGGGCAGGGGGGTGTCACATAACTGGACAACAGTTCCTGTGAAAAAATACCTGGATTTTAGAAGACTGTAAGCTCAGTGTGAGTCAGAGTAAAAAGGTAGCCAAATAAGCTAATATTATCCTAGGCTTCATTAAAAGTGTTATAGTGTTAGGGGCAGCTAGGTGGTACAATAGATAAAGCACCAGCCCTAGATTCAGGAGGGCCTGAGTTCAAATTCGGCCTCAGACACTTGACACTTACTAGCTATGTGACCCTGGAAGTGTTATAGTGGCTAGAACAAAGGAAATTATTTTTTTTTTAATTCTCTACCCTGGTCAAGCTACATCTGGAGTATTCAGTTCTGGCCATATTTTGGGAAAAATAAAGACAAATTAAAGCATGAAGAGAGGAAGGCAGCTAGGATGATGAGAGAATAGGAGAATGTACTATATAAGAATGACTTGAATCAAAGGAATGGATGATTTTGAAAAAGAAAAATCGCAACAGAATAGCACTGCCTTCTTCAATGATGTGATAGAGGGATTAGATTTTTTCCTATTAGGAAGGCAGGGGAAGACTAGGAGCACTAAAGAGAAGTTTCCAAGATATCTGATATAAGGAAAAGACTTCCACACAATTAGAATGATCCCCCAAACGGAATGAGCTGTTTCAGTAAATTGTGGTTTACACTTCACTATAGATCTTTAATATAAGAATAGATGGTTACTTTGGTGGTATGCTGTAATTCAATTCCTTTTTGTTTGTTTGTTTTTTGCGAGGGGCAATAGGGGTTAAGTGACTTGCCCAGGGTCACACAGCTAGTAAGTGTTAAGTGTCTGAGGCTGAATTTGAACTCAGGTCCTCCTGACTCCAGGGCAGGTGCTTTATCCACTGTGCCACCTAGTTGCCCCTGTAATTCAATTCTAATAATGTATTAGATGACCTCTGATGTCCTTCCTTTCCAACTTCTGTGATTCTTTGATGTTGGCAAAACTAATCTCAAAATCTAAGCCACTTTGGAATTGTTATATAGCAGGAAAGAGTTTCTAATCAATGAATCCAGCATTAGGTGCTAATACGTACCAGGAAGATTTTTGCTTGTTTTAAAGAATGTCAGTTTAAGGCAACCTAAAATTTTAAAGATATCTCAGTTAACTATTTTAAGATGCTGTAGAAATCAAATCATTCCTCAAATTTTTAGTTCCTTTAATGAAAGTTTAAAATGAAGCTAATTCATACCTGTTCATGGTATTGATATAATTAATAAGATAATTATCATAATTTAAACACGAACTTAAAAGGTGAAAATCATGCAGTTAAGGAGAAGCAATGAATAATGATGTATTTTCCCATGTCAAACATGTATAAATCTATAATAGAAGGAATATTTGAATCTTTGCATCATAAAGTAAATTCTTCAAATGGACCATAGAAAGCTTAGAATGTCAGATTAAAGGATCTGGATTCTTGTGCCTTAAATAAAGCACTCCCCAAAAATGCTTGTCCCTCAGTATTCTATCTACATTTTCTTCCTCTGAGCTCTCGTCCCGCTCAAGAATTCTATCAGTTCTAACACACAGGACACCAAAGTTTAGTACTCCCATTCCACATCTCCAATTGCTTACTGGTTATTTTTACTTAAATGGACCACTATGACCTAAGCTTCAAGAACTTTAAAAATCAAACATATTACATTTTCTACCCTAAAGCCCTACCTCCCCTTCAAAAGGAAAAAAAAAGTAAGTGCTCAACTTTTCTATAGCAATGAACATTTTTTTCAATTATGTAAGTGCAATATCTTGGGATACCTTAGAGTATTCTAAAATCATAGTACATTCTTTCCCTAAATTAGTTGTCAAGGTATATACATTCTTTTTAACATCACATACTAAATCCTTTCTTTCCTTTCCAATCCCACCACTGTCCGTCCGGTCCCTATAACTCACTTCTTAACTATAAAGCAACAGGTTCCTCTCACCTCTTTTCATTTTCTGCATTCTTCAGCAGATTAATCAAAAATTTCAAGGATTGATGATTTCCTTCATATGGATATTTTGTCCACCAATGCAAATTGTAACCTGCCTCCCCTACTCATAACTTCAAGGGTGCTCTCTCAGAGCTGTTTTGGATAAAAAGGTAACTCTACAATCAATCAGATGACATGTCTCTCCAAACTAAATTAGGCTGGTCCTCCAGGCCACAAACAGTTCATCAGTTGGGTCAGCATTTAAGCCCATCTTAAACCTCGCTAGAGTTTATACCCTGCTATTTCTGCCTTTTAAGAACCCAGTGTCACCCCTGACCATAATAAGGCATCATAGGAGTACTTCAGTGTAGAAGATTAATCATACTAAAATACTGATTACATTATGTTACTCTCATGCTCAAAAAGCTTCAATAGCTCACTGTCTACAAGTAAGGTCCAAATCCCTGGTCTAGCATTCAAAGGCCTCTATAATCTAGTACTAACCAATCTTATTCCACACCCCCCCCCTCGCTCTCTCTCTCTCACACACACACACACACACACACACACCCTCCAACCCTATTCTTTAGTGAGACTATAATTTTATGATTGGATTTTTATGGATTGTTCAAGAAAAATAGCTACCAATTCCTACCAGATATTTTCAACTGGTGTACTATACATCTCTCAAATCCAACACATCCAAAACAAGACACAATTTTTCTCCCCAAATCCTTCCTATTTCCTGATTACCCTATTTTTATTCACAGGACCACTCTCCTCCAAGGCACATAGACATCCAGGCCTGGGAATTGCATTTCTTAAATCTTCCATCTCCTTCATTCCTAAATCCAAATAGTTGTCAAGTCTTGTTGATCCTATTTCTACATCTCTAATTCATCTCCTCCTCACCATCACATAGCCATCACTCTAGATTGAACAAGCTCTCCTGGACTACTTCATAAACTTCCTAATTAGTCTCCCTTGGCTCCAGACTCCCCTCCTCTCTAATCCATTCCATCATACAGCTGACAAAGTGATATTCCTAAGGCCTAGGTCCAACCATGTCATGTCTCTGCTCAAGAAGCTTCCAGTGACTCCCAAATGCCTCTAGGATAAAATACAAACTGATCAGTTTGACATTTGAAGCGTTTCACAATATGAAATACCCTACCTTTTGAGATTTATTGCCTATTATTCTCTCTACATTCCGACCAAAGTGGTTAATTGGCTGGTCCTCATCAGTGATGTGCTGTCCACTGATTCCCTGCCTTTTCCCGGGCTGTCTTTTCCATGCTTGGAATGGACTCTTGCCTCACTGCCATCTACCTCCCATCTTCTTTCAAGGTTCAGCTCCACTACCACCTCCTAAAAGAAGCCAATCCTAAAGCTCAGCCTTTGTTTATCTTTCCCCGGTGTTTTGTATATGAAAGGTGTCCTAAAAATTTTAGTGCAGTTTAAACTTAAAATTGCTTAAGTTTAAAACTTAAAGCTTAAAACTGCACTAAGACTTTTTATTTCTTTATCTGCACCCATGTTGATTCTGTACCCTTAAAAGATGTAAGTTTCTTGAGAATAGGAACTGTTTCATTTTTGTCTTTGTATCAGCAACATGTTATCCAGAGTGAGGCATAATAATGAATGCTTTTTGAATAAATGAATTAAGTAAAAATTTACTTACAAATGAATTGATTAACTCAATCAATCTAAGGACCACTTCATGTCTCCCAAAATGCCTAGCATATAGCAGTTATTCAATAAATATTTGTTGACTGATTAAAGAGAATAAGAGCTAACAAAGTACCATCACATCTCAACCCCAGGATGGTCAAAGTAATTTCATATCTTTCTCTACTTACTTTTCAATTGGTAAGTAGAAATGAAAGCCTTTGTATGTGACCTGGGTTCGTGAACAACAAATACATAATTACATGCAATACTAGTAAAACAAAATTATCAATGAAATTTACACCTGTGAAAACTATTCAGAAAGGCCAGAAGTATCCCTTAAAAAGGACATATATGGGGCAGCTAGGTGGCACAGTGGATAGAGCACCAGCCCTGGATTCAGGAGGACCTGAGTTCAAATCTGGCCTCAGACACTTGACATTTACTGTGACCCTGGGCAAGTCACTTAATCCCAACTGCCTCACCAAAAAAAAAAAGGACATATACTCTATAAAATTTGGGGGGTACTTGCGGGTACTGTTAAAAATTTCTTCTTCAGATCATGATGGAGATAAAATATGATACATTCTATTCCCTTATCTCCATTTGGCTGAGGAAAAAAGGCAACTATCTAGTTAACTGAGTAACAAAAAGGAGGACTACAAACCTTTAGGCCTTTAGGAGGCCTCCTAATTGGCAGAAAATTAACGCTTGACATTTGTATGGCTCTTTATGATTTGTTTCCAAAAGCACTTAATTCATAAGATCACATTTGAGTCTTATAACAACCATGTGAAGCAGATATTAAAAGTACTAGTATCCCCATTTTTATATCTAATGAAACTAGAGATGAGGGAAGTTTAATGACTTGCCATGGTCAATCACAGCTGATATCAGAGGTAAGTTTCAAACCCAGGTCTCTCCTAATTTCTGGTCCAGCTTTCTTTCCATTACTTCATTCGAACTTTCCATGCTTAGGAAGATGGCATGAGGTATTACCATTTTCATCTGGTGATACAAGGTCTTTAATTAGGCTACAAAGTTTAGGTGCCATATATTCTACAGGATTTTATTTTATTCACATTTTAAAATTACCTTACCCTGTAATATTATCTCTGAATTTGTGTTTTCTGTTCTCTTGTAAACAAAACTCTCAAAATGAATTTGACTCATTTAGAGAAGAAGTAGTAACCAAAAAAAAGAGAGGTGCCAAAATCAGGATACCAAGCAAGAGAAGAAGGGAAAACTGGTCATTAGAGTTTGAATGCAGATCAGTGAAGTCAGTGAGCCACAAACTAGTTCAGTGACTAGGAAGATTCAAGAGGCAAAGTTTCAAGCTGAGGTTGAGTGACTAGGGAAGTTAAATAATGAAAGCCTTTAGGACTGAAGACTAAGTCCTGACTAAGTCTTACCCTATCCCCCACACTTTCATTCTAATTATTGACATGTTTTGTTTTTACATCAACTTTATTTTTCAGTATATGGTTCTCCCTCCCCTTCTCAGTGAGCCATTCCTTATAACAAAATTGGTTTTTTTTAATGGGAAAAAACCCCAGATTTTTATTTTTACTGACATGTTTTGTTTCATTCTAATTAAATGCAACAAACATTTACTGAGTACCTACAAAGTAACAGACCCATTAAAGTATCATAAGAATAACTGATATGGAGGAGCTTATATTTCTAAAGGGAATGAACAATATCTATTCAGATAAGCAGTATATACAAAGTAGAAACAAAGTAAATACAAAGTAATGGGGGGCAGGGGCGGGGGGAGGGGGAATCAGTCAGTGTATTCTAAGTATACATGCCAGAGCTATGCTATAAGCAAACTAGGAGATGAAAACAAGAGATTTCCAGGCATAGGAGGACATCTGAAAAAAGGCAGAGGCTGGCGCTAGAATGTTGCTTTTAGAGGAGGGGTAAATGTGGCAGTTAGTTGGGAAGGCACACAAAGACAAGTAGGCTCTGAAGGGTTCTTTAAAAGCCAGATGGAAGAACTCCCCCCCTTTTTAAAAAACTTGAGACATTGGGAAGCAACCGAAGCTTCTTGAACAAGGGAATGACAACATCATCATACCTAAACTTTAATTGCCTACACTGAAGAAAATATTTTTTTAAAAGTCAGATATTTCTCATCCCTTTATAATCAACATGTTCTGGCTTATGTAAGAGGAAAAAAAAGACCTCCAAACGTCCCATTTATAGTCAATTTTTTTAATATAAAAAAGAAAGCCCACTGCTTATCAGTAAAGTATAATGAAACTGTGATTTTCTTTGTGAATAAAAATATTATTATTGATCCACCACAAAAAAAGGAATGTCCTTCCAACTATAGTCATGGAGATGCTGATCAATCCACACTATTTTATCTCATTATATTTGTGAACAAATAGTATATATTTCTCAGATGGCTCTCTATAGCCACACAATACGGAAAAGTTAACAAAAGGTTAAAAAAAACCCAAAAACCTACATCCTTGACCTTGTCAGAACCATTCATGAATCAAATCAAAGTAAGTGGTCCCAACAAATAGCATTAATAACATTCCAATCTGATTACTTTAATTATAATAATAACTAACATTTATATAGCACTTACTATGTGCCAGGCACTATGCTAAGCAATTTACAAATTATTGTCTCATTTGATCTTGTGGAAAATATTAATAGTAGGACCTTCATAATGTTCTGTTTTACATAGTTTTTAATTTTGCTTCTCTTCTGATTTTCTACTAGACTTATGAGAATGTAAAATGACATGCTCAAAAAGACCATTCAGCTGTCACCAGAACAAAATAAAATTCAAGAAATATGACTGTAAAGAATGTGTATATGGTGAAAATTTAGACCAACATGTGACTTGGTTTTTCTTAAAAAGCCAGATAGTAAATTTTAAAAGATATGGAAATATAAGACAGCTATTAAATGTTTACAGGCAAAACTTAAAGCAAGTTTCACATTATCATGTGGTTTATTTTTACAAATGTACACTAAAGTAAAAAATGTTACCTCATGGAAAATTTAGAGAGTTAAATGGGAAAAAAATATTTCCTTAAGAACACAGAGACTGTATTCTATAAAATAATATACACGACTACAATAAAATGCAGAAACTGCATAAAGGATTCTTTCTGTAATCACTAAAATATGAATGGTTTGGAAATTACTGCAGGTTGCACAGCAGAAACAATTCATCATGAAAAAAGCTTTGACAGTATGTTATACAGTAAAAAAAATAAATGCATTATATAGATAAATCTACCTAGTTCGGTGAAATATTTGTCCTAGATACTAAAATAAGTCATCAATCACTGTTACCTATGTCCATTGCTACCCCTGCCCTGCCTCCAGTCTCATCCAGCTTTAGAAATAGAAGCCATATTGCAGAATAATTAGTTATAGTTTAGATGCTACTTCCAAATCTGATACATCTGTGCTATTTTAATCATGTTTATATTTAAAAATTTTTAAACAGCGAATCTATAAAAATGTAGCAGAAATATTAATGCATGTACCTGAAACTGAGCATTAGATATCTCTGTGGTTTGCATTTTAGCCACAGAAAATATCATCATAAAAATAAAAGAAAAAAATATGTTTTGAAATCCCCCCCGCAAAAAAAAAAATCACATAAAGCTTCTGGGCTTGGAACTTATTTAAAAAATTAAGTGTCAAGCATACTAACAATTGAACTACACATATGATAAAATAATTTTATCTTAAATACTTATAGTATACTACAGAACCTAAAAGCCAGTCACCACAAATTACACAACAATAGAAAATATATGGAATATAGGAATTTGAAAGTTAAAATTGTGATTTGTGGTTGGCCTATTTCTCTTCACACAAATGGAATGAGAAAAAGTCACCTTGTCCCACTGTGAGACATGTACCCAAAGACAGTCAAAAACAGAAAGAAAAAAAAAAACAAAGAAATCTGGCAGAAAATAGAATTAGACCAACACTTTATGCCATATTTCGCAATATATTCTAAGTGGAAAGATGAACTTAATTTTAAAGATCATAGTCTTTATTTTTAGAAAAGAAACAAATGCTATACCTCTCATAGCTACAGGTGGGAGGTTATACTCAAGCAAACAAGGGAAAGAAGCAAATTGCAAAAGATAAAATAGGTAACTGATTACATGAAACCAAAAAGCTTCTTCACAAAATTAATGTACCTAAGACAAGAAGAGAAGGAGTCAAATGGAGAAACTATATCGAATTTATATGACAAGGGTCTGATATATGGAAAAATAACATATACAGATAGATATGCATCCATCTATCCTTCCATCCATCATAAAAAGAAATGTTAAAAATACTAATAATCACTAGAAAGAATGTTCCAAATCATTCATAATGAGAGAAAAACAAATCAAAATAACCCAAGTTTCACCTCACAACTTGCAATCTGGCAAAGATGACAAAACATGGGAAGAATTAATGTTGGAGGAATTGTGGGAAGATAGGTACACTAGTGCATTATTGGTGAAGTTGTGAATTGATACAACCATTTTGGAAAGCAATTCATAATTAATAAAAAAAAGACTAAAATATCTAGCCTTTTGACCCACAGACTCCATTACTGGGTTTATAATCTAAGGAAGTCATTAGTAAGAAGAAAGTCCCATTTACATAAAAATATTTATAAGTGCCACTTTTGTGATAGCAAAGAGTTGGGAACAAAGTAAATGTCCATCAAATGGGGAAAGGCTAAACAAGTTGTGATTTATTAATATAATAGAAAACTACTGTGCTAAAAGAAACGATGAATGTAATGAATACAGAGAAACATGGAAAGAACAACATGAACTGATGCAAAGTGAAAGAAAGAAGAGCCAAGAAAACAACATACACAATTATACAATGCAAATTGAAAGAAACACACATCAAAAATGAATGTTGCAAAATTATAAAGAACAAGAATGGCTTGAAAAATGAGATATAAGAGGACATGCCCAACTCATGCATTGACAGATTGTGCTATATGTAATGCCTTTCTGAGAGGGAGAGAGGAAGGATACTAGGAAAAACCAGAATGATATTTTTTAAAAGACATCGATAAAAATCTATTTTAAAAAACACAGTAAAAGTCCTACTTTTACAAAAATATTCATAGCACTATTTTTTTGTAGTAGCAAAGATCTGGAAACAAAATCAATGACCGTTAATTGGGGAATGGCCAAGCTCTGGTAAAGAAATGGAATGGAATATTACCACACTTTAACATGAGAAGACTATGAAAAATTCAGAGAAATATGGGAAGACCAATATAACTACAACAATGTAAATGAAAAAAAAATGGTTGCTGTGCAATTTTCATGACCATGAAGACAGACCCTAAAAAAAAAGCTGAGAAAATTCACTTTCATTCCTTTTTTGACAGAGGTTGGTGACTATGGGTATATAACTGTATAAACAAACAGTCAAGACTGGTTGATATATTGGTTGGTTTTGTTGAACTGTTTTTTTACTCTTTTTTTTTCTTTTTTAAAGCCCTTTAAAGCTAGCTGGATAGAAAAGAAGAAAGAGATATCATCAGGAATTAACAGAATGTGTATGTGTGGGATGGGGGGAGGGGAAGGACAGCAATAAATATTTAAAAGACCACTATAAGGGGGCAGCTAGGTGGCGCAGTAGATAAAGCACTGGCCCTGGATTCAGGAGTACCTGAGTTCAAATCCGACCTCAGACACTTGACACTTACTAGCTGTGTGACCCTGGGCAAGTCACTTAACCCCCATTGCCCTGCAAAAAAAAAAAAAAAAAAAAGACCACTATAAGCAACTTATCCACAGTCACAAAGCTATTAAGTGGCATAGCTGGAAGCTCAACTTAGTCATCTGACTCCAAATCTAAGCATTCTTTCCACTCCACTATGCAGCCCAATAAATTACCAAAACTTGTCCATTTTACCTTTACACTGCTAACGTCTGTCCTCTCCAATCATGAGGCCACCACTAAAACCTTAATTTAGGCTGTTCCATTTCTCACCTGGATAAGCATTTCCCTCATTCCAGATTTTTCCCTTTTGTACCTCTTTTACCATGTGGCCTAGTCTGGTTTTTAAGGTGTTATTTTCTTCAGTGTGTTTTTTTTTGGGGGGGGGCAGGGGGAGTCTCCTTTACTGAGCTGTTGACTCTTCTTTCATGATTTTCTTCCATCACTCTAATTTCTCTTCCCATTTTTTCTTCTACCTCTCCTACTTTAATTGTTTTTTTTTGGGGGGGGGGGTTAAGGCAATTGGGGTTAAGTGACTTGCTCAGGGTCACACAGCTAGTAAGTGTCAAGTGTTTGAAGATGGATTTGAACTCAGGTCCTCCTAAATCCAGGATCAATGCTCTATCCACTGTGTCACCTAGCTGCCCCTCTTACTTTACTTTCAAAGTCCTTTTTGAGGTCTTATGTGCCCTGAGATCAATTCATATTTTTCTTGGAAACTTTGTATGTAGGACCTTTGACTTTGTTATCTTCTCCTGAGGGTGTATTTTGATGTTCCTTGTCACCATAACTTTCTATGGTCAGAATTATTTTCTGTTTGCTCATTTTCCCAACCTATTTCTTGACTTTTGACTCTTTGCATTGCCCTAAGCTTCAGGGGATTTGTGCAGCTGTTTTCTGAGATACTTCTAGGGATTTGTAAGTTTCCAGTTCTTCCAAGGTGGTATGATTTAAGGAGAGCTATGTTTACTACTCTCTTGGACTGTGCTCTGGTCTGCAAGAAACCACAAGCCTGCTGTTCTACCCTGGAACAAAAAGGAGCATCCAGTTAGTTCCATTGTGGCTGCAAGCTCAGGTGTGCTAGTGTTCCTCCCCAGCCTGGGACTGGGACTGTGACCTGGATCTGAGTATGGGCAAAACAACAGAGTCCTGCCTCAGTACTAGCAAAAAGACCCCTGTAATCTCCTTCTGGCTAATCGTTTGACCCCCTTATTCTCTGTGGGTTAAGTTCTAGAAGCAGTTGCTACTGCTGCTGACTCAGTGGTTCCCAAGGGCTGCTCCTGGTTTGCCAAGGCTGAGTCTTCACTAACGCGGTCTGCATGCACTCCACTGTCACCCCAGTGCGACACACCTTTCTTCCAGACCTTCTAAGTTGTCTTTCGCTGGAAAATCATTTCACCCTGTCCTTATGTGGGTTCTGCTCCTCCAGGAATTGTCTGAGTCATTTTTTGAAGTTATTTGGAAGGGTCCTGGGGAAAGCTCAGGAAAGTCACTGTCTTTCCTCCACCATCTTGGCTCTGCCCAATTTTTCCCTTCTGTAAGCCATACTCCACAAAGATCCAGAAATCATCTTCATAAAGCATTGTTCTTATTTTTATCCCCGAGCTCAAGAAGCTGCAGTGGCCCCATATTAACCTTAACAGAAAATGTGGCAAACTTACTGCACATTATTCCCTTTCACATACACTCCAGTTTAACCAAACTGACCTACTCCTCCCCCTGACCCCCAGAAAACAATCCACCTTCATCATTTGTAGTTTTGCTCATGCTACTGCCTATGCATGAAATGTTCTCTCCTCACTCATACCTCTTGAATTCTCTAATCCCCTTCAAGGCTCAGCTGAGGTGCCACCTACTACTCAGAGCCTAAGAAAAGCAAAAAGAAAAAGAACCCCTGGGGCAGCTAGGTGGTGCAGTGGATAAAGCACTGGCCCTAGATTCAGGACGACCTGAGTTCAAATCCGACCTCAGAAACTTGACACTTCCTAGCTGTGTGACCCTGGGCAAGTCACTTAACCCTCAATGCCCTGCAGAAAGAAAGAAAGAAAGAAAGAAAGAAAGAAAGAAAGAAAGAAAGAAAGAAAGAAAGAAAGAAAGAAAGGAAGGAAGGAAGGAAGGAAGGAAGGAAGGAAGGAAAGAAAAGAAAAGAAAAGAAAAGAAAAGAAAAGAAAAGAAAAGAAAAGAAAAGAAAAGAAAAGAAAAGAAAAGAAAAGAAAAGAAAAGAAAAGAAAAGAAAAGAAAAAGAACAGCCCCACACACACACGCACACAAAACCAACTTCTTGCAGTTAGGTCATGCCCTCCAAAATTGTTTCATGTAAACTTTGTATTTATTTATCTGTGTATGTCATATCTTCCTAGTAGAATGCAAGGTTCTTAAGGATGGGGTCATTTTCAGTTTTGTTTTTGTATCAGCAGCACCTAGCACAATTGCTTGCACACAGAAGATGCTTAATAAATGCTTGTTGAATTTTTAATTGGATTCTGAACATTAAGACCACTGATTTTCTTCCCAAATCCAGTCTAGACTTTGAATTCACTCCTTCTAACCTGCAATAGCTTCCATCTTCTAACTAGGCCATAAGTTATTCAGTAAATTCCCTATGTATCACTTTTGATAATTTGAGCAAAACTGATTTTCTTTTGAGGCTTCAAAATATCTTCCTCAATCACTCCTCTTCTTCCAAGGCTGACTTCCTGTGATATCCTACCTATCCTCTCTCTGAACCCATTTTAATAACGCCATCCCAGAAATCTGGTGTGTATGTCAGACTATGCCCTGCTTTCCTCTCCTTCATTATCACAAATTCTCAGATGAAATGCTCACTTCCCCACCAAGTTCCTATCATTTCTACTTCAGCAACAAGTTTTTCCATGTTAATGAGAATCAGGAACAAAACACTTGTTCCCCTTATTAAGTCCTTCACTCTTTGAATGATAAAATTATTGTTAAGACAAGTAAAGAATATATTAGCTACTTTGCTTTTGGCAGAAAGAGCAAGCTCCAACAGATGTCTGGAAAACCCAAAGCCCCTCAACAGTACTATATCATGTCTACATATCAGGTTTGTGACCTCTTCTTTCCTGAACTTGTCTATTTCCTCTCTCTGTACAGATGGTCAGTGATATACTGCAATGATAATTATGTTTCTGTTTGTCTCCATTGATCTTCACCCAAATGCCACACATCCTGTTTTCTTCCCTCTGGTTCCTAGATTTCCTACTCTACCACTCTTCCATCCCAAAACCAATCTTTTCCCCTTTGAATAAGTTAGTCCAGAATCATATTTCAGCCATTGGTCCTGTGCTAATAAGACAATCAGAACCCCAAATATTTGAATGGTGCAAATGATTGACCTGGCATATGCTAGGGATATAAAAGAAGAGGCTGAATTAAGTTCTAAAGATACAACTGTTGAGACCACAACCAGGCTCCATGTTGGTAATTCTGATTCAGTTAAATACAACAAGTACACCAAGACTTTCCCTTGTCTGAGGACACTCACAATGGTGACATGAGGCAAGATACCACCTGAGATTGTCATTGGTTGTCACAGAAAATGAAGGGAAAATACATACAATGAGAGAACATCACATATAAGGATACTCCAGATCTGGGCAATTTTTGTTGGGGAACTGGGAAGAAGAGGGAAAAGGGGGAACCACCAGATATCAGACCACTATTGCAAAGCCTTCAATTATACATGAAAAAGAAAACTTTACAGGCAGATAGGTGGCTCAATGGATAAAGCACCAGCCCTGAATTCAGGAAGACCTGAGTTCAAATTAGGCCTCAGATACTTGACACTTACTAGCTGTGTGACCCTGGGCAAGTCACTTAACCCTCATTGCCCCACCAAAAAAAAAAAAAAGAAAGAAAGAAAGAAAAAGAAAACTTTAGGTTCTAGCTATATATGTGGGAGGAACCCTTCTATCCATCAGCATGCCCTAATTCCCAGTAGCTTGTAATTCTAGCTGCCCAGGAACTTCCCCTGTGAAATTCTATCTGTATGGAAGCCTAGTAACTTTACCCCCTCAAAATCCTGACTGCTTACTCAGACCTGCTCCTTTCCTATTAATGTACATGCACCTGGCCCTAGCCAGTTGCAAGATCCATCCAACCAAATTTCAGTGATACATGTTAGGAAATACCTCCATCTTTCCTTTCTTTTCAGGCAAATTTCCAATTATCTTATCACCATCTTCTTTCTAACAACCCATTTCTTAATTCATTTTTCACTTTAAATCCTCTGGGCGTGAGATCATTTGTTTGAACCTTAATGAATTTTATGCTTTCTCAAAGCACAAATCTAACTCTCCCTTACTTCCCCTTCTTTATAGAAAATGAGTGGTCAAAGCATTAGGCTCAATATCTATAGAAAAACAAGAAGCAGAAGGGATGGGAGAAAGGAAGGACATTTGCAAAACTGAGATTTGTCACAAAATGAGAGGTGTCTAAAGAAATCAATGTGGACACACAGAATGCACCAGCCAACTTAGATTGTAAAAAGACAGGCAAGTAAACAGATTAAATATCAAAGTATGGGTCACTACTGAAAGAAGAATGTGAGTTCTGAAATAAACAATTAGCTCATTCTGGTGAAGAAAGCAAAGGACAACAAAAATGGTTTTTTTGGGGGGGGTTTCTTATCTTTACTGGAAAGAAAATGAGTAATAAAGAAGGCACACGGGCAGCTAGGTGGCGCAGTGGAAAGAGCACCGGCCCTGGAGTCAGGAGTACCTGAGTTCAAATCCGGCCTCAGACACTTAACACTTACTAGCTGTGTGACACTGGGCAAATCACTTAACCCCAATTGCCTCACTTTAAAAAAAAAAGAAGGGACAGACCTTTCAAGCAAGTTCAAAATGGTTAGGAAAATGACAACTAATGAAATAGCAAGGCAGAAATGCTCAAGTTTTATTTGCTTCTGTTTCTCTACCTAGAAGAATGGTTGGAAGGGACAGAACAAAAATGGCTAATAGGGAATTGATAACTGAGTTAAATAAGGAGACTGAAAGAGCACCTAGCTTCCTTAATGAATTCAAGTCACAAGGCTCAAATGCATGACATACTAAAGTTCAAAATGAACTGACCTATTGAGCCACTCTGTGGAAAGGGATAGATACTGTAGGAGTAGGAAAAGACAGAATCTCTCAATTTTCTTTTTTTTTTTTTTGGTGAGGCAATTGGGGTTAAGTGACTTGCCCAAGGTCACACAGCTAGTTAAGTGTCAAGTATCTGAGGCCGGATTTGAACTCAGGTCCTCCTGAATCCAGGGCTGGCTGGTGCTTTATCCACTGTGCCATCTAGCTGCCCCCTCAATTTTCAAAAAGAAAATAAAGGAAAGAAAAATAAATCTGCAAACCATAGGCCAATGAGCTTGGTTCCAGTTCCTGGCAAAATTATAGATTGCATTATTAAAAACATGATGAGTTTTTATCTAAAGAAGGAAAAACTGGTCATAAAGAGCTGGTTTGATTCATCAAGAACAGGTCAGGCCACACACACCCAATGAAGTCAATGCCAAAAAAGAAAGGCCTTATATACTGAAATATTTACAGCAACACTATTTGTATTAGCAAAAAATAAAACAAATGCCCACCAATTGAGAACTGGCAAAGCAAACTGTTACACATCACTGTGATGGCATATTACTAGGCTGTAAGAAACAATGAATAACTAGATAAATAGGGGAAAACACATGAACTGCAGGAAAGAGAAATGAACAGAATCACAAAAATAATATACAGAATGACCATAATGACACACATGGAAAGAAAACTATCCCCAACACAACTGAAACTTAATGCTGTGAAGTTATAATGATGAAGAAGAAACCCTTCTTCCTCTGCTTCTTAGGGAAAGATGTAGAAAGGACAGCAGGTGTGCAACCCTGAAGTTAGTTAAAATCAGACTTTCTCAGTATGGTCGTTGGGTTAGTTCTGTTGAAATGGTTTTCTTTCTTTTTATGCCCTCACACTCACCTCATCTCAATGATTTTGAATGCTCAGTTGCCAAGACACAAAGGAAAAAACAAACTTTTGGAAACTTGAGAATGATCAACAATGAAATGACCAACCAGGATTTCACAAAATTGACAGTGAAACACACTATCTAATTCTTTACACAGATGATGGACTCAAGATGCAGAATAAGTCATACATTTCTTTGGCTTGACTATGAATATATGTTAGTAGGGCTTGTTTGTCTTCTCTAGAAGTACAATAGAAGGAGATAGGGTTGAAAAAGAAAGAGAAAGACAGAATGGGATTGGGTGGGAGGGTGTCTAAAGCAAGCATTTATTAAGTGTCTACTCTAAAGTGCCAGACTCTGGGCAAAATGTCTTACAAATGTCGGGAAAATTTCTAAGTCCGACTGAGGAATAGAAACAGCAAAGTCTCTAAGCAATAGAAGATAGGTTTATTGAGAGAAGGCCTATCTCACAATAAAGCCAGCCTCTGGCAGGGATGAGCCTGCTGAAAGACACTGAGCTACAAAATCAACAGGTTTTTATACCCCTCCAGAGTTTGTATGCTTATACAACATACTAATTAAAAGTATCTAAAATTAAAGCATGCCTAAATGACAAATGTCAGCATTTTCCAATACTCTTATCAGTTTTCTTGTGGCAACAGGGTCATAATTCTGCTGCATGACCCCTTCTAATCAAGTATATCACTAGTGAGCTGCATGAACCCCTTGAGTCAATCATAATACTCATGGTTTCTAAAATATAGTATTGCAAACTATTGTATCTTCTGATATTACTTAATGCTTGACATTGGAAAGTATCATCTGACATTATTAAGTAGTAAGAAGAGATTTAATCTACTAATACAATTAAAATAAGATATCTAAATATAACAAATCACAAATTTTCAATTAATATGCTGATTATTATCAAAATTAAATCACTTTAAACTATATTTAATCTCTTATAACTAAGGGGTTGGGAAAATCTCACGCAAATATTAACTCATTTGACCTCACAACAACCCTATGTTTTTGTTGTTCAGTTGTGTCCACCTCTTTGTGACCCCATGGACCATAGCACAACAGACCCTTATATCCTCCACTATCTCAAAGTCTGTCTAAGTTCATGCTTGTAGTTTACATGTGTGATAAGTAAAGCTATATGTGGTGGCCTTATTTCTGTCCCAAGTTTAGGGAAAATTAGCTGGGGTTTATCATATATTTGTTACTTAGAAATCAGAGGCTACTGCACCAGTTTGGGGGCATTAAGCATTTATTAAAGTATATTAAATATTAGTAAAGAGAGAGAGCACATGGTTCAGAAAGTTAGGAAAGCCTAGCTAGGATAGAGGAGAGAGAAAAAGGCGCTGCCACCTATGAGTCTCAGGCCAGAAAGGGGAGTCCCTAGCTTCCTGCGGATCTGAAGGAGAGGTGGTCCCTACACACCACTCCAAGCTAATTGGCCAACATCACCCAAATCCATCCATTCACTGGACTTGAGGGCTTCCATGCCCAAGTTCAGAGCTCAGAGCTCAGAGAACACACCCTCTGAGGGCCAGGCCCTCAGGTAGGCGTGGTTTCAACCAAGTCAACTTCAAGTGAGTTAATCAGCAGTCAATCCAGTCAATCTCAATATTATCCTCTGGGGGAGGGGGGCCCTCTGGGCATCCCAAAACCCATTATTTTCTCACACATGACACTATCTACCCATCTCATCCTCTGCCATCCATATTTCCTTTTGCTTTCAATCTTTTCCAACATCAGGGAGTCCCATCTTCTCATTGTGTGGTCAAAGTATTTAAGATTCAGCTTCAGTATTTGGCCTTCCAGTGAATAGTCTGCATTTTAAGTATTAACTGATTTAATCTCCTTTCCGTTCAAGGAACTCTCAAAAATCTTCTCCGGCACAATTCAAAAGGGTCAATTCTGCAGCTCTCAGCTTTCCTTATAGTCCAACTCTCACATAGGTGCTATAATTATTCACAATTTACAAAAGAAGAAACTGAGTCACTTAGAAGTTAAGTGACCAAGGGCACATAGCTAGGAAGTACATGAGTCTGAATCTGAACTCAGGTTTTTCTGACTCCAGGCCTAGTGCTCTATCTAGTGTCCTGCCTAGATGAGATAGAGACAGACACAAAATAAATAAATAAGCAAAAGAGGATCATTGATGCATCTTTTTTTGTTTGGTTGGTTTGGGTTTGGGTTTTTTCTTTGGGGGGGGGGGGTTTGCAGGGTAATGAGGGTTAAGTGACTTGCCCAGGGTCACACAGCTAGTAAGTGTCAAGTATTTGAGGCCAGATTTGAACTCAGGTCCTCTTGAATCCAGGGCCGATGCTTTATCCACTGCACCACCTAGCTGCCTCAATACATCTTTTAAAAATGCATAGGGGGCAGCTAGGTGGCACAGTGGATAGAGCACCGGCCCTGGAGTCAGGAGTACCTGAGTTCAAATCTGCCCTCAGACACTTAACACTTACTAGCTGTGTGACCCTGGGCAAGTCACTTAACCCCAATTGCCTCACTAAAAAAAAAAAGCATAGAAGAGAAAAGAAGGGCCAGAAATAATTACAGACAAACAGGACAGCTTTAAGAGCTCCTGACTGAATTTATTCTATATTTTAAAAGAAAAGCAAGCTGCATATAAGAGATTCATAATTTCATATATAATCTTCTTTTTCTGTTCTCCTATGTATATGAAAATGTCCATTTTATTTGGTGTTTAAGTTCAAAATAAACATAATTTTAAAAATAATCAACAAAGGATCAAATAAAAATAAGATCAAATATAGTAACAATAAATTCTAATTCTGAAAAAAAAGGTTTGTTTTTTCTTTCAATCAATGGTACAAGAATAGGATTAGGTAAAGCTGGCTTAATAGCAGTTAATGGTAGATTTCATTGACTAAAAACTCAATATGAATCAGTACTGTGATGTCAAAAAAAGAAAATAATATAATCTTAGAATGCATCAATATCAAGCTAATATATTCATTTATTCACTCTAAGAACATTTATTAAGCACTTAATACACTTTAGGCACTCGTGATAAAGACAAAAATGAAACAGTTTGTACACACAAAGTATTCTCATTCTACTGAGGGAAAACAACATGTACACAGATAAATAAATAATATATACTATATACAGTATATACTATATATACATACTTTATATATATACATATACATATAGTATATCCTATATACATACACACATGCACACATAAATTACTTATCCATAGTAGGTGTGGGTGTAAGTATACATAAAAGACTTTCAACCAAAAAGGATGTCTGAACAGGGAGAGAGGCAGGCAGCTAAGTTCCCCCACACCTTCCTCAGCAAAAACTTTAAAGTGGCAGCAGACTGTATAATGATCAAGAAATCCAATTAGATTTTTTTGTTTTGTTTTGTTTTTGGGGTTTTTTTGAGGGGCAATGGGGGTTAAATGACTTGCCCAAGGTCACACAGCTAGTAAGTGTCAAGTGTCTCAGGCCGGATTTGAACTCAGGTACTCCTGAATCCAGGGCCAATGCTTTATTCACTGCGCCACCTAGCTGCCCACTAATCCAATGAGATTTTACAGTGAGTAACTTCTTTTTTTGTTGTTTTGGTTTGGTTTGGTTTTTTTGCAGGGCAATGAGGGTTAAGTGACTTGCCCAGTGTCACACAGCCAGCAAGTGTCAAGTGTCTGAGGCTGGATCTGAACCCAGGTACTCCTGAATCCAGGGCCGGTGCTTTACCACTGCGCCATCTAGCTGCCCAGTGAGTAACTTCTTTACCCCATAAATGACACAAAAAGTTAGCCAGAAGGCAATAGAAAAGGGGGCTACCAACAAGACAAACGCCAGAGCTGGTAAACAAATCAGCTGGCTCCCAGTGGGACTAAAGGCATTTGTACTTTAAAGGCTCTGTAACTGGAGGCAACCAGAGCAGAGAAAACCTCAGGATGGTCAAACACCCCAAATGGGAATACCACCAGGATTGTTAGATCGCTTGGGTAGAGCATCTTTCAGATCAGGACAACCTGGGCCCAGTATGCTACCATATGCTAAACAGCATAGCATGCAAATACTTTAAAGGAAAAGTGAACTGAATTCCAGTCAAGTCAACAAGCATTTATTAAGTACTTCTTGTTGAGTTGTTTCAGTAATGTCTGATGACTACATTTGGGGGCTTTCTTGGCAAAGATACTGAAGTGGTTTGCCATTTCTTTCTCCAGTTCATTTTATAGATGAGAAACTGAGGCAAACGGGGTGAAGTGACTTGCCAAGGGTCAGCTAGGAAATGTCTGAGACCAGATTTAAACTCAGGTTTTACTGAATCCAGGGCCGGCCAGTGCTCTATCCACTTTACCACCTAGCTGCCCTACATTAAGTAATTACTGTATGCCAAGTACAATGCAAAGAATTTAAAGGGTATACAAAGAAAAGTGAAAAAGAAAGAGTCTCTGCTCTCCAGGAGCTTAGATTCTAATGGGGGAAAACAATACATAAAAAGGAGCTGAAAACATAGAAAGAAAAGCAAAGCTTTTCCTGTAGCCTAAAGAGCAGCTGCCCAGCACCAACCACCAAACGAGTCCCCACATTGTCCACTATGCCTCCTCCTTCTCATCCTTGTCCGCTCAGTCCTCCTCCTGCTCCTCACCACCGCCATGCCCATAGGTCTGCTGCTAGGAGACAAAGCCCCCAACTTCGAGGCAGACACCACAATTGGCCACATCCGCTTCCACAAGTTCCTCAGATACTCATGGGGACTCTCCCACCCTCGGAACTTTACTCCAGTGTGCACAACAGAGCTGGGCCCTGCTGCCAAGCTGGCCCCATAATTTGCCAAGCGGAATGTTAAGATGATTGCCCTTTCCATTGACTGTCCAAGACCATCTTGCCTGGAGTAAGGATATCAATGCATACAATGGAGATGAGCCCACAGAGAAGCTGCTTTTCCCCATAATTGATGATCACAACAGAGACCTTGCTGTCAAGTTGGGCACGTTAGACCCCGATGAACGGGATGGGCAGGGCATGCCTTTGGCAGCTCGTGTGGTATTTATTTTTGGTCCAGATAAGAAGTTGAAACTGTTTATCCTCTACCCAGCAACAACTGACAGGAACTTTGATGAGATCCTCAGAGTAGTTGATTCCCTTCAGTTGACAGCATACAAGAAGGTTGCTACTCCTGTCAACTGGAAATGTGGAGACAGTGTTATGGTTATTCCAACTCTCTCTCTGAAGAGGAGGCCAAAAAACTCTTTACTAAAGGTGTCTTCACCAAAGGGTTCCCTTCGGGCAAGAAATACCTATGGGACACCCCTCAGCTGTAGCTTACTCCAGCAAGACTATGCTGGGGTCTAGCTGGGGCTCCCTTGAAGATCTCTACCAGAAGATATCAGTCTGCCAATCACGTCTTCCTACAGCAATTGATTTAAACATCTTTTGGTAATGAAAGTCAGGAGTCTTTGGGATGCTCTATTAATGGTTTGTTAAATTAAAATGGCACTAAAAGTAAAAAAAAAAGCATAGTGGAAAAGTTCACCGTGAGAAAATAGAAAAAACAGAAGTTCTAAGAAGAATTCACCCAAAACTGAAAGGGGCCACAGGGGGCAAAAAGAGAAGGCAGCTGAGGCATGGTGGTAATGTCTAGAAGAGAATGAAGTATGGCTGGTCAGGACCTTTCCTCAAAGTGGACAGTAAAACTATAACAGGTGACTTCAATGTATCTCTTTCAGAATTAAATAAATTTAAGAAAAAGATAAACGGGGCGGCTAGGTAGCGCTGTGGATAAAGCACTGGCCCTGGATTCAGGAGTTCCTGCGTTCAAATCTGGCCTCAGACACTTGACACTTACTAGCTGTGTGACCCTGAGCAAGTCACTTAACCCCAATTGCCTCACTAAAAAAAAAAAAAAAGATAAATAAGAAAGAAGTTAAGGAATGGAATAGAATCTGCTCTCTGACAATTACAGAATAAGAAGAGGAAAGAGCTTACATATTTCTCAGCTTATACATGAAATAATTGTCTTTTGGGATGCATTAAAAACTTCACAAAATGCAGAAGAGAAATATTAAACATATTCATTACTGTCCATAATGCAATAAAAATTATATTCAATAAAGTAGGACAAAATGGATAGAGAGCTGGCCTTTGAATCAGGAAGATTTGGGTTTAAGTACTGCCTCTTACAAATACTAAATGTGTAACCCTGGGTAAATCATTTAACTTTTAATTCTCCTCCAGGCTGCATTCTGTGACTAACTGTACCAGGTCTAAGTACCCAAAGTTCCCTCCCCAAACTCTTTTCACCCTTCTTTTATGTGTTATCTTCCTCTATTAAAATGTAAGCTCCTTGAGGGAAGAGACTTTCTACTTGTATGTGTATTCCCTTTGCTTAGCATAGTGCCAGGTGCATAGTAGGTACTTAATAAATGCTTGTGGACTGATTGAATTTAACTTCTCAGCACCCCACACAACTCTTAAAAATTAATTTAAAAAAAAAGAAATTAACAGAGTAATTGCTTAGATGTATCAGTGAAAAAACACAGGTCCAATCTAAAAAAAAAAGTAGGCAATTTAGGGGGAATTTAAGAAAAATGGCTAAAAAGTAATTTTATCTTTCACTGCCACAATAGTAATCGATAGACATTGACAATGGTTAAAGAGAATGTGCAGGCAACTAGCTAGAGGTAGATCTCAGGTCTTCTAGTTTCCATTTAAAATTGATTATCCTGTTAATACACTCTAAATACTTCATAGTTTAATTATAGCCAGCTTCTTACATCTTAGCATTTTCTGTATAAGCATGTTGATTTACACTGTTAGCTTACATCTAACAATTTTATGTCAGATGAAGTTTAAAATTTGTTCTTATGCTTAAATTATTTGAAAAACTTTTAATAAGCAGTTTATGAGGAAAAGTAAGGGAGTGAAGGACACAAGCATTTATTAAACACCAACTATGTGCCAGGCAGGGTGCTAAGTGCTTTACAAATATTATTTCATTTGATTCTCACAACAACCCTGTGAAACAAGTGCTATTCTTTTCCCTATTTTGCTGTCAAAGAAACTGAGGCAGAGGTCAATGGTCTTCTCACCCAGGGTCACACAACTAGGAAATGTCTGAGGCTCAGGTCTTCCTAAGCTTCCTTGAGCTTTTCCTTGAAATCAGGTGTTCCTGACTCCAGGCCCAGTGCTATATCTACTGTATATCTGTATATCTGCTACAGCAGAATTACTTAACATATTTAATTAATTATTTTCATATTGTTTTGTAATCAATCAACAAGTACTTATTGGGCATCTGGGTGATACACTCTATCGAGTGCCAAGCCTGTAGTCATCTTTTATCTGTAAAAATGAGAATAACAACACCTACTTGTGAAGATTAAATGGATATTTGTAAAGCACTTAGCACAGTGTCTGACACAAACCAAGAGCTTATAAATGCTTTTTTCCTTCCCACACCATGCTGCCTCTGCCCAAAAAACATCCCTTTTACCCTAATAACCACAATCCACTCCTTCCTTTCCAAAATTCATTAAATTTTTATTGTTTTGGAATCACATCATAGATTTAAAGCTGGGTTGGACTCTCTTAGTCATACAAGTTAATCCTCTGTTCTTACAGATGTAGAAACTGAGGCCCAGACAGGGTAAGTGACTTGCCCAAGATTATATAGATAGCTATAAACAGAGTAGGGAGAATAATACAGGTTCTCTGCCACCCAATCCAGTTTTGGTTAACTCAAACTGAACCTCCGGCCCTAGATATATCTTCTCACTCATTTACATCTCACTGTGAATTAATTTACTGAAATCTTTCCAGCCTACTGAAGAATACAGATTTGGACTTAGGAAATGGAGACAGAAAAGAGAAGAGGTGTCCATCCTTCTTGACAAACAAGTTCAAAGGCAATCTCACCAACTTGCAGTTATCTTCTGACTCCTCACTCTCCTTTGCCCCATTTATTTAATCAATTGCCAAGTCTGGACAATTCTACCTCCACAATATCCTTTATCACCATCTCCTCTCTACTCACATAGTCATCACCCTAGTTTAGGTCCACAAACTAGGTTTCTGAAATATCCTTTTAATTTATCTACCTCCAGTCTCTCCCCCCTCTTCATTCTCCACAAAATTGCCAAATTGATGTTTTTACAGGACAAGTTTGACCAAGTCACTTTGCTGCTGAAGAAGCTCCAGGGATTCCCTAGTGGCTTTAAGAAAAAAATACAAACTCTCTATTTTGGCATCAAGATGATTCTCATTTCTCTTTCAATTATCAATCCCAACTCTGATGATAATCACCTTAAGTAACTTTACTTAGGGTAATGGATTACTACTAAGTGCCTTTACTTAAGGTAATAGATGACTACTATTAAGTAATATTCTCTCTGGGTTTCAGGGTTAGTCTGGATGGCTCAAATATGTTAATGTAACGATTGGAATGACGCCACCTGCTGGATACTTACTGTAGAAGAGTTCTGCCCATGAAGGGAAGGTCTTTGAGGGCAAGACCAGGAGTCAGGAAGTGACGCGGGCTAGTGGGAGGAGGAAGGAAGAGACTGGCGCTCAGTCTCGCGCTCTTTCCGGAGGACGCTGGTGGAGAGCGGAGCTAGAAATGTGCTCTCCCTTTAATAGATAGAAATCTAGGCCTTTCTCTCTCTCTTTACCAAATTCTTATTCTCCTTAATAAATGCTTAAAAGTCTAACTCTTGCTAAAGCTTATAATTTATTGGCGACCACTCATTAGATATTTTAGACAGTTTAGCTAGAATTTTAGCCCTTAACAGATGGCTGACCACGAAGAGGAAAGCTAACCCTCAGTCTTCTTCTGATCTTCTGGTTGGGTAAGAAATTTCCCCTCCCTCTCCCTTTAACTGCTAAGTACTGGTGTACTGGCTGTGTTTTCCTTTGAATTTTTTCGAATGGACCTTTTAAACTCCCTAATTATCCTATTTTTGATTTTGGTCTGTTTAACCAGACAAATGGGAGATAAGATCATGTTAATGCTTTGTTTTTGTGGATTTTCTATTTTTCTTTTTATTTTTGTTAAAAGAGCCAGCAACTTACTCACACAAGGAAATATCTCTCCCTCTCCCAACCATGCTTTTTCAGAGAAACCTGAAGAGATTCCTGCAGCTTTTCCCAGTTCTAACACTAATTGTTGCTCTAATTTTGCATGCCTGGAGGCAATGACCCACCCTCTAGAAGCTTTTAATCCCCTAGCACCTGGAGGCAAAGTGGGGGAAGAGGAATCCAGGCCTGAGTTCAAAATCAAGTCTGATTCAAATTGCTCTGGTCCCTCCCCTCCTCTCCAGACCCCACCCTCTACTCCTCCTATGGCCAAGCCCATAGCTTCCCCTGCCTGGGAAGTCCAGAGATCTGATGCGCATGCTCACCTTTTTCTAACTACATTTGCAGCTTCAGGCTCAGCCCTTCCCCAGCCTGGCTGTGCTTCTGAGACAACCTTAGAAAACCCTTTAAATTCCAGATATACTTGTTTTGTTCATAATTTTGCTAACCTGCTTTTGTCTTTAATTAGTAATCTTATAAAGCATTTGTATGGTGAAAAGACTGACAGACAATATAGAGGGGTTAAAGAAGAAAAACTTAAGCTGAATGAGAATGACAATCATCAACATAGTTCAAGACTCTGCTTCTTTTGCCATGGAAGTATATATATTTTACAGAAATGTAGAAGTAAACAGCAAGGTATTGATATGAGTATTGGGGATTTTAGATATCGGAATCAAAAGTGTTCTGAATTCACTCAGAGTAATAGTATCAGTTCAGAGGTTACATAGGATTTCTGTGCTATTATATATACATTTTGAAATTAATGGTATGGGTTTATTTTCATAGAGATTTTCATGCTTTTGAGATTGTGTCTTATACTTAGTTTCTAAAACAAGGAGAATATTTGTAAAAGCTTTTTATAGTCATGTGATCAAGTTTATATTTTATAATACTCTTATTGATATTAAGTTCATATTCATTTAGATTTCCTTAGTTTGAATTTCACTGTCTTTTATTGTTCCATGTGTATTTTCTTCTATACATTTATCTAATTTTAAAAAATTGCAAGATGGTTTTGATTTCATAATACAATGTTAATTCTAGGAGTATTGTGCTCCCATGTTCTGAGTTGTTTGTTTTTGTTATTTTTTCTCAACTGATTATTTGATCAAACTCTTCAAAGCATTTCCCTGGCAAATTGGTTGCCATGGCAAGTGTAAATTGATTCTAGAAGTATTATTTTTGATAAGCATATTCCAAAAAAAAAAAAAAAGAGGGGAACATTTGTAAAAGTTTTCTATTTTCAAAAAAAAAAAGTTCTTTGAGATTCTGTTGTGCTTTAACTTGTATTTAAGTATGTTCTGATTTTTCACAAAAGTAATTGTATACTAAGTAAAAAAAAGGGTATTATTTGAAATTGTTGCATAATTATATATTATATTTTGAGTCAAGATGTATTCACATTTTTTGCAATCATTTATTATCCTCAATTTTAAATCCATATGAGACTTGGATTATGGGAACTTATCATTTAAGACATTAATTGCCTTTATTCTGAGTTATCAGATGCCAGTTGGCCAAGATGCCATCCAATCACAAGAGGAATACATGCAAGAGCAGACACTGAACTGTCACATGAGGGGAGACATGCATGAAGTCAAGGTATGGCCGAGGGAACGGCTTTTGACAAATGTTGAGGTTGGATTCTCTTGGTTTAATATTTTATTCTCTTTTTCCCCACAATATTGTACAGATGGCTGGAAGTATTCATCCCACCCATCTCACTTCTACACCTGGCTTCTATGCTCCCTCCTATATGCCTGATGCCATGGACATCTCAATCCCATGCATCTGATTAAGTCTGACTCAGTTTCTTCCAATATGTTCGGTGGCATGGACATATATTCCATCCACCTATTTTAAGCCTGGCATACTGTATGGGCAGTACATATTGCTCAAGTGTGGGAATGCTCATATCCCATCATTTCTCTGTTCTTTTATGGTAACCCCCATAATTATCTCAGGTGTCATGATAAATAACAGTGTTGAATTTGGCCTTGACACCTGTTACCAATTATATTAGATTTTCTAATTTCTCATAATGGCATGAGGATAATTAGGCAGATGATGCAAAAAGTGATGAAACAAAGATAAAAATTATTTTTAAAAATTAATATCGCAGCAATTGTCTTCTCAAATACCCTCCATAAGGGGGGACTATAGTAATATTATAATTTTAAAGAATGGTTCAATTTTTGTTTTATTATATGTTTCATGTGTAAAAACTAAGATTCTGAATTCCCTTAGACATGTTTTTGAGAACTTTCATTGTTTGATTTGATTATTGACAAAGCTATTTTAAAGTTGTTTTAAGCTCAATTTTGTAGGAAATTTCCTGGCTGATTACCAGTATCCACACATCAACCCCTGAAAAGACTTCCATTCCACGACTACACCTAGAGGACATCTGAGAAAAGACTTTCAGAGACTTTAAATGAACAGTTTTGATTTGTTTTTGTTTTTTTTTTTCTCTTTCTGTTATAATATACACCATCTGTAACATGTATTCTCTGCAGAGGCCCTCCCTTTGCAAGACTAATGTCAAAGCGTCGGTTCATGAGGACAAAAAATCGCCCCTCTGGACAAAACTTTCCTCTCTTCCTTTTCTATATTGTTGTTCACATATTATTAGTTAGCAATAGTTATTATATTGTTTTTACTGTTCCGTCAAGGAAACATTTTGTTTCTTGAGGAACAACAGGGGGGACTGTAACGATTGGAATGACGCCACCTGCTGGATACTTACTGTAGAAGAGTTCTGCCCATGAAGGGAAGGTCTTTGAGGGCAAGACCAGGAGTCAGGAAGTGACGCGGGCTAGTGGGAGGAGGAAGGAAGAGACTGGCGCTCAGTCTCGCGCTCTTTCCGGAGGACGCTGGTGGAGAGCGGAGCTAGAAATGTGCTCTCCCTTTAATAGATAGAAATCTAGGCCTTTCTCTCTCTCTTTACCAAATTCTTATTCTCCTTAATAAATGCTTAAAAGTCTAACTCTTGCTAAAGCTTATAATTTATTGGCGACCACTCATTAGATATTTTAGACAGTTTAGCTAGAATTTTAGCCCTTAACATTAATAAATGTAAAATACTTTTTAAACCTTAAATTGCTAATACCAACGCAAACTTTTATTATTCTTTTTGTCTCTACTAGGAGTTGTATAACTTACCTATAATAGCTTAAGATCTTGAAGAAACCTGAGATCCTTTCAGATCTCAACTCTTTCAGGCTGATTTCACATTACAACCCTTCATACACTGTAAATTCTGGCCAAAACAGCCTACTTTCATTCCTCATATACCATATTCCACCTCCCATTTTTCTGCCTTTTCCATAAGTTTTCATTCCTCCTTCTTGGAATGCTATCCCTCCTCACCTCTTTGCCTTTCAGAATACCTAGCTCCCTTCAAGACTTAGATGAAGTTAGACCTCCTACATGAAGTCTTTCCTGATCCTTTCAGTGTCTTCAACCACCGTGTAAATTACACTTCATGTTAGCCTTGTATGAAATTTGCATTTACTCACCTCCATACCTGTTGCATGACTCCAGGCAATTATGCTCCCTCTCTCACTCCCCACCCTCCCCCCCTTCCCAAAAAAGGAAAAGATTGCAAAATCCTTGAGACCTGGTATTTTACATCCCCCAGAAACGGGTGCTTAATATGTTTGTTTACCTGAATCCAACTGGTGATGGGGAAAGGCTGAGTCAAAGATAACGGCTCAAGCAAACCTCTCTTTGGCTTAAGACATTATTTTGCATTTACAGAACTCCCTTTCACCCAAAGTCCCAAAAAACTTTCAAGCCAAGGGATTACAGCGGATTTAAGAAGTCCACAACAAGTGAGTGGCCAGTAAACTACACCCCAAAACCCCGATATGCCAAAGATACCCTTCCTGGCCTGGCACCCAATTCCTTCCCTGGCTGCCAAGTGTGTGTTTTCACACTTGACACCTGGGCACGCTAGTACACACAGCAGATCGCTTCCCGCCCCTCTGCAGGAAAGCAGGCCAGGCAAGAGAATTATACCCACCTCGACTCGAGGAAGGATTTTATTTTAAGACGCCCCCCAGGAGTGACACTCAGGTTAAACCGAGGCACTCCCACCTGCGTCTTCCTGGCAGCGGGAAAGGCCCGAAACTCTGCGGCTGCACTTACCTGGGAAAGGGAAGAGAGGGAGGACTCCCACCCGGGAAGAGGCTGAGGGAGCACCCTGGACAGACCCCTTTGCCCCTTCCCAAGCGGGTGCGGCCGCAGGGGACCGTGCCCTTCCTGCTGCCTGGAAGAAGCAGGTAGTTGATGCCCCACGGAGGAAGCTTTACTCTCTAGGGACGGAGCACGTGGGTGGCTGGACTAGCAGGAAGAGTGCGAGGCGCTCCGGGCGAGGGGCTCGGCGGGGGGCAAGAGCGCAGAGGCAGTGGGTGAAGGTCACCCGGCTGCAGTCGCGTGGTCCCCTTCCCCCCACCCCCCTCAATCTCCTGCCTCCGGACGGAGTCCCCTCTCACCCAGCCAGTTCTTGCGCTCCGGGATGTAATAGTATTTGTTCCCGAACTGGTCCGTGCCCACATGCTGCTTCAGTTCTTTCGAGAAGAGCCTCATCAAGGCGCGCAGCAGACCCTGGGACTCACTCATGCTGCCTCTTGCTCAGCTGGTTTCTAAACCCAGAGGCCGGCAGGGGCGGAGACATCAAAGCTGAGATCCCACCTCCGCGACCGGTTCCGGGACCTGGCGCCCAGCGCCCGGCCAACCCCCCCCCCGTCACGCCCTTTCTCAGTAACACCGCTTCTTATTGGTCACTTGCCCCGCAGCCCAGCCAATGGGTGACGCCGCTCTTAAAGCCCCACCTCCCCAAGCGAGGCCGGCCGGATCGGGTCATGGCGGTGCGGTGGCTGCGGGCTGGCAGTGGGCACGATGCTGGGCTTCTTGGAGGCGCGGCAAACCGGCCTGGACGATCCTGGGAGGCTTCGGAGAGCGGAGGCCACCCGGAGGTAAAGAAAGCCTGAGAAGCCGGTCAGGATCAGCGGCTCTGTCTCTTTCCCGCCACCTCCCTCCAAGCTCCCCAGCCCTTTGATCCACCTGTTTGTCTTCTGCTTGCAGCTCCAGGGCAGGTTGGCCCCTCTCTTGCCAAAGCTTAGGACCCTTCTTGAGTCCTTGATCCCGTTCTCTCCAGTCTCTTTCAGGAATTTGAACCTTCGGTCATCCCCTGCCACTTTCACATAAGATGCTCGATCGACATTTATCCCCATCCCACAGTTCGCTGCTCTGTCCGTCACACAGGACGCTCCATTTTCCATCTCCGTACTTTTGTACTAGTCTCTTTCCTGAAATGCTCTCAAAGAATCCCTCCCCCACTTCTAGACAGCCTGGAGGAACTACTTTCTCTGTCCTCCCCGCAACTGTTAGTGTCGTCCCTACCACCTTGACTTCTTTGTATTTATTTGCATTCATTCTTTTTGTATTCTGTTGATATGTTTATATGGTCGTGTGGTCTCCATTTAGAGTCGAAACTCCTTGAAGTTGGCATTATTTCATTGGTTACATTTAGACACTCAGTGCCTAGTACGTTCAACAAACAGTTTTAAACATCAGCCTTGGTCCTAGGTTCTGGGGATACAAAGAAAGTTAAAAATCAATCAATCTATGATTTATTAATGGCGTACTATGTACCGAGCACAGTGCAAAGCGCTGAGAATACAAAAAGAGGCAAATGGCAGTCCCTGCCCTCAAAGAGCTTATAATTTCTTGAGAAAGACAATATGCAAAAAACTACAAATAAGCTATAGACATTGGAAACTGGAAACATTCGACAGAGCAGAGGCACTGGAATTAAGAGGGTAGGGTCTGAAAAGGTTTCCTGTGTAGAAGGTGGGATTTTAGCTGGGACTTGAAGGAATTCAGGAGGCAGAGATGAAGAGGGAGAGCATTCTCTACATGGGGCACAGCCAGTGAAAATGCCAAAAGTGGGGGGATGGAATATCGAAGGAACAGCAAAGAGGCCAGTGTCACTGGATCATAGTATACTTGGGGGACTAGAAAGCTAAGGGGAGGAGGCAGGTTATTATGAAAGCCTTTGAATGCTAGTGTTTGGTGTGTATTATACGTGTGTATGTATTTGATATATACATATACACACATATATACATATATATATACATATATATGTGTGTGTGTATATGTATTTGATCCTAGAGGTAATAGGGAGCCAGTGAAATTTATTGAGTGGAGTGTGAGAAGGATGAAATTGTCAAACCTGTACTTTATTGTTTTGGCTTTTTTGTTTTGGTTTGGTTTTTTGTTTGTTTGTTTTTGCTGGGCAAAGAGGGTTAAATGACTTGCCCAGGGTCACACAGCTAGTAAGTGTCAAGTGTCTGAGACCAGACTTGAACTCAGGTCCTCCTGAATCCAGGGCTGGTGCTTTATCCACTGTGCCACCTAGCTGCTCCCAGACCTGTACTTTAGGAAGATCACTTTGACAACTGGATGGAAAGGTTACAGTAAAGAGATTCTTGTGGTAGGCAGACCAACAGGCTCCAAGCATACATAGAGGTGGCCCTGTACCAGGGAGGCAGCAGTGTCAAAGGAGAGAAGAGATCCGATTTGAGAGATTACATGAACATAAAATCAACGTACTTTGGCCACAGATTGGACATAGGGGTTGAGAGAGAGTAAAACTTATGAGTTCATGTTGGGACAAGTTTTATTTAAGATATCCACAGAAAATCCATTTCAAGATGTCTGTTACACAGTCTATGTTAATAATAACAGATTGTGTAATAGACATCTTGAAATGGATTTTATCTATCTAGAGATAGATGCTAAACTGGAGTTGGAAGAAAGGTTAGAGCTGGATAAGTAGATCTGAGAATCATCAGCATAGACATAATAATTGAACCCATGGAAGCTGATAAGATCCACAAAGGAAATAATATAAAGGGAAAAGAGAAACAAACCCAGGATAGAGACCCATGGGACTCCTACAGTCAGAGGGCTGTTGTTGTTTATCCTCCATTCTCAAAGAGGACCATGACTTTGGGGTGATATGACTTGCAGTGAATTGGGTTTAAGTTAGGCAGGGCTGTGCAAAGTCATCAACCTCACTTTCTCCTCCATTGCCATCTGGGTCCAGTGGCAAGATATATATCAGGACAGTTGGAGATAGTCCCAGATGGTTGAGCCAATCAGGGTTAAGTGACTTGCCCCAGGTCACACAGCTAGTAAATGTCTGAGGTGAATTTGAACTCAGGTCCTCCCAATTTCAGGACCAGTGCTCTATCCACTGTGCCACCTATCTACCCCAAGTTAGAGGGAATGCCCTGGACAAAGATCCAACAAAGAAGACAAAGAGGAAGTGGTTAGATAGGTAGAAGGAGAACCAAGAGAGAGAGTAGTATCCCTAAAACCTAAAGAGAAGAGAGTAATTTATAATGTCAGAGGCTTCAAGGAGCTCAAGAAGGATAAGGATTAAGAAAAAGCCATTGATTTGGCAATTAAGAGATCATTAGTAACAGAGACTGCTACATTAGGACAAGCTTAACAAATCCTTGTTGATAATAGGGATTGTTTTACTCTTTGTATTTCTATTGTCAATACCTTACACAAGGTCTGGCATGTAGTAGGTCCTTAATAAATGTTTATTGATTCAATATTTCCCTATGAAGTGACTTTTTCCTTACCACCTACAAACATGCTCAGGTCTCCCCATAAAAATCTTTGCTTGATCCTTCCATCCCTTAAAGTTATTGTCATATTTCTTCCTTTTAATTGCCATGTAGGCTTTAAGAGTTAACTGTCATTTGCTGTACTTTTGATACATACTTGAACCATAACCCTTTATTAGATTTTTTTTTTTTTGCAGGACAAAAAGGGTTAAGTGACTTGTCAAGTGTCTGAGGTTGGATTTGAACTCAGGTCCTCCTGAATCCAAGGCCGGTGCTTTATCCACTGCGCCACCTAGCTGCCCCCCCCCTTTATTAGAATTCTGTTCCACTCTTTCTTCTTCTTCTTTTTGCGGGGCAGTTGAGGTTAAGTGACTTGCCCAGGGTCACACAGCTAGTAAGTGTTAAGTGTCTGAGGCTGGATTTGAACTCAGGTCCTCCTGAATCCAGGGCCAGTGCTCTATCCACTGTGCCACCTAGTTGCCCCATCCATTCTCTCTTCTGAAATTGCTTTGAGATTTTGAGTAGAGGAGAAGAAGGAACTCAGAATACATAGCCTCAGCATTCTGAGGGGAGGGAGCTAGGATATATTCACAAAAGAAGATGATATTAATTCAAAAGATACAAATTTTGAAGAAAAATGGAAACAGTACAGGATAGTTGAAATGATTTGTAATTTTTCCTCTATAACTTAATGGATGGTTGCTGTGCCTCTTTCCCAATTGCATTATTCCATAGGCAACTTGGTGAAGAGCCTCCCTAAACTTAGATAGACTGTGTCTCAGACAACACATGGAGTATGGCATTGGGCCTAGCCAGAGTTTCTCTAGTTAGATCTAGCTAGATCTAATTAGATCTAGTTAGATCTGGAGTTGAGAACAGGGCCTAGGTGAAAAAGATATAAATTCAATTCCTCCTCATTGAAGAGTTAGTCAAGGTCCTTGAAGTTGATGAACTTAGCAAAGGAAAAAAGGTAAAGAAGATGGCAGAAGATAGAACCTTGAGGAGACCTGGTGAAGGAAGACTCTTTTGGAGGAGAAAGGAAGAATAATCAGAGCAATAGGAGGAGAGAAGAGGAATCCAGTGTTCAGAAGTTAAGGGAAGAGTTTTCTAGAAAGCATTTTATAACAGCTCTATCAATAAATGCAAATTATGGCATCAACCACCAAACTAAACTAACTGCCTTGTCTGAAGGCAGGACTAGCTAAGTTTGACCACATTACATTTCAAAGATAATCTTCTGAATTATAGCGAGGTCAACATCTTTGTTGGTAGGGTACCAAAACCATTGAAATTCTATATTTTTAAAGGTTGTTATTTGGAGGCAATACTTGGCAACCTGATATCCAGCCCAACTCTATATCCAAAAGCCACAATTGATCTCTAATACATTTCTGTTTGACATTGGCTGGGTTTTTAGGTATAGGAATTAGACAAGTATAGAATATGGAATCTTGGTGTTGGAAGGGTCCTTAGAGATCATCACGTTTGGCCAATTGTCTTCTTTCTTTAACAATTATCTATTTTTTTTAACAATTATCTTTCTATTAGCCTACTTTACTGTTTACTTCTATATCTTCATCCTTTACTATTTAAACTATCTCCTTACTAATGAACCAATATTTTTTGTCTGTTCCTATGTTCCTTGTTATACAAGTAGATGACTATATGAGGAAGAGTAAGGATTCTTCCCCACCCTTTCCCCATTACATATGCCATTATGTATTATGTCTTTATAATTCATTGTGCTAAGATTATATATAAAAATAATTTGTGTAATATTTGAATATGATTCCAATTCTCAAATAGATTCTATTGTTGTAGATCCTCACAGGACATTCAAGTTAATTATCTGTGAATATCCCAATAAAACTATGGAAATGTAAAATTTCCACTGTTCCAAAAGTATTCTGACTGAATTAATACAGTCAGTAACAAAATAGAAATAGATGTAGCCCATGAAATGGTAAATATAAAGATGATTCCTTTCAGTTATTAGTATAATCTGAAATTTATTAAAATCTGAATAATTTCAAAAATAAAATCAGTAAATATATATTAAGTACTTCCTTTGTGCAAAATATTGGAAACAGACAAAATTGAAATAGTCTCATGATATAGAACTTTAAAGGATTCATGATTTCATTTTGTGTGTGTACTTCCCACACCATGACAAATAATAATACCTGCATCCTTAATAGTTGATATTTATGTGTTACTGCACCCAAAGTAATTGATCATCTGATGGCCAACCTGGTGATGAACCTCTTTCAACATAGCTGTGTTGGTTTTTGATGGCAGGTATATTGTAGTTCACCTTCAGATCCATACCCAAAGCCTTTCTATGTTGGTAAAACACTCCGTAGCTTGTGTTCTGTCAGTATAGTCTCTAAGAACCCATGAGTTTTTCCATGCCACAATAAAGAGTAAATTTTCTACATTGTTGAGAGGGAAACACATTATGCATTGATTTATGCTACTGTCAGCAAGGGACAAATGGTTCTTTTGAGATCATTTTACCTGAACAATGAATCTCTTGGGGTTTTTAACAGAATAGAGGTGGGGGACTGTTACCTTTTCCTAGGAAAACTGAAGTAGGTCTAGGACTGTGGTTAGATCTTTTTAAAAAATCTTCCATTCTTCTGAATTTTGAAAATATAATTCAGAGATAACATGGAGAAACAGCTACTTGAGACTTAGGGCCTGGGTAAATGTGTCTACTACATAGCTTTATTTTATTCAAGTTTACTGACAAAAGATCATCTGGTCCAACGCCTTAATTTTTTCCATGGAGGAAATGAGGCCTAGAAAGCTGATTGCCCTTAGGCATAAAAGTTGTCAGTCAGTAGCTGAGTTGGAATTTAAATTCAGCTCTTTCAACTCTTTCTTTTTTTGTTTGTTTGTTTTGGTTGTTTTGGTTTTTTGGTTTTTGCGGCAATGGTGGTTAAGTGACTTACCCAGGGTCACACAGCTAGTAAGTGTCAAGATTTGAACTGAGGCCAGATTTGAACTCAGGTACTCCTGAATCCAGGGCCGGTGCTTTATCCACTGCACCACCTAGCTGCCCCCTCTTTCAACCGTAAGCATGAAAATATATTTTAGTGTTTAACTTCATTTATGAAAAATTTCTTTGTAATTCCAAGTCTGTGAATCTGCAGGACTTCAGAAAATGCTTTTCTACATTTTAAATAAAATACCTTTTTTTATTTAATCCAGTTAGTAAAATTATACTAGGTTTCTGCTATAAGTATGAAGATGAAGAAGGGGAAAATGTAAACCATAAAGTATTATTTTTCTAATTACCAGCTTTACTGAAATTGAAAACTTCCACATTCTTAAATTGACTTTAATTTGTTCATTTTTACATTTTTCCTAAAGGGTCTTAAAATTGGAATTAAACAAAGACAGAGATGTGGAAAGAATACATGGCAACGGTGTCAACACCCTTGATATTGAACCTGTTGAGGGGAGATAGTAAGTTCATTTTGTTACTTTAGTAGAATTTCTTTGTTAAGTAAATATCATCCCATAACTTTGCCAGTAGAAATTGCCAGCAAAAGCCAGTCTTGAAGTGGTTTAAAAAAAAAAAAAGCTAAATTGTTGGAATTTTTAAAAATACAATTTTACACATGAGAACAAAAGCTAGGTACCCATTGGCAAGTAAAGAGCCTGAACAGCTGGCTTTGGTGAAGGGTTAGTCAATATTGGCACCAGTATCCAAGTCGATAAACTTATGTTTCTATAGCCCTTGAAGATTTATAATGCACCATACAGGCATTATACTATGTGGTCCTCATAAGCCTGATAAAGTAGGCTTTGCAAATAGTGTTTACCGATTTTACAGTTGAGAAAACTGGAGTTCACAGAGATTATAGTCATATGGCTTGTAAGTGATGGATGTAGAATTCAAATTCAGGTCTTATTCCAATCTGGTACTCCTTCTACTATACTTACTATTGGTGCTTGACATAAAATTAATATACAAAAGTCCTAAAAGCCAATTTGTTCTCCTAGGAGGGTTCAGTGTAACCTCTACAAATTTCTTCATCATTTGCTAGCAAACCATGACCTTATGGGTAGTACAATGTTAAACTCTGTTTTCATCCATATCAAATTATCAAAAACTAATAGAATAAATGAGAATTTGTTGAACATTTGAGTGCTTATTTGATTTCAGTTATTTGAAACTTAATTCTTTGATAGAAGTAAGCAATGAGTTATCACAAATAAATGGATGTAAAATTGTTTAAAGTGTCTTTTTTTTTTTTTGACAGCATGTTATCAGGTGGTTCAGATGGCATTATTGCACTTTTTGACCTTGAAAACTTCAGCAGAAAAGTTCATTACACGTGTAAAGCCATTTGTTCTGTGGGCAGGTATGTATTCAAAATATGATTAGTCAGCAAAGAGCTAATAGAAATATTTTCTGGCATAAATGCAAAATTTGAAAACAGCAGTATATTAAATGAAAGGATAAAATTAAGTCCAAAAAGCACATAATAATTACCTCTGAACCCTGACATTTCCAAAAATTAGCAAAAACATAAGCATTTTTGGCTTACTTATTACATCAGAGTATACTTTTTAAAATGGGAATTTATAAATCTTTTAGCATATTTTCTTTCTTTGCATTCTATACTAGATCTTCAATAATCCACATGTCCATCTTTTCTTGGACACCCTGATTACTGACTTTGGCTTCACTTGGTTCCCAAACTAGTTTTAACTCTGTTATGTTCTTCCATTTTATGATTTCCTGTATACCATCCAGAACCTCTCAGTCCTCCTGACCTTCCAACATTGATTTCTGATAATCCACATCCTAGGTAACTCCACTGTCTGTTTTCTCTCACTTCTTAACTGCAAAAAATAGTGAAGAAATTCATGAAATCACACTGATTTCACTAATTATATAAATTTGTCATGCTTATTCTCAACTCAGCTCTCACTACTCTTCATCTTCTCTTAATCTTCACTGTTTCTTTCCTATTTTAGCAGGTTTAGGATCTTTTCTCTAGAAGTTCTCAACCTCTACCTTTATACACTGAAAGCACATTATCTGGCCTCTTGTTATATTGAGATTCGGCACATCCGATGAGTTTTCTGAACTCTTTTCTTTGATTCCCTGAAACTTCTTAGTACCTTAGACTATTTTCTCTTTCCCTCCTGTCTCAAGAGAAGCATTGTCTCTCTCTCTTCCTGTGTCTCATCTCTTCCTGTGTCATTGTTCCCATCTCCTCACTTGTTTAAGCATTTCAATTTTTCTTTTTCCATTTGCTTTTTTTTTTTTAAGTGAGGCAATTGGGGTTAAGTGACTTGCCCAGGGTCACACAGCTAGTAAGTGGTAAGTGTCTGAGGCTGGGTTTGAACTCAGGTCCTCCTGACTCCAGGGCCGGTGCTCTATCCACTGGGCCACCTAGCTGCCCCGGCAGGGTAAGTTTTGTAGAAAAATAAAAGCAAATGGAAAGGGCAGCTAGGTGGCCCAGTGGATAGAGCACCAGCCCTGGAGTCAGGAGGACCTGAGTTCAAACCCAGCCTCAGATAATTAACACTTACTAGCTGTGTGACCTTGGGCAAGTCATTTAACCCTCATTGCCCTGCAAAACAAAACAAAACAAAAACCTTACCCTGCCATTAATAAGGAACTTATCGATCACTCTGTATATTCAGTTCCTGGCCATTCAGCTGTTAATTCTACATATCAGAAGTATACTCTCTCTAGTGGAGTTTAAATGAAGAAATGCATAAAGTATTGTTGCTCTCTGTTTTGAATAAAAAAGCCCATTTCCCTTTCAGTCCTATAGTTCTTAATGTAGGGTAAGAGAAAAGCTTTTATTGTTACTCAGGTTTCCATAATACAAAATACAAAAACAACAACTGTCCCTTGTCACTTTCTCTATCCCAGTAATATTTCTTTAAAAAATAAAAGGCAAGAGCCAAGATGGCAGAGAGGAAGCAGCAAGCTGCCTGAGCTCTCCTTCTGTTCCCTCAAAACGAACATTAAATCAAGCCTCTGGACGGATTCTGAAACTACAGAACCTGCAAAGAGACAGAGAGACACAGTCCTCCAACCAGAGATAATTTAGAAGACTTCAGGAAAAGGTCGGTCTGACTCAGGCAAAAGGGAGGCCCAGCACAGGGCAGCAACCCAGCGCCGAGGGGGTCGGGGCAAGTCAGCAGGAGCTGCGGGCCACAGCCGAACAACTGAGGCTCCCGGAACCTGGTTCAAAAATCTGGTGGCCAAGAAGAACAGTGGAAAAACCTACCTGCACCGGCCGAGAGGGCCACGAACAGCGGGATTAGACGCCGGGGTCTGGCGCCTGGCTGGCCGAGCGCAATCAGACAGGAAGTGCAGGGCGGGGGATCTCCACACACCATAAAGGCCTCAGAGTAAAAGCCCGGTCACACAGCACCATACACCTGCACAAGAAGCCCAAAACAGGGACCTTGGTGCCCCCAGAGCAGACCTCAACTTAAAGAATAAATAAATAAGCTGCAATGATGAGTAAGAAGCAAAAAAGAGCCCTCTCCATTGAGAGCTTCTGCATCAATAGGGAAGAAGCCAACACAAACTCAGATGAGGACAATAGCCTCAAATTGTCTACATCTGAAGCCTCACAAGGGAAGGTGAATTGGTCACAAGAACAAAAAGCCTTCCTGGAAGAGCTCAAAAAGGATTTTAAAAATCAATTCCAAGAGGTAGAAGAAAAAATGGGGAGAGAAATGAAAGCAAAACAAAAAAACTATGAAAAAAGAATCAGCAGCTTGGAAAAGGAAGCTGAAGAAAACAAAGCCTTAAAAAATTCATTTGGCCAAATGGAAAAAAAGCTACATAATCTCACTGAAGAAAACAATACCTTAAAAAATTCACTTAGCCAAATGGAAAAAAAGGTGCATAATCTCACTGAAGAAAACAATGCCTTAAAAATTAAAGTGGGACAGTTGGAAGATAAGGAATCCATGAGACACCAAGAATCAGTCAAGCAGAATAAAAAAAAATGAAAAAATAGAAGAAAATGTGAAATACCTCATTGGAAAGACAACTGATCTGGAAAACAGATCGAGAAGAGACAATTTGAGAATCATTGGACTGCCTGAAAGCCATGACCAGAAAAAGAATCTAGACACCATATTCCAGGAAATTATTAAGGAGAACTGCCCTGATATCATAGAATCAGAGGATAAAATCATCATTGAAAGAATCCACTGATCACCTCCTGAAAGAGACCCCAAAAGGAAAACTCCAAGGAATATTGTAGCCAAATTCCAGAATTATCAGGTGAAGGAGAAAATACTCCAAGCAGCCAGAAAGAAGCAATTTAAATATCATGGAGCCACAGTCAGGATTGCTCAGGACCTGGCAGCTTCAACATTAAAGGACCGCAAGGCTTGGAATATGATATTCCGGAAGGCAAAGGAGCTTGGATTGCAGCCGAGAATCTATTACCCAGCAAAAATGTGCATTTTCTTTCAGGAGAAAAGATGGACATTTAATGACATTGGGGACTTTCAATCTTTCCTGGTGAAAAGACCAGAACTGAATAGAAAATTTGATCTCAACATACAAGACTCAAGAGAAGTTTAAAAAGGTAAACAGAGGGGAAAAAAAAAGTTACCCTATTAGGTTAAACTGTTTATATCCCTACACAGGAAGATAATACTCATAACTCTTAAGAACTGTAAATGTATTTGGGCAGAGAGAAGGACTTTATATAGAGGGCTATTCAAGATCTCTGACTGTGGAGGAAATCTCTTTAAGAAAATAAGTTTGAACAGTTTGTTAAAAATTTTCCGTCTTATTTCTGTAACACTTGATATCTGGCTGTCCTTTTTATAATGCAGAGTGAGAACTTTCCCTACCGTGTCTGATAAATGTCGTCCAGATTACTTTGCCAAGAATGTGTTGTCCAAAATGCCTGTTTAGTTTTCAAAGATGGAACTCCACCCTTTGCTTCATTTAAGTATGTATGGAATGTTATGATAGGGCATAGTAGTAGTGGTGGTCAGACAAATGGAAATGGTGGGGAGACAAAGTATACATGTGAAATAAATTCAGTATTTTAATAAAAAAAAATAAAATAAAAGGCAGTCTACATCAGGTAGTTCCAGTTTCCATCCACTCATAATCCTTAAACATCTTTCAGTCTGACTTCATGTCAGTTAGTAAACATTAAGCACTTATTACATGCTGGGCATCATGCTAAGCACTGGGGATACAGAAACAGGCAAAGCACAATCTCTGCCCCGGAGCTCACAGACTAAAAGAGGAGACAAATGCAAACAAATATGTATAAAAGGTATACACAGAATAAATAGGAAATAACTAAGAGAAAGGCAGGAGAATTAAGAGGACTTGTGAACGGCTTCCTGGAAAAGATGGGATTTTAATTAGAAATTAGAGGGAACGAGGGAAGCCAGAAGCGAGAGAATTCCAGGTATGAGGGACAGCTGGAGAAAATGCCTGGAACTGAGAGGTCATGTTTCTTATTCATGGAACAGTCAGGAGGTCAGTGTCCCTGGATTGAAGAGTGCATGTTAGGGAGTAAAGTGAGAAGATTGGAAGGGTTAGAGGGGGCTAGGTTAGGAAGGGTTTTGAATCCCAAACAGATCTTAGAGGCAATAGGAAACCACTGGAGTTTATTGAGTAGTCAAATGACATGGTCACATCTCTGCTTTAGGAAGATCACTTTGGTGGTTGAAAGGAGGATGGATTGGAATGGGGAGAGACTTGAGGCAGGCCAACCCACAAGACAACTATTGCAGTCATCAAGGCATGAGATAATAAGGGCCTAGACTAGAGTGATTATAGTGTCAGAGGAGAGAAGGGAGTGTATTCAAGAGATGTTACAAAGATGAAACTGACAGGCTCTTGCAAACAAATTGGATTTGTGGGGATGAGGGTGGAGGTGGGTACGTGGAATCCAGTATGACTCCTAGGTTTCAAGCCTGAGGGACTGAGAGGATGGTGTTGCCCTCTATAGTAATAGGGAAGGTAGGGGGTGAGCGAAGTGTTTAGGGGGAAAGATAATGAGTTCTGTTTTGGACATAATGAGTTTAAGATGTCTACTAGACATCCGGTTCGAGATGCCCAAAGGTAGAGATGTGAGATTGGAGGTTAGCAGAGAATATGGGGCAGGAAAGCTAGAGTTGAGAATTATCAGCACAGAGATGGTAATGAAATCCCTGGGAGCTGATGAAATCACTAAGTGAAGTAGTATAGAGGGAGAAGAGAAGAGGGCCCAGGAGAGAATCCTGTGGGATACCTATGGTTAGAGAACATGATCTGGAGGGGAGTCCAGCAAGGGAGACAGAGAAGGAGTGGTTAGGTAGATAAGAGAACCACAAGGGAGAGGTGTCCTGAAAACCTAGAGGGGATGAGAGAGTGATCAACAGTGTCAGAAGCTGCAGAGGAGTGGAGGAGATGGAAGAAAGAGAAAAGGCCATTGGATTTGGCATCCAAGAAATCATGGTAACTTTGGAAAGAATAGTTTCAGTGGAATGATAAGGTCAGAAGTTGGATTCTAAGGGGTTATGGAAAGAGTAGAAAATAAAGGCACCTATTTTAGATGGCCTTTTTACCATGTCTTGAAACCAATCTCTTAAAGGTCACCAGTGACTTTAATTTCCAAATCAAATGACGTTTTTTCAGTCCCTACCCTCTTTGATCCTTCTGTATCTTTCTTTACCACTTACCGTATCTTCCCTCTGGTTATTCTCGTCACCAGTTGGTTTCTGAGTTGCTATACTCTGCCACTTCTACCTCTCAAACAATCCTCCTCTGTCTCTTCATCCTTTCTCTTTAACAGAGAAGTTCCCCAAAGTTCTATTTGCTTCTCAATCGTTCTACACCATTGAATTACTCCCACCATCTGCCTACTTTGCTTCTATTCGTGTGTGACTGAATAGAATTGGAGGAAATCCCACAATGTGGCCAACTGGGTCCACTACAAATTAATGTTATCTAATTTCAACTGAGCCCCTCTTTACAAGAAGGCAGTCCTTTCACTTTGACCTAATTGATTTGTTATTCCATCCCCCAGAGAGAGTCTATTTCAAACCTCCCTTTCCATTTTGAACCACCCACACTATTCCCTTTCTTCAACTACTCATCTGAGGAACTCATCTTATACTTCACTAAGAAAGTAGAGACTGTGAACCAGTAGTTCCCCCTTCTCCCTTTTTCTGTATCTCAGAACCCCTTGACATTATCTTCCATTCTCTTCTCCTAATTTCAGTTTGTGATGAATTCAGTTGGTTTCTTCTAGTTTCCCAGGCCAACCCCCCTCCCCCATTTACTCTTGATCCCCAAACTTCCCATCTTCTGCAGATTTTCCCCATTAATCTCTAATCTCTCCCTATCTGCTGGTTCTTTCCCTACAGCCTACAAATACACTAGAGTTTCTTCATCCTTTAAAAAAGAAAACCTTCAATAGATCTTACAGTCCCCCCAAACACCTAGAAAAAAACTGTATACATTCATTCCCTTTATTTACTTTCCTCCAGCTCACTATTTCACCCTTTAAATCTGACTTCCAACCTCATTACTCTTCTAAAACTGGCCTCCAAAGTTATCAGTGATTGCTTAATTGCTAAATCGGACTGAATTTTCTCAATACTCATCCTTCTGGACTTCTCTATTTGTATTTATCACTGTTGACTATCCTCTCTCTCCAGATGCCTGTAAGACATGTCACCTGAATGAATGTCTTCTAGGATCTCAAACTCAGCTTGTCCAAAATTTAAGTTTATAATCTTTTTCCAAATAACAGAAACAAACAACCCTTGCCCCACTTACTTTTATTTCTGTCAGTGGTTCATGCCACTATCTTTTCATATTCCCATCTTCACAACCTTGGTTAAGTGTTTGACTCTACATTCTTCTTAAAATCACAGAGGAGGAAGTGACTTGAGAGATCATTCATTTCAGCCTGAATCTGGAACAAGATTCTACACTACACGATCTCCTATAAATTGTCATCTGGCCCCTGTTTGAAAGCTTACAACAAGTACCCAACTTCTTCCTGGTATAGCCCATTCTTTTTGTAATTGTTAGGAATTCTTATGTTCACCCTAAATCTTCCTCTGCAGTTTTCAACTTTTGCTCTATATCTGTCATCTGGAGGGGCAGCTAGATGGCGCAGTGGTTAAAGCACCAGCCCTGGATTCAGGAGTACCTGAGTTCAAATCCGGCCTCAGACACTTGACACTAGCTGTGTGACTGTGGGCAAGTCACTTAACCCCCCCCCCCCCATTGCCTAAAAAAACCAAACCAGAATGAATCTGTCATCTGGGGTTAAGCAGATCAAGTTTAGTCCTTCCATGTAGTAGCCCTTCAGTACTGGAAAACCATTGTATCTATTTCTCTCAACTAATCCTAGTAAGGCATGAAATCCAGTCTTCTCACAGTCCCAACCATCCTTTTCTGGATATGCCTCCATTGGTTAGCATCCCAAAAGTTAACCAGCTACTCCAGAAGTTATTTGATCAGGTGGTCAGGGCCCTTTCTGGAGTGTTTCATGGCTTTTCTGTCTCTATTGATGTTGCCTAACATTGCATTGGGCCCTTTGGCTGCCGTGTCACATTGTTGAATCACATTGATTCTGTTTCAATAAAACCTTCACCTTTTCACACAAACTGTTGTATACCCGTGTTTTCTATATCTTCTACTTGTGCAGTGTGTGTATATGTATATGTATGTATGTATGTATATGTATATGTGTGTATATGTATATATGTATGTGTATATATATATTACCCAAGTATTGGGCATGGCTTCCATAAATCTTATTTTGGATGGAGACTACTGAATTGTTCCATTCAAAAAGAGCATCTCACAAGGTTCTGTCATCACAATTTTCAAAGATGGAATCACACTGTGGTGAGCGTACCATAACTTGCACGCACCAAATCTTTTCAGCTGGACACAGGGGCTGGAATCTCTTGCTTTCATTCAATAATTTAATCCTCTCTTTTCCTTAGCCTTTTTAAGGCAGACTTTCCCCTAAGGCAAATCCAGTTTTCTGGGTTTCTGTTTTGAGAGAACCACAAAACTTTCAGGAATCTGTACCTAACATATCTTCAAACTACCCAAGGATCCTTACTTGAATTGCCAGGGTCCTCTGATAGCATCCTACATTCTGTCTCAGCTTCTGAATCACAGCAGTTCTTCTGCATGTCCTCCATCCCTGAAATCACAGTCATACCTTTCTCTACCCACTCTGTTCTCAGCATGCTCTTAATAACTCTAAACTCAACTTCGTATTTCCAGGTGCCAGCTTCATAACCCTTTCTTCTGTATCAAGGCCCAGCCTCAAGAAAATATCCACATTCTTCTTTTACAACCTGGTGCACAGAGGTGATGATAATACCCAATTTCAGGCAGCTGTGAGCCTTCTTCCAGGAGAGAAGCAGCATGGGATATATATAAAGAGAGCAGGACTTGGAATTGGGAAGATCCTATGCCTGGTACTTAGAAACTGTGTATCTAAGTCAACTAATCTCTTAAAGCCTCTAGTTTCTTACCTTTAAAGGGAGGGTAACAATATATGTACCTGTTGTACCTACCTCACAGCATTGCCATAAGACTCAAAAGAGGTAATGCAGGGGCAGCTAGGTGGCACAGTGGGTAAATCACCAGCCCTGGATTCAGGAGGACCTGAGTTCAAATCTGTACTTAGACACTTGACACTTACTAGCTGTGTGACCCTGGGCAAGTCACTTAACCCTCATTGCCCCACCCAAAAAAAAAAAAAAAAGAGGTAATGTACATAAAGTGCTTTGAAAATCTGAAAAGGCCCATGCCTCCAAATCACTACCAAGCCCTTTCCCTGCCATGCTTTTTCTACTCAAAACTATCATCCTCCCCCTCCCCCACTCTTCAGCTCCGCTTTATATGTCGTCTTCCCCCATTAGAACATAATCCCCTTGAGGGCAGAGACTGTCCTGCTTTCTTGTATTTGTATCCTCAGTATTTTAGCACAGTTCCCTGCATACAGTATGTGAGTAATAAATGCTTTATCTGTCTAGAAGCCAGCTATTACTGTTCTGTCTGAATGGTCTTCCTCTACCAAGAGACTCATCATTTCTACTTTGGCAGTCAGTCCCATTAAATTGATTTAAATTGGATCCAAATAATACTTCTGGTTGCCATATCCTCCAACTTTATTTTTTTATCATTGCAGGGCAGCTCGTTGGCACAGAGGATAGAGCACTGGCCCTGAAGTTAGGAGGACCTGAGTTCACATCTTAACTGAGACACTTACTAGCTGTGTGACCCTGGGCAAGTCACTTAACCCCAATTGCCTTAAACATCCGGGGCCATCTCCAGTCGTCCTGATCTATATCCTGCCATTGGATGCAGATGGCTCTGGAGGACAGAGTGAGGCTGGTGACTTTGCACAGCCTTTCCTCACTTAAATCCAATTCACTGCAAGTCATGACATCACCCCTATATCATGGTCCTCTTTGAGAATGAAGGACAAACACCAACCAACCATTAGGGGATGTCAAAAAATGGGTCAAATGTTGTGCTTTTAACATAGTTTTCTGGACATTTGAAGTCTCCCATCACTCCCTTAGCATGCTTCAATGCCAGTTATGTGATCTGTTTTCCAAACAGTCACTACTTCCTCTTTCTGGTCAGGTCATTGTAATACCCTCTCTCCACAGTTTTATTGCTTCTTTTTTTTTCCATCCATTGATCTTCACCCAGTTGTTTCCCACTTTGTTTCCCCCTTCAGGTTCATGAATAACTGATGTTTACACAGCACTTTAAATTCTGCAGAGTGCTTCATGTATATCAGGGTCTACAGATAAAGGTATTATTATCCCAAATGACATAAAGAAATTGACACTCAGAAAAGTAAAATGACTTGCCCATAGGCACCCAGCTAAAAGATGTCAGAGGTGGGGGTTTGAGTTCAGGTCTTCCCAGCACAGTCTGATAATCTAACCATTCTACCATACTGCTTCTCATATGAATTTATATTCTTAAAATTCAGTGTAAATGACCTTCCCTGGGGATAATGCATTTGTAGTTAATAGTATATTATTTCTATGTCTTTCTCACCTCCCGTGTCCAATCACTTAACAAATTCTTTAAAGCCTACTTTCTAAGTAGTTCTCAAATCCATGGTCTCCTCTATATTCCCATGCTTGTTTTAACCCCTCATTACCATCTATAAGGACTTTTGGGCAGCAGCCTCCTAAAGGGTCTTCCTACTTCTACTTTCTTCTCTGTGTAGGACATACTTTGTACATAGTAGGTACTCAGTAAATCTTCATGCAACTGAATTATATATAACTCATTGCAGTGTTTGAATCATCTTCTTTAAAGATCTTGTGATTTCTTCACCTAATTAAAAAAATAATCTTGAGTTAAACCTGATTCCTGATGACATTTTAGGGCAAACGTTTTGAGGACTGCCTACGTAATCAGTCATTCCGCATTTTTCACTGCTCCACTCATTCAAAGCTACCTAATTAGCACCCATACTTCAGTTCCCTGTTTTATCTGTTCATTAAACAGTTTCAGTTAATATCACAACAAGCAAACTAGTTGGATATAATGTCTTGTCCATGTTTTCACAATTTTTTGAGAATGTCTTTAAGACCATGAGGACGTGCTAATTATTTTGTGATTTAATTGCTTATATTTATATAGGCCTTAAAAACTGCAAAATGCTTCACTTTATCTTATTTGATCTCTATAATATCCCAGTGAGGTAAGTAATATGAGTATTACTGTCTCTAGTTTATGGTTGAAAAAATTGAAGATTAATGAAGTTGTAAATTACCCAAGATCACATAGCTCTTAATTGGTGGACCCAGTTTCTGTACCTGGCTTCTACTTCTAAGTCCAGGATTTTGTTTCTATCTTGCTGGAGTGTGAAGCCATGAGACATTGTGCTTTTTATCCTGGTTACCTTTTTTTTAATCATCCTAAGCAGAGGTGAAGAAGCAAGAAAAGTAAAAGAAAAAACACTGGATTAGCCTGTGATTCTGTACTAAATCACTGCCCTGCCTCCAGTTACTAGAAAAAGTTATAAAGGGGCGGTTAGGTGGCGCAGTGGATAGAGCACCGGCCCTGGATTCAGGAGGACCTGAGTTCAAATCTGGCCTCAGACACTTAACACTTACTAGCTGTGTGACCCTGGGCAAGTCACTTAACCCCAATTGCCCCTCAAAAACCAAAAACAACAACAATAACAACAACAAAAAAGTTATAAAAATATTGGTTCATATTTCCTGAGACAGTATTTCTTAAGAATCCTGGGGCATCCAAATCATCCCCCAAAAGATCATTTAAATTTTAAGAAGAAAAAGCAAATTATTATTAATTTAATGTTTGTTTAATGTATATTATCCTGTACTAAAGTTCTACTCTGATACTTATTGAATTGAATTTAATAAACAGTTGTAAGCAGAGTCACATAGTGGATGGGGAGCGAACTTCAGGCAGGAAGACCTGGGTTTCAGTCTGGTCTCTGACACATTGGCTTTGAGTGCACCAGGTAATTCTCTTAGGTTATAAGTTGCAAAACAATTGATGATCTTAATTGGTAGAGGGAGTTTCCTCACTAGGAGTTCTCTACACCAAACCCCAACTCCAGACCAAAATGAAGCCCAAAACATTTGTTAAGTACTTAGCATATATAAGGCACTATGCTGTTACTCCAGAGATAAATAAAATGAAACTTTGTCCTCAATGAGCATATAGTCTCCTCAGGGAAATAACATATACACAGATGAGTGAATATAAGATAATTTCAGGAGAAAGCAGGAACAGCAGGTGAAGGGAAAATTTATCCCAGATATAGGCTCTGCATTTGAGGAATAGCTAGTAAGCTATTTTGACACTTTAAAAAAAATTTTTTTTTTTGTGGGGCAGTGAGGGTTAAGTGACTTGCCCAGGGTCACACAGCTAGTAAGTGTCAAGTGTCTGGAGCTAGATTTGAACTCAGGTCCTCCTGAATCCAGGGCTGGTGCTTTATCTACTGCTCCACCTAGCTGCCCCCAAACTATATGCAGGATATACTTTTTAAAATTTAATATGAATTATTGTACTTTTATCCATCTTTTTTTTGGTGAGGCAGTTGGGGTTAAGTGACTTGCCCAGGGTCACACAGCTAGTAAGTGTCAAGTGTCTGAGGCTGGACTTTGAACTCAGGTCCTCTTGACTCCAGGGCCAGTGCTCTATCCACTGTGCCACCTAGCTGCCCCTGCTAGTAAGCTATTTTGATTAGATTATGTAATACAGGAGAGAGCCAGATTGCAGAGTACTTTAAATGCTAGACTGAAAAGATGACATTTCACCCTAGAGGCCCTACATAACTATGAAGAATTTTAAGCAGGAGAGTATCAAGGGCAGCCCTCTATCTTGAGAATATAAATTGGCGTTTGTGGGGAGGATAAAATATTTAGGAGACTGCTACAGCGACAAAGACCTTAACTAAGACATTAAAGACATGTAAATGGAGAAAAAGAATAAGAAGCAAGAGATGTTGTATAGGTAGAAATGACAAAATTTTGCAGCCAATTGGATGTCTGAGAAGAGAGATAGTGGAAGAGTCCAGTATATTTTTGAGATTATGAACCTAAGACTAGTTCCTTCTACAGAAACAGAAAAGTCTAGAAGAGAGTAGAAGGGGGACAGCTAGGTGGCGCAGCAGATAGAGCACCGGCCCTGGAGTCAGGAGTACCTGAGTTCAAATCCGGCCTCAGATACTTAACACTTACTAGCTCTGTGACCCTGGGCAAGTCACTTAACCCCCATTGCCTCACGAAAAAAAAATTAAAAAAAAAAAAAAGAAGAAGAAGAAGAGAGTAGAAGGAAGGCAACAATGACTTTGTATTTGGACCTGCTGTGTTTAATATGTCTTTGGGATTTCCATTTTATGACGTCCAATAGACAGTTGGTGCTGAAAGACTGAGGTTCAAGGGAGAGACTACAGTTAGATATAAAGATCTGGGAGTCATTTGTATATATTTGATAGTTAAACCTATGGGAGATGATGGGATTGCCAAGAGAGAGAATATAGAGAAGAAAGGATGACCCAGGACAAAACCTTACAGAAAACCAGGAGTTAAGGAGAATAATATGAATGATGATCCAACAAAGTAGGCTGAGAAACAGTCAAACAGGGTAGTAGGCAAAACAAAAAAAGAGTAGTGTTATGAAAACCCAAAGAGGATTGACTATCTAGGAGAGTTAGGTTGAGAAGGATTAGGACTGATAAATGACCACTGGATTTGGCCATTCAAAGATCCTGGGTTATAGGAGTAAAACAAGGATGCCCACTTTCCCTCCTATTATTTGATATAGTTCGAGGAATGCTAGCAACAGCAGTAAGACAAGAGAAAGAAATTAAAGGGATAAAAAATTGCTAAAGAGAAGAGAGAAACCATCCCTATTTGCTGATGATAATGATAGTTTACTTGGGAAATCCTAGGGAATCCCTAGAAATACTAATTGAGATAATAACTTTAAACCCTCAAAAATCAACTGCATTTCTATGTAATAGCAAAGCCAAGAGTCAATAATAGAAGGGAAATTCTATTTCAAATAACTATGAAATGTGTAAAATGCCTGAGGATCAGTCTACCAAAGCAGAAAAAAGCCTTGTATAGATTCAATTACAAGGTGCTCCTAAAGAAATAAAGAGCAACTTTGACTAGGCTATGCCAATATAATAAAAATTAAAGTACCACCAAAGTTAACTTATATTTTTAATGCTATACAGATCAAATTATGAAAGTGATATTTTATAGAACTTGGTAAAATAGCACTTCATTTGGAAACAACAGAAGATCTGGAATATCCAGGGAGATGCTGAAAAGGGTTAGGGGCAAAGGAGGAATAGCAAGCACTTCCAGACCTCAAATGGTATTATAAAGTAACAGTCATTAAAACCATCTGGTAATGGTTAAAAAATAGAGAGGTAGATTGTTAAATAGGCTAGACAAGGGAGAATTAGAAACAAAGAAATTCAATAGACCAGAAAACAAATTACTTAGGAAAGAACTCTATTTGATTAAAAGTACTGGGAAAACTGAAAAACAGTCTGGCAGAAAATAGGCTTAGAACAGCATCATACACCACATTCCATAATACGTCCTAAATGGATACATAACATGAATTTTAGAGATCATACTTTAACAAAATTAAAGAGGGGCAGCTAGGTGGCACAGTGGATAGAGCACCGGCCCTGGAGTCAGGAGTACCTGAGTTCAAATCCGTCCTCGGACACTTAACACTCACTAGCTGTTTGACCCTGGGCAACTCACTTAACCCCAATTGCCTCACCAAAAAAAAAAAAAAAATTAAAAGAGAACCAAATCATATACCTGTCACAGTTATGGGTATGAGATATATTCTGAACCAAACAAGGGACAAAGACAATTACAAAAGATAAAATAGATAACTTTGATTACATGAAAACTGAAAAGCTTCTGTATATACAAAATTAATTTAACTAGGCCAAGAAGGGAAGCAGTCACATGGAAAATAAACATGGTATTAAATTTATCTGAAAGAATTTCTCTAACTAAATTTTTCTTATATGTAGATATTCAAGTGATATAAATAATTAACACACACACACACAGCCAAAAAACATTCCCTGATAAATAAGTGGTCAGAGGATATGAACAAATTCTTCAAAAGAAGAATTGCAAACTAGAAACAACAAAAGAGTTCCAAATCAATAACAAGAAAAACACCAATCAAAAGAACCCCAAGGTTTTACCTCACACCTTGCAAATTGGCAAAAATGAAAAAGATGGGAATATTCAGTATAGAAGAGGTTGTGGGAAGATAGGTACACTGATACATTGTTGGTAGAACTGTGAATGAGTACAACCATGTTGAAAAGCTATTTGGAATTATGCAAATAAAGTAACTAAAATGCCCATACCCTTTGACCCAGAGATTCCATTACTATGATTTTACCCAAAAGCAACTGTAACGATTGGAATGACGCCACCTGCTGGAGACTTACTGTAGGAAAGCTCCAACATGAGGATAGGGCCTCTGAGGGCAGGACCATGCAGCTTTCTTTGGCGTCAGGAAATGACATTGGCTTTGTGGGAGGAAGAAGGGGGAGACTGGCACTCTGTCTTGCTCTCTTTTCTCAGGACTCTGGTGGAGAAGGCAGCTGGAAATGCACTCTCCCTTTAATAGATATATGAATCTAGGTCTTTCTCTTCTCTTCACCAAATTCTTATTCTTCTTATTAAATGCTTAAAAGTCTAACTCTTGCTAAAGCTTATAATTTATTGGCGACCACTCATTGGATATTTTAGACAGTATAGCTAGAATTTTAGCCCTTACACAGCCATTGATAAGAAGTCACCATATACACCAAAATAGGTATTGCAGCACTTTTTGTGATAGCAGAGAATAAGAAAAAAATATGATTTGCCCATCAATTGGGGGATGCTGTGATACAAAACAAATTGTGGTCCTTGACTATAATCTAATATTTTTTGCTCTAAGAAATGGCGAATACAGAGAAGTATGGAAAGACTTACATGAACTGATGGGCAGTGAATAAGAAGAGCCAAGAATACAATATGCACAGTATAACAATATATATAAAACAATGTAAAAGCAAAGAAAAACCACATGCAAAAACCCAACCATTTGTGTGGTGAAATTACAAAGAGCAGTGGTTCAAAAGAAGACATTTGAGGAGACACTTCTACCTTAGCGCTTTGCAGAGGCACAAGAATTGAACATTACACATATTTTTAGACTTTTTAGATGTGTTGATCATTGATTTTTTAAAAAATTATCCTTAAAAAATACTATTTGTTGTATGAGATGGATCCCTGAGAGATTGGGAGGGATGGTACTGGGGGAAATTGTGGTGGTATTAAGAAAAAAAAGAAATCAATAAAAATTTATTTTCAAAAGGTGGCGCAGTGGATAGAGCACCGGCCCTGGAGTCAGGAGGACCTGAGTTCAAATCCAGCCTCAGACACTTAACACTTACTAGCTGCGTGACCCTGGGCAAGTCACTTAACCCCAATTGCCTCACTAAAAAAAAAAGTTAAAAAAAAGGTCATTGGTAACTTTGAAGCAAGAAGGTACAGTTGAGTGGTGAAAGTCAAGGGCAGATTGGTGATTTTAGAATGAAGAATAGTGTTTTGTGTGGGACATTTAGAACCTAATATTGTCTATTCCTGCTTTGTAGAAACCATCCTGATGTTCACAAATACAGTGTTGAGACAGTACAGTGGTATCCTCATGATACTGGCATGTTCACTTCAAGCTCATTTGATAAAACTCTGAAAATATGGGACACAAACACATTACAAGTAAGTATATTTAAATAATCAAAGGATGAAGGATAATTCAATCCTTGGTCTATTTGCTAATATTGGTAGCAAGGTTGATAGTTGTGACAACATTGTAAACTAAAATAGTCTATTAGACATAATCAAGAGAGTGAACGTTCATGTTATCTTTTGGGGAAATTACTTTATTCATCTTTATTGCCGATTTTTAAAAGAAAAGAAAGTGTTGGTCCTAGTATTTATGTATAGACAGATATATTCATTTAAATCTATCATATTATGGCTAATAGTCTCATCTTCTTTAAAAACAGGCAAGAGGGACAGCTAGGTGGTGCAGTGGATAGAACACCAGCCCTGGAGTTAGGAAGACCTGAGTTCAAATCCAGCCTCAGACACTTGACATGTACTTTGGCCCAAGACCCACCTCTCACACATACTTGCTCTAGGCAACTCTAAATTATAGAGAAGCAACTCTCTAACTTATACTATAATTTGCAGAGAAGGTGCTTATATGCACTGGTAGAAATTCTTCACCTGAAAGTTTCTGCTAACCAGTAAAAATTTGTAAATGCATGCACGTGTGTATGTACTCGTACATCCATTTGGCCCACCCTTACTTCCTCTTGCCTATAGGATGTTCTATCGTTACCTCAAACTCAACATGTCCAAAACTCATACATTCTCATTTCCCAATTTTCCTATTTCTATGTATAGTTCTTAATCATTTTCAGTTGGAATTCTTTCCAAAGATTTAATTCTTCTTTCTCCTTTATTCCCTAAAGCTAGTCATTTACAAAGTCTTATAAATTCTGACCTCAAAAATAGGCTTCATTCATTTCTTCTTCATTACTGTTGTCATCATCCTAAATGAGGCCCTCATTTCCTCATACCAACAAAGCTTCCTAACTGCTTTCCCTGTTTCTGTTAACTCTCCCTATAGTTTGTCCCCACTACCACCAGATTAATCTTCCTAAAACCCTGGCTTCATCAGTTTACTTTTTTGTTGAAAAATTGCCTTTTTCATCATCATTTACAAGAGGAATTTCTCAGTCTGGTATTTTATGCTTACATTGATATTGATAATAGCTCACATTTCTTTTCTTTTTTTTTTTCTTTTCTGTAGGGCAATGAGGGTTAAGTGACTTGCTCAGGGTCACACAGCTAGAAAGTGTAAAGTATCTGAGGCCGGATTTGAACTCAGGTCCTCCAGAATCCAGGGCCAGTGCTTTATACACTGTGCCACCTAGCTGCCCCCAATAATAACTCACATTTCTACAACATGTTACAGTATACTAAAGTTCTACTCTAGTACTTCATTGTGGTATGCAGGTGACCCTAGTCTCCCTAGAGCTACTAGTAGAGCACAACTCCAGGTACTACCAAGCTTGGAAGGCTTTTAATAGAAGATTGGGGATGGATTATATGCATATTATCCAAGGACCAGCCTGGATAAGTACAGTAGGACTCCATCACCAGGTTAGCCACAGGGTAATGAATTTTTTGACCATTAAATTCTTGAAGACCATCTATTGAGGAGCTGTGATCTGTATCAGTGAAGATGTAACAAAATTATAGATGCTTGAAATATCAAAGTATTTACAGTTTGCATAGAATTTTCTTACATATTATATTATTTGATCCTCACCTATAAAAGATCACCTTGACTCTGTAAAGTAATTGGTGTAAATATTATCAGTGCAGGCGTGAAGTTCTTAGAGATGAAATGACCTACCCAACCTCATACAGCTAGTTAAATGGCAACTCCATAACTTCACTTCTCCTCCAGTCCAGCTTCATTTCCTGATATTTCAAAGTATGAAACATCTGCTACCGTCTAGGTTGATCTCCTAAAACTTTTTTTTTTAATATTGGCCATGTCTTTTTCTTCCTTTTTTCCTTTTTTAGTAATACATTTTTCTTTATAGTTTTGAGTTCCAATTTTTATCCCTCCTTCCCTCCCTTCCTGCCCCTCCCAGAGGTGGTAAGCAATCAGTTATGGGTTATACATGTGCAGTTATGTAAAACATTCCTCTATTAGTCATTTTGTACAAGAAAACTTGAATAAAATAAAAAATATGAAAGAAAGTGAAAAATAGCATGTTTCAGTCTGTGTTCAATCAATATCAGTTCTTTCTTTGGAGGTAGATAGTATGTTTCATCAATAGTACTTTAGGATTGTCTTGGATCGTTGTATTGTTGAGAATAGTTAAGTCATTCACAGTTCTTCATCAAACAATATTGCTGTCTCTTTGCACATCTTTCTCTTGATTCTGTTCACTTCATTACACATCAGTTCATACAAGTCTTTCCAGGCCTTTCTGAAATCATCCTGCTTGTCATTTCTTAGAGTACAGTAACATTCCATCATCATCATATATCACAGATTGTTTAGCTGTTCCCCAATTGATGGGCATTCCTTTGATTTCCAGTTCTTTATCACCACAAAAAGAGCGGCTATAAATATTTTTGTACAAATAGGTCTTTTTTCTTTTTGGAGATGTCTTTGGGATATAAACCTAGCATCCTACTACCTTCTAAACATTGCAGGACCGTTATGGGCTGTAAGTCTTTTCATGCTGCCTCAGGTCTTAGAATGCCCTTCCATTATCTAAATTCAAGCATTAATTGATGGTCCTTTTTCCTCCCTGAAATTTTCTAACCTACAGTGGTCTCCCTTTTCTAGGAATTTCTGCTGTTTTTACCACCTACTTATATATTATTTGCCTTGTTAAATGATTTTTACAATCTGTCTAACTAAATGACTGCTCTACACTCTATTTCTCACAGCACCTAGCACAGTTTTAGACACAAAGTAGGTTAATAATTACTCATTGGAAAAATAAATACTATTGATCAATGCAAAAATATGCATCTAAATTACTAGTCAACATTATAGTAATATGACCTTTGTTAATTAAAATTCTAAACTTTTGGAAAATGTGTGGTACTTTGTTAGATAAGCAAACAACTTTATAGCTCAAAATTAAATAATACTTGATCATTTCATTCATTTGACCTGGGTCATATTTGAATCGACTTAAGTAGCAAGGAAAATGATTTAGAAATGTGCTGAGACCCAAAAATAAATATCAATTTTCCTTTTCAGTTTGCTACTGCTAGTGATTTAAAGAACTATTTTTTGATGATGGATTATAATCTTGTGTGGGTGTCTAGAGGGTTAGATAACTAGATTTTTGGCAAACCTGACCATTTTCTCAAAAATGTTTTTAGAACTAGAATTTCTATAAAAACAATAATTCTATAAAAATCATTAAAATCCTATAGGAAAATTTTCTATAAAATAAGGAAACATGCTATTCAAATATTGTTTGAAGCAGTATTTTCTTATAATTTTATCTTAAAAGATTTATATCTAATATATGTTAGCCATTAGCTTATTAGGTGTTACCCTTGGATTATGCATCATTATTTTGCTTTGATTTTCTTAATTTATAATGTTTTCTAATAAGGAATAAAATTAGGAGGTTTCTATTAAGAAGTCTTACTGCCACCTTAAGGTTGGAAAAGGTAACTTGTTTTTCGATCAAGAAATGAAAGTGTGTACATTACTTTTATTTTCTTCTTTCCTAGTACCGAATATTACTTTGAATACTTTTCTGCGTGTAGAAACTCAATTTTAAAAATACATTGTTTATGTAATAAGAAAAAAAAACTTGTCTCTAATTTTGGGCACTAAAAGCATAATTTACTTTGCTAAATTAAATTTCAAGAAAAAACTTTAAAAATATTTGTTAGATAATTTTTAAAATTTGCTTTTTTCTACTTTTAGAGTATTTTTTGTATTTGTTTAAAATGTCATTGAAAATGAAGGCAAGGGGCAACTAGGTGGCACAGTGGATAAAGCACCAACCCTGGAATCAGGAGTACCTGAGTTCAAATCCAGCCTCAGACACTTGACACTTACTAGCTGTGTGACCCTGGGCAAGTCACTTAACCCCAAATGCCTCACTAAAAAACAAACAAACAAAAAAAAAGAAAATGAAGGCAAAGCAATTTATGTTTATATAACTTCCCTCTTCTCCCTCACTCCTTTTTACACTTCCCAAGAATACTCTTCCAGCCAGCTCAATATTATGTCTAAAAGTGGCACTTACAGGATGTTTCATAATTTTTTTCCATGACATGAATCTCACAAGGATAATGCTGTGCCCCATCATCCCTAATTTCCATTTATAGACTATTAGAGTTTTACCATATGTGAATTTATCTAAGTCCTTCAAAAATGCATAATTAGAATCTCTAACTTACCCTACAAACAAGTTCTTCCCCACAGTTATTTTTATACTAACAATTTAAGGAGAAGATAATTTTATAGGACCATATGATCCATTTTTTAGGTTTTCTTCGAGTTTTACAATATAATATTATTATCCAACATGCTTTTTATAAAGTATTTTGCTTATTCTGCATTTAAACACCAGTCCAAAAAGTGTGCATTTCCATATATAAAGTTGAGTCTAAAAAGAGGATTGCATATGAAATCATGAACCTATTCCATGCAGCTTACTCTTTTTTAAAGTATGAATTAAATTTAAATTCTTTTACAACTGCCCTATTCGTCTGTGCTTCCTTCTATTCTCTTTTGTTCGTTTTTTTTAAGGACCCCATTTTTTCTTCTTGAGGGGTACATCACTCTTGTTAGCCTTCATAATCCATTTACCTCCATTTAAAAAGGGGGGGAAACCCTTGTAATAAATAAGCATAGTCATACAAAACAAATCCACCCAATGGCCTTATAAAAAAAAAAAAGATGTCTCTGTACCTTGAATCCATTGCAAGGTGGCTAACATTTATCATAGACCTTCTGATACCATTGTTGTCATTGCTATAATAATTTCTGAAGTCTCATTTTTCTTTCTTTAAAATATTGTAAAAAAAATTAAAATAAAATATTGGTCTAATTATATATTCTGTTTTTCACTTTATTCTGTATCAGTTCACATTAAATCCACCCTTTAAAAGTGATGTTTCTAAAAAAAAGGAAAAAAAAGTGAAGTTTCTTTTGTCTATATCCTCTTCTCCACCTTCACGTACACCCTATCTTTGCCTCTTTACCTGTTGTTTGATATATTTCTGTACTAATCATGTGTGAATGTGCGCTCATTGTGGTCAACCTTCTTTTGGTTCATATGAAAGTAAAATTCATACTCTTCTCCTGTTATGAAAAATATGATTAGTTCCATACTTTTTTTCCTCTCTATAGTAGTTAATTCCTTTTACTCTCCTTTTTCTTTGAACCTTTCTTAAAACTATTAGAATAGAACCAGTACACCCCAAGTTCTCTGTCTTATTTAAGTCCCTCGATGTCATTTGAAGACATTAAGGTTATGAAAAATAGTGGTTTTAGAATGTTAGCACTTCATTATAGTGTAGCCCTCTTCCAATTACTCAAATAAATTTATGTTTCTATATTTCTCATGACTCTTGGTTGGTTTTTCAAAGTTTCTAATCAGATCTTTTATTTTTTCATCAAGAATGCTTCAAACTCCTTCTATTAAAGGTCTATTTTCCCCCCATTGGTATTTTACTCAGCTTTATTCTTGGTTACAAGCCTATATCTTTTGCAATTTGTAATATCATATATCAATATTTTCTCATTTATAGTAATTGCTGCTAGGTCTTACATGATCCTGATGGAAGTTCAATGGTATTTGAATTCCTTCTTCACCCTTTGCAGTATTTTTTTTTAATGTGGAAACTAAGGGTTTGGGCTATGACATTCCTGGGACTTTTCTTTGGGGCATTTCTTTCAAGAAGTGCTTAGTTGTTTTTTTCTGTTTCACTTTACCTTCTGGTACTAAGAAATCTGGACAGTTTTCATTTATGATTTCTTAAAAACCAGTGGCTATGCTTGCTTTTTTTAATCATGATTCTCAAAGTATCCAATAATTCTTAAATTCTCTCTTCTTGAGATTTTTCCTATTCTAGTTATTTTTGATAGAAGGTGTCTTACATGTGCTTCTAATTTTCAGTCTTTTGATATTGTTCTAATATTTCTTGCTGTCACATGGAAATGCTGATTTCTTATTGGTCTACTCTAATTTTCAAGAAGTCTATTACTTGGGTAACATTTGCCACCTTTCTTCTCTAAGTTACTTAATCATCTTTTAATTCTCTCCTCCAAAGCTTTCATTATTTTTTTTCATTATCTTGCTTCCTTTTAGCTATTCATATGGTCTTTGGGGAAAATTCATTTAACTCTCTTATAGGTTGGATTTTTAAGTATGTCTGCTAATTACCAATGAGGTATGTCTATACTAAGAGCACTATTGGGTTTTAGGACCCCCTGGAACTTGAGGTTCAGAGTAATGGATCTTTAGCACGATCTATGTCTTTTCATGATATAATACCATAAATCTTTGCATCTTAAGCCTTAATTGGTCACTGCTACACCCAGTGTGTCCACTGTGAGTTTCTGACCATTCTGAGGCTTTCTTATGAAAACCCTCCACTCTTGCTAAATCTGGGTACAGAGTTATGCAGGATACAAGTGTCTGGGATTCATCTCTGGTCAGCTCACAAGCTTCAGTTTTATATGCTTATGGTGGCACTGACATTTCTGACAGAACCTCATTGCCTTTAGGCTTCTGGCTGAAATTTTATATAGTCTCATATGGGTGAAGTCACTTAGTCTAATTTCTCACTAAATTTCTTACTCATTATTCAGTCTGGTGCAAATATTTGGGTTTTTGGTGGGATGAGTGTGTGGGAACTGAGCTGTCTGCTTCCGTTCTTACAGCCATCTTAACTAAAAGTACCCTAGTACTTTCACAAAGATATATTGCTTGTACTGAAATTCTTGACATATCAAAATTGTATTTTGTTATAGAAAAGTTATTTCACACATTAAAAAAGAGAAGCCAAAAGTATTGGAAATCTGTTTGAATTTGTACTAAAAAACATAAAAACATAACTATATTGTTTATTCATTTGTAAATGATCAGATAGTTTCTAAGATAAGTAGGAAGGAAATGTGTTTTTATTATGATTTTAATCAGAACTTAAACTTTATAAATATTGTCTTTTGATTATCAGCCTGCAGATGTATTTCATTTTGAGGGAACAGTCTATAGTCATCATATGTCTCCAGTTGCCACCAAACACTGTTTGATAGCAGGTGTGTATATAACTATAATTAAATCAATATATTTTTCCTAAATCAGAAATTTATTTTTTTACATCCAGCATGTTTAGGTAAGTTTAGTTCAAGTAAAAATAGTAGGGTTTTTTGGTTGGTTTGGTTTTAAGAATTTATATGGCATTTACCCACCTCCTAACAAAGAGGTGAAGGACTCAAGATGCAGAATGAGACATAATACTTGTAGACATGATCATTATGGTAAATAGTTTTTATTTGACTATGCATATTTGTTACAAGAATTTTTTCTTTTTTTTTCATTGTTGGGGGGAAGAGAAAATAAATTGTTAATTGACAAAATAAAAAGAATACAGCATATAATTTAAGTATTTCATTTAAAAAACTGAATGAATTTTACTATTACCCCAGTTCTTTCAGAGGATTAATTATCATGTCATTTGTATACTTTGTGAATTCCCAGACTGGGTTAGATCTAACATTTTAATAAACAGAAAATACTAATAATTTGGCTTCACTGACTCTAAGATTATGAATTGCAAAACTGATTCTGATTTGCCCTGGTGGGGGAGACTTGACTCAATGGGAGTTCCCTGTACCAATTAAATCACACATCTGACCTCCTTCTCTACCAAAATCAACTCTGTGAAAACCCTTTTATATTCCGAAAGTTTAAGTAATTTGAGAATTTTCTCTTCCTCCAGGAAAATGTTTTTATTTCCTTTAGAGACCATGACTTGTTTTAAATGGGTCAGCATGAAAAGGAAGACTTTTTTCATCTCAGTTAGTATCTTACTAATATATAAAAGTATATCATTTATATAGTTAAACCATTCTACTAAGAATTGTTGGAACTAAACCACATTTTCTTTGTTCCCATTTAAAAAGTGTGAATTGTCAACTTAGGACTATTGCTTCCTTGCTGTTTTTTTTTTCCTTCTTTATTTCATGAAAAAGCTGTTGTGTTAAAGGATTTTTATTTTTATTGTTGCAGTTGGTACTAAAGGCCCCAAAGTACAACTTTGTGACTTAAAGTCTGGATCCTGTTCCCACATTCTACAGGGTATGTTTCAATTTGGAACATAAATGTTAAACAATAACTACTTTGAGTAAACGGTTCAGTGTAAAGACACATTGCTAACAATGTATTCTTTGTCAGTGACATGACTGATGTATTTTGTGCTAGCTGTTAAAACTAAACGGGGGAGAAAAGCTCCTTCTGCGCATTGTTCTGGTGTTACTGAATCTGAGAAAAGGCATGTTAAATGTCCAAGGGCCAAACTCCTTAGAAAATACAAGCTCTACCTCTTATACCCTAGTTTCTTTTGACAGTTTTTGCTTGATTGAAATATCTAAATCCAAAATGATAATGGTTGGTGAATCTGTAAAAATTACAACATTCCGCCTACATTGTCAACTTCTGTTGTAATATTCAGAAGCATCTTTCTTCCTCTCTGAAAGTACTGCTAAGATATTAAAAGGCATGTTTAGATAATAGGATTATGAAAACTTTTATTAGACTGATAAAATATAACAATTAAAACTGGGAACATCCCCTTTTTTTCATTTCAGCTATTTGGAATTGTATTAACATGAATATTAACATGAATTAACAAATAAGGAATTTGAGGAAGGAAATATTCAATTTTATTCCACTATGTAAAACCTGACACCCTTCCTTCCTACCCAAAGCTTCAATGCTTCTATTTAACATTTCTTTGAATTAATTAAAATAAAACATCATCAAGAAAATTTGCTGGAAGATCATTTTTTTTTTCAAATTTCATGAACTTGTTAATACAAGACAGACAAATGGCGTCCCTAAGTAGTTCACTCAGGGGGAAAAGTGATTTGATTAACAGTGCCAGAATCAATCAGTATTGACTTCAGATTTTAAAATATTCTGCTATCATTTTTAGAAATATATAGTTCTTAAGGCTTTCTAGAAAAATGTTTTTAAAAGATGCTTACCCTTTTTTTTCATTACTATACATGTATAACCTTTATCAAATTGATTGCCTTCTCAGTGATTGGAGAAGTAGGATGGAGAATTTGGAACTCAAAATTGTAAAAAAAAAAAAAAAGGGGGGGGGGGCTAAAGTTGTTTTCATATGGAATTTTTAAAATAAAATTTTAAAGTTTTTTAAAAGATGCTTGCTCTGAGGGGATAGCTATGTGGTACAGTGGATAAAGCACCAGCCCTGGATTCAGGAGGACCTGAGTTCAAATCCAGCCTCAGACACTTGACACTTACCAGCTGTGTGACCCTGGGCAAGTCACTTAACCCTCATTTCCTTGGGCCCCCCCCCCCAAAAAAAGATGCTTGCCCTTGAACTAGATAATATATTTTAAAAATTAATTATATTAATAGAAATTCTGTTTCCTTACCTGTAACACAAAGAGGTCAGACTAGTTTTCCTCTAAGGCTCCTTCCACCCTCAAATCTATAATCCTAACTTTGTGAATATATAAAAAAAAGGCCTTTACTCATTTTGGAGATAGTTGTTGTCTGTAGTAAATTAAGTTATCTTAAAGGTGTTGTGTACATTAATAATTAGATCTATGCTAACAACTTTGTCCTTAAAAAAAAAACTCAACCACTTGTTTTGGTTATTGTTTTTTGAGGGGTTTGGGTTTTTTTTTTTTTTTGTAGGACAATGAGGGTTAAGTGACTTGCCCAGGGTCACACAGCTTGTAAGTGTCAAGTGTCTCAGGCTGGATTTGAACTCAGGTCCTGAATCCAGGGTTGGTGCTTTATCCACTGCACCACCTAGCTGCCCCATGGTTATTCTTCCCAAATCAAAACCAGTCATTGCATGATAAATGCCAGGTATTCTAATATTTGCCCACTGTGGACCCAGATTTGTATTTTTATATAAATCTCAATTATTAATGTAATAAAATGCCAACTTTTTAAGCTATTTCACATTTGATTTTTACTCTTCCCTTAGACTCATGCAGATTATTCCTTTATCCCTTAATTTTTAAAAGACCTCACAAAGCTTTTTATATTCTTATATTTTTAGGTCACAGACAGGAAATATTAGCAGTTGCCTGGTCCCCACGTTATGAATATATCTTGGCAACAGCAAGGTAAAATGGATTTTAATTTTTGTTTAAAAGCTAGAACAGTAATCACTAATCAGAATTTTGGAAGAACTGCATTTATATAGTTTAAGTGTTTTGACTTCTTTTGGTGTAATTCTCTTGTTAGAAAATGGACTAGGAAGGCATGCTGAATTGTAGGTATAGGCATGTCACACTGAGATAAGCTTTGGTCCACAGTATTGCTAACCCAGCTAATCTTCTTATGAGTTTCCCTTTTTCACATAGTGAGATGAGCAAGAAAATATAGGTAGATGAATGTCAGTTTGTTAAGTCTACTGGCAAAATAATTCATCTTTGCATGGGTACATAATTTTATTTATTGAATACAGTAATGTTTGTCCCTTAGAAAGCAAATTTAAAGGGGGCAGTTAGGTGGCACAGTGGATAAAGCATCAGCCCTAGATTCAGGAGGACCTGAGTTCAAATATGGCCTCAGACACTTGACACGTATTAGCTGTGTGACCCTGGATAAGTCACTTAACCCTCATTGCCCTGCCCAAAAAAAAAGGGGGGGAAAGAAAACAAGTGTCATTCATTGTATCACTTTATACTTGCTAGACTTATCTATTGTGACTTGAATTTTGTAAGAAAACAAAAGTGAGACTTTTCTCCTAATGGTTGTGCATGTGTGTTTAGGCAACTGCAGTATGTTATAAGATGGCTCTTTCCAGAACTGAATTTTTAGAAATTTCCTGATTCTGCTTCAGATCTTCTAAATAACCTCATACATTTAAAATTTGCTAAATACAATAAGGCCCCAGTTCAGTATCCAAATCCTCCAGTTATTTATTATCTAAAGGACTACAAGATTTTGTGTTGTCATGTCAGGCTTACACTTCAGGAGAATTGGTCTCCAAAAATAGGAACTCGAACAAATGATAATCAAAGGGACCTGGAGAAGTCCAGTGGATTTATGTTTTGTTTTGTTTTGTTCTGTTCTGTTTTGTTTTGTTTTGTTTTGTTTTGTTTCCCCAGTCAATAGGTAGGGCATAGAGAAGAGTTAGATAGTCCTTGGAACTTCATCTTCCCTGCATTTAAATGTGCAAAAAAGAAACAAAAGAAGTAGTGACCTAGCATTCCACAAGCCTTTCTGCTTTTATCATCTGTGGCAGGTTTGGGCAGGTAGGTGGCGCAGTGGATAGAGTGTCAGGCCTGGAGTCAGGAAGACTCATCTTCCTGAATTTTGCCTGACCTCAGATACCTACTAGCTGTACACGTCCTTTAACCCTTGTACACGTCCCTTAACCCTGTTTGCTTCAGTTTCCTCATCTGTAAAATGAGCTAGAGAAAGAAATAGCAAACAACTGTAATATCTTTACCAAGACAATCCCAAATGGGGTTTCAAAGAGTCGGACACCACTGAAATGACTGAACAATAAGCAACAGTTGTTCCACTGGAGCTATAAAAGATTACATTTGGTCCCAGATTCTTGAGTAACCACTTAATTACAGATAAAATGTATCTCTCACTCAGTATTCAGAACAGTTGTGGTTTTGAATTTGACTTTTGATTTAGAGCACCAAACCTGGGTTCAAGAAGAGCTGGATTCACATCCCTCCTCAAATTGTGAACTAGCTGAGTGACCTTGTATAAGTCACCCTCACCAAGCCTCATTTTCATAATTTGTAAATGAGGGTAATACCGCCTATTTTGTCTGCCTTGTGAGGTTGTTGTAAGAATCGAGTTAATATATTTTAAGCATTTTGTAACCCTTAAAGCACTATCTACCACACATATCAACTATTATTATTATTTATAAAATAGCACTTAGAGTGTTTCCATTTTTACTCCGTACTTCCCTCATGATGATGCTAGAAGATAGGTAGTATAAGTACTACTATCCCCCTTTTAAAATGTCAAAACTAAATCTCAAAGAAGTTAAAGGATTTTCCTAGTCACACAGTTTATCAATCTACATAATTGTAAGGACCAAGTTCCAACCCAGGCCCCCTCATTCCAGACCTAGTACTCTGTGTATACAATATGCTGTTGCCACATTCCCACATCGTTATTTACATTATTTTTTTAACCTTCTGAAGTTTAAAAAAAAAAGTCAGAAGTGATCTGATAGGCTGTCAGTGAAAACGATTGATCGAGTTTAGAGGTATTAAAACAGAGCTAATCTTATAGTTTAGAAAATCTTTTAAAATTGCTATCATGTGTCTTGCCAGGCTGTCTTTATAAACCATCTTCTCGAATGATTTTATTTTGTGAATTTACATGAGATTGAATTGCACAGAATTTGCAAACCAGCCTACTTTGTCAGGCCCTGAAATTGTACTGAATTGTCTTAAATAATCATTTCAATTAGATTGCTAAGCAATAATAATTAATATATTGATAAAGGAAGGTTTTATTTTTAGCTTTCACTTAATAAATTGTGTGAAAAATGAAAAGCCAGACTTATCTATGGTCTCTGTAGTGTAACAAAAGTGTCATTTCCCAGATTCTGCCATGGTTTGTAGTTAGGTACTTTAAAGAGCTACATTAATTTGGGGATCACATTTAAATTGCTGCTTTTCCCAAAATTGCAAGTGTCATCTAGAAATAGCTACTTACAAGTGTCTCACACCTAAAAGTATAATTTTATTCTTAATTTAACCATATCTGTAGTATATTTATTTAGGAGTTTGGGAGCCACATACCAGTAGGACCACTAGGATGAACAGGTTGGAAAGGCAAAGGGGAAAGAAGGCAAGGAAGGAAACCAGTAATATACTATGAACCTCACTGATGTGACAGAGCTAGAATGGAAGCAAATGAGATATCTCAAGTTTACATTCAAGCATATCATATGTAAACAAATTAAGCTCAACAGCATTTTTCACTCCAGCCATCCATCTTGTGGAGGTTTTTCACTTATCGCAAATCTGATGCAGAGAATGTTGGGAAGATCAAAGCAAATCTGTTTGTGCTCCTTTCCCCCTGACTATCTACAGTTCTAGAAAAAAAGAGAGGAAAGGGGGTCTGCTTTTAGTGGAAAATTCTCAAGTTTCTTTCACAGCCCCTACAATTGTTTTGATTGTTCTAGTTGCCAAAGGCAGCTAAATCTTAAAAAAATGTCTACTCAAGGAGGAAAAATCAGTACCACGAGACTGAAGGTCAGAATTCCAGAAATGTCGTCAGCCCAAATAATACCTTAATTTTTGATAGGTCCGTAGTTCATGACTTTTATTCACCGGTCCTCTTGGTATGTACAATAAATTAATAGATTTCTTTGAAATTTTTGACATTTGCATTATATCATTGTCATCAATTTTGATAAAATTGAATAATTTAATGGTATGTTTTTTACCCTTGTGGTTAAACATTACTAACATACCTGTAGAAGAATTCTTATTTTGCAAATAGTATTCTTCCAAAATGTTGATTATATTGTATTTTTTCTAAATTTGCCTCAAATATAAAAAAATCAAAATATTAAGATTTGAAATTAAATTGGATGGGTATGCCCACATACTATATAGTCAAGCATCAGTGTACATCTTTAAACAATAATCTTAAACTGAATATAAGGAATTAGGTAACTATAATGCCCCTTTCCCCTAGAAACTATTGTCTGTCATAGGTAGCAGTGAGCTTGAGAGATTCACTCTGATCCAAATCTGGATCTTTATCATTCCAGAAGATTTTACTTCTCTGGATGCCACAAGCATTTTATATCCCTGCCAGGGAGGGCAGGAGAAAACTACAGGCATTACCAAACTGATCTTTTTTGTTTGTATGTTTTTGTTTTTGGTGAGGCAGTTGGGGTTAAGTGACTTGCCCAGGGTCACACAGCTAGTAAGTGTCAAGTGTCTGAGGCTGGATTTGAACTCAGGTCCTCCTGAATCCAGGGCTGGTGCTCTATCCACTGCGCCACCTAGCTGCCCCCAAACTGATCTTTGAACAGATTAGAATCCCAAAACCTATCCCAGTTTAGAAACAAAACTGAATTGGAAGTGGGAAAAGTATTTGTTATTCATCGCATTCTTATAGATTCATGGTGAATTGTGCAAAGAATCCAGGTTATAGGCAAATAAACATTATAATTCAGGCTTCTTTACATTTTTGACACATAAACAACCTACTAAGTCTTCCTGCACTTAGTAAAAAAGACACAAACCCAGTGGGAGGAAGGATCCAGCATATGTCCTTCTGGGTTCTGATTCCATACAATACCAGCATCTTCAGATAATAAATTAGAATCTTCAGCAAACACACAGATTGATATTTGTTAACAAAGTCTTGTCTTCCTTCTTTAGGCATATAGTCAATGACCTGAAAAAGAATAAAAACAAGTGTTTAATTTCTAGATCATCAAATCTGTCACCTGTAAGCCCTTGAGACAAGTAATTTTGGTATACTAAGTTGAGTGAAATTACATTTGCTTTTACTAATCTTACTCTTGTCTTTTTTAAAGAAAAAAATGCCACATATATGATAGCTTGGATGCTTAAGTCAAATGAAATTTTATCTGCTTCATAGTCTAGACGGTATTTGAATAACAAGTAGTCAGAGAAATGTAGTTAGAAAATTGCTAAGGAGCAAACTACAAGCCTGTCTAGTCCTTGGGGGGGAGAGAGATGCTCATGTAATTAAAAATAACTGTGTAAAAGCAGCAGATGTTGAGTTGTGTCCTTGTAAACTAAAAAGGAAAGGTTATTTTCTTAGCTTTTTTTTCCACTATTTTTAATGCTAATGTTGCATATTGAACATCTGCCGAACAGGCAAAGGTACAACAACCCAAATGTACTGACACATTTGTGCAAATGTAATGATCCTTGCTGTGATGACTGACGAGCAGGGGGAGGGGCAGAGTCTCTGGCCTGGGTCTGAATCATTGTAACACTTCTTTCTTCTCAGTGCTGACAGTAAAGTAAAATTGTGGGATATTAGGAGAGCATCAGGATGCCTGATTACTCTCGATCAGCACAATGGGGAGAAGTCAAAAGCATCTTCTGAAGCAGGTAATGAAGAGACTGTATTAATGCACAAATAAGACAGTTGTGCTAGTTTTTTTAAATCTTGAAGCTTTCTTGCGGGGCAGCCAGGTGGCACAGTGGATAGAGCACCAGCCCTGGAGTCAGGAGTACCTGAGTTCAAATCCGGCCTCAGACACTTAACACTTACTAGCTGTGTGACCCTGGGCAAGTCACTTAACCCCAATTGCCTCACTAAAAAAAAAAAGAAAAAAGAAAATCTTGAAGCTTTCTTGAAACAGTAAAAATATTGGTATGTTAAACTTCATATTTTATAGATGGGAAAAAAAGGAAATCCGTCTGAAATCCCGGATCAGTTTGTGCAAAGCTTAGTTAAATCACTTGTTCAATGAGCAATATGACAACTAATTGCTTCTGAATTTTGAATTATAGAAACAGCTCTGAACCAATTTGTCCTATTCTTTTTTCCTTTGGCCACTATTATAATAGTCTTGGGTAAGTGTACTTAAGAAATGCAAATGTAGAGAGTACCTCTTAGGAAGCCCACTGTAAAGTAAAGAAATAGCAGGATTTGATATTCATTGTGTCAGCATAAAAAGTGCAGGATGTGCTGAATATGAATCAGCAGGAAACCAGGTGACAAAGTACATCAGTTGCATTTTTATAGTTGTATTTTGATTGTAATTTCAAATGTGATTGAGAATTGACTGGAAATTAATTATTTGATTAAATGGCAAAATCACATGCTACCTCTAGAAACATTTTCAAAAAGAAAAGTAGAATCACATTATTCAGGGAACAGTACTATCACAGGACAAAGCCATATGTTTGAAGTCATGTTACTTTTAAGACTAGAAGAGCTGTCCTTTTGATAAAACATTTATGCTTTCCATCACATTTTATGTATCATAATATTGGCTGATTTTCATTAAATATGACCATCATGCTTAGAAATGGAAACATTGAAGGGAGAGAAAATTAAGTGGTTTTCACTACTCTCCAAAAAGAAGCTTGATATAGCAAAGCATTTGATAAACCTTACTCTCTGAACAAGTCCAGTTCTACTGGATTTAACATCTTTTTTTGCTTTCTTAATTTTCCCTGTTTTTTCCTTTAACATTTTTATGTATCATAAATCTAGTTCACATCCAAATGAAAATCAAAGCATTGTTTATTGATAGTTGCTTTTATTGACTTCAACTTGTTTCTACAGCAGTGCATTTTAATATGCCTAAATAATGTTAAAAATTGAACACATAATATATGTGTGTGTATATATATATATATATATATATGTATATGTATATAGATATAACCTATATCAGATTACCTGCTGTCCAGGGGAGGGGAGAGGGAGGGGAGGGAGAGAGAAAAATCTGAAATTGTAAAGCTTGTATAAACAAAAGTTGAGAACTATCTTTACATGTAACGGAAAAAATAAAATACCTTATATGTAAAAAATAAAATAAAATAAATTTTTTTTAAAAAATTGAATATATATATATATATATGGACTCTTTTTTTCTAGGATTGATGAATCTGTACTAAAAACTGAACTGTTTTTATTTTTCATGGTAGCAAACACAGCCCATAATGGAAGAGTTAATGGCCTGTGCTTTACAAGGGATGGGCTTCACCTTCTGACTACTGGAACGGATGATCGAATGAGGCTCTGGAATAGTTCCAATGGAGAAAACACACTAGTAAGATATCTGATGGAGTTTGAAATGGAGTTGAGGATGTTCAGTTGAAAAATAGCTCAATAAAAAAAAAAGAAAAAAAGAAAATAGCTCAATAGTGTACACTTTAGGTCTTTTAAATTTACCCATGTAACTTGCCATTGAACCACAGCTATTTTTCTTATCTAAAATAAAGTAAATATAAACATTTTGTAGTAAGTGCACCATCTGGTGACAGATACTGAATTCTCAAAGCAACCAAGCAGTTATTTTTAATAAAAATTTAATACTCTAGCAAATTCATATCATGCCTTATGTGTTTTTAAGGTTACAGAATGGATTTGATTAAAAAGAAAAAGAAAGAAGTGGATTTCTGGATGGCAACTAATTAGAAATATCTTCTTATGGAAGTGCTTTATTTTTTTCTTGGCTAAAAATCTTACCATCCTTGTGTACATTTTAGTACCTTCCAAAATAGTCTTATAAAGTTTTGTCCTTGGTGCTAACCCAGAAGTCTTCCAAGCCATTTTATAGGAGTTAATATTAATCTCATTATCCCTTTGTTTTAGCATCTGTACTGGCTAACTACTCCCTTCCAGATGCTTCTAATGTCATTGTAATAATCATTATTACTATTGATTTTACTGGGGAAAGGCCAAAGTCATTTAGGTCTAGATTATGGTAGAGCACATTATTCCCTTTATATTCTCTCAAGAGAGTCTGACTCAGTTAAACCACAGATTATAAATTCAGAAACCAAATTCTAATTCTGTCTCTATTACTTTGCACTATGACCCTGAGAAGGATTCAATTTGCTCTTCTCATCTAGAAAGGCAACATAGGAGAATGGCATGTGTATCAAAGCATGTAAAATAATAAGCACAATGAATAAATATAATACATAAATAAATTATTTTAAGATTATAGTACATATAGCTACCTAAAGTCATCATAATATTGATGTCTAATCATATCCTCAGAGCACTGATGCTCCACAGAGTAACACAATTATTTGTCCTTTTTTTTTCACGTAGGTATACGTTGACCTAAAATTCAGTTGCCCTATCTTGATAACCTGTCCTCGATATTCTATGATTCTGTTCATTTCTTGTTTATTAGATCAAGTTATTATCATTCTCTACTCTGTGCTTATCAGACCATATCTAAACTGTCATGTTCAGATATGGATATCATATTCTAAGGGGGATGTTAGCCAACTAAATAACCTTTCTTTCATGGACAGCAAGAATTCTGAGGCAGCAGAAAACTTTCTTACAAAGGAACTGTTAAAAGCATCACAAGGGAGTTAGTGTGCAAAGAGAAGGACAAGGGGAGACATGAAAGCTCCTTCTTTAGTTTATGAAGGGCTTTTGTGTAGAAGATAGAAGAGGGAATCAAGAGAAAACTGGGGCCAATGAGTAGACATTTATAAAGAGACAAATTTAAGTGTGACCAAAAAAAAACCACAACAAAAAGCTTCTGAACACCTAGACCAGTGATAAAGTTAACGGCCTTTTATCACTGAACATCCCTGATTGTGTTTAGGTAGAGGCTTAACCTAAGTGATGGGACAGAGCTGGAGTGAATGCAACACCTTAGAAGTGATGCTTGAATGGGAAGTTGTACCAGATAATGTCTAGGATACCTGGGTGAGGACCCAGAAGAGAAAGTGCCCATCTGCAGTAAAAGAGGAAATTTCCCCACCTGGGAATTCCCTTACCAGTGAAATCATAAGCCAAGTTGTTGAATCTGTTTCAGTTGTGTCTGACCCTTTGTGACCCCAGTCTACACTCCCTAAAATTAATAAGAACTACATTCCCATTTATATTCTTCAATTTTCATCTACATATCTGACTAATAATGTTGGGAAGGATTAGGGCTGGAAAAAAGGTCTTTATTTTTGGCCATCTGGATTTGATCACTAATAACCTTTGAAAGATCAGTTTCGATGTAATACTGGACATAAATGAGGAAACAGGCCTCAAGTGAAGACTTCTCCTCCTCTTTCCCTCCCCACCCCAAAAAAGTTAGGCCACGAAAGAGAGGAGAACCGAGAAATATAAGAGAGGTATCTTGAGGCTCATAGTTGTACAATTATATATATTTATATGTATATATAGATAGATAGATATATAGATATAGATAGATATAGATATATAGATATATAGATATCCTTTTAATCACCAGGGGAAAGCAGTGTTACTTTTTCTGCCATCCCTTTTCTACACATGTAAGCTGAACTTGATGTTGGCAAGTAGACAGAGCAAAAAATATATGATGAACAGTAGACCAAGATTCAATGGACTTGCTCTCCAGACCCTCTTAATTTCAAATATTTATGTGCTACAGTAGCCATTTTTGAAGAATAATAATCCCATTTGAGTACAGGTCTAAGGTTAGTACATTGATTCTGAATCCCATTATTTTCTGTAAGAAAATTTACAGTCTTTTTTTAAAAAGAGGCATTAGCTCAGACTTCCTGTACTAGGTAACTTAAAGGATGTGGGTCATCCAAAAATTACCTCTTCTCACCCTTCCAAAAACAAAAATAAAACACTACTAAATTGTAAAAAGTTCTTCATTTGGGGCAGCTGGGTGGCACAGTGGATAGAGCACCGGCCCTGGAGTCAGGAGGACCTGAGTTCAAATCCGGCCTCAGACACTTAACACTTACTAGCTGTGTGACCCTGGGCAAGTCACTTAACCCCAATTGCCTCACTAAAAAATAAAAAAAAAAAGTTCTTCATTTAACATTTAATATTTTAGCTGTTGAAATGTAAAGTAAGTAGTTCTCATTAATTCTAGGTCAAATCCCTGACAGGATTGTAATAAATATGCATATATTGTAGCCTGTTGGGAAATATATTATCAGTGTGAATAGTTTTGGACTGTTTTGTAAAATTTGTGATTTAATTTTGCCATTTTAAAGTATTATAGTAGTTCATAGTTGTATCATTACATTTAAAATACATTGTTAATCATATCTTTTATTTATTTAGTGCAGAATCTTTTGTTATTGTAGGAAAGTCACGATCTATTTTATGGCATGGTTTACAGGAATACAATGTGACACAAAAGTGGGAACTGTCTGTAACTAAAGTTATCTAATATTGGATAAGTCATTTAATGTATGAACTCATCAACTTTTTTTTAATTACTGATTCTTTAATCACTTAAACATCTAGGACAAAATCAAAGATATAGTGTTATTTTATACATCTTCTTGTCTACTTCTGAATTTCCCAATGCCCTTTCAATCTTTCCTTTCTTCCTTTTCATCAGTTTGCTCTTTTCTTCTCCATTTAAAATTATATGCCCTTTGGTTGATTGGTTGATTGTTTTGTTTTTTAACATCATAGTCATTACTATTATAGTTCCCCACCACATTAAACTCTCCCTTATAGCAAAGACAAACCTTTCAGCAAAACAGACCCAAGAGATCAATTACATCTGAGAGTATGTTTCAATCAGTCAGTAAACATTTATTGAGCACCTACTATATGCCAGACACCATGCTAAGCTCTGGGGATACCACACACACACACACACACACACACACACACACAAAAGGCAAAAGACAGTCCTTGACCTCAACAAGTTCATAACCTAATTGAGGAGAAAACAAGCAAAAATATATGTGCTAATGAGCTACATACAATATAAATAGGAGATGATTAACAGAGGGAAGGCACTGGAATTAAGAAGGGTTAGGAAATGCTTCCTGTAGAAGATGGGATTTTAGTTGGGACTAAAAGGAATCCAGGAAATAGAGATGAAAGGGAGAGTGTTCCAGACACAAGGGATACAAAGAAAATGCCAGGAGCCAAGAGATAGAGTGTCTTGTTCATGGAACATTCAGGAAGCCAGTGTCACTAGATGACACTGAGTGTGAGTGGTAACTTAAGGTATAAGAAGTTTGGAAAGGTAAAAGGGAGCTAAGTGATGAAGGTCTTTGAATGCCAAATAGAGTACTTTGTATTTGATCCTAGAGGCCATAGGGAGCCATTGGAGTTGATTGATTAGCAGGGATGATGTGGTTGTACCTGTGCTTTGGGAAAATCACTTTGGTGGCTGACTTAAAGAAGGATTAAAGAGGAGATAAACTTGGGTTACTCAAACTCATCAGCAGGCTGTTGCAATAGCTCAAGTGCGAGGTGATAAGGGCCTACCCCATGGTGGTGGCAGTGTTAGAGGAGAAGAAAGGACATATTAGAGAGATGTTACCACAGTGAAATTGACAGGCCTCAACAACAGCTTAAATATGAGTGAGAGAGTGTGAGGAGTCTAGAAATGACTCCCAGGTTGTGAGCCTGGGGGACTGGGGAGGATGATGTTACCCTCTGTAGTCATAAGAAAGTTAGGAGGGGGAGAGGTTTAAGGGGAAAAGATAACAAGTTCTGAGACATTTAAGGAGGCATGAAAAGGTTCAGAAGAGCTAGTGTGAAGAGTGGGATAGTGAGTTATCACTATCCTAGGGAGTTATCACTCCTTATCAAGGGAGTTAGTTGCAGTAGGATTGCCAAACAGCAGTGAGGACCCATTTGAGATTGTGTGACAAGTTTTTAGTAGACCCAAACAAAAGGCATGAGTGATTTCCTCCACTATCATTTAGCCGCATGTGTGTAGGAGAAAAAGTGATGAATGGTAGGAACAATCCAAGGCTGAGGCTTGGAAGGGTATGATCAATAAAAATGATAAGGGGAGGGAGCAGCTAGGTGGTACAGTGGATAGAGCACTGGCCCTGAGTTCAAATCTGACCTCAGACACTTGACACTTACTAGCTGTGTGACCCTGGGCAAGTCACTTAACCCTCATTGCCCCACCCAAAAAAAAAAAAAAGATAAGGGGGCTAGACCCTCAAGAGGACAGTATAGAGTTGAATTGTTGAATTGGTTCACAAAAAGGTTAAGGGGGGCAGGGAGGGGGGGGAGTGTCTAGTGCAGGGGAGTTGGCCTTGTAAAGAACTGAAGGATCCAGAGGATTGGAGTCCTGGTGTGGATGAAGATTTGGGTAAGGGGAGGGAGAGGTGGAAAGCCAGTAGATTATGGTCATATAAGGGAAATTCAGAATTCAGAACATGAAGGTGGTCCATTAGTGGGTGATGTGGCAAGGTCAAGGGGATGCCATATTCTGCACTAGTCATCCTCCACCTTTCTACAGAAACCCCTTTGTCATAAAATTTTAAGTCTTTATTTTTTTTCCAAGTAGTATCTTGGCACACAGAATTTTATAATCAATAAGCCCAAGACAATGACATCTAAAAGAAGCAGGGTAATTAACATTAAAACGACAGTGCTATTTGTGAATTTTCATATATCTGGATTTAAAAAGCCTCATTATCTTACTGTAGCCACATGGCCTAAAATACCATAAATGTGCTATAAGTGTTCTCATATATTTACATTATCTTAAAGGCCATTCCCCTGAAAGTTAGCTAAATGTACCTGGAGATTGAAATACTTCAGCTTTTTCATCCTTGAACAGTTTTAGAATTTTAAATCATCACCAAACATCTATTAAATGCCTGCCTTCCAGAAGAGCACTTTGTGAAACACTAGTGATATAGAGACAAAAATAAAGTAATTCCTGTCCGTAAGGAACTTCTATTCAACTGGGTGAATTTTAGTAGAAAGTGGAACTTCAGAGCTTATTTTGTCCAAACCCTTCATTTAACACATAAAGAAACTGAAGCAGAGAAGATGAGTGACTTGTCTAGGGTTGTGCAGCAGTTAATGACAGAGACAAGACGAGTCTCTGCCAACTGAGGCTTGTCCATTTTTAATGAATAAAGTGGGCTTGAAAAGGAGAATGCTCTCAACAGAATGTGCTGAACAAACAAAGCATATCAAGGGATTTAGAGCAGCCCCACTGAATTTCCTGTGCTATTGAGATCTTACTGATTTGGCTAATCATCAGGTTGACCCTACTAGTGTTTTACTTTTTCTTTTTTTGACACCACACCCATGTTTCTTACTAGAGGGTATACAGCCTAATTCCCAGTAAAAAAGCATGGCTTAAGACTTGGTATATAAAAAATCAATATAGATAGACTTCTCAAGTCAATAGATACTGTTAAGGGCTAAAATTCTAGCTAGTCTGTCTAAAATATCCAATGAGTGGTCGCCAATAAATTATAAGCTTTAGCAAGAGTTAGACTTTTAAGCGTTTATTAAGGAGAATAAGAATTTGGTAAAGAGAGAAAGGCCTAGATTCCTATCTATTAAAGGGAGAGCGCATTTCTAGCTTCCTTCTCCACCAGCATCCTCAGGAAAGAGAGAGAGACAGAGTGCTAGTCTCTTCCTTCTTCCTCTCACTAGCCAACGTCACTTCCTGACGCCTAAAGAAAAGACTCCTGGTCTTGCCCTCAAAGACCTTCGCTTCATGGGTGGAACTCTTCTACAGTAAGTCTCCAGCAGGTGGTGTCATTCCAATTGTTACAATACCTAGATACATATCTTTGCTTTGTATCTTGCTTGCCGTTTCTCACAAGTCCTCCTTGTGAACAGCTACCTGGCTAGACTTTTGACATTGACTTTTTTTTTTTCTTTTTGTGGGGCAATGAGCATTAAGTGACTTGCCCAGGGTTACACAGCTAGAAAGTGTCAAGTGTCTGAGGCCAGATTTGAACTCAGGTCCGCCTGAATCCAGAGCTGGTGCTTTATCCGCTGAGCCACCTAGCTGCCCCCTTGACATTGACTTTCAATACCTTCCCACACTCCCTAGCTTCCTAGCTCTCCAGCCATACCCTGGAGACTCTTGTATCTTGGGCAGGTGTTGCAGATGGATGGTGAGATAGACCTAGAATTTGGGGAAATAAGTAAATCAACTGGGGGCAGCTAGGTGGTGCAGTGGATAGAGCCCTGGAGTCAGGAGCACCTGAGTTCAAATCCGGCCTCAGACACTTAATACTTACTAGCTGTGTGACCCTGGGCAAGTCACTTAACCCCAATTGCCTCACCAAAATCAAAAACAAAAACGGAAAAAAAAAAAAAAAGTAAATCAACTGAATTACATTTTAGAAGAGTACAGTGCCTAAATCACTTACCACCACAAAAGCCTGTTCCTTTAACACCAATATTTTCCTGACCATAAATCGCTGATTTTAGTAGACTTTTAATGGCAAATTATACTGCTAAAAAGGGCAATGGAGAAATGCATAATGAACATAAGCAAGCATCTTATAGCATGCTAACGCTTTAGACTTGAGATTCAAGAGTTGACATAAACGGTATCCATAATATTGATGACTGAGAAAAGTTAGCAAGAATAGGTGAAAACAGATTGACATCTGAAATGGAGTATTCATATTTCCAAGATACAAAAATAATAGAATGAGAATGTCTAGCACTTTGGGATGAGCTTCTATGGAGGATTTATGGGAAAACACGAATGAGAATTGAATGCGATAAGAAGACAGTGGGGATTTCATCTGTATCAGCAGAGATGAAACCAGATCAAAGAAATCATCGGTCTGATTCAAAGGACCAAAGCAAAAAGCGGAAATTGACTACCAATGCATAGTTCTTTAGGGATTTGGGAGAAAGCTGGCAACATGAATATCCTGATAACTTTCTAGAAAGGGTTAGTGCTGGCCTAGAAACCAGGCAGCGTTCTCAGTGACACTTAACAGGCATTTTTCCAGAGTTAGAAGAGACCACCAGCATGCACGAGTGATCAGCCCATACTCTGAGTGGCCAGAGGGACAGCAAGGTATGACCTTTGCCATGAAGCTAAGAATCTGTCAGCAGAGAAAAGGCTTCCTTCTCCCCTTGTGGGGAGGGCACCTGCAGAATCCGAAGGGGAGAATCAGGCCAACTATACTCTTATGGATTTATGTCAGGCCATAAGTTGCAAAGCACAGTTTGTCATATATTATGTTTAGCAGGTACATTTGGAATAAGTACATTGGTAGTATTCATTTGTGCCTTAATGTTTGTATTACCCCATCACCTCTCTCCACCCACTGGCCAGCTAAACATGGATCATTATAGCTGTAGGAAAAAGAAATATGAATAATATCAATCCACAGATAATCCCTCAGTTTATATCCATTGGGCTCAATCTTTGTCCCAGCAAACCTCATGAAGACCATAATCATTTAAGCCCTCTAGTGTAGGTGTTAACATATCATGAGGCCGTATAGAAGAGAACTAAGTAGCCTGAATATTTCTTGAATAGAGAATTGGTTTTATTTATATATCCTAATATTTAATATCAATTTGTCTTAGTGACTGGTTTTCCTAATAAAATTATAAAATGGTATTGATTATTCTCTAAAAAAGCAAAGGTCATTTGAGGGAAACTTAATTTGAATTGATAAAACTGACCATTATGGGAAAGGATATTTTAAATGGAAGAATATTTTTTCGAGGAATCGCTATGAAAGTTATTAAATGTTCAAATTTTAAACTGTATCAAACTATTTAGAAGCAGGTAATGACTAATTTTCTGTTGTCTTGACTCTTGCAGGTAAACTACGGTAAAGTCTGTAATGAAAGTAGAAAAGGATTGAAATTTACCATCTCTCATGGCTGTAGTCCAGAATTTGTCTTTGTACCATATGGTAGCACCATTGCTGTTTATACAGTTTACTCCGGAGAACTGATAACTATGCTTAGGGGACATTATAATACTGTTGACTGCTGTGTATTTCAACCTAATTTCCAGGTAAGTGAAGTACTTAAGGGAATTTAAAATGCTCAGGCAGCTTGCCCGACCAGTTGTGCATAAAATAGCGGATTGTGGTTTGGTCCTCTAGAATTCCAATTGGAAATCAGACTTAGGTTAGAGACACAGATATAGCTTAAGGTAATAGTGTATGACTTGATTGGCAAAAATTCACTTTCCTCTGCATATGGACTCCATTTATTTGGCAATTAATAATCTTACTCTTATTGTGTTTTACAGAAGGTATTTTCCTGTAAGTAGTCTTTGGGGGAGGGAATGCGATAATTATGAATAAAAATAAAAATATTTCTTTAGGGTATTTCATTGATTCCCCCCCCCCAACAACCAGCTATTTGACTCAAAGCAGTGTTTTTTACTACATGGGCTTTTTTCTTTCTCACATTTTATACTCACTCACTCAAGGGATTAACTAAGTCCCCAACAGAGCTCTCTTCCAACAGAGCTATGAAATACTGTTGCAGTATCTCTTGATATGCCATGTGGGACCGCAACATATCACTAAAAGTTTTACTAAGTTTCTTTACACACAGTTTTTGTAGTGTAGTGGTATTTATATACTTCCTGCTGACAGTTTAGATTATCTAGCTATTCTCATTGTCTAACTTCTTGAATTTTAAACATGGCATTCTCCACACTGTCCCACCTTTGGGGCAGATTGTGACTAAGATATCTTCCTTTACTAGCTTTCTTCCTTAGCAGAGTCTCTCTTCCCCATAGATTCTCTTGTGATTTCTGAGGAGGAATATAGTTATAAATATGTAAAGTGATAAATGTACAAATGCAAACATTTCTTTTTCAGAATTTTTTTCCCAGAGAAGCCTTGGGGTGTTTTTAAAATATTTTAAGCAATTGATTTTTGTTTTCCATCCCCTATGAAAAAGACTTCTCAACATTCCAAACCATTGAATATAGCTTTTGCTTCTTGTTATATGTCTCTTATTTAGTAAGGTCTTGAGAGCAGAGATGTGGGGTTTTGTAGTATGCATGTATACATATTCAACAAGTATAAATTGATGAAGATAGTAACTGGTTTCACCCTGAGATCTGTCTACCATTCAAGTAAGCATGTCCCAATGACTTTATTGTTAATATGTACTATCATCGGGGGCAGCTAGGTGGCGCAGTGAATAGAGCACCAGCCCTGGAGTCAAGAGTACCTGAGTTCAAATCCGGCCACAGACACTTGACACTTAGTAGCTGTGTGACCCTGAGCAAGTCACTTAACCCCAATTGCCTCACCAAAAAAAAAAAAAAAAAATATGTACTATCATCTTAGCTGTGTTATTTGCACTGATATGTTTAGTTTCTTCTTTTTCTTTTAATGACTCTTATACTACCCACCTGATGCAGCCATGTCAAAACTGTGTTTCAAGGTCACCAAATAAAAGACAATGTGGATAAGTGCAGTATTTAATTGTTTAAAGTCACATTTCTGATTTTATTAGTAATATACAAAGAGAGGCATTCATTCCAGAACCAGCCAGGTGGCATGGTGGGTGGAGTGCTGGGGCCTGGAGCCCAGAAGACCTGAGTTTAAGTGTGGCCTCAGTCGCTGGGCAATTCACTTAACCTCTGTTTACTTTGGTTCTCTCGACTCTAAAATGGGGTTAATAATCACACCTAACTGCCAGGATTGTTAGAATCAAATGAGATAATATTTGAAAAGGACACAGCACAGGGCCTGGCACAGTTTATTTACGTCCTCTTTTCCTCTCTTCTTGCCTCCCTACTAACTTTTTCCCCTTCTCTCCCTCCCTCCCTCCCTTTCTCTATTCTTTCCCTGTCTCTACTCACACAGTTACTACCCTGCTCAGGCCCTTATCCCCTTACCTGGTCTATTGTAGTTGTCTCTTCTTTGTTCCCATTGTAACCCCACATTCCCCTCCTCTCCAGTCCATCTTCCATACAAGTACCAAACTGGTGTTCCTTAAGCAATGAGTTTGCTCTTGTCATTTCTCTGTTCAGTGATCCTCAGGGGCTCCCTTCTGCCTCTGATAAAATATAAACTTTATGGGGCAGCTGGGTGGCGCATTGGATGAAGCACCAGCCCTGGATTTTTGCCCCACCAAAAAAACAAAAGTAAACTTTATTTGGTATGTAATGCCCTTCATAGTCTGCTCCAATTTTTTTTGTTTGTTTGTTTTTTGGTTTGGGTTTTTTTTTTTTCCCATAGGGCATTGAGGGTTAAGTGACTTGCCCAGGGTCACACAACTAGTAAGTGTCAAGTGTCTGAGGCCAGATTTGAACTCAGGTCCTCCTGAATCCAAGGCCATTACCCTTATCCACTGTGCCACCCGGCTGCCTCTGCCAAACTACTAGACTGATTTCACATGTACTCTGCTGTCCACCTAACCTCACCTACTTTTTATAATGTATGCATAATATTATATACCTTTACTCCATAACCTGACTTCATTCCTTTGCATAAGTTGTCCCCGCTTCTCACCTCTGCCTTTTGAAATCCCCAATTCCCTTCAGATCTTGGCTCAGAAGCCATATTCTACACAAATCCTTTCTTTATTGCCCTCATTTTTAGCATTCTATTCCACCCATGCCTCAGAAATTACTTTTTGTATATATTTTGAGAAAAGACAATTTGGTGGGGCAGCTAGGTGGCGCAGTGGATAAAGCACCGGCCCTGGAGTCAGGAGTACCTGAGTTCAAATCCGGCCTCGGACACTTAACACTTACTAGCTGTGTGACCCTGAGCAAGTCACTTAACCCCAATTGCCTTACCGGAAAAAAAAAAAAAAAGGCAATTTGGCACCTTTAGATCAGAAAGATGAATTTGACTCTTATTCCTGATCTTTATTATTTTTGTAACCCTTAGCAAGGCCCTTAACCTCTTCATGCCTCCAGTAGATATTCTACGACTAAGTTGCAAGGCAGGTGCTAATCTCCCTTAGTAGAGGGTGTTTACTCATTGGGACTTCACTATGCCAAGAAATCACAGACAGGCCTAGCTTAAGTGTGTATATTTATCTAGTTTGTATTTGCATATCTGTGTGCATATTGCTCCTTCCCATTAGAGCATGAAGTCCTTAAGATTTCTTTTTTGCCTGTATATACCCAGTGCCTATAACTGTCTGACATACAGTAGGTGCTTAATAAACTTTTTTTTTAGAATTAAATTGAAACACACTTAAAAATTTCTGTACTGCCCTCTATAATACAATATTCTCATATTCACACATAAAAATTAGCATTGAACTTTTAAGATAGATACAATGGCACATGCCATCCACAAGTTCTAAATGCCACTTACAAATGGAGTGGCCCAACTTTGTTTCTATACAGCATATCTTTTCCTTTTGTAAAAAATATGCAGCAAAGTCTATTTAAATGGAAAAACAATACTCTAGAGGCAGCTAGGTGGTGCAGTGGATAAAGCACTGGCCCTGGATTCAGAAGGACCTGAGTTCAAATCCAGCCTCAGACACTTGACACTTCTTAGCTGTGTGACCCTGGGCAAGTCACTTAACCCCCATTGCCCTGCAAAAAAAAACCCCAAAAAACAAAACAAAAAAAAACAAAAAAAAGAAAAACAATATTCTTACAGCTACTACTATGACTAGTATACAGATATAAATTTTGTTCATTTAAGACTCTTTGTGACCCCATTTAGGGTTTTCTTAGCAAACATACTGGAGTGGTTTGCCGTTTCCTTCTGTGGTTCATTTTACAGATGAGGAAACTGAGGCAAAGAGGGTTTAGTGACTTGCCCAGGGTCACCCACAGTTAGTAGGTGGCAGAGGTCAGATTTGATATCAGAGAGATATCTTCCTGACTCCAGGCCTACCACTCTATCCACTGTGCCACCTCACTGCCCCAGTAGAAATACAAGTAGTCTATCTAAAGTGCATTCATTTGCTGTTTGCCTCCTAGTATGCAAGGGAGATCCTTTAATACCTAAGTCAAAGAAAAAGGGAAAATATTTTTCACCTGAGATTTATGATATCGTTTCCTTTTTCATGGTAAGGAAGATCTTTTTTTCTGTAGAATCTAGTAATAGTAACAAAAAGAAATGGAGTAAAAGATATTTTATAAAAGCATATAATTCAATGTCAGTAATATGACTTTTTCAGGGATAATAGGACTGTTGTCTTTAAAAATCTGCCTTTTAAAAACATGGGAAGATATTAGTCAATTTCAGATTCATTCTAAATCTTAGCATTCTCCATTGTCACATCTTCCTATTCTGTATCATAGGAACTTTATAGTGGGAGCAGAGATTGTAATATTCTTGCTTGGGTGCCAGCTTTACGTGAACCCCTCCCTGATGAAGATGATGAGGTAAGTCTATGTTTTACAAATTGTAAGTTTTAAATAGTAAAGAATTAGGTAGGCAAATTTTATTACTTTGTTTTTCATAAGTCTTTCATCTGAATTTTATATATTTAACAGTCAGCCTGTAAGCCATAAATACATAAGTTTAAGTCCTAATTCCAACCCATACATACTTGGTGACCCTTGGGCAAGTTACTCAAACTCTCAGTGCCCTAGGTATCTCTGTTATTTTAGAAGTCACAAAAAAAAGTGTTAACCTTTGTTGGTAGAGGGAGTTTCCTCACCTGGGATATTACAGGTCTAATACCTATCCCTGTATAATTCAGCATTACTTACCTGATAGGTACTCAAAGTAGTAACTATACATTTATAGTACTGAATAGTAGTATATTAGAAGAGGCTAAATGAAAAGTCATGGGATGGATTAATCACTAGAAAAAGAATACTTCATTTTGGCAAATCAGACTTAAGGTGGTAGTCATTACATTACCTATTTCAGTTCATAAATGTTTATTTAGATCTGTGAGGTGTTGTGTTAGCTGTTTGCTTCTCCCAGCCAGCTCCTCGTTTAAGAGTCCTGTAGTGCAGAAGAAAATGTTCTGGATCTAGGGTCAGAGCCAGAGCATGAGCCAGCTGTCTCTTACTACTTTGGTGACTTTGGGCAAGTTACATAATCTCCCTGGCTTCAGTTTCCTTGTCTGAAAAATGAGAGAATTGAATTAGACGGCCTCCCAGGTCCCTTCCATCTGAAAAGCTATGATTCTCTGATGCTAACTTTCTTCAGGGCTCAGAGCAGATATCATGGCCTGCTCCAAACCTGCCCTCACCTTCCTTCCTCCAGTTGTTATTTCTGTCTCTCTCCACAATACTCCTGAAGTTGAACCTCCTCTTGCCATATAACCCAGAAGATTTCAGTCAGCTTTTGTATGAGCAATAGACACCCCACCCCCCACCTTGTAAATCTGCCACACAAGAGGAGCATTCAAAACCTCTTCAATTGGAAGTTCAGCAAGAGAGGCATTGATTTCAACCTGACTTCAGCATAAGTTGATGACAGTCTGTTAAGAATGCTATGGCAAATTTGAACTCAAGTCTTCCTGACTCCAGGCCCTGGGCTCTATCCACTGTACCACCAGCTTCCCTATTGAATCTAAATCCCCCATTTTACAGAGGATGAAACTGAGACCCAAAAATTTGAGGTGACTTATCTGAGGTTCCACAGGTAGTAAGTTACAGAGCCAAGATTTGAACCTGGGTCTTTAAACTCCAAATAGTGATAACAATAACTACCATTCATATATCATTTTAAGGTTTGTGAAGTGCTTTACATATTTTAACTTAGATGACTACTTAGCCAGGGTCACACAACTAGTAAGTGTCTGAAGCCAGATTTGAATTCAGGTCTTCCTGGCCTGGCACTCTACCCATATAGCTCCAGTGATCTTTGTACCTCACCCTTCAGTCTCTCTCCATTTATACTTGGTCTCATCCATTTCTTTTCCTTACTTCATCTTTTTAAATGCCATTTCCTCTCATAGCACACATCAGAACCTGAGATGTTAGAGTATATATAGTACTTCTGTTGTCACTGAGAATGAAAATACCTTGATGTATGAGAAACATTCATACATTGTTCCATTTTTCATCTATTTCTTGTCTTCCTGATAATTGCACCTTTGAATGCTCTTTGAATGATGTAATCCACTTTGGCATAAGTGCGAACTTTGACAAACAACATTTCAGTATATAAGAACAAAAAAGAGGATTATACATGAAATGATGAATTTATATTCCAAATAGTTTTTTTTTTCTAATTTGTACTGAATTTAACACGGAAGTAACAAAATTGCCCTTTTAGTGTCATTTGGACTTCTTTCTGTGTATTGTTTTGTTTTACTGATGCTATTTCTTTTACATCTCTTTATTCCCATTAACTTCTTTCCAATCTATCAAAATTCTTCTAAGAAATACATACATAATGATTGGCAACATCTGAAAATCCATATCTCATTCTTACCTCTATTTCATTACCTCTCTTCCAAGAGATGAGTTGCCTACTTCATCATCAATTTCTTGTAATCATGTCTGGTCACTGCAATGGTGAGACTTCTGTAGTCTTTCAAAGCAGTTTTCTCACACCAAAGATTTCTTTTTGTATCCATTAATATTTACTGTTTACTGAAGTAATACCACTCTTTAATCTTTAGCCATTCCCCTTGTCATGATGCCTTGCAAATGAGTTTTTATTTTAAAATGGTATTGCCCTTGATTTTGATGGCAAAGAAATCAAGTGTTGGTTGCCTAACTTGGTTTCTGCCATCTTTGTTTGGACCTCTTTGTTGTGTTAGTTGATTTACATTGCCTAAACAGGAAATGATGATAATCAAAGTCAGTCTCTTTTCTTTTATGCATTTCTCATTTTTATATCATAGTCTTGTTTGAATAGATAGCTTATTGAAGCTGTTCTGAAGTAGCTTCTCATGTTTACTATTCCTTCTTTAATTTTGTTGATTTTGACCTTTCCAGTAACATATACTGATATGCTGATTGTCTATACAGATGATCTTAATATGATTTCCACATCAGTAACCAGTAATTTCCTTTTTTCTTTTTTTTCTTTTTTTTTTTTAGTGAGGCAATTGGGGTTAAGTGACTTGCCCAGGGTCACACAGCTAGTAAGTGTTAAGTGTCTGAGGCCGGTTTTGAACTCAGGTACTCCTGACTCCAGGGCCGGTGCTCTATCCACTGCACCACCTAGCTGCCCCGATAAAGATAGATATTCTTTTTTTTTTTTTTAGGGTCAATGAGGGTTAAGTGACTTGCCCAGGGTCACACAGCTAGTAAGTGTCAAGTGTCTGAGGCTGGATTTGAACTCAGGTCCTCCTGAACCCAAGACCAGTGCTTTATCCACTGTACCACCTAGCTGCCCTAGTAACCAGTAATTTCCTAACTGATAAGATAGTCATGTTCATATTTTTTTTTTTGGAGATGTTGTTCACCTTTTGACTTTTAGCACCTTTTGGCTCACTTTTAGAAGGATATATTCATAGAGAATCAAAGTTTATGTTTAGTAGGCTTGTGGAGGTCACAGGAAAGAAATCTTGTCAGATTCTTAGAATTTCTCTACTTGTTCATCTTTTACAACAGATTTTTTTTCAAAGTAGTGTTTTTGCTTATGCTTATTACAGATTCTTTAACTTAGTATAACCAAGTCTCTAATGAATTGATAATTTCATATTGCCTTTGAATGAAACTAACTCTTCTAGCTTCTTTGGTTGACTGACCAATATTAACATGGTTTTTTCAATAGGATGTTTGTTAATCATTGTACAAAAATCTCACATTTAGAATACCTGTGGTTAAAAATGTATTGCCTAATAACCAGCCTACCGAACTAGAATTTGGAGGTAGATGGGTTAGAGTATATAACTAGAAAACTGCCTAATACTTTATTATCTCTAAAGCTTTGCTAAAATGATTTAGTCCTTAAATGGTTTCCAGTTTGGGTGCAGTGCTTGCCATTCAGTCCAATTTTGATTAATTTTGAGTCATTATAATAAATTATTTATAAGATCAAATTCTAATGAATTTATTTTCTTACTTTAACTTTTGAATTGTTAGGAAAATCTGTCATTTTAGTCCAGATTCTTTTATTTATCATATACTCCCATATGTTTATATTTATTTATGAAGTAAGTGGGTGTGTATACTACTGTACTAATGGATTGGAATGGAAAAAGACTGATTAAGTACTTATTACATGCCATTCATTCTGTACAGCTGGAAAAGTGAGATAGTCCTAGTTCTCAAAAAACTCATATTCAATTTGGGGGAGACAACACATTTAAGAAAGTTTAAATGCAGATCTGCTGGTCCTTAGGGTATGTCATCAGGGCAGGTAGCAATGGTTTTAAACATCCATGGCCAGGGGTCTAGAACAACCATGCCCACAACCATTGGGAAAGGTAGGTCTTGTTGGAACCTGAGTAATAATCTAGCTGGGGCACTGGGGAGAGGGGTGGACTCTGCCTTCTGGAAACCAGAGTACTAATAATTATGCATGTTATAAAACAAAAATAGAAATTTTAAAAGAATGAGATAAAGATGAAATAACATTTGATCCTAGAGTCAACAATGAGCCAACAGAATTGGTAGAATAGAGGAATGACATGGTCAGATCCTCACTTTAGGAAATTCACTTTGGCAACTGTGTATTAGAAAGGGAAGAGATGCATCAAGAACAATGGCCCGAACTAAGGTGGCGGTTTTATGAGTCAAGGGAATAGGACAAATGTGGAGGTAGAAGAGGCAAGACTTCACAACTAATCAATTATATCCAATCAAATATAACTTAGTAGTAGTAGATGATGTAAATGTTGCAAAACTAGGTATCTGAAAGATAGAGATCTATGATTAGATTACCACCAATGAAACTTACTCTGACTTATCCAAAACATATTCACCAGTCATTGCTTGGGACACAAAGTCCACTCTTTAAGAGATGTTTACCTAACCACAAGGTGATCTCAGGATTAAGGAGTGGATATGGGTGTGATGGATTTTCCCAAGAGTACCTGCACAGCTGCTGCTGTGTGTACCTGGGAATTTATTGGTAACTTATGAGGGAAGGGATTAAATTGTGGAGTATTTGGGAATAAGGGTAGGTGTTGTTGTTTTTGAAACAAGCCTAAAGGTATCACTGGAAGATTGGGGATGGCAGGGGTATGTTGGAGCCAACCCCAAGCAGCTTGTGACTTAGGGGAGTCAATTCTTATATTTTCAGTGTGAACATTTACACCTCAGAAATCAGCAAATGCTACATATCAGAACTTGATTAATTGCTTTGTTGATTATCTAGACTTAAGAAATTGGTAGAGAAAATGTTAATGGTACAGTGTATATGGGCTTTTTAAAAAAGCTAGTTGTTAAATATTTACTAGCACACCCTTATATATGACCCATATTTCCACCCTCTGACTCGTTTCATTACACATTCTCTAAGGTCAGACCACAGCTCCTACTTTGGAGATCACTGATCTATAGGGCCCTTCCAACTTTAAAATTCAATCATATCCTTTTGGTGTGGTTTTTTTTAAGGTCCTATGAAAAACTAAAAAGTAGAATTCAGTTCAATTCACCAAAAATATATTCCTCACTTTATTTATTTATTTGTTTGTTTGTTTGTTTGTTTGTTTTTAGTGAGGCAATTGGGGTTAAGTGACTTGCCCAGGGTCACACAGCTAGTAAGTGTTAAATGTCTGAGGCCAGATTTGAACTCAGGTACTCCTGATTCCAGGGCCAGTGCTCTATCCACTGCACCACCTAGCTGCCCTACTCACTTTATTTTTAAGGCACTGTGGTCATTGTAACAGGAGGTACCAAGACAAATAAGGTTCTTTCTCTCCCTTTAGGGAATTTATATTTTTGTAGTAGTTCACACATAGGGGTAGGAGTACAGATAGCATCTGTAATTGAAACCTTCTCTACTAATACAGCTCAACACCTTCACTGCAAATTATAGTCTTAGAAAGTCCAAGGGAAAGGTTATTACAGGGTGGTAGTTAGCACATCATTAGTGGCACACCACAAGGGTCATAACTGAGTTTGAATGCAAGTAAGACTCAAGTTGGGGAGATGCACTAGAAGAAGGGGGGGGGCCAAAATCTAGAGGTCATAATGATGACATAGTAGTTGTAGTGAGACACAGTGTGAGAGGTAGACAGATAAGTGGCGGTATAAAGGTAAAATTTAGTATGATACAGTGAAAATAGCTTTGTACTTAGTTGTCAGGAATGACCTGGAATCCAATCATACTTTTGACACTTAATAGTTATGTGACCAGAAACAAATCACAACCATTCTGTCAATTTCCTCAGCTATAAAAGGCGGGTGAGAGCTATGGTACCTACTTCAAGGATGGGGATATGGATCAAATGAGACCATATATACAAAGTGCTAGATAAATGTCAGTTGTTGGAATTTTAAAATTCAGGATCTTAGAGGATGATACAGTATCATGAGATATCAAGGTCTAAAGTAAGACCGTAAAGGTGTGAAGTTGAAATGAAAAACAGGGGTAACATTATTGGAGTTGAGGAAGTGAAGGAATTGTACGATCTCTGTATTGGAGGGAATAACATGAGTGTTGATGTCCCAGGAGTCTTCAATTTCAGATGGTGATAAAGGCCTTAAAGCCATTTAGGAAATTGATAGAGTAACTTGGAGGTAAAAAAGAGAGTATAGACAAATTGCACAGATATCAAAGAAGGAGAATGGGACAGAAGAATAGTCTGGAGGCAAAAGATAACAAAAAGTTTTCAAATATCCCTCATCTAGGCCTTGTGAATCAGGGGGAATGGGAGAATGAGTGGCCGCCAGTGGTCAGAGTTACAAAGTATATAGTTATCTTCAGGAAAAATCTAGGTTACTCTTACATCAAGAAGACTAAAGGATTGTTGAAGAAAATTTTGAGATCAATGAAGAGTTTGTTAACATGTTCTAATGGGTCCAATGAGCTAAGCCAAGAAAAGGGGCAAATCAGGTTTTGGTAGGGCTTATAACAATAAGGGTTTAGGAGAAGGTAGCATGTGTCTTCCAAGTAGTATATCTCTTCCTTAGATTACTGGGATCAAGGAGTCAGTTTAACGAGAGGTATATTAAAGCTGTATGTAGGCAATAGTCCTTTTTTTAATTCAGCTAGCTCTGATTTTTAAGACAAAGTGTAAAATACTGTGTAATATGAAAATTAATCTGGGGGGTAGCTAGGTGGTGCAGTGGATAAAGCACCAGCCCTGGATTCAGGAGGACCTGAGTTCAAATCCAGCCTCAGCCACTTGATGCATACTAGCTGTGTGACCCCAGGCAAGTCACTTAACCCTCATTGCACCGAAAAAAAAAAAAAAAGAAATCTGACAATTCTGTGGGATAAAATGTAAAAGAGAAAGACTGGAACTAAGCATACATATGAGGTTTTCTTGCTGTCAGTAATCTTCCTAGAACATGGCTCCAGTAGTGGGAATCTCCAAGTCAAAGAGGTTGAACCGTTTAGGAACTTTTCTTTCATAGTTCCAAATTTGCTTTTTATAATGATGGAGCCAATTTACAACTATACCAGCCATGAGTGAGCCTGTGTTTCTTCTCACGTTCCCTACAGCAATGAGTTTCCCCATCTTTGAGCATCTTTGGTGACTGAATAGGTACAAGGTTATAACCTCAAGGTTGTTTTAATGTGCATTTCTCTGATTATTAGTATGGTTTAACTTTTTTCCAGGTTCTTTTTAGTGCTTTCTTCATGTCTTTTGAATAAGCTTTTTAAGGCTAATAAAGTTTCACAGTACCTAATCTTCCAAAATGATTTGCCATTTACCTTTAATGACTCACTTTGAATAAATGCGTGGTAATGAAATGTCATTTGTTCATTCATTCATCCATTCATCTATTCATTCACTCATTCATGCCACAAACATTTCTTAAGTACCAGTACTATTCAAGGACTGTGTCATCAGTCTCAAGTAACAGTAGCATCTGTTTTTTCTACTTTTTAAAGTATAGGCTTACTCATCAGAGATCATTTCACCAAATAATACTAATTAGTTATCTGGACACTGCTAAATTTCTGAATTAAGACCTAAAGTCTGAAAGAGGAAAAGCTATAACACTTGACAACAAAGTTAATAATACAGATGATCCCAATTAGAAACAAATTTTCTTTAGTTAAATTATGTTTTACTTAGGATGCATTTAAAACTAAATATATTTCTACAAAATAAAAATGAAGTAAAATTTAGGACAGAACAATGCTTGTTACTATAAAATGTATTCATGCATTTAGTTCCTAAATGAAAATAGCATTATTTAAGCTACCGGGATGAAAGAGGATTTTTGTAGTAATATATTGCCTGTGTGGATGTTAGCATTTTTTTTTCAGCTATTGACAATATATTTCACAGCTAAATTTACAACCGAGATACTTGGCCATAGTACTGAGCTTGCGAATTGTTTTGTCTTGGCCTTATACCAAATGAAAGGGAGGAAGAAAGCACATGTTGATGAATTTTCAAGTGGCTGGCCAAATGCCACATGACTACTTACAGATTTCAACACCTGTCTAATTTGGTTTATTATGGTTTGATCAGTTTTAGCATACAGCTGCCTCAAATGAGCAAATTTTCTACTTTGAAAAACAAAATATAGTCCAATAATTTAGGTTAACCATTTATTTTACATTATTATTTAATAAGTATATCCCACTGTGCTGGAACTACCATATATATTAAATCCAAGTTATAACACAGTAGACTACATTAAATGGCATAAGAATAGCTTGCCAAATGAAAACAATAAAAATAAATTAAAAGTAAATCTACTGTGACTTATGTATAAAAAGGATATTGGAAGAAAATTAAATTGCTTAATTTAGTAAAAAGCTGTGTGCCTCTGATGGTTTCTGTTTATTTCCCAGTTACGCAATTATATTAGCACTTCTGAGAGTAAAACCCCTTTTTGAGTGCTTACTTGTAGACATTTCATTTATAACAACAGCAGAAATAAAGCAAATCAAGCAGAGGATAAAATAGGGGGAAAATAAAACAAGTCACACTCAATGGCTTTCAGTTTTAGGTATGAAAACATAGTCCCCTTGAAAATGATTTTGATTAGATTCTTAGAACTTCCTGGTGACTGTCATGGTCATATGCCATATCATGTTAATATGAGTTAGGGCTATGTCCATTAGCAATTTTTACTTTGAAAGATTTTTATGGCATCATAGTAAGAATATGGATGTCATAGAGGTATATATAAAGAAAAGGTTGTCGGGGGCAGCTAGGTGGTGCAGTGGCTAAAGCACTGGCCCTGGATTCAAGAGGACCTGAGTTTAAATCCAGCCTCAGACACTTGACACTAGCTGTGTGACCCTGGGCAAGTCACTTAGACCTCATTGCCCCCCCAACCCCCGCAAAAAAAAAAAAAACAAACAAAAAGAAAAGGCTATCTCTACAGGGCCCCACTCAACATAGTAAATTCCAAAACTGTTTAGATCTGTAGGAATGTCTACCATCAGTTGACTCTACCCACATTCAACAGCCCCATCGTTTCACTTGTATCATCACCCCATTATCATTGGGCTACACACTACTGGAGTAAGAACAGAACCATCTGCCTTCTTTAAGTCAGCTCAACAACTTCCACAAACTTAAATTTCCACCTTAAAAAAATTAAGATGCTAAAAAGAAGAGGTTCTCAGATCTCAAATGGATCTGTGGCCTCATCCATTTGAGAGTTCCCTCTAATGATGCAGATAGAAAGGCATCCCTGCCTGCCAGTAAAAGAAGCATCAAATTAATTCAATTTATTTCCGGTATTGAGCAAATGCTTATTAAAATTAGGGAACATATGGAACAAATACATACTATTTAGTTCTATAGTAAAGTAAAAATCCAGAGGATTGTGATTGCTAATGTTTTAACTTTGTAAATCAGCTAATATCTGTACTGATGGTAGAAACAACACTTTAACATTGAAATGGTGAAGGGATTTCTATAGTTTGTAGGTTTAGAGTGCATCAGTGAGTGCTCTGAACTAGCAAACTCCCCTAAAAGATAGTTACATGTAGAATTATTTAACTACATCGTGATCACAAAGATGTGGGCCAGACTAAATGTTCTACATGCTTTCCAACAACCATGCCCAAGACTTCTGAGAAACAAACAATTCCCAGCGTTTTTTCAATTAGTAATTTAAAAGTGAGGTGCTCTTTAACAATCTCTGACTTAGAGGAACTTGCAGTCTTTACAGACAAATCTTTTGTGGAGGTGTCGGGTTTGTGTGCGTGTGTTTGTGTGTGGTGGCGGGGGAGGGAAGAGGGACAAAGGAATTAAATTTTTATAATGATAAAAAGAAAGGAAATAAAAGATATCCATTGTCAGTATTGGTTCATTTTACTCATGCAAATAAGAGTAAGTACCTACATGAAGAGCAGATCATAACACCTTTTTGCTAACCTCTCAAACCTGCCAGAAATTAATTATTTATTGGAAGTTTTATTAAAGGAGGGTGAAAAAGAACAAACTACAAATGTATAGGATCACAGATCTAGAGCTAAAAGGAACATCAAAGACCATCCGATGCTTTCAGTTAAGCAGAGAAGGAAACCAAAGCATCAGGATGTCAGGCAGCTTTCTCCACAAATAGTAAGTAAGCCTCAGAGGTGGGATCTGAAAGGAGTTCCTCTAACTTCAGAGCCTGTGTTCTTTCCAGTGTCCCACACCAAGCTTTGGACTTTATATTACAGATAGATAGATAGATAGATAGATAGATAGATAGATAGATAGATAGATAGATAGATAGATAGATAGATAGATGGATGTATATGTGCATATGTGTGTATATATGTACGTATATGTGTATATATGTATGTATATGTGTGTATATATGTGTAGAATGCTTTTGTTAATATCATTGTTGTTAATAACACATTTATGTAGTGCCTTTTAATCCATGTGTTTTATACTAAACTCTGGTTGAGGACAATCATGAGCCAAAAAAAGCTGATTTTTGGTAGCCCTCAAAACAGCATCAATCAGTCTAGGTCTGAAGCTTGGTGGAAAGATTATGGTGAAGGCAGAAAGGAAATAAAAGGTATCCATTGTCCGTGTTGATTCATTTTACTCATGCAAATAAGAGTGAGTACCTACATGAACAGTGAACAGCAGATCATAACACATTTTTGCTAATCTCTCAAACCTGCCAGAAGTTAATTATTTATTGGAGGTTTTATTAAAGGAGTGTGAAAAAGAACAAACTACTTACAAATGTATAGGATCACAGATCTAGAGCTAAAAGGAACATCAAAAGCCATCCCATGTTCTCAGAGGGGGTATCTATATGATCAGTACTCATGGGAATTCCAAAATAAAGTGCTATATATTGGCCCCAAGTCAGCATATTGTTAACATCTGTTGGGAATTAGGAAATTTTCCATGGAGGAGGAGGAGAGGATGGGAGTGGGAGTGAGAGCATTTGAATTGGACTTTAAAGGCATTTAAACAAGTATAAAAAGATAGACACGAAGAGGGAGAACATGAACAAAAGCCACCAAGGAAGGAGAACACAGACTATGTTTGAGGGCCAAGAGTGGTCCAGTTTAACCAGAGTGTAGCATGTATGGAAGGAAATAAGAGATAAGACTGGAAAGGAAAGGTGATAATTGGTAGAGATCATTGAGTATTGGGCAGAAGAATCTGAACTTCACTTGTTAGGCTACAAGAACCCACAAAACTTTTGCAAACAATGGAGTCACCTGGCAAGATCTGGGCATGTGGAAGATGAGTCTGGCCATTTTGTGAACATAGACTCAAGAGGACGAAGTTAAGGCAGACTGACCTATGAGGTGATCGTTAAACTGGCCCAAGTATGTGATGATGAGGGTTTATTCTCTCACAGTGATGACCACGGGAATAGAGATAACAGATCTTCTTGACTTGTTGTTATTCAGGCATTTTTCAGTCTAGACTTTCTACACAAACTTTATCCTTCAAATTTGTCTTTGTTGTTGTTCAGTCATGTATCAGGAATCCCATTTGGGGGTTCCTTGTCAAAGAACTGGAGTGGTTAGCCATTTCCTTCTCTAGTTCATTTTATAGATGAGGAAACTGAGACAAATAGGGTTCAATGACTTGGCCATGACTACACAGCTAGTAAGTGTCTGAGGCTAGATTTAAATTCATGAAGATGATTCTTTATGACTTCAGGTGTGTTCCTCTATCCACTGCACCACCTAGCTGCCCCTTCAAATTTGTCTAGGGAGTATATACAGGGAAAATAATCTTTTTTATGGGAATTTAGGGTCACAAATCTAAAGATAGAAGGAACCTCAAAGGGCATCTTAGCCCAACTCCTTCGTTTTATAGAGAAAGAAACCAGAGCCCATAAGCAGGTTAAGTAACTTGTCTGAGATCACTCACAAAGTGTAAGAGCTTCGATTTGAATTCAGATCCTCCAATTCCAACATCCATTTTTTTTGTCATACCCCGCTTTTGGTTTTTTGTTTGTTTTTTTACCAAAAACAGTATTACCCAGCTTGACCACTCACTTCATTCACCCAATGAGGCAGCAAATTACTTTTGTCAATTTCCAAATGTCAAATCTACTCTCTAACCATGAGGATTCCTCTCCCTTGGGGACAATCCAAAGGCCATAAAGAGCTTTGCATAAGAGCAGCTGCATGGATATTTTGAACTGTAACAGCATCATTGAAATGAATGTGCTCTTAATTTCCAAGGTAACTTTGAAGGGAACAGTACTCACTTGGGTGTGTAAGTTGCCATGTGTGTATTTTTAAAAATCAGCCATATTACTTGATGGTCTCAATTTTTTCCCTTCTACTACCTTTTGTACATGTGTAAATTTTCTCTCAACAGTTTAACTTGCGTATGAATTAGGGAATCTTTTTTAAAATTTATTTTTTTAAATTAGGAAATCTTATCAACTTCATATTTTGTATTAGCAGTTAGAACACTCATATTTCGCTTATTACTTTCTTCTGATCATGATAAATTAAAGGAAAAAAAAATAAATGAGAACTTTCCTTTTCTTTTTTAGGTTGTATCTCATACACAGAAAAATCCAGCATTTGAAGATGCATGGAGCAGCAGTGATGAAGAAGGATGAATTTAAATCAGTTGATAGAATAAAAGTGACTGTGCTCTGCATTGATGAGAATCTGGAAATTTATACAATTTTCTATTGTCCAGGCATTTTATAAAATTATAAGAATAAAGTATCAGCACATGGAAATGTTCATTTTTTTTGGTCTTTTTGTATTTAAGTTCAAAACGAATAAAAATTAAATTAAAAAAGAATAAATTGCCAGCTAATAAAATTGTCTTTCTTTGTTTTACATACTTCTCTTAAAATAGTAGAAAATATTCTGGATTTGTGAGCAGGAAACCTGGATTCACCTCCTAGATGTTTGCCTACAGACTGGCCATTTAACCTCACTGAGCCTCAATTCCCTCCCCTAAAAAATGAGGACAGTCATACTTGTACAGATATTGCGAACAAAGTGTTTTGTAAACTCTAAGGTGATATAGAAATTTGAAGCATTATTATGTAGATATCATAATCTCAGAAAGATGCTTGATTTAGGGTTTCTTAAACTAAGAAGAGAGAGTGAACATTTTTTGAATGGTGTACACTTATTGAATGACTGCAAAGCACTGTATGTTTGCAGTCCTAAAGGAATTTGCAACAAAATGATGGAACTACTAACAATAGAAAACAATAGAATTACAATGACTTGAGTTCCAATTTTGACTTCATTATGGCTTTCTATGTGACACTGAATAGGATACTTGGCATACAGGCAACTAGGTGGCACAGTTGATAGAATACTGGCCCTGGAGTCAGGAGGACCTGAGTTCAAATCCAGCCTCAGACACCTATTAGCCGGGTGACCTTGGGCAAGTCACTTAACCCTGATTGCCTCTAAAAACACAAAAAAAGATACTTGGGATAGCAATTTAAATTTTCTTTTGTCGGTCTACAAGTATTTATTAAGTGTCTACACTGTGGTGGGCCCTATGAATACAAATTCAAAAGGGAGACATTTCTCTCTTCAAGGATTTATATGCTAGTAGGGGAATATAAAACATATAGCGAAGGGGTTACCAAGAATGGGAGTTTTGATCTAGGTAGATTACAGAAAGATCTCAGATTTGATACTCCACAAGCTCTACCTTCAGAATAAACAAAGAGGGGGCAGCTAGGTGGCACAGTGGATAAAGCACCGGCCCTGGAGTCAGGAAGACCTGAGTTGAAATACAGCCTCAGACACTTGACACTTAACTAGCTGTGTGATCCTGGGCAAGTCACGTAACCCTCATTGCCCTGCAAAAAAAAAAAAAAAAAAGAATAAACAAAGAATTAGAGGGTATGTCCTCTGAATTGAAAAAAAAAATTCAGAATGTACTATAAGAGGATAAAAATAAAGAGGACAAAGTAAATTAAAACAGGATTCCACAAAATAATGTGACAAGGTAAGAAATTGGAGGGAAATTTTTGAACCAGACACATTTAGGCAGGTAAAGATAAAGATTCAAGATGGGGGAGGAAATGCCAATCTAACCAATAAGAAAAAATTAGCATGTAAATTAATTGGATTTCTGAGACCACACTGGTCTCAATTTCTGGAAGTCCCCAGTGCACAGGATACCAAGACTTGTACTATCCCTGTCTTCTAATGTCAAATATAAAAGTATTGGCTTCAGAATTCTTCAACTCTAAATACAGAAACATACATTACTGAGGGAAGGTCTCTAATATTTAACAAGAACTCTTGGGAAAATTGGAAAGCAAAAAAAAAAAGTAAGGAGAGGAAAGGAAAAGAAAAGAACAGAATTTGGAAAGCAATCTGTGTCTCCTCTTCCCTTCTCCCCCAGTAAATTTGCACCAGCATTGGACAGCATTATACCACAAGTTCTAAAAAAATAGGTGACTGGAATATAAAAGTCAGATCATAAAAGCAAACAAAAATGCTTGGTAGAAACTTGGTAGCACAAGATATAGAGTAGGAGGGGGCAGCTAGGTGGTGCAGTGGATAAAGCACTGGCCTTGGATTCAGGAGGACCTGAGTTCAAATCCAGGTTCAGAAACTTGACACTAACTAGCTGTGTGACCCTGAGCAAGTCACTTAACCCTCATTACCCTGCAAAAAAATAAAAACAAACAAACAAAAATATATAGAGTAGGAAATTCATAACTTGGCAGACCTAAGTTTGAATCCTGCCGCTGACACTTGCCAGCTATGTGATCTTGGGCAAATTATTTAATTTCTATGGGTCTCATTTTCTTCATCTATACAATGCATGGATTGGACTAAATAGTCTGTCTCTGGGTCTGAAGTCTGGAAGACTCATCTTCCTGAGTTCAAATCTGGGTTCACACACTTAGTAGCCAGGTGACCCTGGAGGAGTCAATTAACTCTATTTGCTTCAGTTTCTTCATATGTAAAATGAGTTGAAGGACATGGCAAACCACTCCAGTATCTTTGCCAAGAAAACCCCAAATGGGGTCTCAAAGAGTTAGACATGACTGAACAACAACAACAAAGTTCTTATAGTTCTAGATCTATAATACCATAAGGAACCTTTTGTAACTTTAGCTATAAGAAAAGTCTTTAATTAAACATGAGGTAGAAGTGATCACACTAGGTAAAATAGGCAATTTTAATTACATGTTATTGAAAAATTTTGCACAAACAAAATTAATCCAGCTAGCATATGCAGGGAAAACATTTTTGAGAAAAAAATTACATGAATTATTTCTAATAAAGTCTAGTAGCCAAGATACATGGGAACTTAACATGAAGATGCATTCCTCAATAAATGACCAGTCAATGGAAATGAACAAACTATTCTCAGTGGAAGAACTAAAAATCATTAACAGTATAAAGATGGATCCAAACCACTTTTTAAAAAATTACAATTAAAATAATTCTCAGGTTGATATAACGAGCCCTGTAAGGCCTTCAAAAAGGTAAGTACTCGGGGGCAGCTAGATGGTGCAGTGGATAAAGCACTGGCCCTGGATTCAGGAGGACCTGAGTTCAAATCCAGCCTCAGACACTTGATACTTACTAGCTGTGTGACCCTGGGCAAGTCGCTTAACCCCCTTTGCCTCACAAAAAACCCCACCAAAAAAAAAAAAAGCTAAGTACTCTAATATGTTGTTGGTAGTGCTATAAACTGAGCTAATCATTCTGGGAAATAATTTAGAACAGTACCCAAAAGAGTAACTAAAATGCCATATCCCTTAATGTAGAGAACCTATTGCCAAAGGTCAACAACAGAATGTAAGGTCTCATTATGTATCAAGGTCAACAACAGAACATAAGGTCTCATATGTACCAAGGTCAACAACAGAACATAAGGTTTCATGTGTGCCAAAATATTCATAACAAAATTTGTTGTGGTGGCAAAGAATGAGAAAAAAGTAGATGCCCATCCTTTGGCGACTGGCTAAACAAATTGTGAATGATATGAAATATTAGTATAGCAAAATAAGAATGAAAAATATGAGGATTACAGAGAAATATGTAAAGACATTAACCAAAAAAGTAAACAAAACCAGAAAAACAATATACCCGATGACTTTAGATAGAAAGAATAAAATGAAACTGAAGTCCCTAGAAAATAAATGAGAAATCAATTAATTAACATTTATTAAGCCTGATGTACTAGGTACTATACTAAGAGTTAGAGGTACAAAGGCAAAAACCATCCTTGGTCTTAGAAGGTAATCTTAGAGGGTAAGACTGGAGATGTGGGGAACTGATGTTGTGGAATATTGCATATGGTAGAGATTGATTATTCAATGCTCTGTGCCTATGTGTGGGGCAGGGTTTGGGAGAGAAGAGAAATCCTGATCTTCTGGTTTCTAGGAAAGAAGGTAACATGTAGAAGAGCTAGCACCTCAATAATGCCCCTTTCCCTAGAGACTCTCTCTCTCTCTCTCTCTCTCTCTCACACACACACACACACACACACACACACACTCGCTCTCGCTTTCGCTCTCTCTCTCTCTCACTGAGATTTCTCACTTCCATTTGATGTCACTCTGTGTATTGTCTGTTATATATTTCTTATGTATACTTCCTCCCTCTTATTTCTGTTTGCTATTTATTTGGATAAATGGGTCTGTTTCCTGTTTTCTCTGTGTGTTCATTGTGGAATTGGCATTTGGTGGGAAGGGAGTCAAATCTATTTATCAAACAAATATCAAAGACAGTATACATATAAAAATCTATACCAGACAATACAAAATGAATGAGCTTTCTTGTTGGGAGTGAGAAATCTTAATTCAACCAAGGTAGAGAAGGAGTCACAGATATCATCTAAGGGGAAATTCCCCAAAGTCTATACTATAGTTAGCTGGAGAGAGGGATATAATTGAGGTGCCGCTTCTTCCAAGAGTTTGTCTTTCCCTTTAGGAACCTGAAGAATCTGGAACCATTTGTTTTTTCTCAAAATCAATAGCCAGAAGCCCAGGATCTCCCTTTTCTCCTAAGTTCTCACCAACTCACACAGTTATGGAACATTTAATAATTAGTCTCTACCAATGAGGAGAATCCCATTCAAATGGTCTTTGAGGCACAGGTTACATTCTTACATGATGAAAATAGCTACAAAGGTCTTAGGAAACAGCAACACCGAGAAGCAGATCAAAAAACAAAGTTGAGAAATTCAATCAGTGCAAAGAGCAGAAACAAAATTGCAGTAATTATATTTAGTGTGTTTTATTACTGCCATAGCCAAGTGACTTCTATCTCCATTCCAGGTATAAGCTAGTCTCCTGCCTTGAAGAGAAGGTGAAGAAATTTGAGAACCACCTCTCCACTCTCCAAATTATCAGTGCCAATGTAGTGTTTCTTTGTAGAAAGAAACATTGAAGCAGGGTTTTCTGTGGACTGTGGGACTGGGAAACAATGTGAAGAGGCAGAAAGGAAACTCAACATTCATTAGGAGGTTGGAGAATAGAACCATGTCATAAGGAAGAGGATGGAAAGGACAACTGTTTTTAGAGATTAAAAAGCAAACAAATCTGAAGCTATGGAAGCTCTCAGATGAAAGAATATTCAGTAAAAGTCAAAGAATATGAGGCAGCTAGGTGGTGCAGTGGATAGAGCACCAGCCCTGGAGTTAGGAGTACCTGAGTTCAAATCTGGCCTCAGACACTTAACACACACTTACTAGCTGTGTGACCCTGGGCAAGTCACTTAACCCCAATTGCCTCACTAAAAAAAAAAAAATTTTAAAGTCAAAGAATATTATCTTCCTAGGACATGTATCCAAGATGACCTGCCAGAGTTGTCAAAAGCTTGGCTTCCACCCCTCTCTTGTAAATTATAAGGGCTAGAAAAAGGAATCAAAAAGAATTTACAGGGGGCAGCTAAATGGCACAGTGGATAAAGCACTGGCCCTGGATTCAGGAGGACCTGAGTTCAAATCCAGCCTTAGACACTTGACACTTACTAGTTGTGTGACCCTGAGCAAGTCACTTAACCCCCATTGCCCCACAAAAAAAAAAGAAAAGAAAAAAGAATTTACAAAGTTCTATGCTAGAAACTGAAGTCCATAAAAGAACACGATGTTTTTTTCCACTGCTACCCTTGAAGGTTAGGAATGCATAAGAATTGGGAAGTGGACAAGTCAAAAAGAACATGATTTCTGAGGATGGTGTTTGGATTTCTGACCAAGGTTTAATGTACAGAAATAACATTCCTTGTCAGGGCTATAGTATGTATGCCTAATGAAGGCTAAAAATAATGAATTTATCCACTTCTGGTTAAGATGGCATTGTAGGGGCAGCTAGGTGGCACAGTGGATAGAGCACCAGCCCTGAAGTTAGGAGGACTTGAGTTCAAATCCAGCCTCAGACACTTAACACTTACTAGCTGTATGACCCTGGGCAAGTCACTTAACCCCATTTGCCTCACCAAAAAAAAAAAAAAGATGGCATTGTAAAACGTTCTAGAAGAACACAGCTCTCCCACAAACACCCCAGCAAAGATTTTTAAAGGGCACCAAATGGAGCAATGATCAAAGACAAAAGAGGAATACCAATAAACACCATCTACTCCAGGATTTCATAAGAAGACACCCAGAAGCTAGATGGCACTGGGAAAAGAATTGCTCCAGGTGAGGTGAAAGTACACAAGAGCTCTGAAAAATAGAACCTAAAAGCTAGTTGGGTCTTGGCCTGGCCGATGAGAACATGAGTAGGTGACAGAAGCAGACACAAAAAGGTCTCTGTGCAAAGAGACAATGTTAGCCCACACACACCTAACTCAGACTAACTCAGAACACTCAACAAAGCCTGAAGGGCTGGTGCTTTATCCATTGAGGCACCTAGCTGCCCCCCAAGCCAGGGCTTCTTAAAGTTTTTCCACTTGCTATCCCTTCTCATCCAAGAAATTTTTATGTGATCCCAGGGTATACAGATATATAAAATAATACAAATCAAACATTTACTGCCAAATTTTTCACAACTCCTACATTCAGTTCTGATCATGACCCACAGTTTAAGAAGCTTTGGTCTAAGCCACAGCAGAATGCAGCTCCTGGGCAGGGTAAAACACCAGAGGCTTGAAACCAGTTTTATCTCAGACATCTGATTGAGGCCAATCAGCCAGCTCCTGTTTGGGAATTGGAAGGAAGAGATATAAATGCACCTAAAGCAAGTATCTTCATTGGGCTACTAGAAGATGTAGGCAAAAGTCAGGGATTAAGACAGAGGGTAAACCTTGGTCAGAGATACTCCATGCAGAGTTTCAGCAGAACCAGCATCCAGATAGCAAAAGAGTTAGAGTTTGCCCATCTTATGCAAGAGTGTGTAAGGCAGTGTCATCAACATTATGTGTTGATCAACTGTGATGGACTAGATTCTTCTCACCAATCCAATGGTGCAGGAGGGTTCCAAGGGACTCATGAGGGGCCGGGGGTGGGGGTGGGGGGGTGGGGGGTGGTGGTGCCGCGGCTCTCCAAATCCAGAAAAGGAAAGGAAGGGGGATTTGTGGAATATGGATGCTGATTGGACCATGCTATTTCTTTTGTTTTTGGTGCTGTTGGTTTTCCATTTTGAGGTTTTTCCTTTTTGCTCTGATTCTTCTCTTATAGCAAAACTAATGCAGAAATATGTTTGATGTTATTATGTATATATAGCCTATGTCAGATTGCCTGCTGTCTCGGGGAGGGGGAGAGGGAGGGAGAAAGGTTTGAAGTTGGAAATCTTATATGGGCAGTTGTTGAAAACTGTTTCTGCATATGGCTGGAAGATAATAGAGGACTTAAAAAAAAGAGTGTGTAAGGGTGTAGAGTCTTGTTCTGGTATATTTCATAGCACTCAGAAAATTAAGCTATAGCTATAAGTAAACAGAAGAAATACTCATTGTTAAGAGAAGGCCAAGAGGTAAGTCCAAAAGAAAAAACAAAATTGCAAAATAAATACAAACAGAGCCTTGGGCAAAAGAATGTGTGGCCACTAGGACTCCAAGAACAGATGAAAAAAATGAAGCAAGAGTTACTTTTACCTCAATAATACCAATACTAGGCTTATACCTCAAGAAAGATTTTTAAAAGAGGAAAGTATAATATGTACAAAAATATGCATAGCAGCTTTTTTAAGTGGTAAAGAACTAGAAACTAAGATGTTAACCATAAATAGGGCTGAATTGTGCTAAATAAATATAATGGACTATTATAGTACAATAGGAAATGAAAAAAAGAGTGATCTCAGAGAAATCTGGCAATTTGTGTATAAACAAAATAACGAATAAAGTAAGCAAAATCAGAACAATGTATATAAGATGTTATGGGGGAAATGGGGTACGGGTTGGGGTTCTTAGGAATTCCTCTTTAAAGAATTACACCCTCTTGCACACAAAACTTAGTTAGAATAAGGTGATAGTTTATTTAGGAGCAAGGGAAGGGAAGGGTGGGGGGAGGGAAACCATGAAAGAAATCCTTGGACTTTTCATGGGGAGATTTGGCATAAAGCACATGGCTCAGAGGTACCAAATCTCTTCGAACAGGAGACCGGAAGGTACTTTTATAGATGACTGATGGGGGTGGACCATCTGCCCGTGAAAAGTTCCTTTAGTGAGAGAGGACCATCCCCCACTGGTGGTAGCTGGGGGAATTGGGTGAGCAGTGGAGGATCATCCCCCACTGGTAGTGACTAAAGGAATTGGGTGAGGGGTGGCTATGGATCCCTCCTCAGAACACAAAGGCCGAAGCCACACCCAAACTTATCTCCCCAGGATAAGGGAGACCGGAATGAAGGGTAGGAATCCCAAGCTAGCTCAGTCCGATTTGGTTCCTCTAGGCCTTATCTGTCCTCTGGTTTAGTTTCTCAAGGAGAAGATTCCTCGGTGTGCCCCAGAGAAATTCTGGGGTGCTCTGCGCCCCATGACATAAGACAAACAGCTTTGAAAGATTTAAGACTTCTGATGAACACAATGACCAGCTACAATTCCAGAGAACCAATAATGAAGTATACTACCCACCTCCTGACAGAAGTTATGAACTCAAGGTAAAGTATGAAACATTTTTTTGACATTGTCACTGTGGGGAAGCATAATAGAAACAAACAAACAAAAATTTAAAAATAAAATGAGAGGTAACAAGGTGTTGGGTATGGTATCCTGCCGACTACACCAGTTGTTGGGTAGAGAACAAAGTGCCTCAGTGGAAGAGGGTGATTTAATAATATTACTTTCCTTTGGGCAAAATTTCCTTTATTTCTGAAATGAAGATAAATTACAGAATCACAGATTTAGAACTGGAATAGACTTCAGAAATCATCTCATCAAAGTCATTCATTGAAAGGGTAAACTCAGAAGTTAATTTGTGGCACTTTTGCATTTGTATTTGGGGGAGGCGGGGCAATGGGGGTTAAGTGACTTGCCCAGGGTCACATAGCTAGTAAGTGTTAAGTGATCCCAGGGTATACAGATATATAAAATAATACAAATCAAACATTTACTGCCAAATTTTTCACAACTCCTACATTCAGTTCTGATCATGACCCACAGTTTAAGAAGCTTTGGTCTAAGCCACAGCTGGATTTGAACTCAGGTCCTCCTGAATCCAGGGCTGGTGCTTTATCTACTGCACGACCTAGCTGCCCCCCTGTGTTTGTATTCTTAACACCTGACCTGGCACTTAACTAAATACTTAATAAATGATTCATTTGTTGGGTTTACAGATGAGGAAAACCAAGGTCTGGAGAGAAAAAGGACTTGTTACCTAGTCACACAATAATAGCTAGCTGAACTGGTATTCAAACCCAAGTCTCATGACTTCTAATTCACCATTTTTTCCATTGCCCCACACTGCCTCTCAATATACAATCTCATTCCCTAGCGGTAAGTAAACTATGGCCATGGTCCTACCATGTATAGCATTTACCACACGCTCATTAAAATTTGAAAGTTCATGGAATATAGTGGCAGGCTGTGTGACCCTGAAGCTCTTTGGTCAGGATACTGCACTATGAGCCAATTAAGTTTCTTAACTTTATCTCTTCTCAAGGTCATGGTGATGTGTGGGAAGCATTGTTACACATACCTCAGGGCTATGGGCCAATTCTGGTGCCCTTGGCTAACACTCTTCAGTGTGTGGAAGGTTACTTGGTTTGAAATACCTAGATCATATCTCATTGTCCCATACTCTTTAACAACAGTTAAAAAGCAGATGCCCTCTTACACTGCTGCATTGGAGATTTCATTTAAAAGCCCATTGTAGGTTTTTAGAAGCTTAACACTAAGCTACTTAAATGTTTAGAATCCACTTAACAAGGTATGGGTTGTTTCATTTTGCTGTTCTCCAGCCCAGGCACTGCTTATTCATTTAGACCCTTTCCATTATGAAAATAATTTTCATTGACTAGGAAGAAAGATGAAAGCAAAAAGCCATCAAGAAAATCATCTTCTCTGTCATCTGTAAACTTTAGGCCTGGAGTGGTATCAGTGCTTGTGCTTTTTGCCTCAGGAATATCTTTAAAAGGCCCTTTTTGTTGTCCCTTATTATTACTAAGATGTTCAGTCACCTTTCTCTCTCTCTCTCTCTCTCTCTCTCTCTCTCTCTCTCTCTCTCTTTCTCACTCACTCACTCACTCTCATAATCCCTTGCTGAGGCCCATGGAGAATACTCTCAGGGAAGCTACAACTGTGTTTTTAGATGCATCTCTTTTGTTTCCTGGTCAGGAGGGATTGCAATTGGAGTGTCAGAATTTCATTGTTGAGAGCTTCCCATCCATCTTTTTTTTTAATTATTAAACTATTTTTATTATTTTCCAGTTACATGTAGATATAGTTTTCAACATTTGTTTTTATAAGATTTCAAATTTCAAATTTTTCTCCCTCCTTCCCCCCTCTCCCCTCCTCAAGAGAGCAAGCAATCAGATATAGGTTATATATATATATATATACAATCACATTGAACAAATTTCTGCCTTGGTCTTGCTGTGAAAGAAGAATCAGACCAAAAAGGAAAAACCTCAGAAAAGAAAAATAGCACCAAAAACAAAAGAAATAGTATGGTTCAATCTGCATCCATATTCCACAGTTTTTTTTTTCTGGATTTGGAGAGTATTTTCCACGATGAGTCCTTTGGAACTATCTTGTACTATTGTATTGGTGAGAAGAATCTAGTCTATCATAGTTGATCAACACATAATGTTGATGATACTGTGTACAATGTTCTCCTAGTTCTGCTCATCTCACTCATCATCAGTTCATGCAAGTCCTTCCAGGTTTCTCTGAAATCTGACTGTTCATCATTTCTTACAGCACAATAGTATTCTATTACATTCATATACCACAACTTGTTCATCCATTCCCCAATTGATGGGCAACCCCTCAATATAAATATTTTTGTACATGTGGGTCCTTTTCCCTTTTTTATGATCTCTTTGGGAAAAAGACACAAAAGTGGTATTGCTGGGTCAAAGGGTATGCAAAGCTTTATAGCCCTTTGGGCATAGTTCCAAATTGCTCTCCAGAATTGTTGGATAAGTTCACAGCTCCACCAACAATGCATTAGTGTTCCAATTTTTCCACAGCTTCAATAACATTTATCATTGTCCCTTTTTGTCATATTAGCCAATCTGATAGGTGTCAGGTGGTACCGTAGAGTTGTTTTAATTTGCATTTCTCTAATCACTAGTGATTTAGAGCATTTTTTCATATGGCAATAGCTTTGATTTCTTCATCAGAAAATTGCCTGTTCCCCATCCATCTTAATCCATCTTCTTTCTTGGAGCATCTCTTTACCTATTACATCATATATATATTTTGTATGAACATATTGAACTCTGCTCTTCTTAAGCCTACTTTATATCCTAGTTCTGCTACTTGTTCCATAGGTGAACTTAAAGATGTGGGCAATTGGAGGAAAGGCAGTGAGCTCTCAAACTCATGACAGAATCACTCCAAAAAACAACCAAATAATGCCATAGGACAATGCCTGGAGCAGCAAAACCCACAGAAGAATGTGCTGAAATCATCTTCTAACAAAGAATGGCTTGGAAGGTCAGAAGGAGGGAGCTGCTGTGCTGAGACAGGAGTGGAGCCCAACCCCACAGTCACCCTAACATAGATCCAGTCCCAGGAAGCTGTCACCAGAGAAGGAGACCCCCAGAGCCTCTGAATCAGCTGAAGTTCCAGTGTCATCTGGAACTAAGCTAACAGTCTGGTGAGAAAGCTGAGCCCTTGGCAGGGGAGAGACTACAGGGGTCTCTGCTGGTGCTGAGGCAAAACTTGGGGTTTTTACCCCTGCTGGGAACCAGAAGGTAGGCTTGAGTAGCAGTGGCCCAGGTGGGGGAGGGGCACATCATAGCATTGCTAATAATCCCATTGTAAAATCATTCCAAAGTTCACCCATTTTTAATATTTTTTTGTTTTCTTTTGGGGGGGGGCAATGAGGGTTAAGTGACTTGCCCAGGGTCACACAGCTAGTAAGTGTCAAGTGTCTGAGGCCGTATTTGAATTCAGGTCTTCCTGAATCCAGGGCCAGTGCTTTTCCACTGTGCCACCTAGCTGACAACCACAATACACAAAGCTGGTTGATTAGCAAGTTGGCCTGGGGTTATCTATGAACCAGGGAATAGGCCAGGTGAGTGAAGAACCTGATCCTCCTTAAATCATACCAACTGGGACTTCTGAAGCTTGGGATACTGCAGCCTGGAAATAGTGCCCCACTTTAAGAAGCTAAAAGTCAAGTAAAAGAAAGGCAAGATTGGCAGACAGAGAAAGGTGAGGACCATAGAAAGTTTCTTCAGTGACAAGGAAGATCGAGGTACACCCTCAGAGGAAGATGTCAACATCAGGGCCCCTATATCTAGAGCTTCCAAGAAAAATATGAATTGGTCTCAGGCCATAGAGGCACTCAAAAAGGACTTTGAAGATAAAGTTAGAGAGGTAGAGGAAAAATGGAAAGAGAAATTAGGAAGATGCAGGAAAGACATGAAAAAAAAGTCAACAGCTTGAAAAGTCAAATTGGCCAAATGGGAAAGGAGGTACAAAAGCTCTCTAACAAAAATAATTACCTAAGAATTAGGATTGAACAAATGGAAGCTAGTGACTTTATGAGAAACCAAGACACAATAAAGCAAATCCAAATGAATAAAAAAAATAGAGGGCAATGTGAAATATCTTCTGGGGAAAACTGCTGACCTGGAAAATAGGTCCAGGAGAGATAATTTGAAAATATTGGTCTACCTGAAAACCATGATCAAGGAAAGAGCTTAGACATCATCTTCCAAGATATTCTCAGGGAAAATTGCCCTGATATTCTAGAAGCAGAAGATAAAATAGAAATTGAAAGAATCTACCAATCACCTCCAGAAAGAGATCCCAAAAGGAAAACTCCTAGGAATATTATAGCCAAATTCCAGAGCTCTCAGGTCAAGGAGGAAATATTGAAAGCTAACAAAAAGAAAGAATTTAAGTACTGTGGAGCCCCAGTCAGGATAGCACAAGATCTAGCAGCTTCTCCATTAAAGGACCAGAGGGCATGGAATACGATATTCCAGAGGGCAAAGGAATTGGGATTACAACCAAGAATCACCTACCCAGCAAAACTGAGCATAATCTTTCAGAGGAAAAAATGGGACTTTAGTGAAAAAAAGAGAACTTTCAGGTATTCGTGATGAAAAGACCTAAACTGAATGGCAAATATGACTTTCAAATACAAGACCTTAGATAACCATCAAACATTGGAGTTGGGGGACATACCTGGGGTCATACAGTAGGAGACTGTCTTATGTATGAGACCAAGTTTTGGCTGGGATCCGCCTGGGTCCAGGGTGGATTCTTTGTCCACTGTGTCACCTAGCTGCCCTGTGATGACATCTTTAGGGTTTAATTGAGGGGTGAGGGGAATGTACTGGGGGAGGGGGAAGGGCAGAGGTGAAGTCCTACATGAAAGAAACAGGAAAAGGCTTATGGAGTGGGGGAAGAGATGGGGGAGGAACAGGGCAGTAAATGAATTTTACACTCATCAGAATGGCTTAAAGACCTTAAACTCATCAGAGTTGCCCTAAAGAGGGATTAACACACACACCCAACTGGGTGGAGTAATCTATTTAATCTGAGCAGTAAATGAGCCTAACACTCATCAGAATTGGCTCAAAAACCTCAATCTCATCAGCATTGGCTCAAGGAGGGTATAACATACACACTCAATTGGGTGGAGTAATCTCTCTAGCCCTGCAGGAAAATAGGAGAGGAAGGGGATAAAGAGAGAGGGGCAAAAGATGGAAGGGAAGATTGGGGAGGGGGCAGACAGAAGCAAATCCCTTTTGAAGAGGGATAGGATGAAAGACGATGGATAATAGAATAAATATCATGGGGAAGGGAAGAGGATGTAAGGGAAACAGTTAACACTAGTAATCATGAAAAAGAGAAAAGGGGGGATTGTACAAAAATATTTATAGCAACTCTTTGTGGTGGCTAAGAATTGAGAATCAAGGGAATATCCATCAATTGAGGAATGATGGAAGAAGCTGTGGTACATGATTGTCGTGGAATGATATTGTGCTATAGGAAATGACAAACAGGATGATCCCAGAAAAACCTGGAAAGATTCATGAACTGATGTATAGTGAAGTGAGCAGAGCTGGGAGGACATTGTGCATGGTGACAGCAGTATTGTTCAATGAGCAATTGTGAATGACTTAACTACTCTAAGCAATGTAATCAACCAAGTCAACCCCAAGGGACTAATGATGAAGCTTACTTTCCACCCCCATAGAAAGAACTGATAAAAAGAGCACTTGTGGATTGTACATATATAACCTGGTTGCTGTCTTGTGGAGGGGGGAAGAAAGGGAGGGAGAGAGGGAGAAAAATTTGGAACTCTAAATCTTATGAAAATGGATGTTGAAAGCTACCCTTACATGTAACTGGAAAAAATAAAATAAATGTTTGTTGCAAAACATGAAAAAAAAAAAGATGCGGGAAATTGTAGTAGACAGAGGCTCTTTTGTGTGTACTTTTTGCTATATATTCTAGAAAGCATTGGCAAATATCTTTGTTTTTCTTGCTTAACTACCATGATCCCTTGTAAAGACATTAAGGTTCCTAAAGAGACACCTCTTTTCCCATCCTCTATTAGAATATTAACATTCTATAGGGGCAGCTAGATGGCGCAGTGGATAGAGCACCGGCCCTGGAGTCAGGAGTACCTGAGTTCAAATCCGGCCTCAGACACTTAATACTTACTAGCTGTGTGACCCTAGGCAAGTCACTTAACCCCAATTGCCTCACTAAAAAAAAAAAACAAAAAAAACCCCCCAAAAACAAAAAACAAACAAAAAAAAACATTCTATATAGCACAGCCTTGTCCAATTAATCAAATAAACACACTTTTCTAGGTTTCTTTTTGACTCTCAGGTTTGCATTTCAAAATTCTTATTCTGTTCTGTTCTTTTCATTAGGTATTCTTGAAAAGTTCTCTTTCCCAATAGAAGTCCATTCCCTTCCTTGCCCCAAGATTATACTCAGCTTTGCAGGTAATTTATTCTTGGTTGTATGCCTATATATTTTGCCTTTGGTAATATTCTATTAAAAGCTCTCTCCTTAAGATCATAAAAAAAGGGGAAAGGACCCACATGTACAAAAATATTTATAGCTGCTCTTTTTTGTGGTGGCAAGAAATTGGAAATTGAGGGGCTGCCCATCAATTGGGGAATGACTGAATGAGTTGTGGTATATGAATGTAATGGAATTCTGTTGTGCTGTAGGAAACAATGAGCAGGAGGAGTTCAGAGAAACCTGGAAGGACTTGTGTGAACTGATGATGAGTGAGATGAGCAGAACCAGAATAGTGTACACAGTATCATCAACATTATGTGTTGATCAACTATGATAGATTAGATTCTTCTCACCAATACTACAGTACAAGAAAGTTCCAAAGGACTCATGATGGAAAAGGATCTCCAAATCCAGAAGAAAAAAAAACCTGTGGAATATGGATGCTGATTGAACCATACTATTATCTGTTTTTCTTTTTTGAGGTTTTTCCTTTTTGCTCTGATTCTTCTCTTATAACATGAGTAATGCAGAAATATGTTTAATGTTATTATATATGTATATATGTGTATATATACATACACACACACACACACACACACATATATATAACCTTTATCAGATTACCTGCTGTTTAGGGGAGGTGGGGAGGGAGGGGAAGGAGGGAGAAAATTTTGAAATTGGAAATCTTATAAAAACAAATGTTGAAAACTATCTCTACATGTAACTGGAAAATAATAAAATACTTTTATTAAAAAAAAAAAGCTCTCTCTTTACTAACAGGAGAAGTTGTGATCCTGATTACAATTTCTTGTTTTAGTTTTGTTGTTGTTCAGTCATTTTTCACTCACGTTGGACTCTTTGTCCCTCTTTTGGGGGTTTTCTTGGCTAAGACACTGGAGGAATGTGACATTTCCTTCTCCAGCTGAGGCAAACAGGATTAAGTGACTTGCCCAGGGTCACATAGCTAGTGTCTGAGGCCAGATTTGAACTCACAAGAGTCTTCCTGACTTTAGACCTAGCACTCTATCCGCTGAGCCACCTAGATGCCCCACCTCTTAATGTAGAAAATCACATAACAACAATATCTTTGTTATTTTGTATTTTGATTAATTTTGTTAAATATTTCCCAATGACAATCTTATTTAGTTTGGGCACACTCATGAGTGTTATGGGCTTCATGTTTGACACCTCTGGCTTGACTATTGTTCACAGAACACTACTGCTTCCCCTTTCATATCTTCATCAAGAATCTCCTTGATGTATGTATGTGTATATTTTTGAAATAGAAACATAGGCATATATATAGCTACTTACATTTTCCAAGTTGCTAATAATAAGGTCCATGTTTTTATTTTCTGAACAATTAATATCCTTTGTTTTTTCCCATATCTTTTGAGAGTCAATCCTTCAATGTCCTCAAATTTGGGTTACCTCTCAAAGCACAAACCTTATCTGAGTATACTTGTCTTGTCCGGTTGCTTCTTTGATACCATTTCTATGTTCTGATGTAGCATATTGGTGACTATGATGTTCAAATGTAATAACCCCAATGTTGTTGTTCATCCTTCATTCTCAAAGAAGACCAATGACATCAGGAAGGTGATGTCTTGACTCGCAAGTGAATTGGATTTAAGTTATACAGGGCTGTGCAAAGTCATCAACCTCACTTTCTCCTCCAGAGTCATCTGAGGGGCAGCTAGGTGGCGCAGTGGATAAAGCACCAGCCCTGGATTCAGGAGTACCTGAGTTCAAATCCGGCCTCAGACACTTGACACTTACCAGCTGTGTTATCCTGGGCAAGTCACTTAACCCCCATTGCCTCGTGAAAAAAACAAACAAAAACAAAACAGAGTCATCTGAGTCCAATGCAAGACAAAGGTCAGCACAACTGGATATGGCCCCAGATGCAGTGGAAAATCTTTGGTCTGTTTAAGCTTTGGTCTATTTCCTGGGTTTCAATTTGTCTGAGGTAACACCCATTCAGTGATTTAAGGTTAGATAGGAATTGCTGCACAAGATGGCCTAGTTTGCCTACTCAAAAGAATCATTCTGGGAGGGGCAATGACTCCAATGTAACTTTTGGATGAAAGAATTTATAATGTCTTCTTCATCTATGGATTGTCTTACCATTGTCATACTTAGAATAAACTGGCTAAATTGGATCTCTTGCTAAGTTTTCTGGAAACTTTTCCCCCCTTCACTACTTCTAACTCTTTCATGAGGCAATACTCTTTATTATATTCTACTATTCTGAGCCTTATAAGATTTAACAAATGAGTGCACATTCTAAAACACTGTTGCATTCAGTTACTACATTTCTTCCTTTAGTAAGGAAATTTAGGGTTTGCCAGCGATGGCAGTATCTGGATTCTTTTGGTGTTCTTACTGTAGTAATTGAATTGAATCAGTTATATTTCCTTAGGAAATGGTGATAATCTGTGTCAATGCTTCTTTATCCAGTTCCATTTCTCAGCATCAATCAAATAGCAAATCACTTAGTAAAAGTAGCTATTATGTGCCAAGCACAGTAGGTCAGACTGGAATTGCCTCAGGAGGATGCCACATCTTTTAAAAAAAATTTTTCTTCTAATTCAGTATTGATTGTATTCTTTGCTCTAACAAATCAGTGGTTTGGTTATATACAGACTGCTGATACTAAAACCCCATATTAGTAATCAGTCATTTCCTCTCCATTAGAATATAATCTATTTAATTTTTGGTGTGTGTGTGTGTGTGTGTGTGTCCATGTCCAGCACCTTTTGGCTTTTTTCTTAAAAGTTTATTCATAACATATAGTCAGGAGACTTTTGTACATTCTACATGCCATTGGATTCTCTCATTTCTTACTTTTGAACCACACTTTCCAACATATATCTCATTGTTCCCCCCTTTGCATTTCTTTGTTTCATTTTGTTTTTGTTCTGAGAGTAGGTCTTCTTATCCAACTCCACCTAGAAGTGCTAATGCCAGTCAGGGGCCTAATTCCAATAGGGATCAACACAGAATCTTTAACCTTCTCCAATTTACCAGCTTGGACTGGTTCACCTTTCTATAGGCATCCTGGTGATCCTCTAGTCCCAGAAGTTCACCATGTTGGTGTCATACCTAGTGTGGACACTTGATTCACTTTAATCAAACTGCAATTCATAAATTCTGAATCAAGTAATGCACCTGCCCCAGCTTCCCCAACATCAGGGGCCATATGGAGGGAAGAAAAGAGAAAGGAGAGGGCAGCTAGGTGGCACAGTGGATAAAGCACTGGCCCTGGATTCAGGAGGACCTGAATTCAAATACAGCCTGAGACACTTAATAGCTGTGTGTAGCTGTGTGAGCTGGGCAAGTCACTTAACCCTCATTGCCCTGCAAAAAAGAAAAAAAGGAAAAGAGAAAGGAACGTGTATTCATGTAGTGCCTACTATGTGCTAGGCAATGTGCTAAGTACTTTTTTCTTTTTGGGACAATGAGGGTTGAGTGACTTGCCCAGGGTCACACAGCTAGTACACATCAAGTGTCTGAGGCTGGATTTGAACTCGGGTCCTCCTGAATGCAGGGCTGGTCCTTAATCCACTGTACCACTCAGCTGCCCCAAAGGGTTTTTTTTTAAAGTGCTTTTTTTTAAAACAAATATTGTCATTTGATCCTCACAACCCTGTGAGATAGGTGCTATTATTTTTCCCATTTTATAGCCAAGAACTGAAGCAAAGAGAGGTTAAATGACTTGTTCAGAGTCATACAGCTAATGTCTAAGTCCAGAAAATGATAGTAATAGCTTACTATGTGCCAGGCACAGTGCTAGGTACTTTGCAGCTATTATCTCATTTGATCCACACAGCAACCCTGGGAAGTAGGTGCTATTACTATTTACACTTGACAGATAAGGAGACAAAGGCAAACAAAGTTTGAATAATTTGCCCAGGATCATACAGGTCATCTGAGTTCACATTTGAACTTGGGTCTCCCTGACTCTAGGTTGAGTGCTCTACCCACTGCATCACCTAGCTGCCCAGAGACCAGTTACAAGAAAGTAACACCATGCCTGCCTTCATGCCTTCTTATTCATTGAAGTCACAAAGTATTAAAGTATGTTTAGATTTAATTTGGGTCTTATTGAATTCTTCATGGAATTCTTCTACCTTCCCATCCTCTAATATTTTGGCAGATAAGCTTCAATTATCTTCATGGTGGTAGTATTTGTGGAAATGCTTGTAATGGGTAATGCCCTATGAAATTACTAAGTGTCCCTTGAAATAATGTTTATCTTGCCTTTGGGTATACAGGAAAAACTATTTTTTTGTGCCTTTTAGGAGAATCTCTAAGTCAACCTTCTATTTAGCTGCAATTTCCTTTTGACTTCTGGAATGTTTTATAGCAAGAATGTCAAGACAAATGATCCACTTCCTTCAGTGGTATGTGTATTTGTTGGTTATTGCAAAGGGCTCGGAATTTATAATCTTAATCTACTTAAAATAAATTGTATTATTATTTTTTGGTTTTATGTTGTCAAAATCTCTCCATAGATCCTTCCCCCTCACTCATCCCAGAGAGCCATCCCTTATTTATTCATTGGTTTGTTTGTTTGTTTATTTATTTTTGGTGGGGCAATGGGGGTAAAGCGACTTGCCGAGGGTGACACAGCTAGTAAGTGTCAAGTGTCTGAGGTTGGATTTGAACGCAGGTCCTCCTAAATCCAGGGCCGGTGCTTTATCCACTGTGCCACCTAGCTGACCTCTAAAAATTCTTTGTTATAAGGGATGGCTCGGGGCAGCTAGGCTCTAAGGTCCCTTCAGACTCTAAATCTATGATCTTATAAGTATAAAGGAAGTCTTTTTAAAATTGCATGCTTTACTGTGCATACCCTTTGACCCAGCAATACTACTTTTGGGTCTTTTCCCCAAAGAAATCATGGAAAGGGGAAAGGGACCCACATGTACAAAAATATTTATAGCTGCTCTTTACGTGGTGGCAAAGAATTGGAAGTTGAGGGGATGCCCATCAATTGGGGAATGGCTGGACAAGTTGTGGTATATGAATACAATGGAACACTATTGATGAGCAGGAGGAGTTCAGAGAAACCTGGAGGGTCTTGCTTGGGCTGAGATGAGTGAGATGAGCAGAACCAGAAGAACATTGTACACAGTATCATCAACATTGAATGTTGATCTACTTTGATGGACTATATTCTTCTCACCAATGCAATGGTACAGAAGAGTTCCAGGGAACTCATGATAGAAGAGGATCTCCAAATCCAGGAAAAAAACAAACAAACTGTGGAGTATAGATGCTGAATGAACCATACTATTTCTTTTGTTTTTGGTGCTGTTGTTTTTCTATTTTGAGGTTTTTCATCATTGCTCTGATTTTTCTCTTTTGACTAATGCAGAAATATGATTATGTTATTATGTATATATGTATATATATACATATACATCTATCTATCTATCTATCTATCTATCTATCTATCTATCTATCTATCTATCTATCTATCTATCTATCTATCTATCTATCTATCTATCAAACCTATATCAGATTACCTGCTGTCTAGGGGAGGGGGGAGGGAGGGGAGGGAGGGAAACAAATCTGAAATTGGAAAGCTTGTATAAACAAAAGTTGAGAACTATCTTTACATGTAACAGGAAAAAAATAAAATACTTTATTAATTAAAAAAAATTTTTTTTAAAAGAAAAAAAAATTGCATGCTTTAGCCTAGTATTATAACTTGTTGCCTAACAGATTCTGGAGGACTACTCTAACATGTCCCGCTAACTTATAGGAAAAATCCAAAATGTTATCCATATAGGCCAAAGCATCTGTGTTCAGAAGATCACCAGTTCATCATTAATAAGATAATAGAATATTGCTAAAGCACTGGCCAACCCAAAGGGATAGGGTATAGAGTGCTAGCCTTAGAAAGAGAACTGAGTTCAAATCTTCCCTCAGACACTACTCATCTGCAAAATGGGGATAGTAATAACATCTACCTCATTTCAGCACTGTGAGGATCAAATGAGATAACACATTGCAAGTGCTTTAAAAATGTCAAATCATGGGGACAGCTAGGTGGTACAGTGGATAAAGCACCAGTCCTGGATTCAGGAGGACCTGAGTTCAAATATGGCCTCAGACACTTGACACTTACCAGCTGTGTTACCCTGGGCAAGTCACTTAACCCTCATTGTTGCCCCACAAAAAAAAAAAAAGAAAATGTCAAATCCCTATATAGATGCTGCTGCTGTTGTTGTTATTGTCTTTAGCATGTGCAAAACAAAAACAAAAAACTCATGCTCCATAAACCTACCGGAAACTGAGTTTCATTTAAACCAGTGTCACAGATAAATGCAAGGATGGTCCTAGATAGTAATCACATTTGTGACTCAAGAGTTAATGCAGTGCCTCCATTGACTTACTTTCTTCAGAACAAAGAACAGCTGCACCCCCTTGGGTAACCAGGTGGGAGAAAAAATGAAACCAGGTGGCCTTGGTGAAAAGACACTTACAGTATAAACACACAGCAGCTGTGAGGAGGAGGGAGCATGTGCTGAGGCTCCAGCTGGCATGGGTCAGCAGGAGGCACAGAGCAGCAGAACAATAGATAAGGAGCTGTTAGCTCCATTGGACTTCAGCCTAGCTTCTGCATGTGGACCTGGCCTCTTTTCTAGACTTAAGCTTACCCTTTGGTTCCCTTTTCTATGGTAGTCACCCATCTGGATTGTGTATTTAATCCTGCATCTCCGGTAGCAAGAATTTAAGGCCTTGGAATCACCCTGGCCTAAGACTTGTTCATTTAGGAGTGAAGCCTCTAGTAATAGCTCAACGTGAGAGCTTAGGGCATGATGACTCTTATTTCTTATGTAACAGAGATTCCACTCTGTTCCTCCACTGGCTGAAGGACAGGTGTATTTTATTTTGATCCACTTCCCCATGGTGCTTCAGTATCCTGAGGGGATTAGGAGATCTCTAATCTCTGCAACAGGCAAAAGCCCCCATTGATTATGTTCCCCCAATTTTAGGGATCCAAGCACCCCTGTTCTATTTAACCACTTAATAGATTAGATTTTATAAAAGAATATTTGCTTCAAAGATATAACAAGAATATGCATATAGATATTCCCTCCAACACCTAGGGCTGTAATACCTCTGTACTGACCCCCACACTCCCACCCCACTTCCCCCTTACCCCCATGTCTGGGGAGGGGCAGGCACAGCTCAGCTCAGTTTCAATATAATATGAGTCCCATCAAGCTCTAAACCCAAAGCCCCCTTGGACTTGCATCCCAGGACCCTGGCTTCTCAGAGCTTTTCTGTTGGGCTGGTTGTAAGTTCTGGTCTGGTATCCTGGACTGCAAAGTCCCTATGGCTCAATGTCTCAGGTCTAGGACTCCTTACCCTGCACATAGAACTGAACAATGAAACAAGATCAAAATCCATAGCTTGTTTCTCAGGGGCACAGAGCTGAAAGGGAAGGTGGCCCTATCCCACTCAGGTACTACAAGGGAGCCTTGCTGGGGATGAATGAGAGTCACCTTGACTAGTAGATACCACCAAAAAGAGACTGTCCCAGTCCACACGTTTAATGATGCAGTCAGGTCCAGCTGCATTGCCAATGGAAAAGAGGTTTCTTTGAACCATGTGGTAGGTGAGCACAGACTGTATTTTCCCAGAAGGAGGCACCTAGTGTCTCCCATACAAGGGTCTTCATCTTAGGTAGTCTGGACATACAACAAAGCCCCATTACACCTAAACATTTTTTTTGCAAATCTTTATACTCAAGTAGAGTATCTGGAACACTTTATACTCGGAGAATCGGGCTCCAGCACAGCCCTGTCCCTAGGCCCCTTTAGGCTATGTGAAAAATGTATTATCTTACCAGCTAGGCAAATTGCCCTCTACTTACCACAAACTGCATCCATCAATGGGGAGTTCAATATACCTATGACTTGGATGGGAATCACAGAATTGGAGAAGTGGAAAAGGTCAGAGAGGCCATTAAGTCTAATATATGCTTGAAAGAGAATCTTCTCTTTAGCCACCTCAACAAGTGGTCATATAAAATCTGGAGAATATCTGATGGAATCTTCCTCTCTTCTTTTGGTAAGAAGGAGGAGGGTTATGGGTATAAAGTGTTGCATAATCTTATCAGATACAGTCACCATGTTGTTTGTTGGAGTTAAATGTTTTATTTCTTTTATTACAAGAAGTTTCAGTGGGAGGGTTTCATTGAAATGAATGTGACATAAAAACAAATATGTTGATAAAAATTAAAATAAACAGGAACATCACACCTAGGTATAGTTTTCATGTGGTTTTTTAAAATTTCAAGATCTTAAAAGTTTAATTTCTTTATAAAGATAAGAATTTTGAACTAGATAATATATTTCAAATTTTCATTTAATTTAGAAAACAAATGTTAAGCCTTTTCTACTAGCTGCCCCTAAACAGGGGGAAAACTTCCACCAAATAAATGATTAAAAAAAAAACAACAACCTTTTTAGAAGTCATCTAGCTATTGTTTAAGAACTTCTAGTGAAGGGAGAACCCACTCCCCCCCTCCACGTTTCATTTTTCAAATGATTTTTTTTAAAAAAATCAATCCTAATTGTCTTTCTATAATGTCATTTCCTTGCCCTGACCTGCTGTCTAACTCAGTTTCTGAATTCTTGCTTCTCCTCTTCTCATTTAGAAAACAAATATTCATTGAGTCTCAACTGTTCACCAGGCACTGTGCTAGGCTCTGGGAATAAAAAAACAAAATTGTCAAGACATTACCTTCATGATGTCCTTGGTCTTCTTCTAGAAGTACCTACTATGTGCAAAGCTCTACTAAGTCCTACTGTAATGCTTCATCATAGCATGGAGATGACCCCCATATTCCTTTTTCTGTTTGTTTTTGTTTTGTGGGGCAATGAGAGTTAAGTTACTTGCCCAGGGTCACACAGCTAGTAAGTGTCAAGTGTCTGAGGCTGGATTTGAACCCAGATCCTCCTGACTCCAGGGCTGGTGCTTTATCCACTGTGCCACCTAGCTGCCTACATGACCCCATATTCTTTTTCTTTTTTTTTTTTAGTATTTTTTTTGGGGTGAGGCAATTGGGGTTAAGTGACTTGCCCAGGGTCACACAGCTAGTAAGTGTTAAGTGTCTGAGGCTAGATTTGAACTCAGGTTCTCCTGAATCCAAGGTCAGTGCTCTATCTACTGCACCACCTAGCGGCAGCTCCTTGACCCCATATTCTTTTTTTTTTTTTTTTTTTTTTTTTTTTGCGGGGCAATGGGGGTTAAGTGACTTGCCCAGGGTCACATAGCTAGTAAGTGTTAAGTGTCTGAGGTCGGATTTGAACTCAGGTCCTCCTGAATCCAGGGCTGGTGCTTTATCCACTGCACCACCTAGCTGCCCCTTGACCCCATATTCTTAAAGGCTCTGCCAGTGCAGTTTAAATTTTGACTCATGGTTCCATGATAGAAATGCTTTTAGTACAGTCCAGTCAATAGACCATATTGATTTTCTGAGAACCAACTAAGCTAAGCTTGTAAAGGCCCTTCACTAGTAGACTGAACTGAACACTTGATGTTGACTTTTTTTGGGCATGATGACCCATGAAACAAAGAAAAATACACAACAGCTATCAACTTTATTCATCTCCCTTTGTTGCTGTAGTGATTTTGGTAGACAAAGGAGCAGAGGGTGCTAAAATCACATTTTTTAGATTATCAATAAAAATAACAATTGGTATTATGTCCATGCACACCAAAATACTTGTGATAATGGCAAAATGTTTAACCCAAGCCCCTCATTTTACAGATAAAAGACCCATGAGATCCATGGATGTAAAATGACTTGGCCAAAGTCACAAAGAACTTGAACCCAGATCCTCTGATTCCAGAGCTTTTGCTCTTTCCACTATACTGTTCTGTCTCCCTTCCTTACTATTTACTAGCTTTGTGACTGTGGACAAGTCATGGAACCTCTCTGGGCTTTGATTTCCTCATCCATAAAATGAAGCAGTTGAATTATGTGGTCTCTAAGAGATGGATGATGATAAATTAGCAGTACAAAAAGAGCCATATATTTATACAGATCACCAGTGTTGATTTGCTTTGCTTGATTTTAGTCAGTGTGTAGTGATATAGAAGCAAAAAAAGAAAGAAGGACATGAAGGGGAAAAAGAAGGAAAAAGAAAGAAAGAAAGGAAGGAAGGAAGGAAGGAAGGAAGGAAGGAAGGAAGGAAGGAAGGAAGGAAGGAAGGAAGGAAGGAAGGAAGGAAGGAAGGAAGGAAGGAAGGAAGGAAGGAAGGAAGGAAGGAAGGAAGGAAGAAGGAAGGAAGGAAGAAGGAAGGAAGGAAGGAAGAAGGAAAGGAGAGAGAAGTGAGGAAGGGAAGGAGGGTGGGAAGGAAGGAAGGAAGGAAAGAAAGAAGGAAGGAAGAAAAGGAAGGAAGGACAGTGAAGACTTATAGGTCATAAATAAGGTGCTTTTATTTTAAGCTATGCTATACTTTATGTCTCCAACAGACCTGGGTGCTCTATTTGTCCATGGTGTAATTTGCCAAGAATAATGCCTTACATGTTTCCTTGGGGACAACCCTATTTCAAAAAACCTATTCTTTCATACATGCTTATACTTATCATATGTATGTGTTGGATCCCAGGTGTAAAGAATTAATTGTTATTTGAGGTTTTTATGCCTCGGCGTGCACTGGCCTGGGGCTCCACAAACCGCACGATGCTCCACCCACTGGTTGTAGCTGCTGCCAGGCCTCTGGCACCTCACATCATCACCACTCCCCCAAGCCTACCTAGGCCTGGCAAAATTATAATGATTGGAGGCCTAATGAGGGCAGTCATGTGACTGTCAGAGCGGCCATCCCATTGGCTGGGGCTGTGTGGGGGTGTTTCTAGGTTTGGGGGAGGAGAATTGGGCATTCTAAGTGGAAGCTGGAAAGCGACAGGTGTTCTGCTGCGTATTTTCAGCTGATTCCTGGGCGGTGGTATTTTTTCAGGTATTATAATTTCCCTTTCCCCATTTTATTTCCTTTCCCTTGATCCTACTGATCCTCTTTGTGTCTTTTTTTAAAGTTCGTTCTTGTTAAAATACATCTTGTTCTGTTTTGAGGGAGGCTGCCGGTCTCCTTCCTTGCCCCAATATTGCGGCGAGTCGCTTAGCTAGCACTCCCCAATTAAAAATTGGTCCCCACACAGGAGAGGCCTGGGGGAGTAAGTTTCCCCATGAGCCAAGATTAAAGAAATATTGAAGATGGATGATGGAACAGCCAGTATTAGAAAAAAATTAAGATTTATTATAAGTAACTCACACTTGAGTAACAGATGCCCCTGATGGCAGGTGGACAACAAATGGATGGATCCTGATCTCCCATACTATCCCACCCTAAGGGCACTCCTCTTATAGGGATGTGCAAACAAGGCATGAAGGAGAGAGGCCAGGTGTACATATATATTTCCCCAGGAAACTATTGATAAGAAAGTCTCCCAAACCATCAAGGACCAGATAACAATATGGTAGTGTGCCTGAAAGATGTACATGCACACATACCTCCCCTTACATAATGGGGTGGATGGGAGGTCAGATTTCCTTGTGTGACTCAGCCATACAGCTAAAGTCATAGTACCCCACAGTGTGTCCCAAAAATAAAGCAGATGTATACTGTGGCAGCATGGGACAAGGGTCTTGGTCAGATTCCAAAAGGTGTAAGAGATCTTGAAGTATAGAAGACAAACAGATCAGGCTTAATTATAGGAGCCAAGAGGCATATCTGGTTCAAATAGCTTGGTCGACATTTCAGGACTTATCCAACTGGTGGTAGAGACTATCCCTGATCCTTAAATTTGCCAGTCTTGCAATGTACACTAACCAAGTGTCTGTCTCAAACTTATACAATTTATCCTACCTTCCTCAGTCTTTACATCCTCTGACTAGCAGAACTTTTTTATTTTTATTTTTTTACAAATAATAGCTCAGTGTCTTGCCTCTGGTTCATGTATATAATAGGGTGTATTGTCAAAGAGATAGTGAACAATAAAAAGGAAAGATGGCCTTATATTATTTATCAGAAGGGAGATCAATTGGAAGAATGAACATATTAAGAGTATGGAACATATTAACACTTGGTGGTTAATTGGCAAATTCTATTACAGGCATTCAAGGAAGTTCCAAGCACCCCTGCCCAACATAGCAAGTTGGGTGAAGTGAAACAAGGAGGAATACTGTCATTGATAGAAAGAAGGCTGTTGGCCATGATACTAATTCAATACATTGGGGCTTAATCTAGTCTTGGAAAACTAATTGCTAGCCCATTTCATGGGCACAAGATGCCCCAATACAGTATATGAAGTATAGAAGGAAAGGTCCTTCCATCCACTCTATATCTTATATATACCTAATTATTCACATGTTGTCAATTAGAATGTAACTCTTTGAGGTAGGTAGATAGATAGATAGACAGACAGACAGATAGACAGATGATGGATGGATGGATAGATAGATACTTGATAGAGCATTTATTTTGTGCTAGGCACTATACTATGCACTAGGGATACAAATAAAAGCCAGTAAGATTGTCTCTTCCCCTCAAGGAGCTTACATTTTAATAGGGAAAGACAATACAAAACTCTGCACTTTTTCCCCCACACATTTAACACACACACACTTTTCAGTTTCCTGTTATGGCATGAAAATATCAGCACTTTGAGGACAGGAACTCTTTATTTTTCTGCTTGTATTCCCAGCAATAAGCCCAGTGCTTAGCACATACTAAGTGCTTAATAAATGCTTGTTGACTTGACTTGGCTATGAAGCCAGGCTTAGGATGAGATGAGATGAGGCAAAAGTTCATTTATCAGAGCATGATTTTTCTGGGACAAATTTCAAGTTTCCAGTGTAAGGAAGATGAGAATGTTAGAGTTCAGGTAGCATGAAATAGAGATAGCATATAATGATTTAAGAATAAATGCTCATTGATTGATTAATTGAATAAGTTTTAATCTGTTAGCATGCTATATAGAACATGGTCCCAAAGCCTGGAGATTGGTTTAATTAAGAGTTGAAGCAGAAATTCAGTCCATGAATTTTGGCATCTTTATTCTTTGTAAGAAACCACAGTCACCTATTCAGGGAAGAATTTTTCAGAAGGCTAGTCAAGGCTATAAAAAGCTGGTTCTTATTTCCATGAGAATAGTCCCAAAATTAGCCATGGAATAAATCTATTTCTTCATTCTCTTCCTCTATCTTTTGTCCCCCACCCCACCCCCAATCAAGTATGATACTAAAAAAAACAACGCCCAAAGTATACATATAAGCATGAAAGTAACAAAAAACATCTTGTTCTCCAATGCTGGAGTCCTTAAAAAATGAGAGAGCCTCTCCAACATTCTTTAGAAAAAGAACTTTCCCTGTATAAAAAAGGAAAGTGGGAAGCCATCTTTGGACTAATTACACACATACCTCACACCAATCTGAGGCAGAGGTGGGCTGCCACACTACCACTCCTGTCTGGCTATTGACTTGGAGAAATATCATCACCAATTCATCCCTACAGAATATCCTTTAATAAATCTTATTTGGACATGTAAGTTTTGTCGATAGGTTTTTTTGTCTTCCCCACCCCCAATTCCCAATTCAGTGCTTATGATTGAAGACATAATCACTCATTTGGAGAGAACTTTGCTAATAAATATAGAAATTGAAATGAGTGAAATTGATCAAGTATTATTTTAAAACTTTTAGAATTCACATGATTAGCTTCCATTCAAAATGTTTCAGTGTATACCCCTAATTTATTCAACCAAATGACCAAGTAAAACATTGATCCTTAGACGCAAGGATTAGTTCAGAGAGAGTGAGCAATGGACCCATCTGACAATCAGCACTGGTATACTCATTCTTTACAAGTTCTCTTTGCCAATCCTTATCATAGCAAGCTTATGGTTATTTCAGAACCTGTAGCTCCAAAATTTGGAGAGCAGGATTCAGTACACTGAGAAAATCTCCCCCTACAGAGTCTAACGATTTGTCCTTTGGTCCTGGTATATGAGTTCTGTGTGTCCTAACCTAGGGCTAAGGCAGCTGCCACTAATCAATGTAGGGATTACTATCATCTGTCAACAGAGGAAGGCAAGGGCTCCATTTATAAGAAAGCTGAGGAAGAAGAGATCTCTTGGAGGTTGGGAAGGCTTTCTGGTAGAGCTGGGCTGTGAAGAAAGAGAAAGATTTTAAGAAGAGGGATTTGATACAATACCTGGTGCTTAACCTGGAGGTGGTATTATATAATAATAATTCCAGAGGTATGCTGATAAATGTTTAATAATTGTCTCTCCAAAAAAAAAGCATGTATTAACATACTTTTAAGTTTAATCTGAATTTTTAACATTTTCTCCATCACTTTCTTAAGTCTAGACAATTAGCAAAACAATAAATTGAGCCTTGATTTGTAGCATTTGCCAATTTCCTGTACGTAAATGCTCAATGTTAATTTTTTTTTTTTGCGGGGCAGTGGGGGTTAAGTGACTTGCCCAGGGTCACACAGCTAGTAAGTGTCTGAGGCCGGATTTGAACTCAGGTACTCCTGAATCCAGGGCCGGTGCTTTATCCACTGCACCACCTAGCCGCCCCCTCAATGTTAAATTGAAAATTTAACAATTGGTTTTTAGGAGTGGGTTGGAGCTAGGGATTAAAAAAACTAAACAACAACAACAACAAAATGTATCTTAAAGTACTTTTTAAAAGGGAAATGAACAAAGGGAATACTTTTAGATTTAAAAGTTTAAATTATGAATCAAAATGAGGTCTAAAAATTATGGATTGAAGGTTTTGTAAAGACTATCTAAAGTATCAAATAATTTTAATTCCTAAACACTGAGGGCAAGGAGAATACAAATGGAAGAGGTACAAAACTGGATTAAAAACTAACAGCAAAGGGGCAGCTAATGTGGCACAGTGGATAGAGCACTGTCCCTGGAGTCAGGAGGACCTGAGTTCAAATTCGACCTCAGACACTTAACACTTACTGGCTGTGTGACCCTGGGCAAATCATTTAACTCCAATTGCCTCACCAAAAAACAAACAAAACAAAAAAAACTAACAGCATGGGGGAAAGATGGCAGCAGAGTGAAGTGGGCTGGGGCCAGACTCAGGCTCTGGGTTGGGGTAAGAGGTGGGAGCTGGCGGGGGTGGCCTGCTTGTTCTGGCTGTTGCTTCTGCACGGGTTAGCGGCCCGCAGCTCCGCTCTGTACTTCCACATCAGGGAGACAGACAAGAAATGCTTCATTGAGGAGATCCCGGAGGAGACCATGGTCATAGGGAATTACCAGACCCAGCTGTATGACAAGCAGCAGGAGGAGTACTAGCCCGCCAATCCGGGCCTGTGTATGTTCTTGGAAGTTAAGGACCCGTATGACAAGGTTATTCTTTCTAGGCAATATGGCTCAGAAGGCTGATTCACTTTCACTTCTTACACTCCTGGGGAGCACAAGATCGGCCTGTACTCCAATTCCACCAAGGTTTCTCTCTTTGCTTGGAGGCATGCTGAGGGTTCACCTGGACATTCAGGTCCTTGAACACGCCAACGACTATGCAGAGATTGTTGCCAAAGACAGGCTGAGTGAGTGGCAGCTGCCAGTTTGGCAGCTCATGGAGCAAGTAGAACAGATGCAGAAGGAGCAGAATTACCAGAGGTGGCAGGAAGAGCAGTTTCTCCAGACCAGTGAGAGCACTAATCAGCGAGTTCTGTGGTGGTCCATTGTCCAGACTCTTATCCTTGTGGCCATTGGTGTCTGGTAGATGAGGCACCTCAAGAGCTTCTTTGAAGCCAAGAAGCAGGTGTGAAGGGCCAGGGACACAGCGGCAAGTGGAGTTTCTTCCCAGAATGCAGGACTCATGGGACTCTTTGGCTTATCCTGCCCCTACATCCAGCCACAGCTGATGCCCCTCTCAGCTGGCTCTCATGGGAAGTGGAAAGCCAGGGACATTTTCCTGCCTTCCAGGGAAGGCTCCCTTGTTCCCACACAAGATGGAGGGGCTTGGAGATCAGTTTCTTTCTGTCAATGTGTAATGATTAGAATGACGCCACCTGCTGGAGAGCTACTGTAGGAAAGCTCCACCATGAGGAGAAGGCTTCTGAGGACAAGCCATGTGGTCAAGGTCCTTAGCGTCAGGAAGTGACGTTAGCTCGTGGGTACTATCTATCAAGGCTACCAGCCAATCAACTTGAGGAGCCTCCCATTTCTGGGAGGAGGACACAAAGTAGGAAGTGGACACTGGCAGAGGGCTTTCTCCTCTTTTGGTTCCTGACCTCGCCATGGCTGGTTGGATGATGGGGTCTCTTAGAAATAGTGTTTTTACCTTTCTCTCTGATCCTAATGCTCTTTAATAAACACTTAAATACTCTTGCTAAAGCTTATAATTTATTGGTGAGAACTACAAAATTTACTGAGAACTGATTCCTCACCCAGTCCCCTCTTTCCCAGACAAATGAATTGCCTGGGGCTGACTGTCTTTGTCATTTCCAGACTCTTGATGGACTTATGGACCTTCCCCCAAGCAACTTATCCCCTCCCAATGTTCCCCACCTTACTCCGGGGACTTTATGTTATTATGTAAAAAGGGTCCACCTACATTAAGTAGTTTCTATTCAGAGTCTGTACTGCCTAACTTAGGAGCAGTTCTATTATTTCTTTTGTCAAAGGTTCATTTACATTAAGTAGCTATATGTCACTTTGGAGCAATCTTTTGGTTCCCTTTTTGTTCTGTTACCCCATAAAAACCCTGTCCTCTGTTCCCATCTTTGGATACCCGAGCTATAGTTCCTCTGCCCCGATTAAAGACCTTATTTCTCCTATATTGATTGTTTCCTTAATTTCCGGGTTAACACTGGCAACCACTCATTAGATTTTAGATAGTATAGCTAGAATTTTAGCCCCTTACAACTGCTGGGAAGAGAATGGGTTCCCACCAAGGGAAACCCATTCTCCTCCCCTGGCTAACTTTGCCTCTGCCTTTGACCACCACCTCTTTGGAGAGTGAGTCTGAAGGCAGCTGGCATCCTCATCCTGGAGGATGCTTGCAAATAGCTTTATTGTCTTGCTGAGTAGGTGCCTGGACTGAGTCTAGCCCTTCCCACTTGGGCTTTTTGTGCCCTTTACTAGGGCTCTTTGCAGTAATGCCCCTGGGGAATGGGCCTAAGAGAAAGTGCCACTGGTGAAAGGGACTATGGGCCATTCAGCACTTCAGAAACACCAGTGTTAACTTTTCAGGGATTGAGAGTTACCTTTTGATTTTCCTATTGTCTTCCTTTGTTGGCTTGAGATTTTGAAATTGGGCTGGAGTGCAGACAGCCTGGGGGCTTTCTTATTTTCTCATCTTGATCTCCTGGGTCTGGACTCTCCCTAGTGGGATCCCCCTCTCAGGTAGAGTTCCACCCCTGTGGGAAATGGACCTTTGGCATGGGTGAATTCATTTCCTTTACCCGTTTCAGAGTTCAGTTTATCCTCTCTAGGTTCTGGGCTAGAGGGAGTGGAGTCAGGCTAAGTGGCTTAAGCACTGGGTTGCAGGAATTTTAGTTACAGATTTCATTGTGAATACCTCCTGATCTGTTACATGGATTTCCCAGTAAAAATATTTTTGGCCGGGTAAAAAACAAAAACAAAAACAAACAGCATACTTTGGAACAAATGTGAGAAAGACACTTTCATATGATTCAGAAGACAAAACACCTGCTGGAGTTTGGGCCAAGAATGAACGATGGGGGAGCAGCTAGGTGGCACAGTGGATAAAGCACCAGCCTTGGATTTAGGAGGACCTGAGTTCAAATCCGGCCTCAGACACTTGATGCTTACTAGTTGTGTGACCTTGGTCAAGTCACTTAACCCTTATTGCCCTGCCCCTCCCCCCAAAAAAAGAATGAACTATGGGATTCTGTTAAACTGATCTATCCCACCTCAGGTGTTCCTTCCACCCCACCCCCACAACCTTCCAGAACATAGTGTTCAAGAAACAATGTCTGATTCCTCTTGGGTTGTTTTTTTTCCCTGCATCTGATTCTTCCATCTTCCATGAAAGGAGTTGGTCTAAGTTAGCAGCACTTGAGAAGCTTCATTGCCTAGTAGATAGACAACTGGCCTTGGAATCAGCAAAAACATGGGTTCTCAAGTCCCATCTCTGACCCATACTGGTTGTGTGATCCCAGCCAAGTCATTTAAGCAGATGTGCTCTACTCAACTCTCTAAGATCATAAATTGCAGAAAAAATACCAGTCTTCATTGGCATAAAGAATTTCCTCTCCGCATTTCCCACAAGCTACAGTTTCTGTACTTTTGGGGGAACTCCTCTTCATCCCTTCTTTCCCTAGGAAGCTCATCATGTGAAAATTTAATTAGGTTGCAAGCTTGAATCTGCCTGGTGCTCCCATCTCATTAGCACCCTCTACCTCTCTGATTGGACCCTTTGATTAAAGGTCAGGGCCATGAACTCTAGAGCCTCTATTTAAAGAATGGTTTCAACATTTTGTTTCTCCCCATTTCCTACCAGCTACTCTGCTTTTGGACTTCTTTGGAATGCTTCATCATGCACCTTTTTCAGGTACCCTATCCCCCCAATTTTCATATTCCTTTGGTGTGTTATCTTCCCCTATGAGATTGTAAGCTCTTTGAAGGCAGGAGCTGTCTTTATTTTTATTTGTATGTGCATCCCCAGTTCTTAGAGCAGTGCCTGGGACACAGTAGGGACTTAATAAATGTCAATTGACTGACTGGGAGTTCCTTAAACTGATGAAATCACGGGTCCAGTCTGTATCCTTAGTAATGATTATACCAAATCAGGAAATAATCTAACATGCCAATAGTTAGAAGATATTTTCTGAACATGAGTTTTCAAAAAGCCCATGAAGAGAAAAATTAGAAGCAACAGAAATTGCTAATGGTGATAGTTCAGAGAATGAAACTGATGAGACAAAGTTCCATGTGGAAAAAAATTGTGTCCATTAACTGTGGTGATTCCCCCCCACCCTCAGCTCCTTTTCTGAAAATAGGTGCTTTTTATGTCTGCCTGACATTGTAGGGGATCAGTGAGTCCAAAAAGCATAGTAACCTGTTTTGCTTTACCATAATGTTAGTAATTTCTTTTGTTCTCAAGCTTTTGCTGTTTCTCTTAAACTGATAAAAATTTGGAAATGTGAGACTCAAAGTTCAGAAACTTGTATTTTCCATTTGTAACAAAAAAAAAAACACTAAAAAAATACTTCAAAGGAACCATCTGCTTTCTGACTAAACTGAGCTTATACATTTAAAAGAAATGTGATACTTATATGAACAAACTAAATTGTGAACAATATATTTTGTATTTCCCTAAGACTTTCAATGGGACTTAAGATCAGCAAAGGCTGCTAAAAGAATTGTGGTATTATAAGAATAAATTAGACAGTCTTTGCCCTCAAGGAACTTATTATTATCTAGTAGCGAGGAGGATAAAATATACAATAATCAGTAACAAGAAAAAAAAACTTTTGGTAAAGGAAAAAGAGTTAAATTTGAAGTTATAGGAGGTGGATTTAAAGCCCAGCTTTGCCACTTATTGCCCATATGACCTTGATTGAGTCACTGCATTTCTCTCAGTTCCTCATCTCTCAAGTGAGGGAATTGAACCCCATGACCACTGAGGCTCCAACTGACTCTAAAACTCTAATCCCTTGATCCTGAGGGCATCAAAACAGTACAAAGTTCAATAAGTTCAGATAAGGCGATAACTACTAAGTGTTCTCTCACACTTCAATGGATCTGTGATCTCATCTGTATTGATACTCCCCCCAGCAGTGCAGATTCCAACCCATTGGTGTTCTCTCATCTTGTGCAACTCTGGCCCTGTCTTCTCATAAATACTTTCTGAGGTTTAGCTATTATGCTGAAAGTCACATTCTAGTTGTATTGGCATTTCATGTATGCCAATGGGTCTCTTAGGCTATTCATGTTATCCTTCTCTCTTTACCCATGACTGGCCCACCTTCTCTTTCTGTAAGACATCTCCTCGATGACATATGACCTTCTGTTTCCTGGAGAACCTTGTGGTCATTAATTGCTATGCTGTTTTTCAAAAGCCATTCCCATCCTACCTACCATCTGTCATTTTCTTTTCAATTCTGGACCAAGCTCATTGACCACACATGGTGTTTTCTTCAACAAAGTATCTCCCATGTTAAAATGTTAAAATATACTAGATACTTTGGGAAAATGTAACAACCAAGATAACTTTCTTTGTTTTTCCTCTGGTTATTAATATCAAGTAAGGCATAAAACTGAGAGACAAAGTATAATGCATATGTTAATATGTCATTTAATTCTCATAATATTCTTGAGAAATGAATATTATCTCAATCTTTGACAATAGCTTGGAAGAAGGGTAGCCAACGTGGACCTATGCCGTGTTATAAATGGAGAAACTTCAGCTGAGATAAATTTGATTATTTACTCAATGTCACACAGCTAAGTAGTAGCAGAGGTTGGACTTGACCACAAACTTTCTGACTCTCTAATTTAGGGACCTTTTAAATACATTACAATACCAGGGCAGAGCACTGGCCCTAGAATCAGGTGGGCCTGAGGTCAAATCCAGCCTCAGACACTTATTAAGTGTGTGACCTTGGGCAAGTCACTTAACCCCAATCTCCTCAAAAAAAAACCAAACCACCCCAAAACAATAACAACACGACAATACCTTATTGTTACCAAAAGGATAGGGTCAAATAAGATGGTAAACCAGAGAAGCAAAGATAATTCTGGATGAACTACTCATATTCATTAAAAGGGAAGACTTCTACTAAAGGCAGGATGAGTGGAGGTAGGTTAATGGTTAATGATATGCCCCCCAAAAGAGAATCAATAGGGGGCAGCTAGGTGGCGCGGTGGATAAAGCACCAGCCCTGGATTCAGGAGGACCTGAGTTCAAATTTAGCCTCAGACATTTGACACTTTCTAGCTGTGTGACCTTGGGCAAGTCACTTAACCCTCATTGCCCTGCCAAAAAAATAAAAGAATATTAATAAAATATTTTGATGCTCTGGCATAGTCTTCCAACCTGTATACACACCAGAAGGTCAGATTCCTAGAGCTAGTTTGGCTAAATCTCTTACTCAGGGAGCTAGAGGTACTTTTGAGAGTTTGGTGATGCCTTTTTCTTATACAATTTGCTCCATCAGCCCATTCTTGTGTGTTCTTCCCACTATTAACTGTCAGTGATTAATGCTCCCATTCCTTTTTATTTTTTACAAAATTTATGTTATTTTTTACAAGTCTCCAAACATGTTGGGGTACACTGATACTATACTACCTCAGTTCTTGGAGATACTGAGCTCCAACTTAATGTAGTTTTTACAAAGCATTAACCCTGACCAAATTCATCTGAATTCCCCACAGCCAATGGAATAATTGTTATAGCTCCTCTTGGCTGCCTCCAAATTATGCTGGGTCAAACAGGTTCCTGAAGAATTTACTTCTCATCACGTGGCTTCCAGTAAATCCCAGAATGAATTACTGCTATTGAACTTCCAGTGCTTAACTCTCTTGACCTTTGGAAGCTTGCAAATCCTTATCCATCTCCACCTATGGAAAGAATGGACACAACAGAGACAGAAGCAACAGCAAGAACATGATGTCAAGGGCCACATGATAGAAACCCTAGTAAGAAGAAAAGGCTTCCTTTCCCACTTGAAGGGTTATACCATCCCCTACCTCTGTACTTACCATAACCAGGAAGGCAAAAGTCAGAACCAAGAGACTCACTTTGACTGGCACTACTAGTCTTTTGAATGAACCTCAGTTCTGACCTCATTTTTTGTTGTTGTTCATTCATGTTTAACTTTTCCTCATCCCATTCAAGGTTTCTTGGCAAAGATACTGCAGTGATTTGCCATTTCCTTCTCTAGCTCATTTTACAGATGAAGAAACTGAGGCAAATATGGTTAAGTGACTTGGTCAGGGTCACACAGCTAGTAAGTGTCTGAGGCCAGATTTGTACCGGGGAAGATGAATCTTTCTGACTCCACTCCTAGCACTCTATCTGCTGTGCCACTGCACTACGCTCTGACTTCATGGCCAATCAAAAACAATCCTCTTCACCACATGGTTCTCAGACTAGAAACATTTATAAAATGTCTAGCCATGATACAGATTGGAGAGTAGGGCACTTCCATTACATGCCATCATGTCATGGAAACAGTCTCAAATTATATCAATATTACAAGCATCACCTGCTCACCAGCCCACTGTTGCACATGCCCATTCATTCATTCATTCATTCATCCATTCATCCATTTATTTATTTAACCATAAATCAATAATTAATTAATTATTCATTCATTTATTCATTCATTTATCTATTTATTTGTTCATTCATTAATTTGTTCATCCACTTACTTATTTATCTATTGATTTATTTACTCATTTGTTTGTTTGAGTGATAAACATCTTAATTTAAAGTTTTGAGTTCTAAATTCTATCCCTTCTCTCTCCCCCCTCCCCAAGGAAGTAAGTAATCAGATAAAGATTATACATGTCCAATTATGTAAAACATTGCCATGTTAGTCATTTTGTACAAGAAAACTTGAATTAAAAAATGAAAGAAATAAAGTGAAAAATAGCATGTTTCAGCCTGTGTTCCATCAATATCAGTTCTTTCTTTGGAGGTGGATAGTATGCTTCATCATTAGTCCTTTGGGATTGTCTTGGATCATTGTAATGCTGAGAATAGTTGTCACAGTTCTTCATCAAATAATATTTCTATCACTGTGCACAACATTGTCTTGGTTCTGCTCATTTCACTATATATCAGTTCATACAAGTCTCTCCAGACCTTTCTAAAACCATCCTGCTTGTCATTTCTTATAGCACAATAATATTCCATCACCATCATATACCACAACTTGTTTAGTCATTCCCCAATTGATGGGCATTCCTTTGATTTCCAATTCTGAGCCAGTACAAAAAGAGCTTGTTGCACATTTTTAAAAAGTGTGTGGAAGAAAACAAGTTGTACTTGGAAGAGAAGAGAAGATACATGGGAACTCTGTGGTAGAGCAGAGGACTTCTAGAGGTTTAGATATTATTGAGTATTTTTCTCTTTGTATCTATGGCCGAATTTCTCCTCTGCTTTCCCCTTTCCCCATTACTTCTCCCCACTTTCTCAACCATTCATCTCAGTCTTACCTCTCTAAAGTACCTATGCTGCTCTGCTTTTCTGTTTCTATTGTTGCTGATAGGAACTCCATTCTATACTGAACAAATTTAGGTTCCTTTGTGTCACAAGGTACAGTAGGTGAATGCCCAGAGTTGCCCTGGAGCTGCCCTGCCCCTCTGACTGACCGGAGTCAGACTTTAACTGGGGTCAGACTTTGACTGACAAACTAGCCCCTCCTATCCTAGGGGAAGGGGAGGGTGGATTTCAAGAAGAAGCAATCTTGAATCAGGAGGGAACAGAACCAGAGAAGACATAGATAGGGTAGAGGCTGCCCTAGGGGAAGAACCCAGCAAGTGTTGGAGCAGAAGATTAAGAAGGCAGAAACCAAGGAGAGCAGGTGCCGCCAAGAGTGGAACAGTAAGTGGCAGTAAAGTTACCAGCACAAACCCCAGGGTCATGAGGCATGTCTGGGCAGCTCTGTTTTTGATGAACTCACCCAGAAGGACAAAAGTAAGACTGGTGATTTCTCACTTCTCTTTTCCCTTTTCCTCTGCCTCTCCCTCCTTATCCTCTTTTTCTTTAATGTTTGTTTTTGTTCCTGTTCATCTTGCCTTTAAAGCTAGTTTTCAGATCAATGTGGTTAACCATTGCATTACTGATCTATACGTTTGATTGAGAAAGACAATGGATAAAGGTAAAGGAGAAGGAGATTTTACAACTGGAATATCTGTTTGCATGGGCAGTTTTCCTGGCTGGGGACTGAGGGATGTAGAAAGAAAAGTATTGATTCCATTTGCCACCTTCCCCGAATAATGAAAGAAACTTAGATCTAGGCCTAGCAGTTTTAGCCAGTAAGGAGGAGTGATGACTCCTCTCCCAGTCCAGTATAGTGCCATATCACCGACACAACTGTCAGAGTTCTATTAGGGCTCCTGTTATCACACTCCCTCCATGTTCTTCCACTGGTGGATATCTAGCTCCTCCCAAAAGATACTACACGGGGGCAGCTAGGTGGTGCAGTGGATAAAGCACCGGCCCTGGATTCAGGAGGACCTGAGTTCAAATCCGACCTCAGACACTTGACACTAGCTGTGTGACCCTGGGCAAGTCACTTAACCCTCATTGCCCCACAAAACCTCCCCCAAAACAACAACTAAACAAACAGTCCTGAATTCAGGAGGACTGAGTTCAAATCTGACCTCAGACACTTGATACTTACTAGCTGTGTGACCCTGGGCATGTCACTTAACCCCAACTGCCCAGCAAAGAAAAAAGATACTACAACCCTAACTACCAGATCTAGCTACCCCATCTACCCCATCTACCCTACCTTTATTGTAGTTATCTATCTGGTGTAGCCTCCAGGAAGATAGCAGGCTTTCTTTCTTTCTCAAAGAGTTCAGGAGCTCACAATCTTCTCTACCCTAACTCCTACTACCCCTATACTGAAGCACCTCAATATATACATTGACATCCCTCCCCCTAAATTTATCATATTTACCCATATTTACATTCCCATCTAATCACCCACAGGTCCTCTCCTTGATCTTATTATCATTTAAACCTAGTCATTTCCATGACCTAGAGATATAAAAGTCTGCAGGATAACAACATTCTATCCTTTCATCAATTCCTCTTTGTTATTCTTCCTAAATCTATTCTGTTTCCTCATCTGCTTTTCCAGTAACTCATCCACATTCTGGTCTTGCTGCCCTACCTGTGTAGGCTTAACCCTAGAGTTAATCAGTTCAATTAATTATACATTGCTTACTACAAATTGTTCTATGACTCATTATTCCTTGCCAAACTCGAGCCTGGGGTTACCCTCACCATCTGCCTTCTTTTGCTCTCATGCGCTGCTGAAGCCCACTGGAGGTAGTCACACAACCATGCTATTTGAGTTCATTATACATTTTATGTTATCTCTTCTCAACCAAACCCTCACTAATATATGACAATCTATTGGTTTCTTCCCTGATTGACTCTCAATCACATTCCCTAGAAGTGGTTATTCCAAGCTTCCTCTTCTCTCTTCTTGTCTTCCATATCACTCCCTTCTCTTGTTCAACGAAGGATCTTACCACCTCCTTTACCAAGAAAATAGAAGCCATCCATGGTTAGCTCCTTCTTCTCCCCAACTCCACATCTTAAAACCCCTATTCTCTTGTCCTTTGCTTCAGTTTCCAACAAAGTAGTATCCCTTTTCCTTGCCAAGGGATACTCCAATGGGAGCTTTTTACGCAGTGTGCCACATAGTTTCTTTTTTTTTTTTTTAAGTTCATTACATGTTATATCTTTTCAGCCGGTTCACAAATTACCATGCACCTTTCCATTGCCCTCAGTATGGTAATAATCTTTAATTCTTCAGAAAGTATAGTGTTGCACACAACAATACTGGTACACTACAAGAATTACAAAGATGACCCTTTGATTCTGTGAAAAGTTTGGAGTCATTAAAGACGCTTTGCAATTTCCCAAAGGCAATCCATTCTGCTTCACTCTTGCTCTCTGAGGGGAGGAGGGGGAGGGCTACATGGGGGCATTTGGATATAAATTAAATTTATTTTTTAAATGCTTCATGAGGGTCTTGATCATTTACAGACCTATTGACTTGCTTAGCTGGTAGAACTTCTCCATGTGGAAGATGCTAGGGAGCTTGCTTCTGGGAGAATCTTGATGATATGCAAGGGAAATGTTTTGTAGAGACTGTGAAGGATGTATAGCCAGTCTGTCACTGGTTTCCATTGGTTGGAAGAATGCTTTTTTGATTGGATTTTTTTTTTTGGTGGGGCAATGGGGGTTAAGTGACTTGCCCAGGGTCACACAGCTAGTAAGTGTCAAGTGTCTGAGGCCAGATTTGAACTCAGGTCCTCCTGACTCCAGAGCCGGTGCTTTATCTACTGCGCCACCTAGCTGCCCCCTATTGATTGGATGTTTTGCTAGAATTGTTTGAATCTTCAAAAAGGCCATGATTAGCTTCAGCTCTCTTTTTACTTCATTCTCCAAGAGCTCAGCTGACTATTTCTTTCATGCCATCTAATCAGACACTATGCTATAAATGCAAAGGTCTCAAGGCCTTTGTCCTTTCTGAGGACTTAAATCTCCAAGAAATGGGCCTCAGTTTTTTGCCTTTTCAATTGTTCTTTTCCATTCTGGGTGCAGGGAGAAGAGTCTCTTTGTTTGGAATACTGAGCCACAGGAGTCTGGGAGTGAGAATCCATGCCAGGTTGTGCATCCAATGCAGCATTGATGCCTCAAGGATCAAGGAGACATCTTTCAGCCCATTTGTCAATCATGCCAAATATGGTTGTGAACATGGTAGAAGTAAGCCAAATTATGAACTTAATCCACCCTCATAGACCGAAGTGGTATAGACAAGATTATGCATCCATGCATGATGTGGAGAGGAAATGTTTGGACGCAGCTAATAGTGGCTTGAGCCAATGGCAATAGAGAAGATACTCCTCAACCCCTCATGGTATCCTGGAATTCTGGGTGGAGGGGTCCAACATGTAGCCTGGCCATGAGAATGGAGCCAGATCGTACTTGCTACACTTGAATGAAATTCCATGAGATAGGGGATGGTGGCAGTGATAGAGGAGACCCTGTGTGTGGAGCTACTCTTGGGAATACCACAGGGATTTATTTGTTATGACTCTTTGTAGCAAGATCATTGAAATCTTCATCCTTAACACCATCTTCTAAGCCACTCCTCCCTCATGGTATGACAGTATCACAGGTCAGAAGGCTATGAGAGTCAGAAGTCACAGCACTCTGACAAATGCTACCGCCACCACCTCAACAAATTAGAACATCCCAAGATGTGGAGTCAATTGTAGCTTATGCATATAATGAACCAAAGTACTGAATCGGGCTCTCTCTCTGATTCTGAGGTTACCTGAAGGAAGCAGATAAGACAAAATCTCCAGCCTAGAGTATTAGGTCCTTTAAACTAATCATGAAGGTATTGATTATTTTGGAAGGGGGGAGAAAAAGAATATGCTTCTTACTGGTAGAGGGATATAGTTCTGTAAGTCTATTCCTTGGTGGACTTTGCTATGTGTATGTGTGGGGGGAATAGGAATTGAGGGTGTGAATATGGGTCTGTGTGTGTGTGCATGTGCGTGCGTGTGCTAGGAAAGTCTTTTGCACTGGTACACTTTGCCAGACTTCTTGAAATCTTGGGGACAGAGAACATCAGCAGATTAGACTATGATGACTCTATGCTACAAGGTCAAAAATAGCTCTATCCTGAAGCTTTATGATTTCTTCCCCATTACCTTGGCCCTTTTCTACCTTTCACTGCTTTCTTCTTCCACAATACTTCCCTCCATGCACCCTGTGGTGGAACTTACCATTCCTTACCTGTGATGCTCTATTTCCCTTCATTATACCTTTGTACTCATCTTTCCATTGCTCTACTTCCTCACCTCCACCTCTTAGAATCCCTAATGTCCTTCAAAATTTATCTCAAGCACCGCCTTCTCCATGGGATCTTTCCTACCTCTCTCCATGCCTCCATCTCCTCATGCTCTTCTCTTTAAGGTTACCCTGGATATATTCATTGGGATAGAAGCAATATTTTCATATCTGTTCCCCATTCAAGTTAGACTAGTTTTTTTCCTTAAAACATATTAAGGAGGGGCAGCTAGGTGGCACAGTGGATAGAGAACCAACCCTGGAGTCAGGAGGACCTGAATTCAAATCCAGCCTCAGATACTTGACACTTACTAGCTGTGTGGCCCTGGGCAAGTCGCTTAACCCCAATTGCCTCACCAAAAAACCAAAACAAAACAAATCAAAACAAAAAAACATATCAAAACCATCCCCAAGACGCGACTGTATGAGGGCACTAAAAAACTCAGTCTGTTGACATCTCATCCTACTTGCCTAAATACAAAATAACCACAAGGAACTTCAGGCATTTCTGAGGCCTGGCTGATTAACCTCAATTGCAACTAAGGAACTTCACTCAGATGAATCCTATCTTAAGTATTATCCTCTTTCTCTGTTTAATTAAATCTCCTTTCGTTAATTATTGAATGACCTACAAGTGTTGCATTCCAATATTGAACCTAAACTATTAGGGACTGGTCTGAATCATTTCCAACCCTGATCAACCCTATTTGTACCTATTTTCTTCCCTATTAGAATATAAGCTTCTTGAGGGAAAAGAAAGTTTCACTTTTGGCTTTGTACCCCTGGAGTTTAGCACTATGTTCAGCACATAGTAGGCACTTAATGAATGCTTGTGAATTGACTCCTTCATTGTCTGTTTGGGGGTCTTGGAACCTGGCTGTGAGAGCTCTAAGGACCCTGAGATAATGAATGTCAGAACACACTTAGCAATGTTTAGGTGCACTGAGCTGGCAGTCTGACAAGAACCAAGATGATCAAATATGACAGAATTATAAAACTGAAGAGTGGCAGGACAGAACAATGAGTTCCTGGAGGTCAAAGACCACATCCTATTAATTTTTGTGTCTGCCCCAGGGCCTGTTGTACTCTGGATAGCTCTTAGTGTAGGAGGTAGCTATGTTGGAACTGGAGCCAAAGCATATAGGTTCAGCTCCAAGAAAAAAATTCTTTAAATAAAAGACTGGATATGACCAGATATAACATCTGAGCCACTGAGGTGAATATAGAGACGGTAGGGAAGAGGATTGATGACTTAATAGCTCTGTGAACCATGAATTAAACCATTTGATATCTCTTGGACTGAGCTGTAAAATAAGGGGCTCAGACATGATTAACTCTAAGATCCATTCTAGATCTAATCCTAAAACCATACATCTGGTAGATGCTTGTTAATTATTTGTTGAATTGAACTGCTTCTATATAACTTCTTTTGTTGTGCTAGAGTTCATATTGCTTTAAATGAAAGGGCTCATTGAGAAATGATGAAATGACCAACTCCAGAGGGCTAATAATAAACTGTGTTAACTATTCAAGATGCAAAGCAAGACATATATTTTTAGACATAGACAATGAGGACCTTTTTCTATTTTTTGCTTGACTATATTTTTTACAAGGGTTTTTGTTGTTGGGTTTTAATTTTTTTTTTTTTTGCTATTGGGGTGGGAATAAGAGAAAATAAATGCCGGTTAACTGGAAAATTAGTACATTTTTAAAGAAAAGAATGATAAAAAAATAAAGATTTCAGAAATTTCATAGGAAGGCATGTGAATGGCTGCAGAGTAAAGTAATCAAAGTCAGGAACACAATATAAACAATGAATATAACAATGTAGATGGGGAAAGGAGGGGGAAATGGAATACCATGTATTTTTAGTGATCAAGCTTGGTCCTAAAGAAAAGATGAAAAAATATACCTCTCTCCCTTTTTTGAAAAGGTGGGAGAACATGGGTATGGAACATTACATATATCAGATTTGATTGATATATTGGTTCATTGTCCTGAACTGTTTTTCTCCTTTATCTTTTGTTTGTTTGTTTTTGCGAGGCAATGAGGGTTAAGTGACTTGCCCAGGGTCACACAGCTAGTAAGTGTCAAGTGTCTGAGGTCAGATTTGAACTCAGGTCCTCCTGAATCCAGGGCCAGTGCTTTATCTACTGTGCCACCTAGCTTCCCCCTTTCCCTTTATTTTTTATTCTTTGTTATAAGAGATGGCTCACTATGTAGGGAAGGGGTACAGACATATTTTTTTGGGAAGGAGGAACTTGGACCAATTTTATTTCTTTATTTTTGGGGATTAGATTTTATTTTATTTTTATTATTTATTTAGTATTTTATTTTCCCCAATTATATGTAAAAACAATTTTTAACATTTAAAGTTCCAAATTCTCTCCCTCCCTTCCTCATTGAGAAGGCAAGCACTTTGATATAGGTTATGCATGTGTAGTCATGTAAAACATATTTCCATAATAGTCATGTTGGTGTAGAAATATTCTGAAATGAATGCAATAGAAAAACAAAAGATATCAATAAAAATTTTAAAACAAATAAAAGGTCATTAACTAGGCCTTGAAAATCCTTTGTAATACAGAGACTGGGTCATAAATATACCTGTGATATTTATCTAACAATAACAATTCTTGCTGTTTCTGGGCCCACGGGGCCCAGAGCTTCCAATATGCCCTTCTCTGTTTAGGAGACCCCTCTGGTATGGACCCATGTATATACAGATCAGCTTCAATCCTGGGAAAGTCAGGGCCTCTTTTTTTTGTTTTTTTTAAATCCAGGCTCTACTTTCTTATTCTTCAGCTTTTTTTTACTGGTATACCAGAGCCCAGAGAAAAAATTATTTAAGGTTTAAGTTTTGATTCATGTCTAGAGTCTCCTCAAAAATGATAGTTGAAAAGTTCTTAAGCTACAATGTAAATCAGATATGGGATAGCTATTTTTCTCCCACACAAAAGAAATGCTTGGCACATGAGGTTAAAAAGTGAGCATTGTTGCTTTGAGATGATCAATCAGGTTTCTTTTAAAACATTGAATAGGAAGAGTCACTAAATCAATGGACCCTTAAAAAAAAAGGTAGAGTGACCCCCATCCCCACCTTGCTCCTTTTCTCTTGTCTTTCTATGATTTTATCAAGACCTCCTGACCACCTTCCTGGAAGGAAGGTGCTTAAGACAAAAAAACTTTAAAAAACAGCCCAAATAACAAAACTTTCATATTTCTCTCTTTGGAGTTTGAGATTTAAATGTGTAAACTTTTGTGTTCAACTTGAAGCAGTTTTCAGAACATTGAAGAGCTATGTTTCATTTCATCTTTCTCTCTATTGTTCAAACAATTCTCTCCAATTCTATATCTTTTGGTAAACCAAGCCAGAGTGCAGGCACATTCTTCTGCTGATTGTTGGATTCTCCTTCAAGAAGTGTGGCAGTAGATGGAAAGAGAGTACTTCTCCTAACATAGCTGGCACTGACTAAAGACCCAGGGTCCCAATGTCTTTTTTGTTTGTTTTTTTATTGTATTTTTTTTTTGTTTTTCTGCAAGGCAATGAGGGTTAAGTGACTTGCCCAAGGTCACACGGCTAGTAATGTGTCAAGTGACTGAAGCCGAATTTGAACTCAGGTCCTCCTGAATCCAGGGCACTGTGCCACCTAGCTGCCCCCCCCCAATGTCTTTTTGACTCAAAAGGCTACATCCAATCCTGGACATGTTCATCTCTGGATCACCATTCAGTTACCTATGCTCAGAGAAGGAACCCAAAAGAGGCAACTCTTTCAGGTTGTCTCACCTATACCAATATAGGTACTTTAGCTTCCCTGTGTTTATACCTCACCATGCTGCCAATTTGGGAAAAAGCAAATTGGCTCTGCCACCAAACTTCTGGGGAAAGTCTCAAGTGGTCCTGATAAAATCATAGATGGAAGAGAGAAAAGGTGGGGGGATGTCCCTTATTTTTCCCCCTTAAGGCTCTTTTTATTCAGGATGTAATAAGAAGGCCTATTCATTACCTGAAAGAGCCAACCCCTTTCAGCATTTAGCTATGTGTTCCTGGAGTCCCTGCAAGTTTTTAAGGGAGTTCTGGGCAGACTCCATGAGTTGACCCCTATAGACTCATTTCCATGCTTACTCCATAGGTAATACATTTAACTTATAGTTATTTTTATAGTTATATTTAACTTATAGTTACATAAAGGAATTTCCATCCCCTTTGCATTCAATGAATTCTCAGAATCCAGTTGGTAATTTCATCTGTTTTCAATGAGTCATTGTGACAATAGAAAATATGCTGAACTTGGAGTACTACATTTGGAATCATGGGACCCAAGTTCAAATCCAGGTTTTTTAGCTTACTATTACCATCACTAAACTTATTTGGGCTTTAGTTTCCTCACTTAAAAAATGAGGGGCATCATACCTCATGGTTCCCTTCTAAGTCTAAATCTTTGATCTTAAGAACTCCTAAACAAACAAGTTCCTGAGACATGAACATTTTCTACTAAGTTTCGTTGAGTGTTTAATTCAATACTTCATTGGACCTGTGATCTCAGAGATAGAGAATCCCCTCAATTAAGACTATGACTTGTCCATATTCATCTTGTGAGATTCTTAGAGTCCATGATTTCCTATAAATTTTCCACAAGGGCCATCTAAGATACCAGGAGCCTTCCTCCTGCTCTCTTGACTTACATATATACCAATTCAGGATACAAGCTCTGAGTTCTTGACAGGCTCACCTTGTTGGGTGGTCATATATCTTTTCAAATATATAATTATGCCAGTTCTTCTGTGCATAATTCATTGGTAACATGCGGAAACCTATTTACATTCACCATGTATTTTCCTGCTGTCCTTTGAGTGGCCCATAATTTTATAATAACATAATTTTAATTTATAATAACAATAATACAATTTAAAATAATAACATAATTTTTATAATAACAGCCTAGGAAGACTGTTATTCTATGATTGGCAGCCATAAACCATCACTGAAAGATTGTTGGAGATTTAAAAAAGGGATAGGGATTATGTTACAAGAAGAAACTTAGAATCCCTGAAAGCACTATGCAATTTCCTGAAAGCCATCCAATCTCTTCAATTCTGGGCCCAATTCATTGTGCCTTTGTAAAGTGTGCAAAGATAGATGTACTGATGGACCTGCTCTGTGGACTGTCTCTCCAACTGAATTTCATGGACTGTACAACAGATGTTCTTTATCCACTTGATTTTTCTGATGAAGAGAGTTATACCAAATTCTTTTGAGTGATTATGGATCTCTTTTAAGGGTCTCTGACATTCGACAGAAGCATCTAAATGAGCTAAGGAATTCCTAGTCCTTTTAAGTTCTACACTGGATACAATCTAAAACACTTGGACAAACCCTTGATTAGCACATCTCTTTGATTTATTAATAATCAGATAAATGATTATATATTAATAATGAGAGGAAAAAGTCATAATCAGGCCAAAATACCTAAATATTAAGAATCAGAGGAAAATGGAATAGTTATCTCTGGCATTTCATCTATTGAGGAATTTTGAATGATCTTAACATATACATAAGAGATATATTTTTATCAAAATGATTTATGGTAGCATTTTACTTTACTGAATCAAATTTTCTGGTTTTCAATTTTTTGGCTTTTTGAGATTTTTTAAGTTAAAACAAATTAATCCCAGTAGAACCTTGTATTCTTTGCACTGCTCAGTCACTTGTATGACTCAAAAAAAAATATGGCCTGCTATGGAATTTCATTTGTGAAAACTTACCTGTTACCTTATATATTTTGTTCTGATATAGAATATTGTTTGTGAAAGCTAGTCCATTTTCTTATGTTTTCATCAAGAATGCCTTTGACATATGTAAAATATTTTCATAGAGATTTCACAGAGGTGGAAAAGTAGGCATATGGGTCAATAGCTATTAATATCTTCACAATTACCTTTTTCCAGTAGTAATAATATCACTTTAAATATTATTGGTTCTCTTCTTATTTTTCAGATATCATGAGAATTGGTCTCTCAAAGCCCTCAAAATTACATCACCTTCAGCACCAACTCCCTCTGCCTAGTCCAAGTATAATTAATATCTTTGTTTTCTAGTTCTTCCTTGTGTAGCATCTTTGGGACTTAGAGGTGCGACCAAATATAGTGGTTCACAGTCATTGATGAAGAAAAGAGTTTGTTAGAGGGATATTGATAGGTTTTCCCTATTGTTTGCTGCCTTGTTATCTTTTTTTTCTAGTTTTGTTTTTGTTTTTTGTGAGGCAATTGGGGTTAAGTGACTTGCCCAGGGTCACACAGCTAGTAAGTGTCAAGTGTCTGAGGCTGGATTTGAACTCAGGGACTCCTGAATCCAGGGCCAGTGCTCTATCCACTGCACCACCTAGCTGCCCCTTTTTTTTCTAGTTTTGTCCTTAAGTGCTATGGGAATGATCTGACTTAATTGGGTATCACAGCAAGGGTTTTGAAAATTCATTCTTTCCTCCACCAATTCTTGCTTTCTTATGAGGTGACACTGCTCATAATGTTCCACCATTCTCCTCCTCTGAAAATTTCACAAATTAGTTTATATTTTAAACTAGTATTACCCTAGGCTGCCCTCTGCTTGGGAAAGAGGTCATGGCTTTGCTGACTGAGTTGGATTCTAAGTTCTTTTGCTCTCCTCAGAAGGATAATTGCTTTACATTTGTTAAATCTCTGTAGATAATGACAATATTCCATATTGATTCCTTAGCCTTTATAAGTGTTAATAATTTGTCTAAATAGGTCAGGTTAGTATTGCTGTGATTGTACCTAATTACTTCTAATTTTTATTCCAATTTACTGTTGACTTTGAGCTTTGCTTTAATAAGTCAAAGGTCTATCTGTATATAGATGGTTAATTCTGGCATTATTCACGTATTGGTAATAAGTCACTTTCTGTCTGTTAAGATATAATTTCGGGGGGCAGCTAGATGGCGCAGTGGTTAAAGCACCGGCCCTGGATTCAGGAGTACCTGAGTTCAAGTCCAGCCTCAGACACTTGACACTTACTAGCTGTGTGACCCTGGGCAAGTCACTTAACCCCCTATTACCTACAAAAAAAAAAGATATAATTTCATATTTTGTGTTATTATTTTATGTCTGGCTATGTCCAAAACATTTTTCATAAGGGAAGTGTTTAACATATATAGGTTTTGAAGCCTCTGGCCTTTTTCAGTTTCATTTATTGATTTCAAACTTTATTTTTTCAGCATATTTTTGCCATTCTCCCCTATGCTCATCATGGTATTGAAGTTATTGACCATGAAAGCATTCAGTTCTTTTGAAGGATTAATTGATTACATTTCATTAATTAATTAATTTAAGAAATTAAGAAATTTTTGAAGGATGTTTCAGTACTTTGATTATTCAGTGAATTGAAGTTCATAAACATTATCCATAACTGACCATCTCAGACTGAGTGGTCACACAGATATGCTTTTGGAACATCCTTCTTCCTGAGATTTATCAGAACTCTTGTCGCTGACATCTCTTAGGTTAAAAAACTCTACTCTCAGGATCTCTTCTCAGTACACCTGCAAGATTGACTCTGACCCAATTAACCAATTCCTATGCCTATCACTTTCCACACCCCACCCCATGTAGGTCTGCTCCTCGATATGGTGTTTTGCCTTCCGAAGGGGGAAATGGAGAAGAGAAATGTGAAAGAGAAATAGCTGGTCTGTCAACATGGTTTTATAGGACCAAAGAGAGGGGTGACTCCTCTGACAAGAATTCATCTTGAAGAAGACGTTAATTACTGAGAACCAACCAGAAGTTCTATGATCTCTCAGCAAGGCATCACTGGGCACATCTACACTCTTCCTGGGGAGGTAGCCCTCAAATGCCTCCAACAATAGATTCATTCTATCATCTTAGCAAGTTGATTGGGAAACTCATAAAACTGATTAAGGTCAACCTCCTTACAAATTAAATTTTCAAGATGAAAAAATAAGTAATTCTCATGAGCAAAAAAAGGGGAAGTTGTAGATACTTGGAGAATTCACCAACCAACTTAGGTTTTTCACAGACAGGTATAGAAGATGATGAAGGTAAGGATATGTCATAGAGGATGAATAAGAAAAGTGTGGCATGGACCTATAAGAATAGCATCAGGATTGCTAATGCTCAGAATGAATTGTAAGGAAACAATGGGTGATAAAAATTGATTTAAACAAAGTGATAGGGGATAAAAAGTAACTCAGAAGGGATGGGGCTGCTCCTTGAAAAGACCATGACAGAAAAGACAGTTTCCCAACTCTATGTTTTGCTTCTATTTTCCATGCCAAAGAAAATAATCTTTGTAATAGAAAGAACAGAACAAAACTAGATAATATGGAGTTGCTATGTAAGATAAGTATGGAGGTAATGAGAGATGACATAGATACCTTGATGAGTTCAATTCAACAAGCATCAAGTGCTTGCTACGCCCCAGGCGATATACTACATGCTGAGGATTCAAAGACAAAAGTGAGTCCTCTGAATTCAAGAAGTTATATTCTACAAGGAGGTAGAAGTCAGGGAGGAAGTATATAGAAAACATGTATATAGAAAAAATAAATACAAAATGTATGCAAAGTAATTTCTGAAAGATGGAGGGTCCTTGTAATTGGGGAAAATCAGGATAAAGCTTGGGTAGGAGGTAACTCTTGAGTGAAGTTCTGAAAGAAGCTAGGGAATCTATGAGGTGGAGGTGAAAAGGTGGTTCATTCCAAGTATGGGGCCCAGCCTATGCAGTCATAGATAATGGAGGTGCAACGTCATGTGGAAGAAATATAAGTAGGCAGGTTTGACTGAAAAGTGGCATATTTTATTGAGAGCAATGTGTGATGAGTCTGGAAAGATAGGCTGGAGTCAAATTATAAAGGGCTCAAAATGACACATAGAGGAACATATATTTTATCCTATAAGCAATAGGGAACAACTGAATGTTCTTGAGCAAAGGAGAGACACGGGCAGATCTACATTTTAAGAATATCCATATCAGCTCTGTGGAGTATAATTTGGAAAGGGGGAAGGGAACTGGAGACAAGGAGACCAATTACAATATTTTTTTTTGATGAGGCAATTGGGGTTAAGTGACTTGCCCAGGGTCACACAGCTAGTAAGTGTTAAGTGTCTGAGGCCAGATTTGAACTCAGGTCCTCCTGACTCCAGGGCCGGTGCTCTATCCACTGTGCCACCTAGCTGCCCCCAATTACTATTTTAATAGACTATACAAGAGATGATAAGAGCCTAAAATAGGTTGCTGGGAAAGTGAATAGATAGAAGGGTACAGATAAGAGAGATGTTATGAAGGTTGGATCCATAAGACAATGAATATGAGATCTCATGTGTTCACAAGACTGAGTGAATATGAGAAGTGAGGGAGAGTAAAGAATTGAGGGTGACTCAGAGGCTGTGAACATGGGTGACTAGAAAGATGGTGGTGCCATTAACAGAAAGAGGGGAAATTAGGATGAGAAGAGGATTTGGGGGAATAATATTGAGTTATGTTTTGGACATGTTGAGATTGAGTTGCCTGGGTGACATTCAATCTAATAATCAGATTTGGAGTTGAGGACAGAGACTAGGGCTGGATATAGAGATTTGATGATAATTGGATACATAATTGCTAATGAGCTCCCCAGGATATAGAGTGTTGGGAGAAAATACAAGATCCAGGACAGAACTGTTGCATAGGGAGGTGGACCATGGATGAAAATATAACAAAAGAGACAGAGAAGTAGTTAAAAAGGTGGCAAGAGAAACAGGAGGGGGCAGCTAGGTGGCACAGTGGATAAAGCATCAGCCCTGGATTCAGGAGGACCCCAGTTCAAATCCAACCTCAGACACTTGACACTTATTAGCTCTGTGACCCTGGGCAAGTCACTTAACCCTCATTGCCCCACAAAAAAAAAAGGGAGTGGAGTCAAGGTGGCAGAGTAAAGGCAGGAACTCACCTGGACTCTCCCAAATTCCCCTCCAAACAATTTTTTTTTTTTTAGTGAGGCAATTGGGGTTAAGCGACTTGCCCAGGGTCACACAGCCAGTAAGTGTCAAGTGTCTGAGGCTGGATTTGAACTCAGGTCCTCCCGAATCCAGGGCCAGTGCTCCATCCACTGCGCCACTTAGCTGCCCCCCTCCAAACAATTTAAAAATAATGCCTCTGATCAAATTCTCCAGTGGCAGAACCAACAAAAGGTTGAGTGGAGCAATTTTCTAGCCTAAGACAAAAAGCACCACAGCAACAGCAGCATCAGACCTTAGAGGCAGCTGCATCAGTATCAGCAACAAATTCCAGACTTCTCCATCCACAGATGGTAGGGGGGGATCAGAAAACTGGTCAAAAAGAAATTACAGGTGACCCTTTGCTGGCACTAGATGTAGGACCCTGTTGTATTTTCCATATACTGTTCTGAGTCCCAGTTCCAGGACAAAGAGGAACACTGGTTAATGTGGCCACAGGGGAGCAGGGGTCTTGGTCACAGTCTCAGGGTGGAAAAAAGTGCTTGTGGTTACTCGCAAGGAAGTAGAGACACTGGTCTAATTTCCAAGGCAGAAAGGAACTAACTAGCACTTGCAGCTGAAGGAAAAAAGAATACCATGTCACAATTCCAGGGCCAAAAGAAGTGCCAGCACTTGTGGCTAAAAGGGAACAAGGTTTTTTTTTTTTTTTTTTCTGGCTAAAGACCAGAGCACAGGTCAGATAAACAGTAACCACACCTATCCTTAGATCATACCACCTTAGAAGCATCAAAAACAAAGAGACCCCCAGAACTAGATCTGAAAACAGTTGCACAAAAAACCTGAAGCTTGGAACAGTGCCCCCTCCATTCTGGGTGCAGAGTTCAACTTCGACATAAAGTTAAAAGTGAAGAAATAGGCAGGGGGAAAATCAGAGAACAACAACAACAAGCAAACAAAAAACAACAACGACAATGAAGCTGACCATAAAAAGTTCCTGGAGATGCAGGGAAGTTCAAGACACAAACTCAGAAGACAATGATATCAAAACAGTTACTAGCAAAGCCTTAAAGGAAAAAAAAATGCAAATTGGTCTTAGGCCCAAAAAGAATTCCTGAAAGAGATTAAACAGTTTTTTGTTTGTTTTTTTGTGGGGCAATGAGGGTTAAGTGACTTGCCCAGGGTCACATGCTAGTAAGTATCATGTGTCTGAGTCTGGATTTGAACTCAGGTCCTCCTGAATCCAGGGCCAGCGTTCTATCCACTGTGCCACCTACCTACCCCCAAACAGTTTTTTAAAAACCAAACTGGAGAGGTAGAGGAAAAATTTGGAAAATAAATAAGAGGGTTGCAGGAAATTATGAAAAGAGAGTCAACAGCTTGTAAAAGAAGCACAAAAATAATGAAAAAATAATACCTTAAAAACAGAATTGGCCAAATGGTAAAATTTTTTTAAAAAGTAGAACAGTCTAAATGGTTGGCCAAATGGAAAAAGGTGCACAAAAATACACTTAAGAAGATAATTCCTTAAAAATTTGAATTGGTCAAGTGAAAGCTAACGACTTCATGAAACATCAAGAAACACTAAAACAAAATCAAGAGTGAAAAAATAAAAGAAAATGTGAAACGCTTCAGTGAAAAAACAACTGACCTAGAAAATAGATCCAGAAGGAATAATTTTGTTTTGTTTTGTTTTTTGTTTTTTTGTTTTTTAGTGAGGCAATTGGGGTTAAGTGACTTGGCCAAGGTCACATAGCTAGTAAGTATTAAGTGTCTGAGGCCAGATTTGAACTCAGGTACTCCTGACTCCAGGGCCAGTGCTCTATCCACTGTGCCACCTAGCTGCCCCCAGGAGAGATAATTTAAGAATTATTAAACTACCTGAAAACCATGATAAAAATAGCTTAAACATAATATTTCAAGAAATTATCAAGGAAAACTTCCCTGATAAACTAGCACTACAGGGTAAAATAGAAACTGAAATATTCTATCAATCTCTTCCTGAAAGAGATCCCAGCATTGGCCCTGGATTCAGGAGGACCTGAGTTCAAAGCCAGCCTCAGACACTTAACACTTACCAGCTGTGTGACCCTGGGCAAGTCACTTAACCCCCATTGCCTCTCAAAAAAAAAAAAAGAAAGAGATCCCAAAATGAAAAGTCCCAGGAATATTATAGCCAAATTCCAGAACTCAAGAAACAAGGTCAAAGAAAAAATATTGCAAGCAGCCAGAAAGAAACAATTCAAATATTGTGACGTCAAAGTCAGAATCACACAAGATTTAGCAGCTTCCACATTAAAAGACTGGAGGGCTTGGAATATGAAATTCCAAAATGCAAAGAATTACAACCTTCAGGAGAAAAAATTGATATTTAATGAAATAAAGGACTTTTGAGCATTATTGATGAAAAGACCAGAGCTAAATAGAAAATTTGACTTTCAAATACAAGACTCAAGAGAAACATAAATAAGAAAACATGAAAGAGAAATTGTAGGAGAATCAATAAGGTTAAACTGTTTACTTTCCAACCTGGGAAGATGATAATAATAATTACTAAGAACTTTAACATTCTTAGAACAGTTAGAAGGAGTATACATATTCAAAGGACATGGGCATAAATTGACTATTATGAAATGATTTTTTTAAAGATTTTTAGAATTTTATTTTCCAAATTACATGTAAAAGCAAATTTTGACATCAATTGTTTTTTTTTAAACTTTGTGTTCCAACTTCTCTTCCTCCCTCCCTTCCCACCCCCATCCCCAAGAACTCAAGCAATTCAATATAAATTATACATGAGTAGTCATGGAAAACAACTCTAAATTAGCTAAGTTATGAGAGAATACAAATAAAAACAAAACTTCAGATTAAGGAATTGTCAAAAAAAATGTGTTTCAGTCTGTTTTCAGATATCATCAGTTCTTTCTCTTTAGGTATATTGCAATTTTCATAAGTTCTTCAGAGTTATATTGGATCATTGCCTTGCTGAAAATAACCACGTGCTTCCCAGCAGATCATCTTACACTAATGCTGTTATTCTGTATACAATACATTTCTCTCTGCTTCAGTTCATGTGGGTTTTTTCAGGTTTTTCTGATAGCATCCTACTCATCATCATTTTTATATAGTACCTTAAATTTGACAAAGAATTTTCTTCACAATAGCCCAGCAGAGTAGGTACCATACGTTTTGACACTGTAGTCAATCATCATAACTATTTCCCTCCATCCTATTCCCTTCCAATGATATTTACTCTATTTTCTATCTTATTTTGCCCTATTCCTCCTCAAAAGTGTTTTGCTACTGACTGCCCCTTACCCCGCTCTACCCTCCCTTCATTCACCCTTCTCTCCTTATCCTCTTTCCCTCTTACTTTCCTGTAGGGTTAAATAGATTACTTCTCCAAATTGGGTGTGTGTGTTATTCCCTCCTTCAGTCCACTCTGATGAGGTTAAGGTCTTTGAGCTAATTCTGTTTTCTAAATTTTTCTTCCTCCCTCCCTCCTCAATTCTCCGTATGAAATCAAGCAATTCAATATATGTCATACATGTGCTGTTATGCAGAACATCTTTACCTTCCTTGAAAGTGTTTTGCTTTTTGCAGCTCCCTCCCCCAAACTTCCCTTCCCTCCTTCCCCTGTTCTCCCCCATCCCTATTTCCTTCCCCTCCCACTTTTCCTCAGGGCAAAAATATATTACTATACCCACTTGAGTATGTATGTTATTCCCTCTTTGAGCCAATTCTGATGATAGTAAGGTTCATTCACTCCCTCACTCCTTTGCTCTCCCTCCCCTCCATAAGCTTTTTTCTTGTTTCCTTCATGTGAGCTACCTCTACCCTTCCCCTTCCCCATGTCTATTCCTCCTACCCCTCAACCCTATTTTAAAGATGTCATCATGGGTTAGCTAGGTGGCACAGTGGGCAAAGCACCAACCCTAGGCCCAGGAGGTCCAGAGCCCAAATCCGGTCCCAGACATAAGATACCCCACCCTATTTACTCCACAAAGAACAAGGATACACAAAAAATAAATGCTTTACAAATACAATCCCTTCATATTCAGTTCAGACCTATGTCCTCTGTGTATTCCTTACTGAAAAAGTTCTTATGAGTTGGAAGTATTGTTTTCTCATGTATGAATGTAAACAGTTTAACCTTTAAATGTCCCTCATGGTTTCTTTTCCCTGTTTACCTTTTTATGATTCTCCAGGGTCTTGTATTTGAAAGTCAAATTTTCTATTCAGTTCAGGTCTTTTCATCACACATGCCTGAAAGTCCTCTTTTTCATTGAAGTCCCATTTTTCCTCTGAATGATTATAATTAGTTTTGCTGGGTACATGATTCTTGGCTGTAGTCCCAGTTCCTTTGCCCTCTGGAATATCATATTCCATGCCCTCTGGTCCTTTAATGTAGATGCATCTAGATCTTGTTTTATCCTTATTGGAGCTTCACAATATTTTAATTGTTTTTTTCTAGCTGTTTGCAATATTTTCTCCTTGACCTGGGAATTCTGGAATTTGACTGTAATATTCCTGGAGGTTTTCCTTTTGGGATTGCTTTCAGGAGGTGATTGGTGGATTCTTCCAATTTCTATTTTACCTTCTGCTTCTAGAATATCAGGGCAATTTCCCCTGACAATCTCTTGGAGGATGGTGTCTAAGTTCTTATTTTGGTCTTGGTTTTCAGGTAGTCCAATGATTTTCAAATTATCTCTCCTGGATTTATTTTCCAGGTCAGATGTTTTTCCAAGGAGACATTTCACATTGCCCTCTATTTTTTCATTCAATTGGATTTGCTTTACTGTGTCTTGGTTTCTCATAAACTCATGAGCTTCCATTTGTTTAGTCCTAATACTTAGGCAATTATTTTCATCAGACAGATCAGAGAGAAAAAGGGGAAAATAGGAAGGAGGGAATATATAGTTAGTAATCATAACTGTGAATATGAATGGGATTAACTCATCCATATAATGGAAATGGAAAGCACAATGGATTTAAAACCAGAATCCAACAATATGTTGTTTAGAAAAAACACACTTGAAACAGATACAAACAGAGTAAAAATAAGGGGCTGGAACAGAATCTATTATGCTTCAGCTAATGTTAAAAAAAGAAAGGACAGGTTAACAGTCATGCTCTCAGACTAAGCAAAAATAGACTTAATTGAAAGAAATACAAAGAGAAACTACATTTTATTATAAGGTACTATGGACAGTGAAGTAATATTAATACTAAATAGCATAGCATTAAAATTTTAAAGGAAAATTTAAATGAGATATAGGAGGAAATAGACAGTAAAAATATACTAGTAGGTGAACCTCAACTTTCCCCTCTCAGAAATAGATGAATCTAACTATAAGATAAGCAAGAAAGAAGTTTATAGAAGTTTAGAAAACTTAGATATGAAACACCTCTGGAGAAAATTGAATGCAATAGAAAGGAGCATACCTTTTTTCTCAATTATACATGACACCTTCACAAAAACTGATCATGTGTTAGGGCATAAGAACCTCACAACCAAATGCAGAAAATCAGAAATTTTAAATGCATCCTTTTCAGACCATAATGTAATTTAAAAAAAAATAATAAATTCAATAAAGGGCCATGGAAAGAACGATTAAAAATTAATTGGAAACTAAATAATCTAATCCTAAAGAATGAGTGGGTCAAATAATAAATCACAGAAATAATGAACAATTTCATTATAGAAGACAATAATGAGACAATATACCAAGATTTATTGGATGTAGCCAAAGCAGCACTTAAGGGAAAATGTATATCTCTAAACACTTACATCAAAAAAAACAGGGAAAAGGCAAATCAATGAATGGAAATGCAACCAAAAAACTAAAAAAAGAACAAATTTTAAATCCCCAATTAAACACCAAATTGGAAATTCTGAAAATCAAAGGAGAGATTAATAAAATTGAAAAGAAGAAAACCACTGAAATAATAAACTAAGAGCTGTTTTATAGGACAAAACAAAATAGATAAACCATTTGGTTTATTTGATTAAAAAAAGAAAAAGAAATTACCAGTGTAGGGGGCAGCTAGGTGACTTAGTGGATAAAGCACTGATCCTGAATTCAGGAGGACCTAAGTTCAAATCAGGCCTCAGACACTTGACACTTACTAGCTGTGTGATCCTGGGCAATTCACTTAACCCTCATTGTCCCACAAAAACAAAACAAAACAAAAAACAAAACACACACACACACAAAGAAATTACCAGTATCAAAAACATAAAAAGAATGAAATCACAAATGAAGTTGAAAATAAATAATTATTAGGAGCTATTTTGCTCCTAATAAATCTAACAATCTAAGTGAAATCGTTGAATATTTATAAAAATATAAACTGCCCAGATTAACAGAAGAGGAAATATAATATTTAAATAACCCTATCTTAGAAAAAGAAATGAACAAGCTGTCAATGAGCTTCCTAAGAAAATGTCCCCAGACCAGATGGATTTATAAGTGAATTCTGCCAAACATTTAAAGAACAATTAGTTCCAATACTATATAAACTATTTGGAAGAATAGGAAATGAAGGAGTCCTACCAAATTCTTTTTACAATGCAAATCTGATGATACCTAAACTAGGGAAAGCAAACACAGAAAAAGAAAACTATAGACCAATTTCCCTAATGAGCATTGACACAAAAATTTTATGCACAATATTAGCTAGAAGGTTATAGCAATATACCACAAAAATCATAATACTAAGACCAGGTGGGATATATAAGAGGAATGTAGGGCTGGTTTGATATTAGGAAAACTATCTGCATAATTGACCATATCAATAACAAAAGCAACAAAAATCATAAGATTATCTCAATAGATACAGAAAAAGCTCTTGATAAAATACAACTCTCATTCCTAGTTAAAATGCTATAAAGAATAGGAATAAATGGAGTCTTCCTTAAAATGATAAGTAGTATCTATCTAAAACCATCAGCAAACTTTATAGCAGGGACAGGCAAGAAGCCTTCCCAATAAGACCAGGGATGAAGCAGGGATGCAGATTATTTACTACTATTAATCAATATTATACTAGAAATGCTAGCTATAGAATAAAAGAAGAAAAAGAAATCAAAGGAATTTGAAAAGGCAATGAGGAAACAAAAACATCACTCCTTGTACACAATAGAATGGTAAATTTAGAGATCCTAGGGAATCAGCTAAAAATAGGTGAAATAATTAACAAACTTTATCAAATTTACAGGGCATAAAATAAACTCACACCTACCATCAGCGTTTCTATATATCACCAACAAAATACAGTGGGAAGAGATAGAAAATGAAATTCCATTTAAAATAACAGCAGACAATATAAAAGTACTTGGGAGTCTAACTGCCAAGACAAACCCAGGAACCATATGAACACAATAACAAAACACTTTCTATACAGATTAGGTCTAAATAATTGGAGAATATTAATTTCTCATGAGTAGGCCAAGTCAATAGGATAAAATAATAATTCTACCTAAATTAATTTACTTATTCAGTGCCATACCAATCAAACTACTAAAAATTATTTTGTAGAGCTAGGAAAAAATAATAACAAAATTCATCTGGAAGAACAAAAGGTCAAGAATATCAAAGAATTCATGAAAAAATTAATGTTAACGAAGGTGGCCTAGCAGTGCCATATCTCAAATTGTATTAGATAATGATAATCATGAAAACAATCTTGTATTGGCTAAGAAATAGAGTGGTGGATCAGTGTAATAGATTAGGTACACATAACATAGTAATAAATGACCATAGTAATTTAATGTTTGATAAACTCAAAGATACAAGCTTTTGTGATAAGAACTCTCTACTTGGTAAAAATTGCTGGGAAAATAGGAAGGTGATTTGGCAGAAACCAACATCTCTCAAAATGGGAATATGATTTAGACATAAAGGGTGATATCATAAGCAAATTGGAGGGGGGCATAGGAAATTTTACCTGTCAGATCTATGGATAAGGGAAGCATTTATGACCAAACAAGAGATAGAGAATATTGTTGTTGCTCTTCAGTCATCTCTGACTCTGTGACCCCATGTGGGGTTTTCTTGGCAAAGATAGTAAAGTGGTTTTCCAGTTCCTTCTCCAGCTCATTCTATAGATGAGGAAACTGAAGCAAACAGGGTTAAATGACTTGTCCAGGGTCACACAGCTAGTAAATGTCTGAAGTCAGATTTGAACTCAGAAGATGAGTCTTCCTGACTCCAGGCCCAGCACTCTATTATGCCACTTAGCTGCCCAATAGAGAGCATTATGGGATACATAATGAATAATTCTGATTGCATGCATTTAAAAAGCAATGCAGCCAAGATCAGAAGGAAAGAAGAAAGCCGGGAAATTGTTTTTACAGTAAGTTTCTCTGATAAAGGCCTCTTTTCTCAAATATATAGAGAACTGAATAAAATTTATTATTATTTCCCAGTTGATAAATGGTCAAAAACATGAACAAGAAGTTTTTGGAAGAAGAAAATCAAAGCCATCTATGGTTATACAAAAAAATGATAAAAATCATTATTGATTAGAGAAATACAAATTAAAACAACTCTGGGATAGGTATCCCCTCGTATCTATCATATTGGCTAATATGACAGAAAAGGGAAATGACAACTGTTGGAGGGGATGCAGAAAAAATTGGGAAATGAATGCACTCTTGGTGGAGTTGTGAACTGATTCAACTATTCTGGAGAACAATTTGTAACCATGACCAAAGGATGATAAAATTGTGCATACCCTTTGACCCAACAATACTGCTAATAGGTCTGTATCCCAAAGAGATCAAAGAAAAAGGAAAAATATATAAAATATATATAAAAATATTTATAGCAACTCTTTTTTGTGGTGGCAAAGAATTTGAAATTGAGGGGATGTCCATTAATTGGGAATGTTTAAGCAAGTTGTATATGACTGTGATGAAATATTATGTGATAAGAAATGATGAGGAGTATGGCTTCAGAAAAACCTGGGAAGATTTATGAGCTGCTAAAAAATGCAATGAGCAGAACCAAGAGAACATTGTACACAGCAATGTTGTAATGATGATCTACTGTGAAAGACTTAGCTACTCTGATCAAGACAATTATCCAAGACAGTTCTAAAAAACTCATGATGAAAAATGCTATCCACCTTGAAAGAGAGAAATGATGAACTCTGAGTATAGGTTGAAGCATACTTTTTTCTTTTTCTTTCTTCCTTTTTTTTTTTTTTTTTTGGTTTGTGTTTTGCAGCATGGCGAATATGGAAATATTTTTGCATGACTCTATATGTATAATCTATATCAAATTGCTTGCCTTCTCAAGGAGGGGAAAAGGCAGGGAGGGAGAGAATTTGGAGCTCAAAATTTTAAGAAACAAATGTTTTTTTAAAAAATTTTTACATTTAATCCAGAAAAAATAAATTAAATAGGAGAAAAATAAAGTTATATGAAGGGCAGAATTGGTGAACTCATGGCAGATGACCTTATTTTTTTTTTCAGTGAGGTATGAAGTAAAGTCCTTGCTGAATGGGAGAGGGTGAGGAGAAATGTGGGTCAAGTCCTAAGGTCTAGGTCAACTATCAATCAATTAGCAGTTACTAAGCACCTGGTAGGTACTAATTGCTAGAAATGTAGTATCAAAATGGAAACAGTCCATGACCTCAAGGAGCTTATATTCTAGTGGAGAGACAACATTCACATATGTGAGTGGCTAGATGATGCAGTGGATAAAATGCTGCATTTGGATTCAGGACCATCTGAGTTCAAATCCTACATTAGACACTTACTTTCTAGGTGATTTTGAGGAAGCCACTAAAACTCTTCTGCCTCAGTTTCCTCATCTGTAAAATAAAAATGAAAACAACAGCACCTATCTCTCAGGGTTATTGTGAGGATAAAATGAGATATTTGTAAAGCACTTCGGTTTTTTTAAGCATTTTTTATTTAAAGTTTTGAGTTCCAAATTCTATCCCTCCCTCCCACTCTTCCTTACTCCCCTCCCCCCATTGCTTAGAAGGTAAGCAATCAGATATAGGTTATACATGTGCAATTATGTAAAACTACCATATTAGTCATTTTGTACAAGAAGACAGATAAAAGGAAGGAAGGAAGGAAGGAAGGAAGGAAGGAAGGAAGGAAGGAAGGAAGGAAGGAAGGAAGGAAGAAAGAAAGAAAGAAAGAAAGAAAGAAAGAAAGAAAGAAAGAAAGAAAGAAAGAAGAAAGAAAGAAAGAAAGAGAAAAGAAAATAGCATGCTTCAGTTTGTATTCAATCAATATCAGTTTTTTCTCTGGAGGTGGACAGTATGCTTCATCATTAGTCCTTTGGGATTGTCTTGGATCATTGTATTGCTGAAAATAACTAAGCCATTCACAGTTCTTCATTGAACAATATTGCTGTAACTGTGTACAATATTTTCTTGGTTCTGCTCACTTCAGTATGCATCCGTTCATTTCAGTCTTTCTAGGCCTTTCTGAAATCATCCTGCTTGTCTTTTCTTATGTCACAATAATTCCATTACAATCATATACCACAGCTTGTTTAGCTATTCCCCAGTTGATGGGTATCCCTTTGATTTCCAGTTGTTAGTCACCACAAAAAGATCTGCTATAAATATTTTGTACAAATAGGTCCTTTTCCCTTTTTTGGATGTTTTGGGGTATAAACTTAGCAGCAGTATTGCTGGATCCAAGTGATCACAATGTAAAGCACTTTTCAAAGCTTAAAGAGATATATAAATGTTAGCTATTATTAATAGAGGAAGGGGGTGCTGTGAAAGATTTGAGGAAAGAAGAGATTTGAAAACATATAGTCTACTAATGAAAGAACCAGCAGGAAATTCATCAGTTGGGCAATGGCAATCTAGATTGTGGTACATAAATTAAATGGAATGTTATTCCATAAGAAATTATGAATATGAAGAATTCAGAAAAGCATGGGAAGACACATGAACTGATATAAAGTGAAGTAAGAAGAACCAAACAGTATACAAAATTATTACAACAATGTAAATGGAAAGAGGGGAAAAAATGAAACTGTAATTATAACTACCAAGCATGTTCCCAAGAAAAGACTTATTCTTAGCTTGGCAAAAGCTGGAGGTGCTAGGGATTAGAAAGTATGGCTAATAAGTTCAGTCAGGGAGATATTTTCCTCAATTATAAAGAAATGTCTATATGTTACACATATATGTATATCTATAATTATAGATAGTGTCTAGAGCTAAGATGGTTGACAGGTGACAATGAAGAGATGAAGCCCAGAAGATGGGAGGAAGTAGCAACAATGCTCAGCAAAAATTACATGCTCCTAAACTACCATGAAACCATCTTATTCAGTTGTTTTGACTCTCCATGACCCCATTTGAGGTTTTCTTGGCAAAGATACTGGAGAGGTTTGCCATTTCCTTCTCCAGCTCATTTTACAAATGAGGAAACTGAAGCAAACATGGATAAGTGACTTGCTCAGGATCACACAGCTAGCAAATTTCTAAGGCCAGATTTGCACTCAGGAAGAGGAGTCTTCCTGACTCCAGGACCAGTACTCTATCCACTATGCTACCTATTTGCCCAGTGATAAAATGTCCAACATAAATTACCTTGCCCAGCAGTAACTAGGAGCCCATAGGAAAACAGCAATACAAAACGCCCAATAGAGATGCTACAGAATTTGACCATTTATCTAACCTGATTCCTTAAACTTTTAAGCTTTTTATTGTAAGGGCCTGCATTCTCTGACCCTGTCTAGCACTTGTATCCTAGCATGGCAATGGATAGGGGTGGGATCTCCAAAACTTCCATTGTTGGATCATGGGAACATACACAGTATTACTCTTTGAACTCTAGAATTTTGCAAGTTCCTTCCTTTGTACTAAACCTTTGGAAATGCAAAGTAGCCCAGATCAAAGATTTCTGAACACCTAGTTCTGTCACTTAATGCCTACTCACCTTGGCTAATCCTGACTTATCTGATCTTTAATTTCCTCACCTAGAAATGGGCATTCTCTAAATATTTCAATTTGTTAAACCTGAAACACAATATAAATATGTTGCCATTCCATCTCTTTTCCTTAATGCCCTTAAACTTGTTCTTCCTCACTGAGACCTCTTTCCACCTCAGTTCTTTTTATTTTTCTGGTAATCACCCCTACACTAGCTATACTCTCTTCCCTTCCCTATCTTGACCCTTTGCAGTCCTTTGCCTCTTTATCTTATCACTGATCTCATCCTGCCAAACCTCAGCCTGAAAGTACAGTTACATCATCTCAAATAGAATCTTAAAGTGGCAAGATAATCCTCTTACACTTCCCTAATGTATTCATTATCTCACCACAAAGACTTTCCCAAATGTTTTCATTCCTCCTCATGCATGCCTTGGTTCCCCCTATGCTTACCCTATCTCTTTTTTTTTCTTTTGTTGCAGGGCATTGAGGGTTAAGTGACTTGCCCAGGGTCACACAGCTAGTAAGTGTCAAGTATCTGAGGCCAAATTTGAACTCAGGTCCTCCTGAATCCCGGGCCGGTGTTTTATCCACTGCACTAGCTGCACCCCCCCACCCACCCACACACATACACACACTTGCCTTCTTAACTGAGAACCTTTCCACATATTTCACTAAAAAAAAAAATTGAGGCCAATTGCCTGGAACTTTCCCCTTCCCCCTAATCTCACATGATTTAGGTGCCTTCTGCCACTGTCTCTTCCTTTTCCCCCTTTCACATGAAGAATTGGCCTTCTTGCCAATCTCAATTCTTCTACATGTACCCTTTATCCTATTCCATACTGTCTTCCTCAACAGATTGCTCCCCTATTATTCCTACTCTTTCACTAATCTTCTATCTTTCCCTATCTATTGGCTACTTCCCCACTGCCCATAAATAAGCAATTTGCAGTTACTAAGCACCTGGTAGATGCCAATTGCTAGGAATGCAATATCAAAATGGAAACAGTCCATGACCTCAAGGAGCTTACATTCCAGTGGAGAGACAACATTCACATATATAGGTGGCTAGATGCTGCTGCATTTGGATTAAGGAGGATCTGAGTTCAAATCCTATGTCAGATAGCCAGGTGATCTTGAGCAAGTCACCAAAACTCTTCTGCCTCAGTTTCCTCATCTGTAAAATAAAGATGAAAATAGTAATAGCTCCTATCTCCTAGGGTTATTGTGAGAATAAAATGAGATATTTGTAAAGCACTTTTTGTTTTTTTTAAACATTTTAAACATTTTTACTTAAAGTTTTAAGTTCCAAATTTTATCCAGCCTTCCTTCCATTTCCTTTCTTCTCACTCTCTTCTTTGCAGCATGGCTTTTGACCTCATCATAAAACTGAAACTGCTCCCGCAAAGTTATCAATGACTTCTATTGCAAATCTTATCACTTTCTCAATCCCCATCCAGATCGCTGCAGCCTTTGACACCGCTGACTACCCTTGATATTCTCCTTCTTGAGGCAGCTGGTGGCACAGTGGATAGATAGAGTGCTGGTCCTGGAGGCAGTAAGAACTGAGTTCAAATCTAGTATCAGATGCTTCCTAACTGTGTGGCCCTGGGCAAGTCACTTACTTCTGTTTGCCTCAGTTTCCTTAACTATAAAATGGGGATAATAATAGCACCTCCCTTAAGGGCTTGTTATGAAGCTCAATAACAAAATAGTTTGCAGAAAAATCCTGTAGCACAGTATCTGGCACATAGTAGGCATTATATAGATGCTTATTCTTTCTCCTCTCCTTATTTCAACTTTACAGCTGTATATCGAAAACTCTTGATCATATGAAATATGTACACTGAAAAACAATGTAGTACAAAAATGTTGATATTTAGCTTTGGGTGTGAAGTCACACCCTCACACACAGAGACATGTTTATCCATTTGGCTAACCTCTCCCAGAGCCAGGACAAAGCATGTATGTGCCCTAAATAAGGTTTGAAAATTGCTTCCCCTTCCATTTGAAAATTGTATCTCCAGTGTTACTTTATATGGGATACTTTGTTCCTCCATCAGAACATATGCCATTTGACTTTGCAAAAGAAATATCCACATGTCAAAAGGAATAGGGGCAGCTAGGTGGCACAATGGATAGAGCACTGGTCCTGGAGTCAGGAGGACCTGAGTTCAAATCCAGCCTCAGACACTTAACACTTACTAGCTGTGTGACCCTGGGCAAGTCACTTAACCCCAATTGCCTCACCAAAAAAACAAAACAAAACAAAAGGAACAGAATTTTCTGTCATTAGGAGGAAGCAATATTTAAATTATGCTTCCATTCTGCACCCAACATATTGTGCCTATGGAGGGTTATTTTGCAAAATAGTAATCCCATCTCTTGTGCTCTTTTAGGTCACTATTACAGTGGGAAGATCAGGACTAGGATGGTAGACAGGAAAATGATTTAGATTTCTTAGTATAATATGTAGATTATGGATGATTAGAAGTTAACTAAGCTATATGGAATTAATTTACTTTAAAAGTGTGCTATTTTTTAAATTAATAAGAGAAAAGAACAGCTTATTACATATCATAACACACTTCTGGGTATGTACATACGTTAGCATGCTCATTGTTTTGACATATTAAGAAAAATGGCTACCTTAATGTTGTAACACACACAAAGTGTTAAATGAACACACATGCTAGTACATTTTTGAAAAGTCAAACTAACATCCTCAGATAAATTCTGAATAGCTTAATGTTTTTAAAAGTATTTTTTTACCATAAAAGCTATGAAACCCAATGCAATAATAAAAAAACTTAAGTGATATACTACGAATAAAACAAAATATTCTTTGTCCTCCTTATTGGCCAAAGGATGTTGATTTTTACTTAAATCTGAGAAATTCAGAATTAGTTGTTCATCAAATTGGGTGGTTCTATAAGTTATATATTCAATAGTCAAGGTACTAGGAATTTTTAAAAAGTGATAAATATAATGTAATAAATAAGGACGTGATAACTATAATGTAATCTCCTTTATTCAACCTTTGCTCACAATGATTTCTCTAGTGCTTTAGTCATATTTTTATATGAAGTACCATGTTTACTTAAATAGGGAAGAGGTTAGAGATAGTTTTAAAACCTAGGAAAAGATATACTTGTTGCACAGTAGAATCATAAATGTAGAGCTTTTAAACTTTGTTGACCTCCCTTATTTTACAGATAAGGAAATTGAGCCTACTGAGGTTAAATGAGTTATCGAATGTCATATAGGTAGCAGTGCAAGAAGTCAAATGTAGATTATCTGATTTCAAAACCACCTCTTTTGTTGATATACCACTCTCCTAATTTTTATACATATGTATATGTATATATGTATGTGTGTACATATATATACATGTATATATAGCCTTCAAATAGATAATGCTCCAAAAAATCCAATATTTGTGATTTAGGGAACTAGATAAATATCCAGATGTTATACTGAGCATAGATGAGAAAGAATCTTCACCCTCTGTCTCAACTGACTTTCATACCTGAGGTTAGATCATAGCATCATGGAGAAAAAACTTTACAGGATACTTGCAGCACATAGCCCATAATTAAAATCATTGTCTCATTTCTACATTGTTGAGTTTTTTTTTCCAGATAGCTTACACAATATTTATAACACTGTAACATCTGAGAATAAAGCATCTCTTATCTCACTTATTCGGCTGGTATTGATGCGAACTCAAATCAATATGAACTATCTTTGCACTGAGTCATTTAATTAATTTCATTCAATTTCCAGTTTCTGTGTGAAAAGAATTGAGAGAAGAAAGACTAGAGCCAGGATAAGAAGAAAATTGTGTATGGGATTTGAAGGTACTGAAGTACTTCAAAGATTGAATTTGGGGAGAAGAAATTTGGCAACATTTGGAAGAAATTAAAGACTTTTTGATGGAACACAATCTCTAACTCCAGGTAATAGGGGTTTTTTTCCCCTTTGCATTGACTTTATCTTTTATCCTATTACAAATTTGTATAGTTAAGCAAAACAAATTCCGACATTAGCTATGAAAAAAGTCTCAATCTGTACTCTGAGTCTATCTCCTCTCTATCAAGAAGTAGGTATCATGTTCCACCATGAGTGCTCTGGAATTATACTTGGAAATTGTGTGAACCAGTGTGAAAAGATGGTCACAATTATTGGAATACATATGCATATATTATACAACAATATATCACTGCATATTATGCAATAGTATATTTCTTATGGGTATATTCTTTAATCAAAATTAAGTTTGAACATGTGCTCTGAAGGCATCACACAGGTCAGTTTTATAAATTGAATAGATAAAATCAACTTGCAGTTTAACATCCAGATCCAATAACTGATAAAAAATGCTAAATTGTAGAAATTAGTTGTCAATATATTACTCACATAATATATTATTATATAAGATATACATGATAAATTATGCATATAATAAATATATTTTATAACATAATATATATATATACAAATATATATGAATTTAGATTCTTCTTCAGTCACACATCTTTAAAATGATTGTGACATTTACTGCAAATCCATTCTATGGGAGCACATTTAAATAAGAACCATAGTTTACGCGGGGCTTTTAAATATTAATATTTCTTATGTTTATAAAATAGAAATCCCATTTTGTTAATACTTAATGTTAGTATTCTGCATATTTAAGTTAAACATAACTTATTCTAGTTATATACTATCTCATAACAATAAAATACAAATACATTGCATGTACGTATATGTGTGTATGCATTGTGTATTAGCTTTCAAGGGGATGCATTTTGTTTGATCATGCATATTTTTTCAAAGAGATTTGGTTGTTTCGTTTTGATCTTTCCCCAACTGGGAGTTGAGAGGGAGAAGAAATAGGTTTCTGTTCTTTTGTTTTCAAAGGGGACATAGGGGGTGTGACAGATATGAAATGTTGTATGCACTTTCAGATGAGGCCATTGTATTGTTACTTTAACTTAATTGTTTTAGTTTGTTACAAGAGACTGCTAGGTGGGAAAATGATTTCTAAATGTCTGTAATGCAAAAATAAACCACCCCAATACAATTTAAAGAAAAGAAAATGGAGCGGAGGTTGCCAAGAAGCCAATTGAAGCTTGATGCCAAAGAGCTGCAGTACAATGGAATGGGTTCTCTTGAGGGGTGGTGAGTTCCCTTCTTTGGAGGTCTTTTGTATATGGCCTGGACTGAATGGCCTCTAAAGTGACTTCTAATTCTCAAATTCTGTGATTCTGCAAATGAGTTTGGAGTTCACATGGTCAGAGGAGAATGGACATGGGACGATGAAAAGGTCCTGCTGAGAGGAGGATCACTCTACTAACAGTGAATGTGCCTCCTCAAGGGCAGTCACCTGCTAGATCAATTGAAACACTGTCTCACACAGTGAGGCTGACTATCTCTCAAGCAGGAAATGGCATGATACATTATGGACAATTAAGGTTATTCTCAGAGAGCGATGATTCAACAGGAAACCTTTGGTATCTGATCAGAACATGCCACATCTGGAATACTATAGTGGCATAGGACTAATGTAGAAAAAGGGGATTACAAAGGAGTCTTGGGAAATTTGATATTGATATAGTAGGAGTATTTAAAGCATGCTATGATAATAGCTACAGATATTGAGTAGCTAATTTGAGTGCCAAGGGCACCTACAAGAAGCTCCCAAGAAGAGAAATAACTCTGGTGAGGCTAAAGAAACTCCTGTAGAGGGATGAGCACAGAGGTGTGGTATCTTTGGGTCTAATCCCTATAGTTACTATCTTTTTTACCCTTAGATTTGGCCTAACATTCCAGCTTGTTCACTCATATCTGACTTCTGATTCTCTCATCAGGTACCCAGGTGGCTCGGCAGAGAGAGCACTGGGTCTGATGTCAGGAAGACCTAAGTTCAAATTTGTCCTCAAACACTTACTAGCTGTGTGTTTCTGGGCAAGTCACTTAACTTCTGTCTTAGTTTCCTCAAAAATAAAAATAAAAAAGTTACCATAATAACACCTACTGGGGCAGCTAGGTGGCGCAGTGGATAAAGCACTGGCCCTGGATTCAGGAGGACCTGAGCTCAAATCCAGCCTCAGACACTTGACACTTACTAGCTGTGTGACCCTTGGCAAATCACTTAACCCTCATTGCCCCACAAAAAAATTAAAATAAAATAAAATAATACCTACCTCGTAGGACTATTGTTAGGATCAAATGAGATAATGTTGTAAAGTGGTTAGCAACAATTCCTGGCACATAGTAGGCTAAATGCTTATTTTCTCCTTTTCCTCTTCAATATATTGGTTCTGTCCAATACTTACTGAGCTTTAGGACCCTGGACAAGTTACTTAATTTCCCTAGGTCTGACTTTCTTCATGTGTAAAACAGGGTTATAAAGCCTTATTTATGTCACACACAGGCGCACCTCGTTCTATTGCACTTCACTTGAATGTGCTTTGAAGTTATTGCAATTTCTTCAACAAATCGAAAGTTTGTGGCAACCACATGGAGCAAGTCTATCAACATCTTTTTGCCAACAGCATGTGTTCATTTTGCCACATTTTGCCACATTTTGGTAATTCTTGTAATATCTCAAACCTTTTCATTATTATTCTATCTGTTATGGTGATCTGTGATCAGTGATCTTTGATGTTACTGTTGTAATTGTTTGGGGGCACCACAAACCACACCTGTATAAGAGGGTGGACTTAATTGATAAATATGTATGTTCTGGCTGTTCCACCAACTGGTTCCCCTTTTACTCTCCCTCTCCTCAGGCTTCCCTATTCTCTGAGACACACAGTATTTTTATTTTTATTTAATTTTTTTTGCGGGGCAATGGGGGTTAAGTGACTTGCCCAGGGTCACACAGCTAGTAAGTGTCAATTGAGTGTGGATTTGAACTCAGGTCCTCCTGAATCCAGGGCCGGTGCTTTATCCACTGCGCCACCTAGCTGCCCCTAGACACACTGTATTGAATAATATTGCATAAATTTAGTCGACAAAGCAGCAGAAGAATTTGAGAAGACTGACTCCAATTTGAAAGAAATCTTACTGTGGGTAAAACTCTATCAAAGAGCTACAGAGAAATGTTTCATGAAAGGAACAGAATACAATGTTAATTCTAGGAGTATTGTGCTCCCATATTCAGAGTTGTTTGTTTTTGCTATTTTTTTCTCTCTCAACTGCTATTTGATCAAACTCTTTAAAGCATTTCCCTGGCAAATTGGTTGCCATGGCAAGTGTAAATTGATTCTAGAAGTACTATTTTTGATAAGCATATTAAAAAAAAGAAGGGAACATTTGTAAAAGTTTTCTTTTTTTAAAAAAAGTTTTCTTTGAGATTGTGTTGTGCTTTAACTTATATTTAAATATGTTCTGATTTTTCACAAAAGTAATTGTATACTTAGTAAAAAAAGGGTATTTGAAATTGTTGCATGATTATATATTGTGTTCTGAGTCAAGATGTATTCACATTTTTTGCGATCATTTATTATCCTCAATTTTTAAATCCATATGAGACTTGAATTATGGGAACTTATCATTTAAGACATTAATTGCCTTTATTCTGAGTTATCAGATGCCAGCTGGCCAAGATGCCATCCAATCACAAGAGGAATACATGCAAGAGCAGACACTGAACTGTCACATGAGGGGAGACATGCATGAAGTCAAGGTATGGCCAAGGGAATGGCTTTTGACAAATGTTGAGGTTGGATTCTCTTGGTTTAATATTTTATTCTCTTTTCCCCTACAATATTGTACAGATGGCTGGAAGTATTCATCCCAACCATCTCATTCTACTCCTGGCTTCCATGCCCCCTCCTATATGCCTGATGCCATGGACTTCTCAATCCCATGCATCTGATTAAGTCTGACTCAGTTTCCTCCAATATGTTCGGTGGCATGGACATATATTCCATTCACCTATTTTAAGCCTGGCATACTGCATGGACAGTATTTATTGCTCAAGTGTGGGAATGCTCATATCCCATCATTTCTCTGTTCTTTTATGGTAACCCCCATAATTATCTCAGGTGTCATGATAAATAACAGTGTTGAATTTGGCCTTGACATCTGTTACCAATTATATTAGATTTTAAAAATTTCTCATAATGGCATGAGGATAATTAGGCAGATGATGCAAAAAGCAATGAAACAAAGATAAAAATTATTTAAAAAAATTAATCTTGCAGCAATTGTCTTCTCAATTACCCTCCATAAAGGGGGACTGTAGTAATATTAATTTTAAAGAATGTTTCAATTTTTGTTTTATTATATGTTTTGTGTGTAACAACTAAGATTCTGGATTCCCTTAGACATGTTTTTGAGAACTTTCATTGTTTGATTTGATTATTGACAAAGCTATTTTAAAGTTGTGTTAAGCTCAATTTTGTAGGAAATTTTCCTGGCTGATTACCAGCATCTACACATCAACCCCTGAAAAGACTTCCATTCCACGACTACACCTAGAGGACATCTGAGAAAAGACTTTCAGAGACTTTAAATGAACAGTTTTGTTTTGTTGTTGTTGTTGTTTTTCTTTTTCTCTTTCTGTTATAATATATACTATCTGTAACATGTACTCTCTGCAAAAGCCCTCCCTTTGCAAGACCAATGTCAAAGCGTCGGTTCATGAGGACAAAAAACCTCTCCTCTGGACAAAACTTTCCTCTCTCCCTTTTCTATATTGTTATTAACATATTGTTAGTTAGCATAGGTTATTATATGCTGTTATTTTTGACTGTTTCATCAAGGAAACATCCCGTTTCTTGAGGTAACAAAGGGGGGACTGTAATGATTGGAATGATTCCACCTGCTGGAGACTTACTGTAGAAAAGCTCTGCCATTGAAAGGAAGGTCTTTGAGGGCAAGACCATGCATCTTTTCTATGGTGTCAGGAAGTGACGTTTGCTGGTGGGAGGAGGAAAGGGGAGCTGGGCGCTCTGTCTCTCTTTTCCTGAGGACGCTGGTGGAGAAGGGGGCTAGAAATGCACTCTCCCTTTAATAGATAGGAATCTAGGCCTTTTCTTCTCTCTTTACCAAATTCTTATTCTCCTTAATAAATGCTAAAAAGCCTAACTCTTGCTAAAGCTTATAATTTGTTGGCGACCACTCATTAGATATTTTAGACAGAATAGCTAGAATTTTACCCTTAACATTATTCAAAAAAGTGCTAGTTTTGGTGGGAATCAAGTAGTCTAGAAATATACTTTATTATTCCAAAGGGGAACCATAGCTAGAACATTTTTAATCACTATTGATTATGTGGAGACCATGATTAAAATCAGCTTATGACATTTCTAGGACACATATAATGTTACTATGAACAATGACATAGGATTTACTCCATATCTGCTGCAGTGTGGGTGAGAGGCATGTTTACCTATTGATCTATGCCTTAGAAACTCTGAGGTTTAAAGAGATTTGGAGACTCATACCAATGTATCACTTAACTAAGAGATCAGTTGAAGGAAGCATTCTACTAAGTCAAGACTTCAGCTCAGAGAGGAACAAAAAATGGTATAATGGTCAGTTTTACTGTTAAGGACTCCAGCTAGGAATATGGTACTGCTCTGGAATTTTGTTCAGGGAAAACACAAAGTAGTAGATCATTAAAGAATTGCTTTATACCAAGTAGCTGAAAGATTGGCCAATTTGCCACTTTATAGTATAGAACTTGAGAAAGGCTGGGTCCCACAAACATGATGTATCACAACCATCTGTAGCCCATAGGAGAGTTAATTATATTCTCTGGAAACCAACAGGGGAGGAATGAGGAATCAAGCTCTAAGAAGAGTCTATCCACTACTACTAAACAATGGATGTCTGACTAGGTCTGACATGGCAGGAACCAAGGTAAAGATGGGCATAAAGATGAAACTACACATTGGTATCCTCTTTAGGCTGGGAGAACCTGTCGTGACTGTTCTTGACCTTACAGGAGAGGGTTAACTTCACTATCTATCCCATTCCTATTTAATAATCCAGATGTGGTATTTCTAAGGGAACTGAGAATACCTATTGCGCCTGAAACATTAAGGGGTCAGAGCCAGTAGCATTCAGCCTGAGCCATCTACAGATCCAGGACTGAGACCAAAGGACAGTGGGTCTGAGGACAACAAGGGTATAGACTGGAGCAGGTCACCATAGAATAATGAGGACTATTTGGCCGGTGACCAGGCTGACATAGGATGAATCAATTATATGTCACCAGGTGCCCATTGGTGGCATGTATATAATACACTCTGTCTGGAACACCAAGATATGCCATGGTGTATGCTCTCCATTCACAAAGTCACTGCCCTCATTCAGGCCCTCATCACCTCTTGCCTGGATTATTATAATAACCTTCTAACTGGCTTCTCTGCCTCAAGGCTCTCCTGAATTCAGTCTCTCCTTCATCTAGATGCTAAAGTGACCTTTCTGTTTTTGTTTTGGTGAGGCAATTGGAGTTAAGTGACTTGCCCAAGGTCACACAGTAAAGCAACCTTTCTGAAGCCTCAGTCTGACCATGTCATGCCACCATCCCAACCACAAAACAAACAAAAATGAATGTTGAGAAATTATGAAAAAAATGAAATATGAGAAGATACCTTCCCCCAACTCCTTTTCAGAGACAAGAGAACCAAGGGTGTAGAGCAGCACAAACGCACAAACATGCATATGTCTACATATGTATATATATCCTATATACATAAGTGAAAAGCTAGCACATGTGAAGTGTTAAAACCAAGTACCATAATCATCAAGTACTACAATCACTATAATCATGTGAAGTGTATCCGCCAAGTACTACAATCATCAAGAGGAGTTTTATTCATATCTATCTATATTTCTCAAGAAAGTATTTTGACTGGCCCCAAGGTAAATGTCAATAACAACTGTTCAGGTTGCTAAAGGGGACTCTCCCCCAAATTATAGCAACTCTACAGAACATGTTTCTAACAAAGGCAAAGTGAACAAAGAAGATTCTCGTGACTACGGGGAAGTCACTTGATGCTGCTAGCCTCTAATGTTGTGTTTCCTCTATCTATAAAACACTGGAGCTGAATTTCCAAGGTATCTTCTGGTTCTCAGTTCTGTGATTTAAAGATAATTCCTGGCTGATCATTTGGGTCAAGGGACCCAAATAGTAAAAAGACATGTTGTAAATGAAAAACAACATGGGAAAGAAGTGGTCCTTTATCCTTGCCTAGGCCAACCCTTCTACCTGTACTTTTGATTCCATTCTCTCCCATTTTCTCATTATCATCCCCACTGTCTTATTTTTCATCTCCCCTTAACTTTTCACTCCTTTCTTGTCTCCCCCATCCTTAAAACAAAACAAAACAAAAAATCTTGTTTGATCCAATTATTCTTGCCAGTTGTGGTCCTATCATTCTCCTCTACTTTGTGATTAAACTGAGGAAATCATCTATGCCAACTAAGTGCCTCCACTTCTTTTCCCACTTTCTTCTATCCCCTCTGAAATTTGGCTTCTGATTTCATCATTAACCTGAAACTGCTTTCTCTAAAGTTTTAAAAGATTTCTTAATTGCCAAATCTAATGTCCTTTTCTCAACTCTTCCTGACCTCTCTGCAGCTTTTGATATTATTGATCATGTCTTCCTGGATGCTCTTGTCTAAGTTTAGGGGATACCACTCTCTCCTCTTTCTTTTTCTATCTAACTTCTCCTTCTCAATACCCTTTATTGGTTCTTTATCCAGCATGCCCTCTAATCATGGGTGTCCCCATAGCTGTTCTAAGTCCTCTTTCTCTTTTTCCTCTATACTGTTTCACTTGGTCATCTCATTAGTTCCCATGGGTGTACAATTCTGCATCACCAAATGCCTTTTGGACATCTCAAACTGGATGTCCTGTAGATATCACAATATCAAATACATCCAAAACAGAACTCATTTTCCCCCTTAAAACCCTCCCCTATTTGAAACTTTTTTTTAAACAATTGGGGACACTACCATTTCTCAGTCACTCTGGCTTGCAATGTTTATGTCATCCTTGAGACCTCACTCTCACTCATCCCACATATTCAGTTTATTGTGACATTTTGTCATTTCTACTTTGACATTATTTCTTTTATGTGTCCCATTCTCTTCATTTACACAGCCACCACCTGAATTCAGGCCCTCATCACTCCTTGTGTTTATTATTACCTTATAACCATGAGCTCTCTCTCTCTAATCCAATCCATTCTCCATTTAGCTGCTAACGTGACTTAAAAAAAAAAAAAGCTTTGATCTAACCATGCCACTTCTCCCCCCCTTCCCCCACAAATAAATTCCAGTGGCTCCTATTACCTCTATGATAACCTTTAAGTTTGGCATTTAGAGATCTTTATAACAAAGTGAAATGAACAGAAACAGGAAACAATATGTCCAATGATTTTTGTTTTTTATTAGTGTCTACTCTTTGTGACCGCATTTGTTTTTGTTTGCTTGTTTTTGTTTCTGTTTTTTTTCAAAGATACTGCAGTAGTTTGCCATTTCATTCTCCAGCTCATTTTACAGTTGAGGAAACAAGGAAATAGGGTTAAGTGACTTGCCCAGAGTCACACAGCTAATAAATATCTGAGACTAGATTTGAACTCAGGAAGATGAGTCTTTCTGACTCCAGGACCAGCACTCTATCCACTGCTGATTACACAATGTAAATAGAAAGAAAAACAAACTACACCTAGCTGCCCCTACCACATCTATATTTATAAACTTACTTTTATTCTAAAGGGGGAAACCATCATGAAAATAACTAGGGTGGGGCCAGCTAGGTGGCAGTGGATAAAGAACCGGCCCTGGATTCAGGAGGACCTGAGTTCAAATCTGACCTCAGACACTTGACACTTACTAGTTGTGTGACCCTGGGAAAGTCACTTGACCCTCATTGCCCACAATAATAATAACTAGGGACATTCTGTAGCTTTATGTATAGCTATAACTATCCATCTGTTGAGGCATGGCTAGAATCTATGAATGTAGAGCTATAGATCTATTTATGGATATAGATAGATATAGATATTACAATCCATTGATAGGGCTATAGATAGATTTAGATCTACATATTATATTACCTAATTATTTTCATATATGTTTCCCTCTTTAGAGTATAAGCCCCTTGAAAACAGGGACTAATATTTGTTGTTTATAATCCCAGGCCTAGCAAAGAAGCTGGGACATCATACATGCTGAATAAGTGTGTGTTAAAATGAATGCGTGGATCCAACCAGATCTTTCCATTCCCCATTCTCCTGCACTGTACATCTGAGGTCATCCGATATTTACAAGGGATGGCTAAGCATCAAGAAGATAGCAAAATGGTGAGTGGCATTTTAGTCCAAAGCAAATGAATAAATAAATAGATCAGGAGAAAAGGATTAATGCATAACCTAGAACATCTTGGCTGCAGCTGGCAAGCTGGAGGCCTGCCAGATGCCCCACTCTCTCTGACTATTACCTTCAGAGCTGGGAGCCCCAGGAGATCTCTCTCTCTCTCTCTCTCTCTCTCTCTCTCTCTCTCTCTCTCTCTCTCTCTCTCTCTCTCTCTCTCTCTCTCTCTCTCTCATCTCTCTGTCTCTTTCTGTCTGTCTGTCTCTGTGTCTCTCTATCTCTCTCTGTCTCTGTCTCAGATCTCTCTCAGAGATCTCTCTGTCTCTTTCTTTCTCTGGCTCTCTCTGTCTCTGCCTCTCTGTCTCTCTCGGAGATCTCTCTGTCTCTTTCTTTCTGTCTCTGTCTCTCTCTGTGTCTCTCTCTCAGATCTCTCTCTCCGAGATCTCTCTGTCTCTTTCTCTCTCTGTTTCTCTATCTCTCTGTCTCCGTGTCTGTCTGTCTGTCTCTGTCTCTTTGTCTCTCCCTCCCTCCCTCTCTCTCCTCTCTCCGTACCTGGGCGCGCCCGGCTTGGGCTTGGCTGCACCGCCCCTCTTGTCACGCTATGGGATGGGAGGAAGAGGAGGGCAAGTGACTCCCTGGGCTGGCTTTTCTCCTCCCCCTTTTTCTTGTTCTTTTTTTTTTTCTCGCTGGTCTTCTGCGAGGGCGGCAGGGGCCGCTGTGCGGAGCTCGGTTGAGTTACTCCCTTAAATACAGTGGTGCGCGCTCCGCTGCGCTTCCCCTCTTGCTCCGTCTCGGTTCCCAAGGCTAGCGCTCGGCCCCGGCGTCTTACCCACTCTGCGCCCGGCTCACTTCCACCTCGCGCCAGCCTGTGAGTACTACTCTTTCCTTGGGTGGGAAACGAATTTTCTTTGGGAACGGAATCTCCCTTCAAGGTTTGGAACTCGGGCGAGGGATCGGGAGAGGAGGAGAACAGAGTAATCTGGGGGAACCTGAAAGCTCGGAGAAGCCAGGTGCCCTGAGATTGGGATGCCTGGTTTTCGGGGTGAATCGGAGCCCCCCGCACCAGGATGGGAACGACCTTTGAATGGTGTTTTGAAACAAGAAAGGAGGCCCTTCTCTCAGCTGAAGGTCCCGTGTTGTTGCTGCCTAGCAGGGTGGGGTTGGGGGTCGGGGGGCCAAACAGGAATGTGACGTACGCCAGCTCTCCTCGCTTCCTCCCTTCGCCACTGTCCCAAAGGAATCAATGGACAGATTGATGTAGCCTTCCTCCGGTGGAGAGGAGCCCGGTAGGAAGTTCTCTCGGTTCCGGGATAGCAGGTTTCGCCCTCTATGGAGTGCCCCCGCACGGCGCCTGCACCAGGCTTCCAACCGCGTGGGTCCCGGGAGAGGAAAGGCGCTCACTGGGGTTTGTCCTTGAAGTGCAGAGGTCGTCATGATTCGACTGGACTAATGACTGGCACACTCTTGCCCTAACTCTTGCTCCTAACTAAGTGTAAACTCTCTGGATTGTCCTAATTCCTTAGCTTCCTTCCCTTTCCTGGTCCTTTTGTGCTCCGGCAGCCCGGAATTCACTTTGGGCGTTGCACTTGGCGCTGGGTACTGTTTCTTTGGCTCCCCGAACTGCATCCTGTACTAGTAGCTTTTGCTGGTCGGAGAAAAAGGATGATGATGAGTAGTTTTTACTTGTAAAACTGGTCATGCCGGAGATGGGAAAGAGCAAAAGAGTTGCTTTTTTTTCTTCCAAGTTCTTGGATAAGGAAAAGTGTCTTCCTAATCATCCAGTTTTTATTTTGTTAAATATTTAGTGTCTACTATGTGAACAGCTTTGTCTTAGGTACAGTAGAATGCAATATGCGTAAAAATACGATCAATCTTTAGGAAGCTCACAATCCAATTGCATAAGCCAAGTACTCAAAACAACCTTTTCCCCAAAGAAGTATCCTTCCCCATTGCATCTTTCTCTCGGCCCTAAACTTGCTGGTGTTTCCCCTATCTTGAATGTTTTCCCTTGGCCCTTCTTTTATCACACCAAGGCACCATTCTGTTACTCTACCCCCTGAGATAAATGGATGGGAAGAACTTTGTAAACCTTAAAGAGATATATGTATACACACAGATTACATATATGTGTATGTATAAAACACACACATATGTATATATGTGCATATAAAGTTTGTGGTAAATTATATGTTATATATAATTTACCACAAACTTAAAGAAAGAGTGCTTTATACTGGGGTCTCACTCTAATATCCTGAACACATTCTCTCTTCATCTCCTGAAGTCTGGTTTCCTGTCCCAACTCTCCTGGAATTGCTCTCTTCAAGGTCTCCAACCACCTTGCTTGATGCCAAATCAAGTGGCTATTTTCTTAGTCCTCATTTCTGACCTCCCTGCTGTTTTAAAAACTATGAACTCTCCCTTCCTTCTCTTCCTTTGGTTTCTCTTTTTGTGGTTTCTCAAAACTGCTATCTTGGTTTCCTTTCTAGTTCTTTGGATGTTCCTATTCTGTCTCATTCCCTAGCTTCAGTTTTTTCTTGCCTCCCTAAATTCATATAATCCATGAAGCAGGCATCTGCTACAGGCTTTTCTCCTTGTATGTTCTTTCTCTGTGGTGGTTTCATCCAAGTTTATGACTTCAGCTCTCTCTTCTTGATAATCCTTGTATTTACCTTTGCTGCTACCTGATTTCCCTGCTGAATTACACCACAGCATCTCTAGTTGCCTTCTGGAACTTTCCATTTGGATTGTTCCAGTATCATTTCAAAGTCAAACTTTATGAAATGGAATTCCATTGATCTTTCAAAACAAGCTTCAGTGGTTCTACCTACTATATTCTCAGTTTCCAACATTTGAAAGCTTGGGGCCATCTTTGACTCTATTACCTTGGTCTGCTCCCCCATGCCTTATATCCAATTATCTGTCCTGTTGATTCCATTGTAATGTTTCTTGCATCCACTCCTTTCTTTTCAACTACTCCTGCCCATTCTATTACTACCTTAATCACCTTGAATCTGAACCATTTCATAGTTTTCTAATTGGTCTTCCACACTGTAGTTTCCCATTCCAATCTATCCTAATCACCACTGCCAGATTATTTGCAAAATAGCTCTCTACCTGAAACTGCTGCATAAAGAAGTCCAATATCTCTACATTCTCTACATCTACAGAATAGACCAAACACCATAGCTTTGTATCCAAGGTACTCCAAAGTAGGACTTTAACATACCTCACATAACTCTTTTACCATTTCACTCTTATTTGGACCCTCAGCTCTAGGCAAACAGGTTTATGATAGCCTGTACTGTTGGTACCAACCACTCCTTTCTTCTTGATACTCTCTTCTCCCATTACTTTCCTAACACTTCTCTCTACTGGTTTTCTTACATCTTTACCAGCTTTATCTTTGGCTAATTTCTCCTCCCACCAAAGAGTCCTTCAAAGATTCTACCTTTAACCCTCTTTTTTTTCCTAGTGGTAATTACATCCACTCCCATTCAGTTCACCAAACATTAAATGTCTACTATGTTCTACACACTGTGATGGGAGAAGGAGGCAAAAAGCTAAACATTCCTTGTCCTAAAGGAATATTCTACTTGGGGGATACAATGTATACACAAGCAAATAACAAGGACACATAAAATAAAAACAATTGAAAGAGGGAAAGGGTGCTAATCACTGAGGTTATCAAGGGAAGTCGGCTATAAGAAGTAGTACTTGAGGGGCAGCTAGGTGGCGCAGTGGATAGAGCACCAGCCCTGGAGTCAGGAGGACCTGAGTTCAAATCTGGCCTCAGACACTTGACACTTACTAGCTGTGTGACCCTGGGCAAGTCACTTAACTCCAATTGCCTCACCAAAAAAAAAAAAAAAAACCAAAAACCAAAACCAAGAAGTAGTACTTGAGCAGTGCTTTGTAGAAAGCCTAGGATATAGAAAGGCAAAAGTGAAGCGGGATTGCATTCCAAGCATAGGGAACAGCCTAGATAAAGGTACAAAGGCTGGAGATGGCTTCCAAGCTAGTTTGACTAGAAAGGACAGAACATGTGGATTCTTTCCATTAGTACCTTTATATAGATGACTCCCAGATTTATATAGTATGTACTAGTCTCCTAACTTCATTCCTGAATCTCCAATTCTGTGTTCAACATCTTCACCTGGATAGCCTTCTACTACCTCAAAAATAACACATCTGAAACTAATGTTCCTCTCAAAATCTTTACCTTCTCCCAACATGCCTACTTCTAGAGGTGGCATTGCCCACCATCCTCCCAGACACCAAATTTCAGAATCTTTCTTTACTCTTCCTTTTCCTTTGTTTCCAAATCTAGTCGGTAGCCATGTCATGTTGGGTCTTTATCTTTCATAGGTCCCCTACTCTTCAATCATTCTGTCACAACCCCAATTCAGGCCCTAATTTTCCTTTTCTGGACTATTGTTTGTTTTGGGTTTTTTTTGGGGGGGGGGAGCAACAAGGGTTAAGTGACTTGCCCAGGGTCACACAGCTAGTAAGTGTCAAGTGTCTGAGGCTGGATTTGAATTCAGGTCCTCCTGAATCCAGGGCCAGTGCTTTATCCACTTCGCCACCTAGCTGCCCCCTTTTCTGGACTATTGTAATAACTTCTTCATTGATCTCCTTGCTAGTATCTTCCAGTGTAACCATAACACTGCTTCCAAAATAATCTTGGAAGATTACAGGAAGATAGAACAGGTCTGATCATGTTATTCCCTTGATTAAATGTATTCAGTGATGACAAGAGTTTTCTAAAAGATAAAGTACAAACTCCTTAGTCTGGCAGTTAAGACACTCCAAACTCTTGCTGAAATCTACCTTTCCAGATTCATCTTACTCTACTTCTCTCTGTTACAACTAAATTCAATTAATTAAATTGTTAGATATTCCCTAAAATGATTTTCTATGATCTCCTATTCTCCAAAGTTCTGGAACTCTGATTCAAAGCCCAATCTCTTCTGCAAACACACCTTCATTCATCAAGTCACTCTACTATGATCTCCCCAGTGATCTCTAGTAGCACCCAATTGCCTGTCATTTTATTTGGTAATTCTTAGATGTTGTTCAGTATTGTGTTCTGTCTTTACAGCAATACTGTTAATTGTCTGAGGAAAAGAGGGAATCCTGGCTCTGCAAGGATATAGAAGCAAGGAATTTAGGTATATCATTTAACCCTGATGGCCTCATCTTCCTCCTCTGTAAAATGACTGTATTCTACTATATCAATAGTTTTGTAGATTGTCAGGGCTAGATAGGGCCTTAGAGATCATTGAATCTAACCCATGTCATTGTACATAAGAGGAAATGGAGGCTCAGACTTGTCCAAAGTTCCTTCTGGTGAATGACAGAATTAGGTTTCCCTAAGGAGGCTGAGAGATGTGACCTGACTTCACAGTTACACAGTTGCTTACCCAGGTGTTACACAGTTGGTAAGTAGCAGAACTGGAGCTCAAACCTGGCTCTTCTATATAATCCACTCTGCCCTGATGTTGCTCTGCAACTTTGTGAATTCTCTGATCCCCAGGAACTAGTACAGTATCTGAGACATGATCAGTGTTCTATAAATGTTTATAGATGATGAAGGGCAAATTAATGTTCTCCAGGAAACATATTGAGGGGAGAAGGGAAGTAAGTTGGGGTTGATAATAGAAAACTTCCTGAAAGATGTGGGTTTTAATCCAGGTTTTAAAGGCTATGAGGAACATATATTTTAATTTAGAGTGGAGGTTTGGGAGAAAGGAAGGCATTAGGGGTAGAAGAAATGATGAGAGATAAAATGAGAAAGTCACTTGCAAATCCATGGGCCAAGCCCAGCCTAGCTGAAAGTGTGTCATTTTAGGAGAATAATGAACAGAGAGGAAGAGGTCAATTGGTAGAGCACTTTGAAAATTAAGTTGATGGGTTTTGTTTATGTACAAACTATGAAGAAACCACATTAATTTCTTGAGTTGAGAAAAAGCGATGGAAAAGGTTATTATTGAAGGCATGGGAAGAATTGATTGGAGCAGGGAGACCAGAAAGGAGTCTTACCATTTCTAGGCATAAGGCCCAATATGGGCCTCAACTTCATCTGAGCAAGCAAAGAGTTGGCAAATACTGCTTAGTCAGTCAATAAGCATTTGAGTGCCTGAAATCCGCCAGACACTGTGCTAAGCATTGAATATACAGAGCAAGGCAAAAGACTGTCCCTGCCTTTGAGGAGCAGACAGTCTAATGGAGTCAGTCTACAAACAATTCTTTACAAACAAGGTGTATGAATATGAAACAGTCAACAGTGAGAAGGCATAAGAATCAAGAGGAATTGGGGAGGGCTTCCTGGAGGAAGTCAGGAAGCAGAGATGAGGAGGGAGAGCATTTCATGGGTGGGGAAACCATCTAGTTTCCTAGCTTCTGGAACCTTCTCTAAAGCTGCTTTGTGTAAGATACTGCCATTTTCATGTTGGACATTTTTATGAACTATAAAGGGGGTGGAAAGATATTTTAAAATTTTATTTTTAATGTATGGAGGGAACATATTTAACTTTATTATTATGTATTTATTATTATTATGTATAGATTATGTATTATGGAGGGGAAGTATTTAATGAATTGAGAGGAGAAGGGAAGTAAGTTGGGGTTGAGAATGGAAAATTTCCTGAAAGATGTGGGTTTTAATGCAGGTTTTAAATTGTAAAAGTATTTTATTATTTTCTAGCTACATGTAAAGAGAGTTTTCAACATTTGTTTTTCTAAGATTTCTAGTTTCAAATTTTTCTCCCTCCCTTCCTTCCCCCCCTCCCCAAGACAGCAAGTAATCTGATATAGGTTATATGTGTATAATCACATTAAACATATTTCTTTAATGCAGGTTTTAAAGGATATGAGGAACATAGATTTGAATTTGGAGTGGAGGTTTAGGAGAAAGGAAAGCATTAGGGGCACTTCCATAATATAGTACAATAAAAAAATTGCAAATGAAATTACAAATCTGTTATGTACAATTTGCTATTCCTTATAAATATATATCATGTAAATTTCTTTTTTCTTTCCTCCCCTTTCTCTCCCTATTCTGCCCCCCCCCCCAGATGGCTACTATTGTCAAATAGGTATCTATGTATATCTGTATCTGGAAAATTATTCTGTGCATACTTCTATAAAAGTCAAAATGACTGGGGGCTCCTAGGTGGCACAGTGGATAAAGCACTGGCCCTGGGTTCAGGAGGACCTGAGTTCAAATCCAGCCTCAGACACTTGACACTTACTAGCTGTGTGACCCTGGGCAAGTCACTTAACCCTCATTACCCTGCCCCTCCCCAAAAAAAAGTCAAAACGACTTATTTGCTCAAAGTTCATTCTTTGCTGTTACTGTATACAGTGTTTTCCTGGTTCTCTTCACTTCACATTTGCATGAGAAACACAGCTGAAAGCTGCTTAAAGAGAACACAGCTTCTTCAGAAACAAATGCTTGAGGAAAGCCACAAACTGGGTGAAGAGCATTCTTCAGTGGCTGGGATACTGCATGAAAGTTGCATTGCATTGTTTTCCATCAGCTTAGTAACATATGATTGTTTTCAGGGTTTTAAAGGTTATAACTGAGGAAAATATAGATACGAGAACTGTTTGGGGACTACTGTATAATAATTATTTGTTATACCTGATAGACATGTGGGTTTGGAGTTTTTCATCCTCAGCTGGAGCTTGATCCCTACTTATGAAGAGGCCCTGATATGAATGAAGCATTAGAAGCCAGATCAGAAGAAGCCAAAAAGGAAGATGCAGCAGCTGCAGGAAGAGAAAAGGAAAGCAAACCAAAAGAGTGGGGACTGCCCCTGAAATTAGCAGAGCAGAGAACAATAAGGAAAGAGGAGATATATCCCTATTTGACACATGGATTTCTCTCTCTCTTTTTTTTGGTGAGGCAGTTGGGGTTAAGTGACTTGCTTAGGGTCACACAGCTAGTGTTAAGTGTCTGAGGCCAGATTTGAACTCAGGTCCTCCTGAATCCAGGGCTGGTGCTCTATCCACTGTGCCACCTAGCTGACCCTACACATGGATTTCTTGACACACTTACCTTAATGCTAGGTTATTGTACATGGATGCCTATTATCACCCCATGGAAACTGTGGGCATCGGTGGAAGAGTATGTCCTAAGTTTATGGAACTGTTAGATTTATGTATTTCTTACTCGCACATTCTTTTGACTGTTATGATTGTATTTGCTTTTGTCTTTTCATTTAGTAAACATTTCATGCCCAAGAGTCAATGGTGCCATTGTGACTGATTTGTACAGTTGGGAAACACACTTTGGGGCTCAAGAACTATAGTCTTGAGTGTGTGTATGTATTTTTCCCACATTATGGTTAACCTTAGAACCTTAAGAATGAGTAGTAGCTATGAATGTGCCCATCTGAAGTGCCACTCAGAGCTGGTGGAGTGGGTATAGGTGGGTTGAGCTAACCTAATCAACCCCAGCAGAGAAAGTGGTGGGGGAAGGGATGACAGTAGGGAGAGGAAGAGAGAGTTAGAGACACAGAGGAAGACAGACAGACTGGGGAAAGAGACAGAGGAAGAGAGGGAGGAGAGAGAAGGAGTCTATGCCTCACTTGGATCTACTTCGCATGTATCTCATATATGCTTATTTCTGTACAGTACACATCATCTCCATCACCAGAACGTAAGCACCTTGAGAATAGGATTGCTTTTGCTTTTTCTCTTTGTACACCTAGCCCTTAGCATAGTGCTTGACTGCTAGTAAATACTTCCTAAGTGTTTGTGGGCTGATCGACAACTTTTGATGTGCAGGGTCAAGGAGAGAAAGGACTTGGAAGATCAGGAAGGTAGTGCTGACACATACTGAGAGTGATGGGGAAATATCAGAGGCAGAAAAATCTTTTCTGTTTGTATGTCTGTATATATTGTGGAGGTATTAGCTTTTATCATTCTGTCCTGTTCAAGCTAATGTTTGCCTAAGACTGTGATGACTTAGATACTGTGCACTGTTCAAAATAATTTTATGATTGTGCTTTTTCCAGAGCTGTGCTATCAAACTCAAATAGAAATAGGGTCACTAATCTGTACATAAAGCTCCCCGCAGGCACATATTGACTTAGAAAACCACATATTGACATTATCTGCATTTTATTGTATTTTTATTTATTTTGTTTAATACTTCCTAATTATCTTTTAGTCTTGTGTGGTGACCCTGCCCTGTGCCTGATATCACTGTTCTAGACCACTGAGGTTTGAGTCTTAGCTCTGACTGTTACAAGCTGTGTGACACTGGGAAATTCACTTAATCTTTCTCAACCTCAGCTTCATTGGTGAAATGAGGATGATAATAGTTGTACTACCCATACCACAGGGAAGGAGGAGAATGTGGGAAAATGCTTTGAAACTTGTCCCCCATGCCTGGAACGCTCTTCCTTGTCATCTCTACCTCCTGGCTTCGCTGTGTCAAGATAATGGAAAGTGATAGATGAGATTTAGCAGATACTCCGGAGCCCACCTGAGTGGTTGATTTTGACTGGATTAGTAGTTGATTAGATTCTAAGCACATCTGGCTGGTACTTGAGAGTACTTAAGAAAGTTTGGTTCTCAAGATCTAAAAAACTTTGAACTTCTGGCCCAATCAACCAACCAGCTTGAAGAACCTCCCCATTCTGGGAGGGGACAGGAAGGAAGAAAGGGGAGCCTGCGGGAAGAGCGCTGTTTTTTTGGTTCCTGACTTGGTGGTGACGGCAGGGAAAGACAGAGAAGAACTGAGGAAAGATAGGATTGTGAGGTTGTAAGAATTCTGTTCCCAATCTTTCTCTTTCTATGTTTCAATAAACCCTTAAAAATCTAAACTCCTTTTATCAGTGATTTTAGTCAGTTTCCCCCAAAACTGGGGAAACAGATTAGAACCCACATTTAGAATTTTAAATTACACACCTGACTTCCTTCAAGTCCCAGCTAAAATCCTGCCTTCTGTAGGAAAGCTTTCCCAATTTCCCTTAATTCTAGCACCTTCTCTCCAATTTATCCTGAACCTGTGTTGTTTTCATGTTATCTCCATGCGCTAGGGGACTGAGCTCCTTAAGAATAGCTACTGTGTGTGTGTGCATGCTTGGTTTGTTTTTTGACTTTTCTTTATAGTCCTAGCACTTAGCACAGTGCCTGACACATAGTGGGAGTGGGGTGGGAAGGAAACAAACATTTATTTATCACCTACTACATGACAGGCACTGTGCTAAGTACTAGACAAACATTATTTCATTTGATAGTAGGTACTTAATAGACCAAACTGACTGACTGAATGCACCTGGAGTCCTGTCAGGTCCAAGATGACCTATGTTCAAATGTGGGATTAGATACTTTCTGGATGTGGGACCTTGGGCAAATCACTTATCTGTTGCTTGCCTCAATTTCCTCATCTGTAAAATGGAGATAAAATGGGCTAATTGTAAAGTGCTTTGCAAACTGTTAAAGTGCTATGTAAATATTAGCTGCTATTATTATTGTTGTTATTATTACTGTTACCATTATTATTACTATCTTCATCATCATCATTACTTGTGTTAATAATGACTGCCTCAAGTGCTATAGAAATCTGAGCTAACATTAATAGTTGGGGGCATAGGGTTTCCATGTCTAGAAGTATTAGTAAACATAAATAACAAAGTGTGTTGTGTTAACAATAAATCCATGGAAGTTGACAAATGAGTAATCAGTGTGGACTTTGTTTTTCTATAAAGGCTTAATGGAAATGGGACCTAAGACAGATTTTGTAGTTGTTGGTTGAAGGATGGTAGGATTGGAAGCATAGAATTAATGAAATAGTTCATTTTTAAAATTAAAGTTTTATTTTTTTTCAAATAGAAATCTATTTTCTCCTTCCCTCTCCTCAACCCGGACCTAATGGAAAAGAAAAAACAAAAAACAAAACAAAACAAAATGTGCATAGTCAAGAAAAAGAAATTCCCTCATTGGGCATGTAAAAGAAAAAAAATTTGGTTCTGCACCCTGAATCCATCAGCTCATTGTCAGGATAGCATGCATTATCATTGGTCCCCTGGAATCATAGATTGTCATTGTGTTGATCAGAGTTCTTACAACTTTCAGAGTTGTATGTCTTTATTGTGTTATTCTTATTGTATAATTTTGCTCCCGAGTTTTCTCCTTTCATCATTAGTTTATGAAGTCTTCAAAAATGTTTGTTTTTAAAATATTGATGTTATTGTTTAAATTGTTCTTCAGGTTCTGCTCACTTCACTTGGCATCAGTTCCTACGAGTCTTTACATTTCTCTTTGAAATCATCTATTTCCTCATTTCTTATAAACTATTCCAGTGCAGACATACAGCATAGTTTATTTAGCCATCCCCTAACTGATAGGCATCCCCTTAGTTTCCAGTTCTTTGCCACAACAACAAGAAATTATAATTAAAAATTAGAAATAATTACAAGAAAATGTAATTATAAATTCTCTTTATAATGATAAATAAATATAATCTATAATAACTATGAAACTTCAGCTAAGGATTTGATTTAATGTCATGTGAAATGTATATTTTCCCCTCCCTGAACTAGCCATCGTTCTCCTATTCTCAAGTAATAGTATTCAGATTTTCTTCAAATCTCTTTCTTTGATTCCTTTCTGCATCCCTGTTTGTGGCTGCACTGATATCAAAGGGTGGGGATGGGGAGATAGTATGGGGAGAATAAATCATTCCAGGACTGTGGTAGAATTAGGGCAAAATTCAGGATTCAGGTAGCTCATGACAAATATCAAGATCTGAGATGAAATCTATGATAGTAGAAAAGCCTCAAGGTGTCAGGCTGCTTCTTATTTCTTTTTGTGTCCTTCCCAGTACCTAGCAGATGACATTGCAGAGAGGTTGCTTTGCAAATGTCAGATGAAATGCCTTGGTTTCAGTCTAAGGCAAAAGTCTGTAGGAGTTTCAAAGTTAATAAAATTTGAAGGGTTTGTTCTCTGAAGATTTGAGTGTTTCTTTTTTTTTTTTTTTGCAGGGCAATGGGGGTTAAGTGACTTGCCCAGGGTCACACAGCTAGTAAGTGTTAAGTGTCTGAGGCCAGATTTGAACTCAGGTCTTCCTGAATCCAGGGCCCGTGCTTTATCCACTGCGCCACCTAGCCACCCCTTGAGTGTTTCTAATTATTGATTTATATTGATTGTGTTGAAATCATTAGAAGGAAATATAAACACTGTCTATTTGATAAGACTGTGGGCATGCATTCTCTAATTATTCCTAAATACAGTAATAATAACTCAATGACTGATGGGTTAGGCTGTGGAAAAACAAAACTCTTGATAAATTATGCAAAGCTGGATGTTGTTGGCAGGTAGGCGATGTTTTTGTCCCCACCCTGTTCAAACAGGGCTAAGCCTGGTGAAATTTTTGTCTTCAGTGTTTGTTTTCTGTGTTACATAGCCTACTTTTCCTGTGTCATTTCTCTTGGGTACAGAGCTTTCCTCCATAATAGGTACCTCTCCTTTCTCTTCGTCTTCTCCAAACCGGGAAGTTCTAATTTCAACCATATATGTTGCTCCTACATAATATATCTTTTTTTTTTTTTTTTGCGGGGCAATGGGGGTTAAGTGACTTGCCCAGGGTCACACAGCTAGTAAATGTCAAGTGTCTGAGGCCGGATTTGAACTCAGGTCCTCCTGAATCCAGGGCCGGTGCTTTATCCACTGCGCCACCTAGCTGCCCCCTTTTTTTTTCTTTTTTTCATAATATATCTTAGTGTGACTGAGCTTCCAGCATATTACTCAAACTCCCATTTGCCATTTGAGCCTTTATCTCTAATAGTAAAGAGCTTCCCTACCCCCACTCCTCAAGACTATCAGGCAAGGCATCCTGTCTTTGGTCATGTGATGAAAAACAACAACAATAACATTGCTAATCTGGGGTTGGTGGTGGAATGAGAGGGTGGGATGAAGATAATCCCTGCTCACATTTACGTAGGCCTTTAAGGCTTTAGGCATTTTATCATGTCCTGTGATCCTCACAAGAGTTCTTTGAAGTACATGATATTATTCTCATTACAGATTTAAAAAAAGACCAAACTTTGACTTTGAGAGAAGTGATGTGACATATTCACTGTCATGCAACTAGTAAGTGTCAGAATCAGAATTTGAACACAGGTTGTTTTGACTCAAGTCTGGATCTCTTTCTGCTTTGTCAAACTGCCTCTCATAAATATAAAGATCCTGAAAATATTCTGTGCCTGTTTTTCACATGGTCCCAAAGATAAACTTAATTGAATAATTGTAGGATGAATTATGGGCATTTGGAGTCTGGAACTAGTGATCCGTAGGTCCATTCTCGCAGTTAGCTCATCTTTCTCTTAAGAAGGATCAGTAGGGAGAAGACCAGTTATGGCTGTTAGAGACTGACTCCTGGTCTCCAAGGATATGAGGAAACTTCCCCTGCTCTACTTAGTGGAGGTTTGGCTGGGGCTGGGGAAGGGTGAAGTGGGTGTGGGTGTGAGGGGCTGTTACTTAATCCCCCTTTTTTGTGCCAAGACTAGAGGATGGAGGTGTGGTGCTTTGGAATGCTAGATTAGGAGTCAGAGAACAATTTTTTATTTGATCTGGATTCAAATCCTGGTGCTTCTAGGTAGACTGTCATCCATGATTTTGGGCAAATGGTATTGTCTCTGAGCCTCAGTTACCTCACCTCTAAAATAAGGGGATTGGACTACAATTTCTTTCAGCTAGAAATCCATATATTATATTTTTACATGTCTGACATTTTAGTCTCTCTCTAAATAATATGTATATATATATGTATCTCGATCATCTATTTATTCATCTATCTATCTATCTATCTATCTATCTATCTATCTATCTATCTATCTATCTATCTATCTATCTATCTATCTATCGGTGGGGCAGTGAGGGTTAAGTGACTTGCCCAGGGTCACACAGCTAGTGTCAAGTGTCTGATCTGGATTTGAACTCAGGTCCTCCTGAATCCAGGGCCAGTGCTTTATCCACTGTACCACCTAGCTGCCCCTATTTAATTGTCTTTTGACCCCACCCATACCCACTCCCATCTCCTTATCTAGTGTCCTAAATGCTTCCTATATGCTTTCTACTCTTGGTAATAGAAATATTGAAAAAAGTCCATGGGATGCATCCTCTTCGTTGGTAGAGGTATTATTGAAAAATGCCTTTCATTGCATTCAGAGAAGTGATGATTAAACAAAAATTTAGTAGTATTTATTCATTCAGAGGAAGTTTTTAAAAGATCATCTTAGAAGTTCATATTTTAAAACTTTTAATTTTATTTGTGATATAATTATATTTTATGTGTGTATCAAACAGATATAATATACACAGAGACACACATATGACATATATAATGTAAATTTCTATGTTATTACATTTAGATATACATAGCTATATTCTAATACATATAACTTAGTATTTTAATTCCTTAAATAACTGTTTCATAAATAACAAATACATATCAATTTATATAAATTATTTATATGACAAATGTGTTTAAATATAATTACTATATAAATAATACCTAAATAACTCATAAATGCACAAAATATATGTGTGTGTGTATACAAATACATATATACCTCCTGTACCCTTCCCAGCACACCCCTCCCCCACCTTTCCAAGAAGTTCATATTTTTAATATGGAAAACCCCCCACATATAAAGAATACTCGTGGGTTGTCTTTTTCTATTCTTTGAGATAGGAAGTTTATTCAGAGAGTAAGTTTACAGGGTTAGTGACTGGTTAGTGTTAAACTATACACTATACTATGCATGAGCAGTACATAAGTGTATAAGTGACAGTTGTTTGACTTGGCAAATATTTGTTTGAAAATATTTGCTCTTCCAAAACTGAGGTCCCTAGGCTAAGAATTTGCAATAAAGCAGTACTTACATGCAAATCATCACCACACATGCCTAATTTGTACTAGGTTTAATTAATTGTGAGTGGCTGACAATGCAATCTTTCTCCAAAATAGTTCCTAGTCCCTAATTTCTCTCTCTTTCTGTCTGTCTGGCTCTCTCCCCTCATATTATATACACATATGCATATATATAATATACATATATATGACCTGTTACTTCACCTGTGTAGGATACTCCCAAAGTAGAATTCCCTTCACTGATACATACCTGTAACTCTGATTTAGAGTCTCAGAGAATTGCCTAGGGACAATGAGAGGTTAAATGACTTATCCAGGGTCATATGACTGACTAGTACTTATCAAAGGCTGGATTTAAGGCTCCCTGACCCCAAGGCCATATTCCACATTGTTTCTCTTATTTGTATTTTACAAATACATATTAAAAAATTTGGAGACATTTAATATATGCATATGCATGTATGTGTATACATATACATACATGCATATACATATATTCTTTTTATTTAGAGGAAAATGCTGTAAGTTCTTTTGAATTCATTCTTTATATTGCCTTACTTGCTAGAAATGCTCAATGAATAAGTGAGTAGATGACAGTAAGAAGTCTGAGTTGTGGAACCATTTGCAGCACAGATGAAAATGTGTCAAGGACTGACTTTAATATTAAGAACTGCAGGAAAGATTTCGGAATTTTAAAAAATGCATTTGCTGTTCACATTAATTTAATAGTTTTTCTTTACACACATATGTTCACATGAACACTCACACATATACACACAAACACACTTGCACATCTATGTACACTCACACACACAGAGATATACACATGTATCTGAAAAGGAGGTTAAAAGGGTTAACAGATAACTTATCAATTGTACCTAAAAAGGTTAACAGAGAAACTAAGGTTTGTGTTCTTACTGTAACCAAGAGGGTTCAGTCCCTATCAACCCTCACCATGAGTCCCTTATTCGACCACCCACTACCAAACACTTAGAACCTTTCAGATAAACACATTGAAGGACTGCATCAAAAACTATATGATTCATTTGAAATTTAGGTATCTATTTTTTTAAAAAAATGAACACATTTATTGATAATTTTGAGTTCCAAATTTTATCCCTCCTTCCCTCCCTCCTCTCACCCCTCCCTGAGGCAGTAAGCAATCAGATATGGGTTATCCATGTGCAATTACGTAAACCATTACCATATTTAGTCATTTTGTACAAGAAAAAAATGAAAGAGTGAAAAATAGGATACTTCAGTCTGTATTCAATCAGTTCTTTCTTTGGAGGTGTATAGTATACTTCATCATTAGTCCTTTGGGATTGTCTTGGATCATTGTATTGCTGAGAATAGTTAAGCCATTCACACTTCTTCATGGGGTATCTATTTTTATTTAAAGGTATGCTTTAGTTTAAGATGGACCCATTTTTTGTTTTTGAAGAAACTGTGTCTACTTGATTTGTTTTTCTATTTTTTTTCCTTTTCTTTTGTGGGGCAGTAAGGGTTAAGTGACTTGCCCAGGGTCACACAGCTAATAAGTGTCAAGTTTGAGAGTGGATTTGAACTCAGGTCCTCCTGAATCCAGGGCCCATGCTTTATCCACTGAGCCACCTAGCTGCCCTGAACTGTGTCTCCTTGAAAATAAGATCACTTTTTTTGTTTGTTTGTTTGTTTTTTGCGGGGCAATTGGGGTTAAGTGACTTGCCCAGGGTCACACAGCTAGTAAGTGTTAAGTATCCGAGGCCAGATTTGAACTCAGGTCCTCCTGACTCCAGGGCCGGTGCTCCATCCACTGTGCCACCTAGCTGCCCCATAAGATCACTTTGTGATGTAAGTTCCTCTGCATTTTAGTCATTCAGACTTTCAACCATTCTGTGAAGGAAATGATTTCCAAGGACTTTTTCTTGTTCCTCTGTCTCTAATAATGCTAAACTTTATTTATTTATTTAGTTTTTGCAAGGTGATTGAGGTTAAGTGACTTGCCTAGGGTCACACAGCTAGTAAGTATTAATTTAGAATAGGAATTTATTAGGTCAAAAATGCCAGTTCTCCTTATGTTAAAATAATATTTTTGTCGAGCATCCTGGTGACTTTTTGATTTAATAAAGTACCAGGATACAGGTTGCTTCAGGGAGTTTAGAGTGGGTCCCTATCTGATTTTAATGAGCAGCATATGAATGGAAGCCAAAAATGGGCATTATAGCATTAGCTAAAGTCTTTAAACTTGAAAAATTCCTCAAGACTTTGAACCAATGCGAGTGAAGCAGGCAGGTGGAATCTTTCAAAGTGTTCCTAATTCTAGACACAAACAACAATTAAGTGGCCTTTAGTGAAAGCATAATAAGCTCCTGTTTTATAGATTGACAAGAATAAGTTACAAGAACAGATCAAGGTTAGGCAATGGGAAGACAGAAATGACAGAGGTATAAAGAGGCTAGATTCATCTCTAACTTCCCTTAATCTGCTTTTTTTTTTTTTTTTGGTGGGGCAATGAGGGTTAAGTGACTTGCCCAGGGTCACATTGTTACTAATTGTCAAGTGTTTGAGGTTGGATTTGAACTCAGGTCCTCCTGAGTCCAGGGCTAGTGCTTTATCCACTGCGCCACCTAGCTGCCCCAGTGTTTTTACTTTTAAAGAGTGATAGAATAATAGAGCATTTGGGCTAGAGAGGACCTGAAAGCATGCTATATCACAGCACATGCTATATCACAGCTCACTACGGTTTCCATGACATCATAGAGGGGGTTGTTTCTTCTCACAGTCAATCTTTCTCTTTTTCTTCCTTCATCCTTCATTCTTTCCAGTTGGCACATAGTAAATGTTTATGGATCGGATTAGGCTTTAATATATATTTTCTAGAGGTCAGCCAACAAGCATTTATTAAATGCTTACTGTGTGCCAGGTGCCAAGCTAAGCTCAGGAGGGAGAAAGAGGAGCATGGGTAGAAGCATAGGACAGACAAGCTAATGTAGCTGAAGCAGCATGACTACCCTGAAGAAGAGACAGGAAGCAACAGGTACAAGGGAGGGTCAGGCTACTACCAGCACCTTGACCCCCATATCCAGACCCTCAGACTCTGATAGAGACAGCTCAAGACCTGAGCCAAGAGCCTTGGAAATGGCAGTGTCCACCAAACCATTGGACCTGCTTCTAGCTCCCTGACCCCTGACCTCACGTCATGGGGGAGGTAGGAGGACTCAATGTAGAGTAGCTCCACCCTCCTTACCACCTGTTGCTGCTGTTGTTCTGTTGTGTCTGGTTCTTTGTGACCCCCATTTGGGGTTTTCTTGGCAGAGATACTGGAGTGCTTTGTCATTTCCTTCTCTAGCTCATTTTACAGATGAGGAAAGTGAGGCAAACAGGGTTAAGTGATTTGCCCTGGGTCACACAGCTAGTGAGTGTCTGAGGTCAGATTTGAACTTGTCTTCCTGACTTCTGACCCAGCACTCTATTCGCTGTGCCACCTAGCTGCCTTATCACTACTAGTAACAATTGCTGACCGATTGCCATCTTCTGACAAAGAAGTGTAGAAACCCTGCTGTGACCACTGGTCCTGCTTCCTGTTTAGCCCTCAGTCATCATCTGGGGAGGAGAGTGGGGGGACAATTCCTGTAGAAAAGGGGCCAGCCATCTCCACCAACTGCTCACCAACTTAACACACAGGAAGGGCAAGCCAGCCTAGGCCTCCTAAGGTCCCTTGCTGAAGCATCAAGGCACCCTTAGAGAAAAAGGAGGCAGCAGGTGCCAGGCAAATGAAACCACCATTTTGACTACTGTCTCCCCTCAGACTCTGATGGAGACAGCCCAGAACCCAAGAGCCTTCGGAATGCCTATTCTTCCAGCCCACTGCCCTCAGCTGTGGAGCTGCAGCCTGGCAACTGTTCTGCAGGTGTTAGTGCCATATCTGCTGAAGACCTAGAAAAGCAATCTCATCAATTGGGAATTATGCCCAAAGAGTTATTATATGCCTATGCTCTTTGAGTCAGCAATGCTACTACTAGATCTATTTTCAAAGATGGTTAGGGGAAAAAGGAAAAGAAGCTACAAAATAATGAAGAGTGAAGTAAGTAGAACCAAGTGAATATGTATGCGGTAACAGCAATATTATTTTAAGAACAACTTTGAGTGAATAAGTCATTTTGACTATTATAAGTAACCCAAATTAACTACAAAGGACATAGGAAGGAAGACATTATCTGCATCCAGAAAAAGGACTGATAAATAGAAGTATGTATAGAATGATTTTACACACACACACACACACACACACACACACACACACACACACACACACGTCTAATGGTAGCCATCTCTAGGACAGGGAGGAGGGAAGGAAAAAAAAGGAAAAAAAATTACATGATAACTTTATTATATATTTTGAAGGAATAGCAAATTGTATATGATAGATTTGCAATTTCATATGCAGTCATCTTTTTTATTATACTATATTATGGAAATGCTTGTTTTATTTCAGAAATTAAAAATAAAATAAATAAAATGAAAAAAAATGAAAAGAAAGCTCATAACCAAAATCTTCATTGGCATTTTCAAATGGTTCAACATCTGAACATATGATTTTATTAGCAGAAATGACATTAAAGGATTGCCATTTGCTTTGCCATTGTACCCTAAGGACCATGGGACTTTTCCATCTGACTTGAAGCTAAAGTTGTCTTTCCCATTCAATTGTGAGATTCTTGGGAGAGAGTTGAGATTTGCTTTTGCTTTTCTTTGTATCTTCAGGACTTATCACAGTGCTTGGTACATAGTAGACAATACAGAATGTCATGGCAGAAGCACTTGAGAGGCTGGAAAACCTAGGTAAAACCTAGGTCTTTTTCCTAGCTTTGGAAGCATAGGTCGGTCTCTCTCTCTCTCTCTCTCTCTCTCTCTCTCTCTCTCTCTCTCTCTCTCCTCTCTCTCTCCTCTCTCTCTCTTCTCTCTCTCTTCTCTCTCTCTCTGCCTTTGCCCACTAGGAAGAATAAAAAGAGCACATAAAGATGAAGGCTCTAAATGTGTTTGGCAGCTGTTGGGGGTGAGGGATTGTTTTCCTTCTATAAAAACATTTATATACATTTTGATATACACATATATGTATATATAATGATGCAAACCTGAAAGCACTATAGAAATACTAATTATCATCATGATTATTTTTGTTATCTATAAGTTGCAAAGAAGATGCCAACTTGCACTGGTAGAGGAAGATTTTCTCAGGAGTTTCCTATACCCTTGAAATCACAGGTCCATCCCTATTCCTATACCTGATGTCCTATACATGATGGCCTCTACATCCTGGCTTCCATTAAGTCCCAACAAAAATCCCACCTTTTACAGGAAGCCTTTCCCAATTCCTCTTAATTCTAGTGCCTTCCCTCTATTAGTTATTTCCTATTTATTTTGCATATAGTTTGTTTTTTAGATATCTGTTTGTATGTTGTCTCTCCCATTAGATTGTGAGCTCCTTCAGGGTAGGTACTATTTTTGGCTTCTTCTTGTATCTTGATCACTCAGCACAGTGCTTGGCATATAGTAGGTATTCAATAAATATTTATTGACCTTGGACAAATGTCCAATCCATGCACGATTCTCAGTCATATTCATTGGCTAATATCAGTCAGGTGTTTATCAAATGAACATTTAGCTAATTTAATATTAGCATTTAACTAGTTACTGTTGGTATTAGCCACTAAATCTAAGCTAGATTTGATGGCTGCTTGTAGACAGATGCTCTTCTATAGGTCTAAGTCAATTAGTAGTAAATAAATAGACCATAAGAGTAGAGACAGAGTGACTGGATAAATTGAGTCAAAGCCCAATTTGTGGATGCTTTTAAAAATGCTTTTTTAAGAAATGGCGTACTAACGTACTTTCACCACAACCCACATATCCTACTTTCACTGTCAAAATATCTCTCCAATTATGCCATTAATGAGAGAGGCCATTTAATCTATCCACACATGGAAAAGGGAACAAATAGTTAAGAACTCTTTTAATCTGGGCAGAAATATTAATACACTGCTATATAAGCAATTTGACCACTTCCCCAGATTATATGGCTTTTTCTTCACAGTTTCTTTGACAATCTATTGTATACAATTAAAATCTCAAAGTCTCATGTATTTATTTTGTAGAGGGGCAGAGGAAAGATGAGGTACTGAGTTCTTTTGGCATGAACTTTATGTGAAATCCAGCAGTTTGCCTTTTTCTTATGAGTTTCATGATAGGATTTAGCTAATAAATATTTTAAAATTTGGAACTTAGGAACTTATCGACAATTTAGTAAAATAAAAACATAAGCTTATACTGTTAAGCTAACAAAATGGATCAAATCCACTTTTCCACAAGGTACATCTTTAGTAAGTGAAGTTCTTTTCACGCATTTAAGAGTTTATAAAACTTTTTTAGAGCAGAACTTGTGGAAATTGTTCCAAATAAATAAATAAATTGTTAATAACAATTCCTATTGTAAGGCAATGGAACACAATTCCTACTACTGTGTAATTTATTGTCTAATGGGAGCAGACACAGTAAACATAGTAAATGACAGGGATATTAAATAAAAGATGAAACCAACTATAGCTGTTCAGAGTTATAACTGGGGAACATGAAACAGAAGAAACATGGGTTGAATGAACATAGGTTCTGCCCTGGTAAGAGGATAGGATGGGGCAGTGTTGAATGTCAGGCTCCAGACTTTGCTAAGGGGATGAAATTGCTATCAACCAACATTTTATTAAACACCTACTATGTGTCAGGCGGTGTGCTAAGTGCTCAATATACAAAAAGAGGCCAGGGGGCAGTTAGGTGGTACAGTGGATAGAGCACCAGCCCTGGATTCAGGAGGGACCTGAGTTTAAATCCGACCTCACATACTTGACACTTACTAGCTGTGTGACCCTGGGCAAGTCACTTAACCCTCATTGCCCCGCCAAAAAACCCCACACAAACAACCCAGATATAAAAAGAGGCCCAAAAGAGTACCTCCTCTCAAGGAGCTCACAATCTAATGGGGGAGACAATATGCAAATAAATATCTAAAAAACAAGCTATATACAGGATAAATAGAAAATAATTAACAAAGGAAAAGAACTAGAATTAAGAGAGATTGGTAAAGGCTTTCTGTAAAAGGTGGGATTTTAGTTAAGACTTAAAGGAAACGGGGATATACAGCTGAGGGGGCATTCCGGGCATGGGAGAGCCAGAGAAAATATCAAGAGCTGAGAAATGGGGTGTCTTCTTCGTGGAACTTTCGAGGAGGCCAGTGTCATCGATCAAAGAACACACAGTAGGGTGTAAGATATAAGACTGGAAATATAGGAGGAGGCTACTTTATGAAGGGCTTTGAACACCAAGCAGAACATTTTGTATTTGATCTTGAAAATGATAGGGAACCACTGGAAGTTATTGAGTGGGGGCTGACATGGTCAGACCTGTGCTTTAGTTGAATGGGAAATGGGAGAGACTTGAAGCAGGCAGACCCTTCAAGAGGCTATTGCAATAGTCCAAGCCTGAGGAAATGAGGGCCTGCACTAGAGTGCTGTCAGTGTCAGAGCAGAGAAGGGGGCATATTTGAGAGATATTGCAAAGGTAAAATTGATAGGCCTTGGTAACAGATAAAATATGGTGGGAGAGGGGGGTGGTGAGGGGACAGCAAGAAGTAATTCTGGAGGGGGCAGTTAGGTGGCGCAGTAGATAAAGCACCAGCCCTGGATTCAGGAGGACCTGAGTTCAAATTTGGCCTCAGACACTTGACACTTACTAGCTGTGTGACCTTGGGCAAGTCACTTAACCCTCATTGCCCCACCAAACAAACAAACCAAAATACAAAAACAAGAAGTAATTCTGGAAAGAAAGAAGGCAGAAACATTCACCAGTTTCAGGTCACCATTAAGAACCAGGATGTTTGTCTGTAGGAGTATGGAATAGCATATGGTGCTACATAGCAGGCAAGGGGCTCATTTGTTTGCCAGGTTGTTGTTTGTTCTCCATTCTTGAAGAGGGCCATCACATCAGGGTGATGTCATGATTTGCAGTGAATTGGATTTAAGTGAAAGGCGGCTTTGCAGTCACCAGCCTCACTCTCTCCTACAGAACCATCTGGGTTCAGTGGCATCAGGGTGACTGGAGACAGTCCCATATGTTTTTTGTTTTTGTTTTGGCGAGGCAGTTGGGGTTAAGTTACTTGCCCAGGGTCACACAGCCAGTAAGTGTTAAGTGTTTAAGGACGAATTTGAACTTAGGTCCTCCTGACTCCAGGGCCAGTACTCTATCCACCGCACCACCTAGCTGCCCCCAGTCCCATAGTTTTCAAGGCAATTGTGGTTAAGTGATTTGCCCCAGGTCATACAGGAAGTGTCTGAGGTGAGATTTGAACTCAGATCTTCCTGACTCCAGAGTCAGTGCTCTATCCACTGTGCCATCCAGCTTCCCCCAATTTGCCAGGTTAGGTATCAGCAGGTGAGAAAAGGATATTTGTTATGATTGCCTGTACTTTGGGGGTATTCTGAGTGCTCAAAGAGCATGGCCTGTGTTCAGAATGGTTTTTCTTACAGAGAGCTGATTCATCCCCACAAATATAAACTGCTACTGGCAATAATGAAGGATGGACATAGCTAGTGGTATCACTGGAGTTAAGCAGAAGTTGTCCAGAGGCTAGCTTCAAGCTTTGAGTCTTGTGTGAAGTTATGGAGTTGAGGCATATGGTTTGATAGAGAGGAGGAAATTATGGGGAGGAGAAATGATATATCATTCTTCTGTGTAGGAAAAGGGATGAGTTATGAACAGACAATAGCAAGTAATAGAGGATAGCATAAAGAGCTGGGGTATGACAGGTAAAGCTTCAGTGAATCACAAGATTGAATTTTTATTTTGTTGAAGAAATAATTGAATTTACTATGATATTTTTCATTCTACTATGTTGGCTCCCCATCTTCTTCATGACCTTTTAAAAACATTTTTTGGTATCTTTCATTTTAATAAAACATTCATTTCCAAATATATGCTTCTTTCCTGTCTGGCAAACCAACCCTTGTAAGAAAGGAAGAAAAAATGCAGTTCAGAGAAACTAACAAATATATCAAATGAATTAGGCCCTATATACAATGTTCCACACCCATCATCCTCCAGCTGTTCAAAGAGAGGAGAGAGGTACATTTTCTCAAATTTTCTCTGGGGCTAAGCTTGGTCATTATAATTACAGAGTCTATAGATCAACAGACATTTGCTAAAACCTTCTATGTATCAGGCATTGTGCTAGAAGCTGAGGGTATAGCTAAAAAGAATGAAATAATCTCTTTTTATAAGGAGTTTGCATTCTATCTGGGAAAACAATGTGTGTGTGTGATATTAAGCCCCTACTATTTGCCAAGCATTGTGCTAAGCATTGGAGATACAAAGAAAGATAAAAGACAGTCCCCACCCTTGCGTAGCTCACAAACTAATGGGGGAGACAACTTGCAAAAAACATGCAAACAAGCTATAAACCCGATAACTATGAAATAATCAATGGAGAAGACACTAGAGTTAAGAAGGTGTGTGTGTGTGTGTGTGTGTGTGTGTGTGTGTGTGTGTGTGTGTGAATTGTGTGTATAGAATTTATGCAAAACACATACAAAGTGCTTAGGGAGAATGGTTACTAGTGGTTACCATGGTGGTGTGAGTCAACAAAGTCTTTATGTAAAAGGTGTTGATTGAATGAAGAGAGGGACTCTATGAAGCAAAAGTGAAGGGAGAGTGTGCTATGTTTTGGGGTGGTCAGTATAAGGACATGGAGACTGGAGATGGAAGGCTGCATAGGAGAACAGAGAAGACCAGTTTAGCTGGATTATAGGGTCAGTCAAGTTGATAAGCATTTATTAAGTGCTTCTGATGTGCCAACATGGTCCTAAGTGCATTGTATACAACAATGAAAGGCAAAAACATTTCCTTTTTTTCAAAGAACTCCCATGCTAATGGGGGAAATGTGTATAATATATACATCCAAGATATTTACGGAGTAGGGAGAAGATAATCTTAGAGGGGAGGGTACTAGTAGCCCAGTGACTGGAAAAGGCCTCCTGCATAGGGTAGGATTTGAGCTGAATTTTGAAGGAAGGCAAAGAAACTAAGATGAAGAGTGAGAGCACTCAGGGTGGTAGTTAAGGCAAAGGTGCTGAATTGGGAGATGGAGGATTATCTATGAGAATAGTGAGTAGGGCAGTTTTGCTACAGAATAGGTAGCTAGGTGGTGCAGTGTATAGAGCCCCAGGCCTGGAGTCAACAAGACTCATCTTCCTGAGTTCAAATCTGGTCTCGGACACTTGCTTAATTTCATTTTTTTTCTTTTTTGTTTTTGAGGCAATTGGGGTTAAGTGACTTGCCCAGAGTCACACAGCTAGTAAGTGTTAAGTGTCTGAGGCCAGATTTTAACTCAGGTCCTCCTGAATCTAGGGCCAGTGCTCTATCCACTGCGCCACCTAGCTGCCCCTCTCGGATACTTGCTAACCTTGTTTGCCTCAATTTTCTCATCTGTAAAATGAGCTGGAGAAGGAAATGACAAACCACTCCAGTATCTTTGCAAAGAAAGCACCAGATGGGGTCATGAAGAATCACACACAATTAAAATGACTAAATAACAACAGTGACAGAATGCCCACGTTGAGTAAAGTACAAAAGGACTAGAAAGGTGAGAGAGGAGAAAGGAGAAACCATTTGTCTTGTATTCATTTTGTCAACATAACCTGTGTACAAATGTACTCATAAAAAAGATCTGACTTCCTGTAATGGGCAATGTCATTTTTTTTTCTTTTCTCCTTCTTTAGGAGACATCGAGTATTCTCATTTCCCTTCTTCTATTGGGGACTCCTAGAACCCAGTTCTCTGTCCAACTTCCTTCTCATAGAATAGTCATAAAATCCTTCAATCTCAGTCCTACTGCTGTGATCCAAAGGATAGAGATTTCTGTTCCTATTACTAAGGGTGAACCAGGAGAGAAAATAAATTTTTAGAGTTCCAACTTGGAACTTGACCTGGATTTTCACATAGACAGTGTTATGAATTGTGGTTATGTTCATAGTCTTATTAGCCTTTGGTTTGGATATCAGATTAAGAAGAGTGAAGGGGCAACTAGGTGGTACAGTGGATAAAGCACTGGCCCTGGATTCAGGAGGACCTGAGTTCAAATCTAGCCTCAGATACTTGATACTTACTAGCTGTGTGACCCCTGGGCAAGTCACTTAACCTTCATTGCCCCACAAAACAAAAACAAACAAAAAGAAAAAGAGTGGAGGAAGGGAAGTAATGTATAATGAGGCTGGAAAGATAGGTTTGGGCCAGATCCTGGAGGGCTTTAAAAGCCCAAAACAAAAAGTTTATAATTTATTCTAGAGGCAATAGAGAGAGTCTTAGTTAAGCAGTGAAATGGACAAATCTCTGCTTTAGGAGAATCACTTTGGAAGTTATATGGATTGTAGACTGGAATAGAGAGAAGAGACTTGAAGCAGGGAGACAAATTAGGAAGCCATTATAATAATATAGATGAGAAATGATTTAATAATGTAAAGCATAATCATCTCTGAGAGGCAGGCTTTGTTTTGTATTTGCCCAACCTTTAGTCTTCTTTTTGGAAAGGGCGTGAGGCCAGCGTGCTCACCCTAACCCAACATTAATCCGTGCTCTTCTGCATACTCCTAAGCTTCTTTAAGCACTACTGATTGAAATACATAGGTGTGCTTCAAAGATCTCTGACTTCATTGATGTAGGTTCTTCCTCTGCTGATCCACATCATGAGAGCTCCATATCTAAGACTTCCTTTGGTCATTGTGGCAGAAGAAAAGTAATTGCTTGTGGCTATGCCTCTGATGTTTGTCTGAATTAATGTAGGCTGATGATGTACAAGAATAATTATAACAGCACTTCTTGTCACCATGAACTGGAAACAAAACAGTTGCCTGTCAATTGGTAAATGGCTAAAGAAACTAGTTTATGAATGTAATGGAATTTTATTGGGCCATAAGAAATGTGAAGGATTCAGAGAAACATGGGAAAACTTATTTGAACTGGTAAAATGAGCAGAACCAGAATAATTTTCATTAGGTTCATAATAATAATGGGAAAGAAAACAGGCTTGAAAGACCTCAGAACTCCATTCATTCCAGTCATGACTTTAAAAGACTGATGGAGTATACTGCATACTTCCCACCTCTTAGGACAGAGGTGATGGACTTAAAGAACAGAATGAACTATGAATTCTCAGAGGTGACCAATGTATTATTTTGTTTTGCTTGACTTACATGTTTGTTAGAAGAAAGACCTTATATTTGGAGGGCATGTAGTGTGGTAGGTAGTAACAGACATGCCAAAAAAAAAAGCATCAATAAAACAAACAAGAAAAAAGTGCAACAGGAGATGCTAGCAGAGCTGTTTTGTTACAACTTTTAAAAATATATGGGGGCAGTGTTGTATGAAAGGAGAGAAGGTTAGTATTCCCCTTTATAAGGATGGAAAAGGTCCTAGTGGCCTTTACAATACATATATGGTTAAGGCATTGCCACTTACTCTGTGGCAACAATATATGGGAGCAGCTAGGTGGTGCAGTGGATAAAGCACTGGCCCTGGATTCAGGAGGACCTGAATTCAAATCCAGCCTCAGACACTTGACACTTACTATCTGTGTGACCCTGGGTAAGTCACTTAACTCTCATTGCCCAACAAAACAAAACTATATATATATATCCTTAAAAAAACAAACCATGTAATGGAAATTCAGAGTTTTATATAATATTTTATTGCTTCTTTGTATTTGATTAATTTCATATTAAAAATAAAATTTCCTTTTTTTTTCTTACAAACCCAGGGTAACTTCTATGCTATGATGAGGCATTATATTAGGACTTTAGTGTAGGTTTGTTGAACTATTCACCAAAAATTCATATAAACCTGAGCTATACTTTATGTTTAGTTAGGAAAAATTCACTTGCTCTATGAATGTAAAGTACAGAAGATCTCAGTTCACCATCCTGGATCACTGCTGACTCTAGCTAGGAAGGGTAAAAGATCTGAAGTAAAGCTATTATCCTAGCCCCACCACTTAATTGTGTTACCTTGGGCAAATCATCTAATCTTTCAGAACCTCAGTTTCCTCATTTGTAAAATGGGTGAAATAATATTTATATTAACTGCATAGAAGGATAATTGAGAGGACAGTGCTATTAGGAAAGAACTATATAAACTGGAGCCATTCATTGTTTTCCAGAGTTCACCTATCCAGCAATGATAAATATCTGGAATGTCACTGAAACCATGCAGAACAATGCTGTGGGGAGAACTTGGAAGTCACAGGACCTGAAACTTAATGTTGGCTCTGCCACTTGATGTGGCCTTTGGCAAGTGACTTCACCCCCTCTGGATTCTTTTTTGCTTATAGGTAAAAAAGAAAAAGGAGAGTGCCCGGCTTCTGAAGTGTCTTCCAAAACTATCTCTGTGCTTTTATGGTGACCCTAAGAATTATGTCCCTGTGAACCAGAAAGGAAGGAAAGAAAAAAGACTTCCTAGCAGACAAAACATATGTCACACACTCTACCTCAATGAATCCCATGTACTCAAAGGAGAACCAGCTCCTTATGTCCTTTTCTTGTACCTATTTATTTTTTATTTTGGGCATAAGTATTTTTTAAATGGTATTTTATTTTATTTTTTACAATTACATGTAAAGATAATTTTTGACATCCATTTTTTAAAAAAGATTTTGAGTTCCAAATTTTTCTCCCTCCCTACCTTGCTCCTCCCCAAGATGGCAAGCAGTCTGATATAGGCTGTACATTACAATCATATTGAACATTTTTCCACATTAATCATTTTGTAAGAGAAGAATCAGAACAAAAGGAAAATACCACAAGAAAGAAAGAAAGAAACAACAACAAAAGTGAAAATAGTGTTTCATTTCGCATTCAGACTCCATAGTTCTTTTTTCTGGATGTGGAGAGCATTTTTCATCATGAGTCTTTCGGCATTGTCTTGAATCATTGTATTGCTGAGAAGAACAAAGTCTATCACAGTTGATCATCACACAATGCTGTTGTTACTGTGTACAAGGTTCTCCTGGTTCTGCTCATTTTACTCAGCTTCTGTTCATATGAACGGAAATCTGAAATCTGCCAGCTCATCATTTCTTATGGCACAATGGTATTCCATTACATTCATATAACACAGTGTGTTTAGTCATTCCCCAATTGATGGGCATCCCCTCAATGTCCAATTCTTTGCCACCACAAAAAGAACAGCTGTAAATATTTTTGTCTGTGTGTGTCCTTTTACCTTTTTTATGATCTCTTTGGGATATAGGCCTAGCAGTGGTATTGCTGGGTCAAAGGATATGTACAGTTTTATATCCTTTTGGGTATGGTTCCAAATTGCTCTCACAGCTCCACCAACAATGTATTTGTGTTCCAGTTTTCCCACATCTTCTCCAACATTTATCATTTTCCTTTTTTTGGTTATATTAGCCATTTGGATAGGTATGAGGTGGTACCTCAGAGTAGTTTTAATGTTTAAAAAAATATTTTCCCCAAATAAATGTAAAAACAATTTTAACATTTTAAAAAAGTTGAGTTCTAATTTCTATTCCTCCCCACTCCTCTCTAAGATGGTAAGCAATCTGATGTAGGTTATACATGTGCCATCACGTAGAGCATTTCTGTATTAGTCATTTTTGTTGAAGAAAACTTGAACAAACAAAAAAAAGAAAGAAGGAAAGTGGGAAATAGTATGCTTTGAACTGTATTAAGACTCCATCAGTTATTTTTCTTGATGTGGATAGCATTTTTCATTATGAGTCCTTTGGGATTGTCTTGGATTATTGTATTGCTGAGAATAGCTAAGTCATTTGCAGTTCTTCATTGTACAATATTTCTGTTATTGTGTACAGTGTTCTCCTGGTTCTGCACATTTCACTCTGTATCAGTTCATGTAAGTCCAGGTTTTTTGGAAATTATTCTATTTGTCATTTCTTATAAGCACAATAATATTCTGTTATAATCAATACCACTGCTTATTCAGCCATTCTCCAACTGATGGGTATCCCCTCCATTTCTGATTCTTAGCCATCACAAAAAGAGCTGCTATAAATATTTTTGTACAAATTGGTTCTTTTTCCTTTTAAAAAAAAATCTCTTTGGGATATAGACCTGGTAGTGGCATCAAGGGGTATGTATAGTTTTATGGCCCTTTGGGCACAGTTCCAAATTGTTTAGCCTTAATTCTAATAAGTTTGGCTGTCTAGGTTTCCATCCCATCACAGATTAAAAACAGCAAATTTAAGAGCTGTGGGGCAGGGAGGCATGATACTCTTAGAAGTAAGAAACAATTTCCAGGCATGAAAGTAATAAAGAGCCAGAAAAACCCTACAAAGTAAACACAAAAGTGTCTCAAAAGTATAACAGCCTTGGGCTAGTCAGTGAAAGGGCAAATAACCCCATTCCTTTAAAAAAAAAGCCCTTAAAGCCATTGCTCTATTCCAACTGAGTACAATATTAGATATGAATTTTCCCAACTGTAAAATGGGGATAATAGGGGGCGGCTAGGTGGCGCAGTGGATAAAGTACCGGCCCTGGATTCAGGAGTACCTGAGTTCAAATCCGGCCTCAGACACTTGACACTTACCAGCTGTGTGACCCTAGGCAAGTCACTTAACCCCCATTGCCCCGCAAAAAAAAAATGGGGATAATAATAGTACCTACCTCCCAGGTTTAATTGTGAGGATCAAATAAAATATTTGTAAAGTGCCTAGCACAATACTTAGTATACAGTAGGTGCTATATAAATGCTGCTGCTGATAATGAGGATGAGGATGATTATAATATTGACAATGATGGCCTTGAGTCATAAAGGAAAGGTTCAATCCTTCTCACTGTACCTGCTGAAGAAGTAAAGAATGCAGGGGGAGGATAATCTCCCTGCTAGCTAGACACCTTCCAGAGTTCACTTTGTCCTCTTATTTATGTTATACAAGTTTAACTTGTGACCTTGGGTTGGTCTCTCAAACAATTCACCGTACTTTTCTGTGTGCTGGAGCACAGAGCTCTGTGTTCAGTATTCATTTAGTGAATGCTGGGGAGGATGATTACTTCTTCAATGTCTTGGTAGTTTACAGTTTTATCTCCCTGTGTAGTGTAACTGAAACTCAGCAACTTTGACATGTATAGAGGGACCTTGTTGTGGCATCTTTTGATTGGTCATTAGGTATGACATGTCAGAATTGGCATCAGAGGACCTGGGTCCAAACACTGATTCTTTCACTTACTACCTATGTTATCTTGGGCAAATGATTGAATCTCTCCAGGAATATTTCCTTATATGTAAACTGAAGGCTGAAATGGATGAGCTCTAAGGTCCCTTTGGGGTCTTTTCTAGTTGGTAATCTCTAATCCTGTGGTGATCCTGTGATCTTTTGAGTAGAACACTGGGTTTGGGCAGAAACTGGCTATGTTGTCCCACATGGAGGACATTCTACTAGGAGAGAAGATGGAGCAGCATTGGGACTAAAGCCTAATGACTTATTCTTGCAAAGAGCTATAGGACCTCATCTTAATTGGTGGATCTCAGAAGTAGATCTGTTACTTCAAGGGTATAACATCAGCTCATACTCCATGATTTCTTCTATTGTTTTTTGCTCTTTTTGGAGGGTGGGGTGGAGTAAGGACACAGAACTGTAATGGGAAACTCCCTCTACCAATTCAGATTGACATTTGCTCATACTCTGTCATTAAGTTTTGAGAGGTGCAGGACACAGTGGATAGAGATCTGGCCTCAGAATCGGGAAGACCTGGTTTCAAGTCCCACCTCTTACTCACTAGATGGCCTTGGGCAGAGCAGTATCCCAGTTGACTTTCCTTGTGCTTTACTCACCAATAAATAACAATGACTGACATTTATAAAGTACTTTAAAGTTTGCAAACCAACTTTACATACATGACCTTATTTGCGAAGCTCAACAACCCTGTGAGCTAAGTACTTGAGGTATAATTATTCCTATTTTACAGATAAGAAAACTGAGCCTTTGAGATATTTTTCTTGACTAGCCCATGGTCACAGAGCTGGAAAGCTGGGATTTGAACCTAAATCTTCTCGACTGTAAGTCTAAACTGTAGTGTGCAAAACTATATGTGATTGCCTTATTTCTGTCCCAAGTTTGGGGAAAATTAGCTGGCGTTTCTAATATTTTTGTTACTTATAAATTAGAAGCTTTAGCACCAGTTTTGGGCATTAAGCATTTATTAAAGCATACCAAGTATTAGTAAAAAGAGAACACCTGGCTCAGAAAGTTAAGAAGCCCTATCTAGACACCACCTCAGAGTCTCAGGACAAAATAAGGAAGTTCCTGTCCCTGTGAGAGCAGAAGCTACCTCAGGATCCGGACGAGAGGTGGCCCCTCCACACCGCTTCAAGCTAATTGGCCAGCATCACCCAAATCCATTGGTTCACTGGGTTTGAGGGTGGTCCAGAGCAGTACATGATGAGGTCAGAGGTTCAGAGAACACCCCCCTTGAGGGCCAGGCTCTCAAGTAGGTATGGTTTCAATCAAGGCAACTTTAAGTGAGTTAATCAGCAATGTCAATCCAATCAATCCCAATATTATCCCCCTCAAGGGGGGCCTCTTGGTGGCCCAAAACCTATTATTTTCTCACAAACCCCCTTATGCCTTATTGTCCATAAGGTTTTTACTACATTGCCCCCATTTTACAATGGAAGATCTAATCCAGAGAAAAGTTAGGATCCTTTTCCAAGGTCTTAGTCTCTGCTTAACTATTGCCCAATTCGACTAATCAGTAAATATTAATGTGCCAAGAATATACTGAAGATACAAATGAAAAAATGAGATGACCCCTGCCTTTAGGGAATTTACTTTCTACATATACAGATAGAAATATATGGAGAATATCCACAAAGATACACAATTTTGTTTGGGGAGGGAGGAGGGGAGGGAGGAGACTAGCAGCTGTCAGGATAAGGAACATTTCATGTAGAAGGTGAGACTTGAGCTGAATTTTAAAGGAATTTCAGGTCTCCAAGAGGTATAGGGGAGGAGAGAGAGACTTTTAGGTATGGGGAAAAGCCAGGGCAAAGGCTCATAGATAAATAGAGTGCTATGTGTGACAAACAGCAAATAGTCCAGTAAGACTGAACTGGTGTGTGTAGAGAAGAATATTATACAAGAAGACAAGAATTAGGAAGGGGGTAGATTAAGAAGAGCCGGCTAGGTGGCGAAGTAGATGCAGTGCTGGGCTCAGAGTCAGAAAGACTTGAGTTCAAATCCAGCCTCGAAAACTTCCTAGCAGTATGATCTTGGGCAAATCACTTTGCCTATGGATCAGTAATCCACTGGAGAGGGAGATAGCAAATCGATTTGGTATCTTTGCCAAGAAAACTCCATGGACAGAGTTCCATGGGGTCACAAAGAGTTGGACACGACTGAATGACTGAACAACAAAGTTATGGAGAGCTTTAAATGCCAGATCCAGTAGTGTATATGTGCTCCTAGTGGTAATAGAAAGTAACCAGAGTTTGTTGAATAAGGAGATCCCATGATCAGATTCCTACTATAGGAAAATCACATAGACAGCTAGATGGGATAGATTGGAGTAGGCAGAGAATTGTGGTAGGGAGACTAATTAGAAGGCTTTTGCAATAATCTAAGTGTGAGGCAATGAGGTCCTGAACTAAGGTGTGGCTATGTGACTAAAGATAAATGATAGTTTATAAGAGATGATGTGGAGTTAGAAATGGCAAGATGTGGCAACTGATTGGACATGTGGGGTGAGGCAGAATGAAAGTCCAGGATGAAACTGAAGTTATAAACCTCAGAGACTGGAAGACTGGTGGTACACTCAACAGTACTAAGGAAGTTTGAAAGAACAGTGGTTTTGGAGGACAAGAAAATGAATTCTGTTTTGGACATGTTGAGCCGAAGTTGCCTACCAGATATCCAGTCTGAAATGTCCATTAGGCAGCGGGTGATGAGGGAGGACTGCAGCTCAGGAGAAAGGGTAGGGCTGGATATGTAGGTCTTTGAGTCATCTAGTTAGAGATGATAATGAAGCCCATTGAAGTTGATGAGGTCACTAAGAAAGGTTTAGGAAGGGGGGAAAAAAAGCACCCAGGACAGAGCTTTCAGGTACATCCACAGTTAGTAGGTATGACATGGATGAAGATGCAGCAAAGGAGACCTGGAAAGAGTGATCAGAAAGGCAGGAAAACCAGGAGGGAGCAGTGGCTTGAAAACCTGAGGAGGAGAGACTACCCAAGCTGCCCAGAGTTCAGAAAGGATGATGCTTGGTTCCTTGAATGAGCCAGCTCCTCTGCTTCTATTGTACACAGTACAATTGCCATCTGTCTTGTGTAGTCTACTCATTTATCTGCCTCAAGTTTGTGACTGGACTTTGGTGAAGGGATTCATTGTTCCTTAAAATTCTGTGTTTCTAGACCTAAAAAGAAGTAGAAATAGCTACTGGTTCTTAAGCCTTAGGCCCGTACATAGGAGGGACTGAACAAAAGAGACTTAAGGAATGATAAATATTTTTTGTGTGGGTTATTTAGAGAAAAGAATGCAGAAATTCTTTAATTCAAGTAAAAATCACATTTGTTTTGAGAAGCCAAATAGACTGGTTATTGTACAATATTAATGAAAGTGGGAGTATTTGGGCAGAAGCATATGGCTTGCTAACATCTAGGTCTTAATTGGTCATTAAAATAATAATATTCACTGTAGATAAAAAATGACTTTTGGGGGGAGGGTGGGACAATGGGGGTTAAGTGACTTGCCCAGGGTCACACAGCTAGTAAGTATCAAGTGTCTGTGGCTGGATTTGAACTCAAGTCCTCCTGACTCCAGGACCAGTGCTCTATCCACTGCGCCACTTAGCTGCCCCCTGACCATTTTTAAAAGAGTTGAAATAAGAGTTCCAGTTTTGTGTATGACATTAATGAAGGAAGAAAATAAAGAAGGAAGGAAATAAGCATTTATTAAGCACCAGCCCTGTGCCAGGCACTATGCTAAGTACTTTCCAAAGAAGTCATTTGATCTTTACAACTACCCTGAGAACCAGGTGCTATTATTATACCCATATTACAGTTAAGGAAAGTGAGACAGAGGTAAAATGATTTGCCCAGGGTCACATAGCTAGGAAGTGTCTGAGGCTGGATTTGAACTCAGGTCTAGCTGCCTCTTGGGGTGTAGGACTGGGCAGGTGAGAGAGATGATGTGCCTTTTTGCTATGGGGAGAAGGAATGTAAATTCTATTTGCCATGGACTCTTGACTATCATGGCAAAGATTTATGTTTCATAATCTAAGGAATGGTACCACTGATCCAAACATAAATAAAAGCAGGGAGGAAAGGTATTCACCTCGAAACATTCCTTTATCATATGAAGTCCCACAGTAGATGACTTGAAAATATATGAACAAACCCTGATTTATAATTCTTTCTACAGCTTTGAAACATATAATTTTGGGGGTGGCTAGGTGGCACAGTGGATAAAGCACCGGCCCTGGAGTCAGGAGTACCTGAGTTCAAATCCGGCCTCAGACACTTAACACTTACTAGCTGTGTGACCCTGGGCAAGTCACTTAACCCCAATTGCCTCACTAAAAATTAAAAAAAAAAAAGAAACATATAATCTTGATCAAGTTGGTAGGCCAGTGATTTCTATGAAATAGGGACCTTCTGGATAAGAATCTACCAATGCAGGTCAACACCTTCTCTGCAACATATATTCTTAGTGACTTAGAACTTTGAATTGTTCAGTGACTTGCCCAAGGGTTACAAAAACAGTATTTGTCAGATAAAAAACTTGAACCCAGATCTTCGCCTCTGAGGCCATCTGTCCAGCCATTGCACTGATCCAGTAAGGTGAGCAGCAGCCTGTAGGCTACAAGTAAACAGGAAGAACCTCTTTTATTTTTTCCATACATGCTTCAGGGCTGTTATCAGTCCTTTCATTACAGACCCCGTGCTTCACTAAAAGCAGGAATCTACCATATCATAGACTAAGAGCTGGAAAGAGCCCCAGATTTGGATTCAGAGGACCTGGGTTCAAATCCATTTTCTTTCATTGCACAGATTACCCTGCACAAGTCATGTGACTTCCTTAGGCTTCAATTTCCTCACCTGCATAAATTATTTTTCAGCCCTAAGTCCATGATCATGAGTCCAAGCTCCTCACATTTTTTTACCCTCAGTATAAAAATAAGACCAGCTAGCCATCAAAGGTCAGGCTCTGTGAAGTGATTACATCTTTTTTTTTTTTTTTTTTTTTTTTAGTGAGGCAGTTGGGGTTAAGTGACTTGCTCAGGGTCACACAACTAGTAACTGTTAAGTGTCTGAGGCTGGATTTGAACTCAGGTCCTCCTGACTCCAGGGCCGGTGCTCTATCCACTGTGCCACCTAACTGCCCCTGAAGTGATTACATCTTGATGGAATCATGGACATCTTCAGGTTTCTACATTCCCAGACCAAATGCTGTCAATCCACCCAGGGGGTAATTAGACTTTGTAAGATGTCTTCATTTTAACACAACACAAGGCCAGCTGGAAGAGACCTCCAAAGCCACCTAACCCAACGCATTCATTTTACCAATGAGGAAACTGAGGCCCAGAGGTTTTGACTTGCCCACTGTCACACAGGGTTACACAGCATCAGAGATGGAATTCAAATTCAGGTTCTCTGATTCCAGAGGCTATCAAAACTGACTTGTAAATCAGATCACCAGTTTGCTCTTATGTAGATTTGGAATACTTTCTCCTTGGTACCACAAACAATGAAATCCTTAAATTCTACCCTCCATATTTTCTAGATTTCAGGCAATTTTATTTCCATGTGACATTATGACCCTTCTTGATTTCAACATATATTCATAACATTTTACAATCACCAAGTTTATGGGTAATTTTTTTTCCACTAATAACCATTTAGGTTGGCATTATGACATATATCCTGATAAGACATACGGAGGTACCTCGATCTTATCAGTAAGTTAGCTCCAACTCCCAGCTCCTGTTTAAAACTGAGGATTTGGACGAGATGCTCTCTGAGGATTCTTTTGGTTTTAGATGTATGATCCTTTTATCCTTCCACCTCTAAGTACTAGGATCATGATGAACCACACCTTAGTTTTCTCATCTATAAAATGGCAACATTTACTCGTTCAGTTGTTTCCAACTCTCCGTGATGCCATTTGTGGTTTTCTTGGCAGAGATACTAGAGTGGTTTGCCATTTCCTTCTCTGCCTCAATACAGATTTCTACCTCCTTTACAAGTGAGGCAAACAGAATTCAGTGATTTACTTAGAGTCACACAGCTAGGAAGTATCTGATCTCAGATTTGAACTCAGGTCTTCCTGACTCCAGGCCTGGCACTCTATCCATTGTGCTACCTAGTTGTAAAGGATTATAGAGAAGAAAGCACTTTGTGCTTGGAGGTTAGGTATATGTGTATTTTACATGTGGATATGTACACATGCATATATCCCTGGGGGGCCCTTGTGCACTTGACTGGGTTACTCCTACTTCATTTGGTTTGGTCCTGTGACTTTATTAGTACAAGAACTCCTAAGCCCCCAAATTTGGGAAAATGGAGCTCAACAAAGGTTCTTTCTACTTATAAAAACTTATTAGAAGTTGACTTTTTCTTCCTAAAATCTCGGTTATTCCAGAAAATCTGGTCCATGTGGTCATTATGATAGTAGCGCCCTGAAGCAGACCTTTCTGACTTTTGTCACTGCCTTTGTAGCCAGACTTGTTGCTATTTGGCTTTTGAGCCTTTTTGTTCAACTATGAAAGCAAAGGAACTAGATCTGAGGCCAGATTCCCATAGGAAGTGTTTTTTTTAAAATATGTCTCACATCTATAGCCAGCACTCAGTGAATACAAATGATGATTATGAGGAAAAAAGTCTTTGGTTATTCAGTTGTTTTTTTTAATCTTTGTTGTTATTTAAGTGGCTGTTTTATGTCCTAACTAGGAGCTGAGCATCTAAGAAGTAAGAATGTAATTACTGGATTTTCTTTTAAACAGTGCCAATAGACCTAGAGTACTGGATCAGCTCTGTCATCAGCTAGCTGTGTGTTCTGACCTTCCCAGAACTCAATTTTCTCATCTCATCTATAACATGAGGCAACTAGACTAGATCACAAAAGTCACTCATTTCAGAAATTGTTATCTGAAGAGCACAGAACTTAGAAAGGGTGAATCATGTCTAATGAATTTGTAGCACAAAGTCTCTGTAATAGAGAAGTGGTGGTGAGCCATAATGAGTACTAATTTAACTACATTTCTTACTTTTTGATATTTGGTGCACTGCTGATTCAGTACATGTGTCTATTTTAAACATGCATGGCCACTCCCCCAGATCACAAATGTGATCATGGTCCCTAGGCCACCATTTTGCTTCTCTGTCTCTCCCCCCAGCTAGTGAGAGCTTGTGCTTATAAGTGTGGGCCCACAAGTCAGCAGCTCCTCTGAAACCAGCCTTTTAGTTGTTGAGTTGTTTTAGTTATGTTCAACTTTCCGTGACCCCAGATACTCCAGTATTTTTGTTAAGAAAATCCCAAATGGGGTCATATAGATTTATACACGACTCAACAACAACAACTTTAGAAAATGAACTTGGAATCAGGAAGGCCTCAGATGCTTACTAGCTGTGTGATGCTGAGTATAACTTCTCTCAAGCTCAATTTCTTCATCTGTAAAATGGGGGTATTAATAGCACCTACTTCACAGGGTTGTTGTGAAGATCAAATTAAATAATATGGCTAACCCTTTGCAAATGCTAAAGCTAGCTATACTTCATTCTCCAGGCAAATCAAATTATCTATAATACACTGCTCTTACCCTCTCTTTTCCCATCTCTGTGTCCTTGATCATCAGCCTGGAATAGATTTTTCTTTTCTATCATGCTCATTTCTGTCCACTGAAATCCTTCCTTTCTTTTTTTTTCTTTCCCTTTTTTAATTTTGCAGGGCATTGAGGGTTAAGTGACTTGCCCAGGGTCACACAGCTAGTAAGTGTCAAGTGTCTGAGGCTGGATTTGAACTCAGGTCCTCCTGAATCCAGGGCCAGTGCTTTATCTACTGTGCCACCTAGCTGCCCCCAATCCTTCCTTTCTTGAAGTCCTAACTCAGGTAACACTTCAAAGATTCCAAAATTTAAGGCTGGAAAGGGCTGCACAATCCTTTCATTTTACAGATGGGGAAACTAAGGCTATGAGGTTAAATAACTTGCCCAAGGCCAAAAAGGTAATGGCTCTGCCATTAACTATATGTATGACCTTAGGTAAGTGATTCCACTATACCCAAAGGGCTGTAGAACTGTGCATACCCTTTGATCCAGCAATTCCAAAAGAGAAAAAGACCTATTTATACAAAAATATTTATAGCAGGTCTTTTTGTGGTGACTAAGAATTGGAAATCAAAGGAATGCCCATCAATTGGGGAATGGCTAAACAAACTGTGGTATATGATGGTGATGGTGTGGTATATGAGTATTATGCTATAAGAAATGACACCCAGGATGATTTCAGAAAGGCCTGGAAAGACTTGGATGAACTGATGTATAGTGAAGTAAGCAGAACCAGGAACATTGTGCACAGAGACAGCAATATTGTTTGATGAAGAACTGTGAAAGACTTAATTATTCTCAACAATACAATGATCCAAGACAATCCCAAAAGACTATCGATGAGACATACTATCTCCCTCCAAAGAAACAACTGATATTGGAGGAACAGACTAAAGCATACTATTTTTTTCTTTCTTTCATTTTTTTCTTTTATCCAAGTTTTCTTATACAAAATTACTAATATGGCAATGTTTTAAAAAGAATTGCACATGTGTAACCCATATTAGATTGCTTACTGCCTTAAGGAGGGGGAGGGAAGGAGGGATAAAAATTGGACCCCCAAACTATAAATAAAAATGTTTATTCCTTTAAGTAAGTGATTCTAATTCTATGAACCTCCATTTTTTATTCATAAAATGGATATAATAATACTTGCATTTTCAGCATCCTTGTAAACACAATGGTCTATTCATTATGGTTCATCTTTGCTACCAGTTATCTTTTATTTATTTATTCTGAAGGTGGTTAGGGTTGAGTGACTTGCCCAGGGTCACACAGGTCCTGTGGAAGGTCAGATTTGAACTCAGGTCCTCCTGACTTCAAGCCCAGTGCCCTAGTGTCTTTTTAATTGATTACATTCAATTTATTTGCCATGATGTGGAGAAGTTTTGCACATCAACATTTATGTTGATGTATTAGAGGACTTAGGCAACTAGGTGACACAGTGGATAGAGTGCTGGGTCTGGAGTCAGTAAGACTCATCTTTTTGAGTTCAAATCCAGCCTCAGACACTTACTAACTATGTGACCCCGGGCAAGTCACTTAACTTTTTTTTTGCCTCAGTTCCTCATCTGTAAATTGAGCTGGAGAAGGAAATGATAAACCACTCCAGTATCTTTGCCAAGAAAAACCCAAATGGGGTCAAGAAGAGTTATACATTACTGAGACAACTGAACAAATCAAAAGGTTTAATTTTATGATATTGGTGGCTAGAGAATGGGGCCCTTTATAATGAATTGCTGATTGTAGTATTAAACCCCACAATATTTTTAACATTTTATTTCTCATCTATTTTCTTTTTCTTTTCTGTTTTATATTAATACCATAGACTTACATGAAAGGTTGTCAAAGCTAATTGCAGAAGCATCCTTATCATCTCATGCTCCCTCCTCTAAATACCAAAGTAAGTGTTTAATTCTTGGCATTTCCTTTGTTGTCTTTTTTTTTTTCCGGGACAGGCAAGGATAAGGATAAAGCTATGCCTAGGTAGAAGGGGTGAGAATTGCTTCTCAGGAATGAGGTAATAATGAGAGAGGAGCCCTAGGAAGAGATAATAGTGAAAGGTTTGGGAAAAGGGACATTGTCAGACTTGAAGGAAAATGATATGCTGCTACGCATATTCTTTTTTTTTTTTTTTTAACAGGGCAATGGGGTTAAGTGACTTGCCCAGGGTCACACAGCTAGTAAGTGTTAAGTGTCTGAGGCCGGATTTGAACTCAGGAACTCCTGAATCCAGGGCCGGTGCTTTATCCACTGCACCACCTAGCCACTCCCTATGCATATTCTAAAAAAAAATTTTAGAACTATATCTCCAGTTCAGAACCACCTTGGAATGTCTTTTTTGTTGTTGTTCAGTCGTTTTCAGTTGTGTCTGACTCTTTGTGACACCATTTGGGGTTTTCTTGGCCAAGATACTGGAATAGCTTATCATTTCCTTTTCCAGCTCAATTTACAGATGAGGAATTGAGGCAAACAAGGTAAAGTGATTTGCCCAGGGTCACACAGTTAGTAAGTGTCTGAGGCTGGATTTGAACTTAGAAAAAAGAGTCTTCCTGACTCCAAGCTCAGCACTCTATCCACTGTGCCACCTAGCTACCCAGAATGTCCTTAGGAAGCTCATTTTAGGGGACATCAACCATTACAATCAGTGTTAGGATAACAATAGGATGAGCAGACCTAAGGACCAGCCATGATCCTAGGCTACTCTGAAGGGGGGATCCAGTATAATGACAGTTCTGATGGTAGTAGTGTTACAAGGCAGTAACCTACTTCTGTATTAGCAGGAAGAAAGCCAAATGGTAAAAGGCAAACCCTTCATTATTTAAATAGTGCTATTTTGTTGTAAAGCAAGGAATGATTATCTGAGATATGAATTTGCATCAGGAACATTTCTTCATGATGCAGGAACCGAGACAATGTTTTTGCATCATCATCCGATGCCTATCTTGGGAATTTGTTATCTTGCCTGATGTTTCTGTAATAATGTGTATTGATTTCTCTTCTTGGCCCAAGTATTTCTTTCTTTTTGTAGATGTGTGACTAGTAGATCTTGTTTGCTGTTTGAGAAAAGGAAAAATGTCATAGATTACCAGCTCTTTTTCATGTTTTGCTATTTTTGTTGTTGCCTTGTTTTTGCTTTTTCACTGGTAATAGTACTGATGAAAGACACGGTGAAAGAGTTATTGGCGAGCTTGTAAACTGAGAAAAACCTGGGCTCAGGTCTTACTTCTGATATAGACTATGTCCCTGTACAAGTCACTTAGCTACTAACTATCCTCAAGTGACTTTCTAATAATATAGGTTGTAGAGCCAGGTGCCTGTCTGCATTGTGAGAGAAATTCCTAGGAATTTCCAATGAATACAATTCCAATAAAAATCAAAAGACATTATTCTTATGGACTAATTGGAGAGGGCATAAAAAATAAAACAGATGGAACTTGCTTGTGTGAAATTGATTTGTTCTTCATAACTTTAAAATACATTTTGTTGGGGCAGCTAGGTGGTACAGTGGATAGAGCACCAGCCCTGGAGTCAGGAGTACCTGAGTTCAAATCCGGCCTCAGACACTTAACACTTACTAGCTGTGTGAACCTGGGCAAGTCACTTAACCCCAATTGCCTCACCAAAAAAAAAAAAATACATTTTGTTGTTTAGTCGTTTCAGTCGCATCTGTCTTTTCATGCCCCCATTTGAGGTTTTCATGGCATAGATGCTGGAATAGTTTGCTATTTTCTTCTCCAGTTCATTTTATAGATGAGGAAACTGAGGCACACAGAGTTAAGTGACTTCTCAGCATCAGACAGCTGGTAAGTTTCTGAGGCCAGATTTGAACTTAGGAAAATGAATCTTTCAGACTCCAGGTCCAGTGCTCTATCCACTGCACTGCCTAACTGCCCTAAAATATATTTATTTAATGCACTTAAATATATCTTTAGTTTTTTCTTAGCGAATCTGAGCTGCTCAGGACTCATGAAGTTTCACAAGGTCATAGTATTAGAGATGGAAGAGGCCTGAGAGATTATTTAGAGATTTAACACCCTCGTTTTACGGATGAGGAAACTATGGATCAGAGAAACCAGTTTATCTGTCCACAGTCACATAAATAATGAGGAGTTGAGGATTCAAACACAGTGCTTTCACCACTGTACCATGCTGCTTCCAAATTCATTCTATTCAACATAAATAGGGAAAACACACAGTCTTTTGGAAGCATCTGCTTTAACCAAAGTGACCCTTGTCAAGCTGGTTAATTCATCCTACTCTTAGAATTACTAGCACCTGCTGCCCCCTTTTCTGGCATTTTGCCATCAAGACTAAAGAAGTAAAGAGGGATCTTTTTTAACCAAGGGGAGTTTTATATTTTTCTTGGTTTCATTTAGAATTGTTCACATAGAGGCCAGATTGTTAGTGATGAGTTTCTATACATAGCTAAGTTGGTCCTTAGAAAGCATGCCTGGGGCAGCTAGATGGCGCAGTGGATAGAGCACTGGCCCTGGAGTCAGGAGTACCTGAGTTCAAATCCAGCCTCAGACACTTAACACTCACTAGCTGTGTGACCCTGGGCAAGTCACTTAACCCCAATTGCCTCACTAAAAAAAAAAGAATGCATGCCTGTCAAGATTTCAGAGAGACCTGGAAGGATTTGCATGAACTGATGATGAGTGAGATGAGCAGAACCAGGAGAACATTGTGCATAGTATCATTAACATTATGTGTTGATCAACTGTGATAGACTTGATTCTTCTCAGCAATACAACGGTACAATTTAGTTCTAAAGGACTCATGATGGAAAAGGCTCTCCAAATCCAGAAAAAAAAGAACTGTGAAATATGGATGCAAATGGAACCATACTATTTCTTTTGTTTTTGGTGCTGTTGTTTTTCTTTTTTGAGGTTTTTCCTTTTTGCTCTTATTCTTGACTAATGCAGAAATATGTTTAATGTTATTGTACATATATAACCTATATCAGATTACTTGCTGTCTTGCGGGGGGGAGGGAGAGGAGGGAGGGAAAATTTTGAAACTAGAAATCTTATAAAAACAAATGTTGAAAACTATTTCTACATGTAACTGGAAAATAATAAAATACTTTCATACTAAAAAAAAAAAGAAAGTATGCTTGTCAACAAGACCATAGTCACAACTTTTCCAGTATAGTATAGAAGTTCTGAGAACTTGTGCTCTGGTCATATAACTTTTGGAGACCCAGGATCACCAATATTTTTATTACAAATACTTTTCCCAGTGATGCAGCATAGATACAAATCATGAAATACCATAGATCTCTGAAGAGTCAAAGTTATGGATCACCCACAGGATGATGGTGGCTATAAGAAGACTATAGCTTATTACTAATAATAAACTCAACTTGCAAAAGTAGCATAAAAGACATCAAGAAGGAAGAAAACTGATTATATAGCAGGTGCAACAGACGGGGAGCTCACCTGATACAGCAGCATTACCTATGTAATGCCAAGTGACCTAGACAAAGGTCCCACAGCACATTTAGTCCCTCCTGCCCAGGAAATGGATGGATGAATGGATGGGAGTTATACAGACAATAGTTGCAAAGGATGAAAAGACATAGATGGATTGTGATGTGCATTATTGGATGTACAACCCACATCAGTAAGAACACTGAATCATTCTCAAATATTTTTAGCATCACATCACTTTAGATCTGGGGGGAAAGATTTTTGAGGGTCTCTGATTCAATCATCTTTTTTTGCGTAGGAAAACTGAGATATAGAAAATATGTTCAATGTCTAAAGCTATTTTAGTGAGGAACCAGATTAAAAACAAGGTATTTTGATTTATAGATAAGTGAGTATTTTCTTTTGTCTTTTATATCTTCTACCTCACTGCTTCACACACCCACACACCCACCCACACACACACACACACACACACACACACACACGTCAAGTAAGAGCTCAGGGAAAGTTTTAAACTAGCAAGACTATTAATCCAAACAAAATTGTTAAATTCAAATATACTCATCCTTCTTTACATTATCCAGACACTTTTTTTTCCTGATGGGCAACTTATTATGGCAAAAATAAAGGAAAGGAAATGCAAACCAGTAAATCTTGCTATTTAGGGAGAGCCTAAAGTAAATTAGCTGATGTTTGAAAAATATCTGAATTCAATTTTTAAAAACCATCAGAACAAGGGGGCAGCTAGGTGGCGCAGTAGATAAAGCACCGGCCCTGGATTCAGGAGTACCAGAGTTCAAATCCGGCCTCAGATGCTTAACACTTGATAACCGTGTGACCCTGGGCAAGTCACTTAACCCCAATTGCCTCACCAAAAAAACCCCAACCCAAAACATTAGAACAAGTTGTAGCCTATAAAATTCTGACTATATTTTACAACACTTTTCCCTCTTCTATTCTGAATGAGACCAGGATAGAAGAGTCCAGATATTTCTTCTAGATAGGATGATAGTGGTAAGACAGTAGTAAGAAGGGTGGACTGGCTACTCAGTGTGGTGTAGTGAACAGAGGAATGGATTTCTAGTTACAAACCCTGGGATCAAGCAGAATCAGGAGAACATTGTATACAGTAACAGCAACATTTTGTGATGATCAACTGTGAATAGACTTAGCTCTTCTCAGCAACACAGTGCTCCAAGACAGTTACAAAGAACTCATGCTGGAAAATGCCCTCCACATCCAGAGAATTATGGAGTCTGAATGCAGAAAGAAGTGCACTATTTTTACTTTTTTTGTGGCTTTTTCCTTTTGTTCTGTTTCTTCTTTTAGAACATGACTAATGTGGGGATATGTTTAAGATGATTGTATCTATATCAGGTTGCCATCTTGGGGAAGGGCGATGAGAGAGAGGGAGGGAGAAAAATATTTGAAACTCAAAATCTTATAAAAAATGAATGTTGAAAACTTATCTTCTCATGTAATTGGAAAAAATAAAATACTATTAAAAGAAAAAAACCTGGATTAAAGTCCCAGCCCATCTACTTATTGCTTTTGTGGTGCTGGACAAGTCCCTTCATCCAGCTCAGCTCATTACCTCCTGGAAGACCTCTTCCCCAGTGGCCTTCCAACACTGGCAACATCTCTACCACACCTAGATCTTCCTCTTGGACTGGAAATGTAAAATAAGTGGAAAAATAGTTAATTACATTTTGCAGCTCATGTTAAAATAAAGTCACTGTATCCTAGAGTACTGAAAGTACTAGAAAATAGAATTGATGAAATACTGTTAATATCTTTGGACATCAATTTCTTCAAGGCTTACAACCTTTTCAAGGTTGGATTACCTAACTTCAAAGGTCTCTTCAGATTAAAGACCATGATCAATGATATTTGAAAGATTTGGGAGAACGGAAGACATTTCATAGGACTGGAGAAAGGCCAGTTTTCACAAAAAGGGAAGAGAGTGGAATCTGCTAAGTATAGATTCGTGAGTGTGACTTTTATTCCTTAGAAATTTTTAGAACATATTATTAAAAAGATGGTTTGTGGGGTGGCTAGGTGGCGCAGTAGATAAAGCACCGGCCCTGGAGTCAGGAGTTCCTGAGTTCAAATTCGGCCTCAGACACTTGACACTTACTAGCTGTGTGACCTTGGGTGAGTCACTTAAGCCCCATTGCCCTGGGGGGCGGGGGGGGGGGGGAAGATGGTTTGTGAAAATTTTGAAAGGGAAGCAGTGATCACTAAAAGTCAGAATGCCAAACAGGTCAGTGCAGATAAAAATCCTTTCCTTTTATGACAGAATAATTCGACTGGTTAATTAGGGGAATTCCATAGACAAACTTAGATTTCAACAATTCCTTTGACAAGATCTTTCATGCTATCCTTGTGGGCAAGAAAAAGATATGGGCTAGATGACATCAGAGTCAGTTGGATCTGGAACTGCTTTCTCTTGCCTCCAGGAGTAAATACAAAATGCTCTGTTTAGCATTCAAAGCCTTTCATAACCTAGCCTCCTTCTAACTTTCCAGTCTTCTTACACCTTACTCCCTAACACCCCTTCTTCAGTCCAGGGACAGTGGCCTCCTGGATGTTCCATAAACAACACACTCTATCAGCTCCATGCATTGTCTGTAGCCATTCCCCCATGCCTGGAATCCTTCCTCTCCCTCCTCTGTTCTGACTACTGACTTCCCTGGCTTCCTTTAAATCCCAACCAAAATTCTGTCTTGTACAGGAAGCCTTCCTCAGCCGTTCTTAATTCCAGTGCCTTCCTGCTATTATTTCCTCTTTATCCTATATATAACTTGTTTTTTTACATATTTGTTTGTATGTTGTCTCTCCCCCCCACCCCCCACCCCATAGATTTTAAGCTCCTTGAGGGTAGGGACTGTTTTTTGCCTCTTTTTGTTTCTCCAGGACTTAGCACAGTCCCTGACAGTTAATAATATTAATAATAATAGGCACTTAATAGATGTTGATTGATTGATTGATTGAATGACCAGGCCCAAAGATTACACATTAACTTATAATGTAATACCAAAAAAAAAAAAAGATTATACATTAACTGAGAGCTGTCAGCTTCCAGGGAAGATTTTAGAAGAGTGCTTCAGGGATCTGTACTTGACCCTTACTGTTCAGTTTTTTTTTATTACTGTCTTGGAGAAGAGATGAAATTTGTTCTTTATCGTCCCAGGGAACAGACTAAGAGATATGGTTGGAAATTGTAGATAGGCTGATATAAGGCTATATCTGTAAAATGAGCTGGAGAACGAAATGGAAAACCACTCCAGTATCTTTGCCAAGAAAACCCCAAATGGGGTAATGGAGAGAGAGACTGAAACAAATGAGCAACAACAACAACAACGAAAGAAAAATCTTCCTGATAATAGTACGATTCCTGGCATATAGTATGCACTTACATAATAAGTATTTATTAACTGATGAATTGACTGATAATTATTAGTATCCCAAAGTAGAATGGGCTCCCTTAGGAGGCAGGGGGGTCCTTCCCCTCATTGAAGATATTCAAATAGAAGTCAAATGACATATTTCAGGCATTAATTGGACCGACGGTCCTTTCTCATACTTAGGTTCTTCTCCTCTGATAATTTCAGGCCTAATAATGACTCTCTTTGTTCTGCCCTTTCATAATATTCTTTCCTGTTCATTCTTATATTCTACCATTCAGTATTTTCTTCTCCTCGCTTTGTTATCTCTCAACATTCTCTGGCTCTAAAGAGTTCTGGCAGACTGTTTTCTAAGGTACCATCATGCTAGAAGTAGTACACAGATTAATATCTAGCACATACTTACCATGTTGTCTCAGTTTAAATGAACAGGCATTTGTTGAGTGCCTGCTACATACCATGCACTGAGGCTAACTAGATGAAAGTCAGAGAGACCCTGCCCTCAAGGAGTTTACATTCATTTCAAAAAATACTATAAATTGGCCATGTATTAGGACAGAAAAACCTCACAACCAAATGCAGAAAAGCAGAAATAATAAATACATTCTTTTCAGATCATAACACAATAAAATTACATTAAATAATGGACAATTGAAAGAGGTTAGCAATTAATTTGAAATTAAATAATCTGATCCTAAAAAATAAGTGGGTCAAAGAAGAAATCTAGAAACAATCAATGATTTTATTAAAGAAAATGACAAAGATGAGGCAACATATCAAAATTTAAGGGATGCAGCCAAATCAATACTCAGGGGAAAATTTATATCCCTAACTGCTTACATTAATAAAACTGAGAAAAAGCAGATCAATGAATAGGGCATGCAACTAAAAAAAAATTAGAAAATGAATAAATTAAAGATCCCCAATTAAACACGAAATTGGAAATCTTGAATATCAAAGGAGATATTAATAAAATTGAAAGAAACCCATTGAACTAATAAATAAAACTAGGTTTTACGAAAAAATCCAATAAAATAGATAAACTGTTGGTTAATTTGGTCAAAAGAAGGAAAAAAGAAAAGCAAATTGCTAGTATCAAAAATGAAAGGGGTGGGGCAGCTGAGTGGCACAGTGGATAAAGTGCTGGCCCTGGATTCAGGAGGACCTGAGTTCAAATCTGGCCCCAGACCCTTGACACTTACCAGCTCTGACCCTGCGCAAGTCACCTAACCCCAACTGCCCCACAAAAAAAAAAATTAAAGGGGTGAACTCATTACCAATGAAGAAGAAATTAAGACAATTATTAGAAACTTTTGCCCAATTATATGCTAATAAATTTGGCAATCTAAATGAAATGGATGAATATCTACAAAAATATAAATTACCTAGGTTAACAGAAGAAGAAATCAAATACTTAAATAGCCCAATTTTAGAGAAGGAAATTGAACAAGCCATCAAGGAATTTCCTAAGAAAAAAATCTCCAGGACCATATGGATTCACAAGTGAATTCTACCAAACATTTAAGGAACAATTAATCCAGATACTATATAAACTATTTGGGGAAATGAGTGACTCAGAGTCCTACCAAATTCCTTCTATGAGACAAATATGGTGCTGACACCTAAACCAGGAAGAGCCAAAACAGAAAAAGAAAATTATAGCCCAATGACTATTGATGCAGAAATTTTAAATAAAATATGAGCAAAGCAATTACAGCAACAAACCACAAGGGTCCCAGGTGGGATTCACACCAGGAATGTAGGGCTGGTTCTTTAGGAAAACTATCAGTATAATCGACCATATCAATAACAAAACCAACAGAAGTCATATGATTATCTCAATAGATGCAGAAAAGGCCTTTGACAAAATACAGCACCCATTCCTACTAAAAACACTAGAGAGCATAGGAATAAATGGAGCTTACTTTAAAATAAGTAATATTTGTCTAAAGACATCAGTGATCAGTATCTATAATGGGGATAATCTAGAAGCCTTCCCAGTACAATCAGGGGTGAAGTAAGGATGCCCATTATCAACTCTATTTAATATTGTACCAGAAATGTTAGCTATAGCAATAAGAGAAGAAAAAGAAATTAAAGGAATTAGAATAGGTAATGAGGAAACAACACTATCACTCTTTGCAGATCATGTGATGTTATACTTAGAAAATCCTAGAGAATCAACTAAAAAGCTACTTGAAATTATTAACAACTTTAGCAAAGTTGCAGGATACAAAATAAATCCATGTAAATTATCAGCATTTCCATATATTACAAAGTCCAACATCATTTAAAATAACTGTAGACAATATAAAAAACTTGGGACTCTACCTGCCAAAACAAACCTAGAAACTATATAAAACATTTTTCACAGAAATAAAGTCAGATCTAAACAATTGGAAAAATATTAATTGTTCATGGCTAGGCAGAGCCAATGTAATAAAAATCATAATCCTATTATTTAGTGCCATACCAATCAAACTATCAAAAAATGTTTTATAGACCTAGAAAAAATAACAACAAAATTTATCTGGAAGAACAAAAGCTCAAAGATATCAAGGGAATAAATTTAAAAAGCAAAAGAAGGTAGTCTAGCAGGATCAGATCTCAAACTATAATAAAGTGGTAATTATCAAAACAATCTGGTACTGGCTAAGAAATAGAAAGGTGGATCAGTGGAATAGAATAGATACAAATTACACTATAGTAAGTGACTATAGTAATCTAGTATATGATAAACTGAAAGATACAAGCTTTTGGAAGAAAAACTCATTATTTAACAAAAACTGCTGGAAAAACTGGAAAACAGGGGTAGATAGGTAGCACAGTGAATAAAGCACTGGCCATGGATTCAGGAGGACCTGAGTTCAAATCCGGCCTCAGACACTTGACACTAGCTGTGTGACCCTGGGCAAGTCACTTAACCGTTATTGCCCTGCAAGAAGAAGAAGAAGAAGAAGAAGAAGAAGAAGAAGAAGAAGAAGAAGAAGAAGAAGAAGAAGAAGAAGAAGAAGAAGAAGAAGAAAACAAGAGTAAACAAAAAAAACTGGAAAACAGCATGGCATAAATTAGGTATAAACCAACATCTCACACCATATATTAAATTTAGGTCAAAATGGGTACATGATTTACACATAAAGGATGATACCATAAGCAAATTAAGAGATCATTAAAAAAAAAAAAGAGATCATGCAATAGTTTATCTGTTGGATTTGTGGACAGAGGGAGAATTTAGGGCCAAAGAAGATATAGAGAGCAAAACAAAATGTAATGTAGATAATTTTGGTTATGCAAAATTAAAAAGCTTTTGCACAAACAAAAGCAATGCAACTAAGATTATAAGGAAAACAGAAATCTGGGAATGAATTTTTGAAAAAAGTATCTCTGATAAAGGCCTCATTTCTCAAATGTATAGAGAACTGACTCAATTTGATAAAAATACAAGTCATTCCTAATTGATAAATGGCCAAAGGATATGAACAGGCAGTTTTCAGACAAAGAAATCAAAGCTATCTATAGTCATATTTAAAAAAAAGGCTCTGAATTACTATTGATCAGAGAAATGCAAATTAAAACAACTCTGAGGTATCACCTCTTGTCTATCAGAGTGGCAAATATGACAAAAAAGGAAAATATTGGATGTTGGAGGGGATGTGGGAAAACTGGGACACTAATCTACTCTTGGTAGAGTTGTGAATTGATCCAACCATTCTGAAGAATAATTTGGAATTATGCCCAAAGGGCTATAAAACTGTGCATACATTTTGATCCAGCAATACCACTGCTAGGTTTATATCCCAAAGACATCCCCCAAAAGAGAAAAAGACCCACTTGTACAAAGATATATCTAGCAGCTATTTTTGTAGTGGCTAAGAATTGGAAATCAAAGGAATGCCCATCAATTGGGGAATGGCTAAACAAGCTGTGGTATGTGAATATGATGAAATGTTATTGTGCTATAAGAAAAATGACAAGCGGAATGATTTCAGAAGGGCCTGGAAAGACACATGAACTGATGCATAGTGAAGTGAGCAGAACCAGGAGAATGTAGTGCACAGTAATATTGTTTGATGAAGAATTGCAAATGACTTAACTACTCTCAGCAATAAAATGATCCAATACAAACCCAAGATGAATGATGAAGTGTACTATGCACCTCCAAAAAAAGAACTGATATTGATTGAATGCAGACTGAAGCACGCTATTTTTCACTTTCTTTAATTTTTTTTTCTTATATGAAATGACTAATATGGTAATGTTTTACATAATTGCACTGTATAACCTATCTCTGATTGCTAATTGCCTCAGGGAGGGGTTGGGAGGGAGAGAAGGAGGGAGAGAATTTGGAACTCAAAGCTTTAAATAAAAATGTTTATTATTATTAATTTTTTAAAAAATCCTCTATGCCTCCTGTTCTAATTAATCTGCTTCTAGTGCGTGTCTAAAGCAGAAGTTGAAACCAAGTATTCCTGACTTTGAGGCTAGCTAATCTGGTCATGCTGCCTCTATACATTCAAACTTTTCCCTCTATATTTCTCAGTCCCTCTATCAGTGCCTCACTGTCAATAGGTGATCATGCCTTGGATTTTACTGAAAAGATTGTGGCTGTCTAGACCAGACTTCCTAATCTCTTTTTTTCTACCTGTCACTTCACTGACACCTTGAAATATCTTCAGTCTTTCCCACATCTCTTCCTTTTCCCCTTTCTCAGAGGGAAGGGTCTTCCTCTTCATTTCCAGTGCTAGGTTTTCCACATGTGACTGATTCCATCCCTACTGTTTCACTTGAGCTCTTATTTCATGTTATCTCTTCTTTCCCTAGTGTCTTCAATCTTTCCCTCCCCATAGGCTCCTACTCTTTTGCCTTTAAACAGGCTCAGGTCTCCTCTACCCTAAAAATCCCTTCCCATGAGCTTACTCTCATCCTATTTTTTTTTTTTTTTTGGTGAGGCAATTGGGGTTAAGTGACTTGCCTAGGGTCACACAGCTAGTAATTGTTAAGTGTCTGAGGCCGGATTTGAACTCAGGTCCTACTGAATCCAGGGCTAGTGCCCTCTCCACTGCACCACCTAGCTGCCCCCATCCTAATTCTTTTTCACCATTAACTACCAAACTCCTTGAGAAGGAGAGCATGTGGTATAATGAAAAGCACTAAACTATGAGAAAGAAAACCTAGGTTCTAGAATGAGCTGTCAGTAATTAGATGCATGACCTTGGACCAGTGACAAACTTTCTATGCCTTGGCTTCCCATTTACTGGTGTGTGTGCGCGCGCGCTGGAGGGTGGGTGGGGTGAAGCAATCAGGGTTAAGTGACTTGCCTAGGGTCACACAGCTAATAAGTGTCAGAAGCTAGATTTGAACTCAGGGCCTCCTGACTCCAAGACTGATGGCGCTCTATCCACTGTACCACCAGCTGCCCAGCTGTCTGCTGTTTTTTTTTTAAATGTGTCCCTTTGCAATCTGTCTTCTCTTTCCACACTGATCTGAAACTGACTTCTTGAAAGTGGTGCCCAGTTATCCAGTCCAACAGCCCTTTCTCAGTCTTTGTACTTTCAGATGTCTCTGCTGCTTTTCCTTTGGGAAACCATTCTCTTGTTTGTTTGTTTTTTTAAATTTTATTTTAGTGGGGAAATGAGGGTCCAGTGACTTGTCCAGGGTCACACAGCTAGTAAGTGTCAAGTGTTTGAGGCCAGATTTGAACTCAGGTCCTCTTGCGTCCAGGGCTGGTGCTTTATCCACCTGTGCCACTGAGCTGCCCCCTCTTGGTTTTTGTTGTTGTTGTTTTTTTCTTTTTTCTTTTGTTGTTGTTGTTGTTGTTTTTCTTTTTTTTTGGTGAGGCAATTGGGGTTAAGTGACTTGTTCAGGGTCACACAGCTAGTAAGTGTCAAGCATCTGAGGGTGGATTTGAACTCAGGTCCTCCTGAATCCAGGGCCGGTGCTTTATCCACTGCGCCACCTAGTTGCCCCTTGGTTTTTGATAGTACATTTTCCTAGTTGTCTGATCTCTCTGAGCTCACTTTTCTCTCTCCAGTGACTTCTTTCTTTGGCAGCCTAAATATAGGCATTTTAAAGGTCCTGCCCTCTTTCCTTCAGAGAGGTCATCCGCTCCTATTTCCTTCAGAGAGGTCATCCGCTCCTATTTGCTTCCAATGTCATCTCTATGAACTTTAAGTCCCAAATTTTATCTCTAGCCTTAATCTCTCTCTCTCTTCAGTTTTAGTTTCAAATTTCTGAATGCCTATTGAATATTTTAACTAGAAAAGCCTACTAGAGCCTCAGCATAGCTAAAGCTAAACTCATCTCCCCCTATTCTTTCCATTAATGTTACCACTTTAGTCCCCTCAGGCTCAAAATCTCAGAATCATCTTTAATTCATTCCGCTCTATTACTCTCTGTTTTCCAAATGCTACAGATTCTTCCCCTTTTCCCCATTTCATACCCACCCTTTCTTTTTTATTCTCACTACTACCACCTATTTTAGACCTTTATAACTGTGCTAATTTCCTAAGTGGTCTTCTGACCTTCAACCTCTCTGCTCTATTCACTAGCCTGTGTTATGTTAACCTTCAGAACATCACCAATCATGACCCTCCCCCATCCATAAATTTTAAATGGTTCCCCATTACCTGTAGAACAAAGTCCAGATTCCTTAGGGAGGTCACCATACCTTTTGTTCTCAGCTTACCAGGCCAGTCCAACACAAAGCTCAAACACCATTCCTTCTGGAGTCATACCTCCAACTTCACTTTCTTGAAACTGGGCTATGGTTCATATTGTTCTCTCCTCCTGGAATGTTGTCCTCACCATATGTACCTATGAAAGTCTTACCCATTCACCATATGTACCTATGAAAGTCTTATCCATTATCCCTTCCCTAGTTTCCATCTTGTCCCACTTCCCCCTTTCCAACACCAGCCAGAAGATACCTACCTTCTTGGCCCTTGGTCTGAGAGCTCTTTGTATCTATGGCTTTGTTTGTTAATGATTGTATTCATATCTTATCTCCTTATACTTGCTTATGAGTCCCTTGAGAACAGATTTTGCATTCTGTAAAGGCATTAAAAATGTAAACTCGGTTAGAAAAAGGGACTGGACCTGTGATTTCATGGGAGTTTTGTTTGTTTGTTTTTTGGTGAGGCATTTGGGGTTAAGTGACTTTCCCAGGGTTACACAGCTAGTAAGTGTTAAGTGTCTGAGGTTGGATTTGAATTCTGGTCCTCCTGATTCCAGGGCCAGTGCTCTATCCACTACACCACCTAGCTGCCCCGTGATTTTATGTTAAAGGAAATTCCCTGTCCAAGGACAAACAGTTAATATGTGTCAGAGTTGAGACATGAAGCCTGGTCTTTCCAGTTCCAAGGTTGGCTTTCTACCTGCTCTTCAATGTTGCTTCTGTTTGTGGAAAGAGAAACTGCATAACTACATCAAATACAAGGTAAGAAGACTGTGAGTGAGTCAGGAGGATATTTCCAGGCCCAAGGAGCAAAGAATTGTTGTTGTTGTTCCTGTTTGGTCATTTCAGTCATATCCAATTTTTTGTGACTCCATTTGAGGTTTTCTGGGCAAAGATATTGAGGTGGTTTGCCATTTCCTTCTCCAGCTCATTTGACAGATGAAGAAAGGGAGGCAAACAGAGTTGAGTGACTTGTGCAGGGTCACATAGCTAGTATGTAACTAAGGCTGGTATTTGAATTCGGGTCTTCTTGACTTCAGGCATGGTGCTCTATCCTCTGTGCCACCTAACTGCCCTGATTGTAACCCTGACTTTTTTTTAAAGATACAATAGCTGTGGGGGCAGCTAGGTGGCTCAGTGGATAAAGCACCAGCCCTGGATTCAAGAGGACCTGAGTTCAAATCTGGCCTCGGACACTTGGCACTACCTGTGTGACCCTGGGCAAGTCACTTAGCCCGAAGTGCCTCACCAAAAAAAAAAAAAAGATACAATAGCTTCCCCTGATAACCTATGTATCTCTCTAAATAGTATTTTTAGGATATTCTTAATAGTTTAAACTAAATCCAAAATTGCAACACTGTTTTGTATAATCACTCTTCTGAGGCATACTGATCCCTAAATGCTGTACTTTTTTTTTGACGCTGGCCTCCCTGCTGTTCCTTATACAAGATACTCCACCTCCAGACTCCAGGCATTCTCACGGGTGTTTCCTGGGCCTGGAATGCTCCGCCTTTTGGCTTCCTTCAAGTCCCAGCTGAAATCCCAACTATATTCTATACAGCCTTTCACAATCCTTCTTAATGCTAGTGTCTTCCCTCTGCTGATCATCTCCAATTTGTTCTATATCTCCTTTGACTTCCCTTTTGAGCTCTTTGAGATCAGACTGTCTTTTGCTTTTCTTTGTATAACCAGAGCCTGGGGCACAAAGTAAGCACTGAAGAAACACTCATTAACTGACAGACAGAAAAACACCAGACCCATTAGGAGTAATACAATTTTAACTCATAACTATACAGTAGTTTCAGATTTGCAAAGTATTTTATATTATGTAATCTCATTTGAACTTCATGATAACACTATGAGGTAGTGCTACAGGTATTTATTATTAGCCCCATTTTGCAGATAAGGAAAATGAGACTCAAAAGGATTATGTGAGGGGCAGCTAGGTGGCACAGTGGATAGAGCACTGGCCCTGGATTCAGGAGGACCTGAGTTCAAATATGACCTCAGACACTTGACACTTACCAGCTGTGTGACCCTGGGCAAGTCACTTAACCCCAATTGCCTCACCAAACAAACAAACAAACAAAAGGATTAAGTGACTTCTCCATGTTCTCAAAGCTAGTGAGCAGCAGAAATGAGATTCCAAGCCTAGGTTATTTCCTGATTCCAAAGGTAACACTTTCTCCACTTATCCTACCCTATCCAATACTCTCTTCCATATCCCCTCAAATGTGAAGCTTTGAACTGGCCTTCTAATATGTCTTAATAAGGACTCTAGCTAATATTAAGGACAATGAAAGAATTTACATGGTTAGACAGTGTTAACTGAATCTGAAAACAGGTCTACTGACTTGAAGTCTAACATTCATTTTGTTATTCTACATTGCTTCTGTATGAACAACAACAGATTTTTATTTTTTTAATTTCTAAAATTTTTTTTGTGGGGCAATGGGGGTTAAGTGACTTGCCCAGGGTCACACAGTTAGTAAGTGTCAAGTGTCTGAGGCCAGATTTGAACTCAGGTCCTCCTGAATCCAGGGCTGGAGCTTTACCCACTGCGCCATCTAGCTGCCCCACAACAACATATTTTTGAGCAGCAAGGTGGTGCAGTGCATAGAGGTGGGCCTGGACAAATACTTCCTAGCTGTGTGACCCTGGGAAAGTCACTTAACCCTGTTTGCCTCAGTTCCCTCATCTGTAAAATGAGCTGGAGAAGGAAATGGCAAACCACTCCAGTATCTTTGCCCAGAAAACCCCAAATGGGGTCATGAAGAGTGGGACAAGACTGAAATGACTGAACAACAACAATCTGTGTGCTAGTCATAAGGAGTAGTAGTAGAAAGAGCTTTTAAGTAGAAGTTAGGAGACTTTTGAGGTCTACTAATTAGCTCTGTGACACTGGGCAATCACTGGGCCTTTGTTTTCTCATCAGTCAGATGAAGAGATCAAGTAAGTATATACTCAATGCAGAGCAAGCACTGTGCCAGGCCAAGGATGATATCAGCTTTAGAAAAGGTATCTTTACCCCCATAGTACTTAGTTTAGTATCCAAACACATGAGTATAATATATGTTATCATATTATAAGTATGTTAAAGAGCTGCCCCCACAAAAAGTGGTTTGTGAGGTCTGAGAGGAAAAGATGTTACTGCCAGGTGGAATCAAGGAAGATTTCAAGGAGGATGCAAGTTGTGCTTTGAAGGATGGGTAAGAATTCAGCAGTTAAGGAGAAAGGAAAGAAGACAATCCAGGAATTTTGAACAGTAAGTACAGCCTGTGAAAAGCTGTAGAGGTAGGGGAAGTCCAGGGAATTTTTGGAGAGAGGTATAGAGGGGAGAAATAGGAGATAAAGATGGGAAAGAGTGGCATACTGTGGAGCACCTTGAATTCTAGGTAAAAAAATTTGAACTAGACATAGTAGGACCACTAGAGATTTTTTTTTTTTTTGGTGAGGCAATTGGGGTTAAGTGACTTGCCCAGGGTCACACAGCTAGTAAGTGTTAAATGTCTGAGTCCAGATTTGAACTCAGGTCCTCCTGACTCCAGGGCCGGTGCTCTATCCACTGTGCCACCTAGCTGCCCCTGCCACTAGAGATTTTTGAGGAGAAATGTGACCCTTTTCAGTTTCTTTTTATTTCATCTTCCCTGTTTTGCATATAGTAAGTAATTAATAAATAAATATTTGTTGAAATTAATAGCTATGTGACTCGATAAGTTAGAACTGCTCCCTCAGTTTCTCCATCTGTAAAATAAGAGTAGTAAAGTATCTAAGATAATTCACTAGTATGAGAATTTACAATAAAGAGTTTAGCAAGCCTTAAAACACTTGATAAAGTCAGTTGTTATATCACCATCTTGTTTTTCCACACTGCCTAGCATATTTTTATTGTTGTTGTTAAGTATTTTTTTCAGTCATGTCCAACTCTCTGTGACCCCATTTAGGGTTTTCTTGGCAAAGATCTTGGGGTGGTTTGTCATTTCCTTCTCCAATTTATTTTAAACTTGAGAAAACTGAAGCAAAGAGGCTCAGGTGACTTGCCTTGACAGCTAGGAAGTGTCTGAGGCCATATTTGAACTCAGGAAGATGAGTCTTCCTGACTCCACACCTGACACTCTATCCACAGTGCCACCGAGCTACCTGTCTAGCAGATAGTAGGTGCTTAATAAATGTTTATTTACTATGTGACCTCAGTGAAGCTTTATCTTTAAGTGAAGCATGAGATCTTAATATACACAGAAAGCTTGCATGACATGTTAGTACTTGCTAGTAGGATTCTTCCATTATGTTTAATGCTATAGTGTTCAGATCAATCACTGCATAAAAGGCAATCCATTGAGTTTGTCTGGGATAGTAGCTTAAATAACCAATAACAGTATCAGGGCAAGTTTTCCTCAGTGTGGGAGATATGCATAGATAATCCAGAAAAGTGAATAATCCAAAACCTTTTTCTATTTGGCTTTAGAGCATGATAGTTTCTGACTAAATAATGGGAAAACCAAGATAAGATAGATGAAATTCATATTTCTCTTCCCATTTGTATTTATTTAAACTACTCTTAAAATTAAATTATCTTCTTTGAGCATAACACCAAGTGGGCAATGAGAGAAGGAATTTATAAGTTCTATGGGTAACAGGGAAAGAGCAAACCATGTTTAAAAATTCATTGCAGACTATTTTCATTGTAGATAATTCCCACCTATTTAAGAGTCGACTATGTTTTTGTTTCTTTATCTGATATTCTTCTTACTCAGTTCTTCTCATCATAAAGTTTGTTGTTGATCAATCCTTAATTTATTAGGCAGCCCTGGATCCTATTTTTTAAACGTGTGAAAATTTTGTTTATACAACTCCTTTGTACCCATATTTTTCAAAATCTATCTGCTCTTAATTCATAAAGACACTGTTCCCTGGATTTAAGTTACATCTTGAATGTTCTTCTGAATCATCAGAGAAGTCTTTGTTAATAATGATATTATCTCTTGCTCCCTCCCTTCCTCCCCCGGACACTTAACTATATCTAGATGAAATGTAATAACATTCTCATTTCCCCATATGTTATTCTTCCAGTTTATTTCCTGTATTGCTTGGTTAAGTGTGTGAGTGATTTATATTATATAAGACATACAGAGGTTGGTTAGACTCTGCTGGTTTGCTCTGTCCTGTGTAAGGTTTTGTTTAAGAAGAATGCATAACTCAAGAGTTGTGAGATGTGTTGATTGAGAGGAGATGTCCAGCCAGTATCTAGACCTGTATGATAACCGATTTAAAAATGAAAATAAACAAAACAAGGATTTAGAGAAACAGGTACCTGCCACATATCTCTTAGACAACCCTTTCAATGTAAACTATCTTTTGATATGCCAGGAATGTGTTCTCTCCTTTCTATAGTTCTGGAGCTAGATAACCAACCCCCCAAGCCTTTCCTGACTCCAATCTGTCTCCTTCAATATCGTCACTCCATAGTTATTGAAGTTACTTTGTGTACACATTGTATTTACTTTCTTAAGGGGGCCCATCTCTCGTTATCCTGATATCCCATCTTGTCACTGGACCCAGATGGCTCTGGAGGAGAGAGTGAGGCTGGTGACTTTGAGCAACCCTCCCTCGCTTAAATCCAATTCACTGAAAGTCATGACATCACCTCCTGATGTCATGGTCTTCTAGAAGGAAAGAAATACAACAGCCATAACAGCTTTCTTGAGTATCTATTGCATCCCCCGCAGTTAAATGAAAACTGCTTAAGGGTGGGAATTGCTTCTTTTTTGTCTTTAATAACTTCAGTACCTAGTACATAGGGCCTTGCACATAGTAGGCAATTAATAAATAGTTGTTGAATTTCGTTCAACTTAATAGCTGTGCAATTCTGGAGAAGTCACAACTGCTCCAAGCTTCATTTTCTCTATCTGTGAAATAGGAGTAGTGACAGTATCTAAGGTACTTCACTAGTTGTGGGTACCAGGTGAGAATGTACAATAAAGAGCTTTGCAAGCCTTAAAACTCTTTATAAAGTCAGTTTTTATATCATTATGTTATTTTCCCAAACCTTTTAGAAATCATAATTACATACTATGGGGAGTAACTAATTGTTGTTCAGTCATTTCAGTCGTGACCAACTCTCTGTGACCCAATTTAGGGTTTTCCTGGCAAAGTTATTGGAGTGGTTTGCCATTTCCCTCTCCAGCTCCTTTGACAGATGAGGAAACTGAGGCAGACAGAGGTTAAGAGACCTGCCCAGCGTCACACAGCTAATGGGTGTCTGAGGCTGAATTTGAACTTAGGTTTTCCTGACTCCAGGACTACTGTTCCATAGCTTTCTGCATGACTAATTATTGTAAAATTATTAGGGGAAAAGTAAGAATAAAAGGTTGCAAGGAAGATCAATCTTAAAAGTGGATCACCATAGGTCCAGGAGGCACGAATACAAAGTAGATGTTGAACAATTAAAATCACTTTAACAGCTAAAATTCTTCTTAAAGTAAGAGACCAAAGGAGTTGATTAGATTTGGTAAGGCATACACTGAATTGAATGCCTATGAGGGGAGTACAGTTTTGCAAATTACTTATGTGCATCTTATCTTGGTAGCATGAAAGCTTACAAAGGGCAAAGATAGGTTTTCATCTTGTGCTTGAATCTCCTGTTCCTGCCCAAGTGCTTATTGAATTAAAAAGAAATACTTAACTGAAGAATGTAATGGTTTAGGAAGAGGATAGACAAAAAATTGTATGTTTTTTATGGTTCTCTTCTAACTCCATGACTGAGCTTTGGCTGGTTAGTAGTATAGTTATCCCTTCTGTATCTCAACTTTCTCCATTTTTTCCAGTTACATGTAAAGATAGTTTTCAACATTCTTTTTTTTTTTTTTTTTGTGGGGCAATGAGGGTTAAGTGACTTGCCCAGAGTCACATAGCTAGTAAGGGTCAAGTGTCTGAGGTCGGATTTGAACTCAGGTCCTCCTGAATCCAGGGCTGGTGCTTTATGCACTGCACCACCTAGCTGTCCTCGACATTCATTTTTGAAAGATTTTGAATTCCAGATTTTTCTCCTTTCTTTCCTCCCTTCCCTCCTGCCTCCCCAAGACAGCAAGCAATCTGATAGAGGTTATACATGTACAATCATGTTAAACATTTCCACATTAGTCATGCTGTGAAAGAAGAATCAGAACAAAAGGGGAAAACCATGAGAAAGCAAAAGCAAAAAAAAAAAAAAGTAAAAATAGTATGCTTCGATCTGCATTCAGACTCCATAATTCTTTCTCTGGATGTGGATAAGACTTTTCATCACAAGTCTTTTGGAATTGTCCTGGATCATTGAATTGCTGAGAAGAGCTAAATCAAATGAAAGGCTTAGCTCTTCTCAGCAATCCAATGATCCCATCAAGGTTTTGATATATCTTGGGTTAGAATAAGAAATTAAATGAGAAGTTTTGGGAGTTTTGCAGAAACCACAGACAATACAGAAAGGGCAGCAGATGGCACAGGAAAAATTTAGAAACTCAGAAATGCATAAAATATTTGTATTGGATAATATCAATATATTAGACTTCTGTGGTACAAAGGGAGGGCCAAAAAATTTTACACGGATTTCCCAGATCATGGGGGCGCCTTGCCCCTAACCCCCCTCAATTTGGAACAGATAAGTGTAGTTGTGTTTCCTGTCAAGTCTGGCACAGTGAACAATTTTTCTTCTTAACTTAACAGAGTTGAGTTTATTTAACTTTGGGAAGTTGATAACTGTAGCTTAGAATAATCAGTATTCCTGGCTCTGCCTTCCAGTTCTTACTGCCTATCGTCTATTCTGGTTGCCCTTTGGTATTTCCTTTGCTTGTCCTAATTTAGCCCCTCGCTTGGGACATTTCTAAGTATTGTTTTCTCCAGGTATTCATGGTTGAAAATATACTGGATGAGATTTGAGACCTAGTTTCAGCCATAACTCTGACATTAACTAATAATAACAACTTACATTTTCATAGATTTTTCACATGTATAGAATACCCTTCTTCTCAAGGATCCCAAGAAGTCTGTATTGTTAGTAATACTATCCCTCTTTCACAAATAAGGAAACTGAGGCAGAGAGGTATTAATTGGCCTGCCTTAGGTCAGGGATTTGAAATTGTGATCTCAGCCTAGGACTCTTTTTTTTCTCCCACGTTGCTTCGCAACTGCATGACATTTCACAATGTACATGGGCTCTCTGGCCCTCAGTTTCTCCATTTTTGGACACAGATTTGCATGAGGAAATGATATTTATTTTACTGAGCCACTTATAAATTTTAGTTTAGTTTAGTTTTGGTTTTTTTGGTGAGGCAATTGGGGTTAAATGACTTGCCCAGGGTCACACAGCTAGTAAGTGTTAAGTGTCTGAGGCTGGATTTGAACTCAGGTCCTCCTGACTCCAGGGTGTGTGCTCTATCCACTGCACCACCTAGCTGTCCCCAATTTCTCCATTTTTAAAAAAAGGAGGTGGAGGTTTGAACAAGATGACCTTCAATGTCCTCCTAGCTCTAAAACTGAGTCAGAGCATGACATGGAAATATGGTCTAATGAAAATATTTGGAATCAGAGGACCCGGGTTCTAATTGCATTGCTGTTGCTTAGTACCTTTGTAACCTCAGGCAAGTTCCTTCACCTCTCTTGGCCTCAGCTGCTTCTTTTGTAAATAGAAGAGGTTGGAGTAATTCCAACTCTGGATTTATGATTTTGTTACTTCAGTGCTGTTGCTGATTTGACTCCTTTGGGAGTCAAATCTTTCCTCACCATTCGATGGTTAACATAGTTGGGAGTGCTCTTGGTAAAATTTCTTTGGTTGGCTCAGTGGATAGAGTTCTGGGCCAGAAGTCAGGAAGTCTCATCTTCAAATCTGACCTCTGACACTTACTAGCTGTGTGACCTTGGGCAAGTTATTTGCCCCTGTTTGCCTCAGTTTCCTCATCTGTCAAATGAGCTGGAGAAGGAAATGGTGAACCACTCCAGTATCTTTGCCCAGAAAACCCCAAATGGAGTCATGAAGAGTGGGACAAGATTGAAACAACTAAACAACAACAAAGAAAACAAAGGTTCCTGAAAATACCATGTAACACAAGATATTTTGTATTTGAACCCTGCCTTCCTATTAGCTTCTAATGTAAAGAGACATTTTTAAGAGGATGATATCTGAACCCAATACTGACAAACTAGACTGCTCCTCAGTGCCATATATGGCACACTGTTGGTGAGGATGGCAAGGTGGTTCTCCGTCTTCTGCTAATGTCTGCAGCATGCTGTAGTGGAAAGAAGGCTGCATTTAAGACCCAGAGATCTGGTTTGTAGTCCCAGTTCTAAAGCTTACTGGCTATAGTGACCTTGGGCAAGTCATTTAAGATCTCTGAGCTTTAGATTCTTCATATGTAAAATAGAGATGCCCCCCAAATTATTGCTTATCTCACAGGGTTATTGTGAAGAAAGCCTTTTGTAAACTTCAAAGAAACAGAGGGAGCAGTTTAACTGTTAGTTGTCCTCCTGAAGCATCAGGAATCAAGGTTAAAGTGTCCTGTACACATAAGCTGCAGCTGCTGGTTATGTTGCATGTGATTAAGAAGAGTGACATGAAGCCTAACCAATCCAAAGTTCTCTTCTTTGTCTGTTTACTATCATGCTGTTGGACTTAATTTACAATTCCTCTGTTATTGTCTATGGGCATTGTTTAAAAAGTTTTTATTCTTTGAAAATCAGAAGAGAGGAAGAAGTGAGAGATTCTTGTTCTGTCCCATTAATAGATTAGTACTAATTAATGTTGCTTTTTTTTTACCTGAAGATCACTGATTATTAGATTGGTTTGTTGACCTAGGTCAGGAAGTCATAGCAAGTTTAGAAACAATTAAGCCCTCCTCCTATTTTAATCAAAGTTTGCATACCTCATGGTCAACTAATTTGACCATCTTGAAGGGGCCTCCAGCTAATGGGTATCGAAATGAAGTGACTTACATTGATTTTTTTTTTTTTGGTGGCGCAGTGGGGGTTAAGTGACTTGTACAGGGTCACACAGCTAGTACGTGTTAAGTATTTGAGGCCAGATTTGAACTCAGGTCCTCCTGAATCCAGGGCCGGTTCTTTATCCACTTCGCCACCTAGCTGCCCCCACTTACATTAATTTTTTTTTTTTTAGTGAGGCAATTGGGGTTAAGTGACTTGCCCAGGGTCACACAGCTAGTAAGTGTTAAGTGTCTGAGGCCAGATTTGAACTCAGGTACTCCTGACTCCAGGGCTGGTACTCTATCCACTGCACCACCTAGCTGCCCCTACACTGATTTTTAATGGAAGCTCTCTCTCTCTTGCATTCTTATCTGACCAGTGTGGTCCTCAGATTCAAAAATCTTTAACATTATATGGACCATTTTATTCTTATACATTAAAATATTTGTAGAAAATAAATATTTATATTTGTAGCAGCAACTTTTTGTAATAGCAAAGGACTGGAAGTAGTGTTGATAGCCATTACTTGGGGAATGGCTAAACGAATGATGGCACATGAATGAAGGGGATGATTACTGTGCTATAAGCAAGGAATATGAAGAATTCAGAGAAACATGCAAAAAGTTATATGAATAGAGACAGTGAAGTAATCATAAAGCAGAACAGATAAAATAATTACAAGAAAAATGACAAAAAATGTTTTTGTCCTTTTGTTTTCTTTTTATATGGGATGGGCATATGGGGAAAAGAGTAGGGGAAAATATATTAGGAATTGAAAGTGATCTAAAAAAAGATATCAACAATTAAAAAAAAATTAATGACTTTTCAGTGCAGTGGCTGCATCCATTTTATTTATTTGAGGTTCTAGTTGGGAAATAGCAAAAATGCCCTCCCTAATATTAATTATTAAAGGAAGGGGGAGACAATCCAAGGACAATTCAATATATTAGTTCAACAATGACTTCCCCCAGAAATGAATAGGAAGCCAATGCAGACTGTGTAGCATGGACATGATGAAGAAGAAATTTTTTTGATGAAAGAGATTTGTGAGCATCTTTGATGATAAATCCATGAGCACTATTTTGAATGAACATAATTTGTATGTTGCAAACTCCATGTGGTGAATTTCACATCCAACAACATTTAGGTTTTCAGTGTAGATCATGAAAATCACATTGAAATCGTCAAGTATAACATTTAATAATCTGGGAACTTTTAATAATGAATTTCAAAGCTATATCACAAATGGCAGACCCATAAATAGATATGGCCTGTTTTGGGAAATGATTACTTCAATATAGAGATAATTACTTCAGTGTGATAAAGGCACCATATCTATAATATTTGCTTATTTTTTAAATCAAAGTACAGGCTGGTCTACTTATTAGCATTTAGGGGCCCAAGGAACACCTTTCCACTTTACAAATGACCGAGGAAAAGGAAATGCTCATTTCATAAAATAAGGAAGGAAGGCTTTCATTACGATGATTTTTTAAAAGGATCTGAATAGACAGGAAAATACTTACTTGTATCAGGAAGTTGGAGAGTAGAAGAATGTAACATAGGAGAAAGGGAAGAAGGATTATTGAACACATAGAGCTAATAGAGATGAGGTTCATTCAGAAAAGGTAGTTGAACCTTGTGGGGAAGAAATTGTTGTGTGTCACTCATTAACCTGTTATTCAGTGCTATCCTCCAATTCAGGAATCTTTAGCTTCAGTAGAGAACTTCTCTCCCCACTTCTTTGTCTCTGTGTGTGTGTGTGTGTGTGTGTGTGTGTGTGTAGGAGGGTGTTTTCCTAGGTAGCATTGCGAAATAAGTTATTGAGCAATGAAAGATCAAAAGAAAAGAGACAAGTAGCATTGGTTGGTGATTCCTTCTGAGTGGTACCAAAGACAATTAAACTGATGATCATAATAAGGAGGTTTTCTTTCTTCACTGGATGTGTGTTTACAATACACTGGAGGACATCCTAAAACTTGTTAGATTTAATAACTTTACCCCACCTTTAATGATTCACAAGTTTCTTTCTCGGTCAAAACAGTTTGATGTAGTGGAAAGGGTTCTACAGTTAGAGTTGGAGGATGTAGGTTCGAATCCTGGCTCAGTCACATCTACCTGAATGACTTTGGGCAAGTCACTTAGGTTCTCTGTGATATGAATGATGGGGATTTTTTATAAGAGATAGAGTAAATCTAAAAGTAGCTAGCTAGCTAGCTAGTCAGTGTGGACTTTCATGGATATAATTAAAATTACTTTAAGCTGGAGAGGGAGAAACTGCCTACATATATTTGGCAAGCTAGAGTCCATAAAGAATAGCCGTAGGAAAAAAAGCAGTAGCCATCTACACCAAGATTCACAGAAAACAAAAACCAAGAGAAGAGCCTGCAATAAAACCCATGGTTTCAGATTTCTATATTTTTATTGTTGTTCAGTCATTCAGTTGTGTCTGACTCTTTGTGACCCCATGGGGCATAGCATGCCAGGCTCTTTTATCCTCCACTATCTTTTAAAGTCTAAGTTCATATTCATTGTTTCCATTATACTATCCATCTCATCCTCTGCCATCACCTTTTCCTTTTGTCTTCCATCTTTCCCAACATCAGGGGCTTTTCATCTGTCCATCTATCCATTCATCCATCCATCCATCCATCCATCCATCTAATTATTTTTTCTTTTTTTTTGGCAGGGCAATTGGGGTTAAGTGACTTGCCCAGGGTCACACAGCCAGTAAGTGTCAAGTGTCTGAGGCCGGATTTGAACTCAGGTACTCCTAAATCCAGGGCCAGCGCTTTATCCACTGTGCCACCTAGCTGCCCCCATCTTTCTAATTCTTAAGAAACAAAACAAGCATTTCCATGACATAGTAGAATAGGATAAAAAGATGATTACACATGAAACTGCAAATCTATTATGTACAACTTGCTATTTCTTTTGTATATTAATATATTATGAAATATTATATGTTTTAATATGATATATTAATGCATAATATATATATATATAAAAGTTATCATGTAACCATCAAGCTCATCATTTCTTGTAGCACAGTAGTATTCCATCATAATCATATGTCAAATCTTGTTCAACCATTCCCCAGTTGATGGACATTCCTGTAATTTCTAGTTCTTTGCCTTTTTCCCTAATCATCTTTGGAAACAGACCTAGTAGTGGTATTGCTGGGCCAAAGGCAGTTTAATTATTCTTTAATAACATCAGGATCTGTTCCAATGACTCCCATCTTCCCATCAAGGGGCCAAAGTACTTAAGCTTCAGCTTCAGGATTAGACCTTCAGATTTCTATATTCATGTGGACAAGTAGGATAAACTAAAGATCTTAATTTAAGGCAGGCAAAATAAAAATCCTAATATAAGGGAGGCAAAGTTGAGCCCATAACTATCAGTGATTCATCAATAAGACTTAGTGATATGTGTGGCCCAAGACTGGAGCATGATTCTGGAAAAGAAATAGCTTATTACAAAGGAACCCAGTAGATAAAGGGAGAGGGGAAAGGGTGGAATAGGACTATATGTTAAAAAGATCTTCCTCTGGGGCAGCTAGGTGGTACAGCAGATAAAGCACCAGCCCTGGATTCAGGAGGTCCTGAGTTCAAATCCAGCCTCAGACACTTGGCACTTACTAGCTGTGTGATGCTGGACAAGTCACTTAACCCTCATTGCCCCACCAAAAAAAAAAAGATCTTCCTCATGTGAAGAAATCCATGAACCAGAGCAAAAAAAAAATTGTAGAAATTGGTATGAATAGTGGGATGGACAATATTAATATAATATGAGAAGGCAAAACTACCTTGCTTTTTGTTTTTGTTTTCTTTTTCTGATAAAGAATCATCTTTGGACTAGAAAGGACAGGGCAAAAATGATTCATGTGGATTTTTAACTACAAGATATGTAGGGAGATTTTAAGGGAACACCTAGCTTCCTATGATGAACTTGATCCATAAGATAGTAAATTCCTCTTCACCCGAGCTCTTAATGCTGCCATGGGTCTGTTGTAGAGGAGATTCTTATTCAGGTACAGGTTAGACTGGATGGCCTTTGAAGTTCCTTCCAAGTCTGAGCACCTGAGATTCTGATTCTGTCTTTTGTTTCAAATTGAGGCAAAGCCAAATAACTTTAGTGCAAGCACAGGAAAGTTTGGCATAAACTTGGTGGTTGTTATTAGATTAAAATACAATGCCAAACATCAACATTCTAAAGGCTGTTTGCAGTACTGGAAGGCATGAAAGCCTGAGACTTTCTTCTGTATGAATTTTGGGATGAATTTTTAGAAATCATGGGTTGTAGTAGGACCCTTTGAGATCATTTAATTCAACTCTCTTCCCTGCTGCCCTGCTCCACCCCCACCCCAACAGAAGAAAACAGTGGCATCACCAAAAAGGTGAAGGGTTTTGTCTCATAATACAAGTACACTGGAAGGAGCAAAGGTAAGATTTGAACACAGGAGTTCTGATTCCAGGTCTAGTGATCTGTCATCCTGCTTTGTCTTGAGAGAACAGCAAAACAATATAAAATTACTTTATTTATTATCTAGGAAGGGTTTAAATAGATTAACAGGGACTCATTTATATCCAGGCTGATTGTATCATGGATACTTAAAGTCTAAAAACCACAAAACTTAGTGTAGTCTTCGGTTCCAAACCAGAGGAAGAGGTGTAGTTGGTTTTTTCCTACGTGCAAAATAATTTTCATTTTAAAGAAAAGACCTTAGAAATTAACAATTAACTAGAAAAGAGAGTACCTTATACACATCTCCCACCCCTGCCAGAATTATGATGAAACACGTTAACTAAACCTAGCATTTACCCATCATGAGAAAGTTAGCAGGCCTTCGGTCCTCAAAGAATTGAGAGCTTTTTCATCTCAGTCAGAGCTTCCACTGGATTCCATCCCCCTTCCATTTGTCAGTCATCATTTTACTCAGGCCAAAAACCAGCATTTTGCAAGATCTAAGAATATTCCAGAAATCCTACAAAGGAACCTGTGAGAGAAAGGAAGTCTAAGGGATCCAGGATGGTGCCAAAAGCTGCCTTGTCACACAATCCTCTGCAGGATATATTTACAAGTATTGGAAGGAGGAGGTATGGAGGGAGGTTAGTATTTTGATGACAATTCTAAGAACAGATTGGGTTCAGCAGGTACCATTTGGGGGGGGGGCAGGGCAATGAGGGTTAAGTGACTTGCCCAGGGTCACACAGCTAGTAAGTGTCAAGTGTCTGAGGTTAGAATTGAACTCAGGTCCTCCTGAATTCAGGGCCGGTGCTTTATCCACTGCGCCACCTAGCTGCCCCCCAGAGCAGGTACCATTTGAAAGAAGAATTTATGACCCATTTGTTCAGATTTAGCTCAAGAACTACCTTTTGCACAAAGCCTTTTCTGTTTCTGGCCCATACCCCGCCCTCTTCTCCCATCTACAGGGGCCTTTCCCCCATCAAAATTATCTCCATGCAGTAGTAAATAGAACATTGGACTTGGGAGTAAGACCTGAGTTTGAATCCTGCCTGATACTCATTAACTCTGTCACCCTAGACAAGCCCCTTAACCTCTCTGTGCCTCATTTTGCTCATTTGTAAAGTGGGGATAGCAATAGTACTTATTTCACAGAATTATTGTGTAGATCAAGTGAGATGATATATTAAAACACTTTGCAAACCTTTGTGGCATTAAAAAAGTTCAAGAGATATAGTTTCTGGGTAATTTAATCATTTTAGTAATACAACTAACATGTTATTAATAAAAAAGGTCAGTGGCATTCTTGAATGCCAAAGACCCTCATGGTAGTGGGCTTACATCTTATATGCCCTTGGAAAAGTGGGTGTTCTTGAGGGTGGCAATGAACTCTGATTAGTTAACAATTAATGATAAAATGAAGATTACAGTGAGAGGTAGGCTCATTCTAATGAGGATTTTAGGGGCACATGACTCAGATCACCCAAATTATGGTAAAAAAGATTTCTCAATTTCCATATCACCCATCTGACAAAAGAGAGAATCCACATTTTCCTAGACCTGTCTGAGTAAGCACAATGAGCAAGAATCCATCCATTTGCCTAAACTTAGAATTTATTTTCCTGTCTTTGATTAGATCTTACCTGGGTAAGTCTTTGAGAGAGATTTTCTATACTGATTGATTTCTGGATGAGGGAGTAGAAAAGGGGGAAAACTTTGGTCTTGATTCAATAATTAGTTATTAATACAAGAAAGAAATGATTACTTCTCTCTCCTCAAAGTGCTATATAAATGTTAGCTATTATATATATATATATGCATGTATGTGTGTACACATATATGTGTATGTGTGTATATGTGTGTGTGTATATATATATGTATGTATGTGTGTATATATATATATATATATATATATATATATATATATATATATATATATATATATATATATATATATATAATTCTGATCTATATTAGTAGAAGGAGTTTCCTGATTTAGAAGTTCTTTAAGTCAATGAAAGTAGAGGTCCACTAATTACTTTGACCTACAGGATATACTTATATATGTGTTGTTTCCCCTGTTAATGTGTAGCTTTATGGGGGACATTAGAGCCTTTAGCATTCAAGAAACAGTAGGGTTTATGTTAGTATATTCCTAAATCTGTGCTAGTATGCTACTGTTCTTTGGAAATCCCCCACCCTGCCTTCTCTCTCTCTTAGCTAGCTAGCTATCTATGTCTGTCTATAGACTGAACTCTTAGGTATTTTATAGACAGTATTCTCTTTCAAGTACAAGATCTACAGCTAGATATAAGGCTCTTCCATAGTCCTATTGTGTATATATGTTGCATGGGAGCATGTATCTGTATACACAAATGCATATGTAAAAATATATTTACATGTCCATATGTATATATTCACATATATGTACATATACACAGACATATCCATATATATGTATGTATAGATACATTGCTACCAGCCCGGATATCCAGAGGTATGATGCAAAGATGGTGATAAGAAGTCAAAAATCCTCTACACCCTTCAAAGCTCACAAGGTCCTCCTCCAGCCAAATGATGGAGTAAAGGAGACATGTGATCAGGGCATGCTGGACCTAGCTTTTAAGAGCTGGTTGTTTAAGAAAAAAGAGCTGGTTGTTAAATTTTCACCTCGGAAATCAGCAAATGCTACAAATCAGGGATTGATTTATTGATCTGTTGACTGTCTAGACTTAAGAAAGCAATGGAGAAAATGTTAATAACACAGATTAAACTTAATCTATCTTGTGTACATTTTCCCCCTGGACTGCCAATTGTTAAATAGGACACAACTCTATCTAGGACCTATGCCAAGGCCAAACCTGCAGTCTCCCCTTCCCTCACCACCTCCTAGCCATGGCTGTTCCTCAGGGGTTTGCTGCAATTCCCTCTCTCCCATTTGGCACTCTTAGAATGCTTCATTTTTTACCTAAACTCCATGCTTTTATGTAAGATCCATCGGGCACGATGAAATCCCTGAGTCAGTTGGAACAGAGTTCCTATCTTATATCATTTCACCTTCATACAATAGCTTTCAAGGACTTTTCACACTTATTCCAAAGTCTCTGATTGAGATTGATGGAATGATCATCTTATCACTGACTTTAAGTGACTTGTTTGGGTAAATATCAGTCAATTCCACCTTCACAGAAAGATATGGAGAGATGGATAGAAACAGAATCTCTCCCCTCCTCCCCTTATCTATATATGTATATACACATACCTAGAGAAAGAGGACAGAGAGAGGAGAGAGATGGAAAGAGGAAGGGGGAAGAAACCAAGAAAGAAGGAGGGAGGGAGAGAGAGGAAGAGAGGAGAGAAACAAAGGCAGAGATGGAGAGAGAGAGAGAGAGAGAGAGAGAGAGAGAGAGAGAGAGAGAGAGAGAGAGAGAGAGAAGAGGGGAAGGGTAGGGAAGGAAGAGAAGAGAAGAGAAGAGAAGAGAAGAGAAGAGAAGAGAAGAGAAGAGAAGAGAAGAGAAGAGAAGAGAAGAGAAGAGAAGAGAAGGAAGGCATTTGACATTTGTAGCAGTACTCCTATGTAGTTTGTCAGTTATGTCAATCTTCCATAGTATCAGATTGGCATCCCTGAGCATTTACCTTTTAATGGTATTCCCAAATCTTTTTTAGAGTATAGTCAGATACTTGTTTTGCCCTGTGATTGCATCGATGCTGGTACTTCTGCCAATGATGCAGGCAGCAACCCGTCCATGTCTTCCAATTCAGTGCAACTCTTGAGCCTCTCCTGCCACTAATAAAAACTAGGATCCACTGAATATGCCAGGAACCTTCCTCTGCCTCCCTTGACATTGCTTAGATACCAACAGAAGACATAGATTATCTTACACTTCTCACTATGTGATTGACTCACTTTCCTTTTTCGTCATGCAAGTTTTTAATGACAATTTTGATATCACTTCTGTACAGTTCTCTACAGGTAATGTATGGCAGCCCATTCACAGCCATGTGAGTTTCTTCAATGCTTTTTTTTGTGGGGGGGAGCGGTAATCCTCAATTTCAGTTCTTCAGATCCACGGTAGTGTATGACTGGGCCTTTGTTTCAGGGTGAAGCTGAGTTCATTGAAAGGTAATGAGGCGGGGCAGCTAGATGGCGCAGTGGTTAAAGCGCTGGCCCTGGATTCAGGAGTACCTGAGTTCAAATCCAGCTTCAGACACTTAACACTTACTAGCTATGTGACCCTGGGCACTTAGTCACTTAACCCCCATTGCCCCGCAAAAAAAAAAAAAAAAAAAAAAAAAAAAAAGAAGGAAAGGTAATGAGGCCTCCTCAGCTCCTTTTCATTAGTAGCCATAATTCACTGATTGTAACCAGTGTCCAAGAATATACTGGTGTAACAACTCTATGGGTTGTGCATCTAACTGTATATTGTAGTTTAGGAAATAAACTTACATTTTCTTCCTGTAACACCCTCCCCCACACCCATTCAGGTAGGTTAAAATCTTTGGGGATTATGGGTTTCATTTAAGAGGCTCCCTAATGTTCTAGGACCTGATCCAAACAGCACATTGTTATCTGCAAATAGGAGACTGGAGGATATCACCATCTATGGAGGGGTTCTTAACTTGGTGTCCATGAATTTTTCTTAGTTTTTATGGCTTATAATTATATTTCAATAAAAGTGGTTTCTTCTGTAGTCCTATGTATGTTCTCTTACATATTTAAAAACATTATTTTGAGAAAGAGTCCATAGGCTTCACCAGACTGTCAAAGGGCACCATGATACAGAAAAATTTAAGAATCCCTGATCTAGGGGGCAGCTAGGTGGCACAGTGGATAAAACACTTGCCCTGGATTCAGGAGGACCTGAGTTCAAATCCAGCCTCAGACACTTGACACTTACTAGCTGTGTGACCTTGGGCAAGTCACTTAACCTTCATTGCCCTCCCCCCCCCAAAAAAGAATTCCTGATCTAGAGGAACCACCCACATTATAATGATAAAGACTTGTGGAGGACATGGTTCTCCCTATTTTATACTTCTTTTACTATTAGTAATCAGAGGATTTTAGAACAAAGTTATAATCATTGTTATATCTTTCAAGCAATATGAGTTTGATACGTGTAAAGGGGGGACAAATTGTTGGGAGAACAAAGGCACACAAACTTACTCAGATTTCTACCCTTTATTCTTGGAGATCTCCAGGTAAAAGATTTTTCACATTTTCTTAAAATTCTACCAGCCCTGAGGGGCATCTAGGTGGTGCAGTGGATAGAGCACTGGCCCTGGATTCAGGAGGACCTGAGCTCAAATCTGGCCTCAGACGCTTGACACTTACTAGCTGTGTAACCCTGGGCAAGTCACTTAACCCCAATTGCCTCAAAAAAAAAAATCTACCAGCCTTAGACAACAGAAAGTTCTTCCTTATAGCTAGCTCAAGTTACTCATGCTTCAACCCATGCCTATTTTAATTTGTCCTCAAGGTGATAAAGAATTGCTATTTTCCTTATAGTAGTTTTTCTGTATAATTAACAATCTATTATCATGGCATCCTTGATCTTTCTTTTCTCCCCACTAAAGAACAATTTATTTCATCTTTATGTGTTCTAGCTTCTAGCTTTTCAATCATCTTTATTGCTCTCTCCAAATTTCCCACATTTCTTGGGTATCTTCTAGTATCTCACTGACGGCAGAAAGAGCTCACTCAACATTGCTGCTCAGCTATAGTTTTAAAATAGAACTATGGCCATGTTGAATGATGGGAAATGATGGATCAAGGAAAACAAAATTTGGATATTTAAAACCAAATATAGACATTTGAAACTACAGATACTCAAAACCCCTACCTAAGTTTTAGTCTTTTAGGACTGAAGAGGTATAATAGATCTTAAGAAAGTATGTGATTACTGGATTTGGAAATGTGTCAGTGTTAATTCACCTTTTTTTTTTCTTGAGGGGCAATGGGGGTTAAGTGACTTGCCCAGGGTCACACAGCTAGTAAGTGTGTGTTAAGTGTCTGAGGCCGGATTTGAACTCAGGTACTCCTGAATCCAGGGCCGGTGCTTTATCCACTGTGTCACCTAGCCTCCCCCTAATTCACCTTTTTTTTTTAAAAAAAAAAATACTCCATCTCCAATATACACTTCATTCAATAACTATTTATTGAATGTAGGAAGGGAAGTTGTAAGAGATAAGACTGAAAAGATAGGCTAGCATCAAATTAGAGAACACCTTGGCTTTTGAACTTTACCTTGTTAAGTTAATGAAGCAATGGAAGTTTATGAGCAAGAAGATAACTTGTTCATATTAATCTGGTCACAATGTGGATAGGAGAAAGAGAACAGAGATAAGAAAGATATTATAGCTCCATTGGGGAGTCATAGGTCCTGAACTGAGATGGGGTCAGTCAAACTAAAATAAAGGGGAGAGACATCTAGCATGATGGCAGTAGAAATTTAGCAACTGATTAATCAAGAAAGAAGTCAAGATATCTTGGGGGTTTTCTGCACAAGTACCTGCGAATATGGTAGTGTCATTTACAGAAATAGGAAAGTCAGGAAGAGGAAGGTTTTCTGGAAAAGAGGTTGAGTTTAGTTTTGGATATGTTCTTTGAAGTGCTGGTGAGATATCCAGACTAATAGAGGTGGTATGGAGGTCAGTGCTATAGATAAGGATTTGGGAAGCATTTAAATAGAAATGAGAGTAGGGGCAGCTAGGTGGTGAAGTGAATAGAGCACTGGCCCTGGAGTCTGGAGGACCTGAGTTCAAAAGAGGCCTCAGACACTAGCTGTGTGACCCTAGGCCAGTCACTTAACCCTATTGTCTTCCCCCACACCCCATAGAAGTGAGAGTAGAAGCTATAGGAATGGATGAGAAACCAAAAGAAAGCATATAAATGAAAAGTCAGAAAACAGAACCCTGGAGAATGACAACTTTAAGGGATTGGAAGTAGGAAGGAGACTGATCAGAGACTTAGGAGGGAGACCTGGAGACCCAATTTCATAGAAGCCAAAGGGACCCTTTCAAATGCAGCAAAAAGATCAAATAGCCTAAAGACTAGAGAAAGACCATGGGATTTACAACAACCAGAAGGTAGGAGAGAGTTATTTTCTTAAGGTGTTAGGATAGAAGCCAAATGGTAATAGTTTGAAAAATAAAAGTTATATGTGGGTTGTAAGCAAGAGTGTGCAGGAGGATATAGATATAACCTATATCAGATTGCCTGCTGTCTAGGGGAGGGGGGAGGGAGGGGAGGGAGGGAGAAAAATCTGCAATTGTAAAGCTTGTATAAACAAAAGTTGAGAACTATCTTTACATGTAACGGAAAAAAATAAAATACCTTATATGTAAAAAAAAAAAGGAAAAAAAAAAAGAGTGTGCAGGAGGGAGACAGTTCTTGAGAACCAATTGTTAAATTTTCAGCATGAGTACTAGTAAGCCAGAAATCTGCAAATACAATTAATCAGGAGTTGATTAAGTATTTTTGTTGTTGTTGTTAATTAAATGATGGAGAAAATGGTGATCATTCAGATGAGACTTAAAAATAGGTCATGCGGGGCAGCTAGGTGGCGCAGTGGATAAAGCACTGGCTTTGGATTCAGGAGGACCTGAGTTCAAATACAGCCTCAGACACTTGACACTTAACTAGCTGTGTGACCCTGGGCAAGTCACTTAACCCTCATTGCCCTTAAAAAAAAAGGATTGGGGCAGCTAGGTGGCACAGTGGATAGAGCACTGGCCCTGGAGTCAGGAGGATCTGAGTTCAAATCCGGCCTCAGACACTTTACACTTACTAGCTGTGTGACCCTGGGCAAGTCACTTAACCCCAATTGCCTCACTAAAAAAAAAAAAAAAAGGTAGGTCATTAGTACATTGGGATGGGGGTGGAGTCAGTTGTTAAACATTTATTTCCCAGCACATTTCTGGTGGTAAGGAAGTAGAGAACACATTTATAACATACCCCTCAAATTTAGTGGTAAAGAGGGACAGAGGAACACTGTCAAGGGAAGAAGATTTTAGGTGGAGCTTTGAGCAGATTTGTAGCTGTAGGGGGAGGAGCTAATAGAGAGATTTGTTGTTGTTTGTCCTTTGTTTTTCTGAAGAGGACCAATGACATCTGCGAGGGTGATATCTTGACTTACTTGGGAATTGTATTTAAGTGAGGCAGAGCTATGCAAAGTCATCAGCCTCACTCTCTCCTCCAGAGTCATCAAAATCCAATGGTAAGACAAAAGTTAAGATGACTGGCAATGGCCTGGTATGCTGTGGATGACCTTGGCCTTTCTAAATTAAGGTCTTTCCAAGGCTTTAGTTTGTTTCATTCAGTGACTAAGGAGTAGGTAAGAATTGAGACAAAAGATGGCCTAATTTATCATCACAAAAATATCAATCTGGGAGCGAAGACTTCTGAAGATGCTAGAGGGAGGGAATAATTGGTAGACTAAGGCCCTAGAAGATGAGGTTGGAGATGAGATTAAGGCCACAAAAGGAAAAATTAGCCATGAACCGGAAAAGAGAGATTTCTGTAGAACTGGGAAGGAGACAGACAATGGTTGAATGATGATGATAACTAACATTTATATAGCACTTGAGATTTTGCAAAGCTTGCATTGATCTCATTTAACTCTCAACCACTTTTTCTAGTAGGTGCTCTTGTTATCTGCATTTAGAGATTAAATGACCTGCCCAGGTTTACCTAGCTAGTAAATGTCCAAGGCAAGATTTGAGTGCCAAACCCAGTAATCAATCTATTAAATCATCTAAATAATAAATGCGTGGAGGGGCCGCTAGGTGGCGCAGTGGATAGAGCACCAGCCCTGGATTCTGGAGGACCTGAATTCAAATCCAGCCTCAGACACTTGACACTTATTAGCTGTGTGACCCTGGGCAAGTCACTTAACTCCAATTGCCTCACCAAAAATAATAATAATAATAATAAATGTATGGAGTTATTTTGAAGTGAAATTAGAAGAGGTTATACCCATTTGAAGACCTGTATACTCAATAGAGTAGAAGGCAGTCTTCTACAGAGTTTGGGCAGGTTCGGGGTGGGAATTTGAGTGGAGAAGGTCTAGAATAGCCTGGGTAGGGGAATTTGATAGGGAGTCTACTGAAGATAAAGTCTGCTAAATAGCACGAATAGCCCAGCCATTAGCATGAATTTGTATGGAGGACTATTGAGCCAATTTTATTATTTTTCTCCAATGTATGAGTGTAAAAGTTGAGAAACAGAACAGTAGAATTTTCAACAACATTTGGAGATTAGAAAGGTGAGTAGGATGGAAGGACAAAGAAACCAAAATGTTTTATTGGTGCCTTTTATCATGACTTCACAGTTTTTCTGAGGCAGAAAAACCTTCCTCCTTTCCCATCTGGGTTGAACTTTCTAACAAAGGCAAATCAGCCCCAACTACCCCAAACAATGATCAAATCTAATAATCCTTGCAGTATTCTTCCCTAGTGACTGTCCCTCACCTCTCATCTGTGGAGGGAAGTATGTTTCATCATCTATTTTCCCAGACCATCGATGATTTTATTTTTTGTTACTCAGAGTATGATTTCCTTTTAGTTCTCTGTTTTTAAAAAAAATTGTTCTAGTTTCTATTATATATAGCATACCATATATATATATATATATATATATATATATATACATTATGTATAATACTATTTTGGTTTTGTTTATTTCACTGTCGGGCAGTTTATACAAATCTTCCCATGTTTCTATGGCTTCCTCATAGTCTTTATTTTTTATTGCCCAACAGCATTTATAGAACGCAGTTAGTTCAACCATTTTTCCATTACTGTACACCCCTTTGTTTCCCCTTTTTTTTTCTTTGCAGGGCAATGAGGGTTAAGTGACTTGCCAGGGTCACACAGCTAGTAAGTGTCAAGTGTCTGAGGCTGGATTTGAACTCAGGCCCTTCTGAATCCAGAGCCGGTGCTTTATCCACTGAGCCACGTAGTTGCCCCTGTTTCCATTTTTTAAAGCAAAAGTCTTTTAGCTTTGTTATCTGGGTATGACTTTAAAGTAATAGGATCAATTTAAAATATAGGTCATTATTTATAAATCCAAATGACTATTTTCCTTCAAAGTAATGACCTTTCTTTGAAGTTTGCTCAGAATTGGTCTTAGAGGTTTGTTCTTCTTTTAATTGCCTTCAAAATCAGTTTACAAAATACTCAAAAATCAGTTTCACTATCTATCATTTAATAGCATTTTGGACCAAAAATGGCATTAGCTCAGTTTGGCCAACTTCCTTCACTAGATTCAGTCCTGAATGACTTGAGGCTGATTTTTAAAAATGTATCCATTTTGAAAGGATGAAAATTTGCCATTATTTACAAATATCAAAAATAATTCACCACAGACTATGAAAGAAATTTTGAATGCAATGGATTATGTCTTTTTGAGGACTGTTATAAGAATTTTTTAATATCTTTGCCAAGAAAACCCCAAATGGAGACACAAAGAATCAGACATGACTGAAATGATTGAACAGCAACAGCAATAGTATATGAACACTTTAAGAGTATTGATTATTGATTATTTTATTTGTATTTCCAGTGTCTAGCATAGTACCTGGCTCAGAGTGGACACCTAATAAATGCCTGTTGATTGATTGTGAAGGCTTCATCTGGTTGTTGTTGTTGTTTTTAATATATATTGTTGGTAGGGGCAGTCGGTGGTGCAGTGGATAGAGCACTGGTCCCTGGATTCAGGAGGACCTGAGATCAAATCTGGCCTCAGACACTTGACACTTACTAGCTGTGTGACCTTGGGCAAGTCACTTAACCCTAATTGCCTCACCCTCCCCCCCCATAAAAAAAGGAAAAAAAGAAAGAAAGGGGGAAGTAGTTTCATGAAACTAACATTGATTTATTAGTCTGACAGAGTTTGACATTGTTTAAAATGTGCCATACCCATAGCTCCCCACCTTTGCAAAGGTGAGAGGGAGGTGAATTATTATCTCTTCTTCACAGTTCAGCTATTAAAATTTCACATCATTCAGGGTATTTTTTTTTTTTACTTCAAAAATGCTTTGGGGGCAACTAGGTGGCACAATGGATAAAGCACCGGCCCTGGATTCAGGAGGACCTGAGTTCAAATCCAGCTTCAGACACTTGATACTTACTAGCTGTGTGACCCTGGGCAAGTCACTTAACCCCCATTGCCCTGCAAAAAAAATGCTTCAAGTTTTACAAAGCACTACATATGTAAATATCATTGTTCATAACAATATTCATCCAGTGTTCGGGCCAAAGAGATTGTACTTTGTTTCCTGAGCCCACCTCATACTTTCCTGCCTTTGTACATTTGCACATATTATTATCTCTATCTGAAATACCCTTTCCTTGTATGTTTTTTTTTGCCAGTCAAAATCCTATTCATCCTTTTAAACCTCAGCTCAAATGCCAACCCCTCCATGAAGCCTTCCATCATACTAGAAAAGACCATTAAAGGTGGGAGAGGTGGGAGAAAAGACCATTCTTCTAGCTCAGGGATTCTGAACCGGGGTCTGCAGATCCCTAAAGATTCTGTGGACAGATATCAAGGGGTCTGTGAACTTGGATGGGAAAAATACATGTTTATTTCAATAGAATTTATTTTCTTTTTAATCCTCTGCACTTTATTTTATGCATCTAAAAACATTCTCATGAGAAGGGGTCCAAAGGTTTCACCAGTCTGCCAAAGGGATCCATGACACCAGAAAGGTTAAGAACCCCTATTCTATATAAAGGGAATCCCACCATCCTTTGAATTATCATAGTACTTTCCTTGGTACATTTCATACACTTTCAGGTTCTATTTGCTGTTCAGTTTACTGGTGCCTTCTCAGCCTTGGTTTTGACTTTCTCTGGACTTCAAATATTGCTGGGACCTCCTTGCTGGGGAACAGCTTTTCGCCCTCAAATATTCTTCTTCAAGACCTGTCTTACCTTCTCCCATTGGTGAGTTCCTCCTGGAGCTCCCAAAAGGTCACCCCCCCCCCTTCATTCCTCTCCTGGCCCTGACTTTCTGACTTTATCTAGACTTTGAAATCATCTCCCTAAGCAGTACTTTTTCCTTCCTTTTGTGTGTATTCACCTATTAGAATATAAGCTCTGAGGGCAGCTAGATGGCACAGTGAATAAAGCACCGGCACTGGATTCAGGAGGACCTGAGATCAAATCCTGTCTCTGACACTTGACATTTATTAGCTGTGTGAACCTGGGCAAGTCACTTAACCCTCATTGCCCCACAATAAAATAAAATTTAAAATAAGTGTAATGTTATCTTTATTTTGTTGTATTTTAAATTTTATTTTCTTAAATATTACCCAATTACATTTTAATCTGGTTTGGGCCACATTTGGTAATGTTGCCAGCCATGGCCCATGGGTCACGTGTTTGATACCTCTGCTCTGAGGTCATTAAATTGCTCTTGGCTTTCCCTTTTCTTTCAATTAACATATGACATGGACCCAAAGCCCTTCACATCCTGGTTGTCTTTCTTTGGGCTACCCTCAATACATCAGTGTCCTTTTGGAGCCCAGAATGGAAAACAGCACTCCAAATGAGGTCAAATGAGGGCAGAATACAGTGAGACTACGTCATTTCTCTTCCTGGAAGATATGTCCCAATTAAGGTATCCGAAGATCCTATTAACTTTTTGTGGCTGCTGTATCACACTGCTACTTCCTGAAGCTTGGAGTGCACCAAAACATCTAGTTCTTCTTCAGAACTACTGATGTTTTTCCATGCTTCCCATATGCTCTACTTGTTATGTTGATATTCCCCCACACATACACAACTGCAAGACTTCCACTTATTCCTATTGAATTTCAACTGATCATTTCAACCCAATGCTCTAGACTCTCAAGATCATTTTGGATCCTGACCCCGTCAATGACTGTGTTAACCCTCCCAGATTTGTGTCATCTCTAAAATTGATGAACATTTCACCTATGGCTTTATGCAAGTCATTGATAAACATGTCAAACAGCCCAGGACCAAGCACAGATCCTTGAGATACTCTACTGAACACTTCCTGCCACACTGACATTGAACCATTTACAACCACTCTTTAAGTCTGACCAGCCAAACACTTCTGAATTCATCTAAATGTATCATTATTGCCTAATCCATTTTTTCCATAATAATATTATTAGATACTTTTATCAAAAGTTTGCTAAATCTAGGTAAACTACATCCATGGCTTTTCCCTCTTCTAATAGCTTACTAATCATGTCCAAAAAAAATTGAAATGAGGTTAGTCTAGAATGACCTGTTCTTGATGAAGTCAAGCTGACTGTTGTCACCCCATTTATTTTCTAGGTGTTGACTAACCATCTTTTTAATGATCTGTTCTAGAATTTCCCCAAGACTTGAAGTTAGGCTTACTAGTCTGTAGTTTTCAGATTCTGTTCTCTCCCCTTTAAATAAAAAATCAGGACATTTGGCTTTCTGCAATCTTGTGGTACCTTTCTTGTTTTTCATGATCATTTAAATATCACTGACAGTGACTCAACAGTCCCATCTGCCATTTCTTTCAGGATACAAAGGTATAGTTCATCTGGACCAGGTTATTTTGAATTCATCACGGGTAGCTACATGCTATCTTCTTAAATCTAAAGTATCAACTCCCTATTAGTCATTTTTGTTCTGTCATTTCTATGTTAAGCCCATTCCCCTTTGCAAAGAAAATAGGGGGAAAAATGAGCAGCTCTGCCTTCTCTCTGCTGTCAGGAGTCATTGTCTCATTGACCCTAAGCAAAGAGACTATCCCTTGTGAGCCTCCTTTTTTTCTCCAATATATTAATCTCTCTCTCTCTCTCTCTCTCTCTCTCTCTCTCTCTCTCTCTCTCTCTCTCTCTCTCTTTCTCTCTCTCTCTCCCCCTCTCTCCCTCCCTCCCTCTCTCCGTTTTTTGTTGTCCTTAGCTTTCCTGTTCAGTCTCATCTCATTCTGAGCTTTAACCATCCTTACAGTATTTTTTACATCCTATATCATGCGCTTATATTTACATTGTATTTCTTGTCTTTGCTTCTATATATTCCTTTAAAAAAAATTTAAAATAATATTTTATTTTTCCCCAGTTACATGTAAAGTCAAGAAGTTATTACTTGCATACCTTCTGGCACAAACAATTCCAGCAGATGTCTGGATAATCGAATTACTTGCCTTTATGATAGAGTTATCAGTTTTTTAAATTCATGATCTATTTTCTCTTTTTGTTCAGGTGGCCTATGGTATACTCATGAAAAAATCATTTCTGTTTCTCCCTCCTCCCACCCAAATATTCTCTGTTCTGCTCTTCCCTCCCAGTTTCTGGATTTTCTCACATGACATTATCTTCTTAATATATAGTACTCTCCAATAGCCCCACCCCTTTTGTTGTTCAGTTGTTTTTCAGTCATGTCCAACTCTTCATGACCCCATTTGGGATTTTCTTGGCACAGATATTGGAGTGTTTTTCTATTTCCTTTTCCAGTTCATATTACAAATGAGGAAACTGAGGCAAACAGGGTTAAGTGACTTGCCCAGGGTCACACAGGTAGTAAGTATCTGAGGCTGGATTTGAACTTAGGTTTTCCTCACTCCAGGCCCAGCACACTATCCAATGTGTCATCTAGCTCCCCAGTTATAACAAATCTACACAATCAAACAGAACAAATTCCTGTGTTGCCCATGATTTTAAAAAAGGTCTTATTCTGCCTCCATGGATAGCATACTTCATCATCAGTCTTCTTGAATTGGGGTAGGTCATTGCATTGATCATCTTGAGTCTTGTTTGTCTTTACAATGTTGTTGCTATTGTATAAATTATTCTCCTGGTTTTGTTCACTTAACTCTGCATCAATGCATATGACTCATCCTAAGTTACATTAGAACCATCCCTTTCATTATTTCTTATGACACAATAGTATTCCATTACATTCATATATCATAATTTGTTCATATATTCCTCAATTGACAGGAACTCCAGTTTCCAGTTATTTGCTACAATAAAAAGGGTTGCTATAAATATCTTTGAACATATGGATTCTTCTTGCTTTGATCAATTTGGGGTATAGACTTAACGGTAGTATTGTTGGGTCAAAGGGTATGTACAATTTAATAACTTTTGTGGCATTGTTCCAAATTGCTTTCCAGAATGGTTGGACCAATTCACAGTCCCACTGTATTCACATTCATTGGCAATACTTTTTATCTTCCTTCTGGAAGTACCATTTTTGCCCCTGTGAATGACTAGAAGTTGATCCTTTCCATTCTGTTCACTCTGAGGTTTCTCTGTTATGTCTTGGATACAGTCCCCTGGAAGGCAATAGGTTACTGGACCAACAAATAGGGCCTTCACCACTCCTAAGTAGAGAATTATGAACTACTATTTCTTTTCTCTTCTCCTGCTTCTTATTGCATGAGAGCAACAACTGTTTTATAATTTATCATCTTACTGAGTTTCCTGTGGGCTTTGAGGGGTTAAATGATTTGCCCAAGGGCCTTTTTGCTCATTCCAGTGACTTGGGTTCCATCTGTGTGTACCTCATATAACAACTCTTTAGGTTGGAGAATTGGTCACTGAATGGAGTCAGTTCCCCTTATCTAATAATCCCTTTCATGATCTCATAGCCTCATAATCCCATGATATTATAGTATTTGGCAGAGATTTTTCATTCACTATCCCCCAATATTAGCTTAAAGGACCATGCATTCACCAAGAGCTGTCAGTTAACTAAAAACAAGATTACGGGGGCAGCTAGGTGGCGCAGTGGATAGAGCACCAGCCCTGGAGTCAGGAGTACCTGAGTTCAAATCCGGCCTCAGACACCTAACACTTACTAGCTGTGTGGCTCTGGGCAAGTCACTTAACCCCAATTGCCTCACTAAAAAAAAAAAAATGAGATTACATTTGGTTTAGCTGAGACTATAGAAAAAGAGAAAGGAAAGAATAGACCAGTGTACCAACCATTTTACAAATTCAATTCAATTCAGTGATCATTTACTTAGCATTTACCAGGAACAAGGCATTGTGCTAGGCATAAGGGATAGAAATAGAAAATAGGAGTCCTTCCCCTTCAGAACTTTATCTTCAGCTAGGAAGATTCAACATTTACACCAATAAATTGTAATAAAGTTTATACAAAGTTTTAAAAGGGGGAAAGCACTTACAACTGGGGGATGAGGATAGGTCAGGAAAGACCCTGTATAGGAGGTGACACCTGAGAAGTCTTGAAGAAAGCCATGGATTCTGAGAAAAGATCATAAGGTTTAGTTATTTCTAGATCATTGGTAACCTTGGCAAGTGCAGTTTTAGTCACTGTGGGTGTGGAATCCAGATTACAAGAGGTTGAGAAATGAGAAGTAAATAAGTAGATGGGTTTTTCCTTGGGAATTTGGCTTTGAAAGGGAGAAAAGATACAGGCAAGAGCTTGAAAGGATGATAGAGATCCCAAAGGAATCTTTTTTGAAATGAAACATCTCCCACTTGTGAATTTGACATTTCAAATTTCAAAGTATTTATTTGAAAACCTTTCTGATTTCTAGTATAAGATTTTTCTTTCATAATCAAAGACTGTTAAAACATTTTGTCACTTTCAGTTGCAATGTCTACATGATACTATATAGGGAGGAGGGGCTTTGAGTTTGAAACACAGGCCTCATTTGTAAGACCAGGAGGCCATGACCTAGAATCATACTCGATTTACTGGATGGTGATAGTGGTGTTTTTTTGTTTTTTTGGGGGCAGGGCAATGAGGGTTAAGTGACTTGCCCAGAGTAACACAGCTAGTAAGTGTCAAGGGTATGAGGCCAGATTTGAACTCAGGTCCTCCTGAATCCAGGGCCAGTGCTTTATTTACTGTGCCACCTAGCTGCCCCCGGCGATAGTGTTTTGAAGAAATTAAGTTCCCTCACCCTCACCTCCCCTTCTATATCTTCTTTAGTTTCAGCAAGAAAATTCATATCTAAGCCCTTCCCTACTCCCTCACTTCCCCTATTATCAGAGACTTTAGCAATTCCCCCCTCCCCGCCAGCTCCTGAGGTCTTATCTTCATAAATCTTTTTCCCCCCTTGGATTTTACATCAGAGTATGGCAGAGATCAGATCAGTCACTATTGCCTTATATAGTTGTTGGAATGGGAGGTGCTCCTGCTATATTTCTTGAAATAATGTTTCTTTTACAGCTTTTCCATTTGGTACATGAAATTGCAACCATCTTTACTGAAGGAAGTCGTGTCTCTGAAATAATGGAATACTTGACTCATCTGCAATTGCATTGGGTCCAATATAAATGCATTCTGCTAATGCATTAGCCTACAGTTAAAGCTTGTTACTTTGCCAGTTTTCCCTATTAAATTTTTAGCATTTTTGAATATTGCATTGCAAGAAGCTTAGGCTTATTTGCATTTGTAGATCATAAGAGCTTTTTGTTGTTTTCTTTTAATGAAGAGATCCTTCCTGAGATCCTGTAACTCCTGTGGGAAATGGTCTTCAGTGATCTTACATCAAGGACTGTGCACCTTTATGATGAATGGATCAAAGATGCTGGTAAGTTGCTAAATTTCTTGTATGTCCAATATAGGTCTCCCATTCTTTTCTTTTCTTTTCTTTTTTAATATATTTAAGAGTATTTTGTTGCATCTAAATGAGTACTTTGTGGCCAAAGTTTTTTGTTTTTTTTCCCCCAAGTGAAAAGAAATGATTAACTTTGTTGCCAGGAAAGAAAGTATGTAGAATTTAAAAATTTGAACCAAACATTCAAGTTGACAGAGGTTAAAATGATTTCCCCAAGGTCACATAGCTAGATGTCAGGCCTGCTTCTCAGTCTAAAGCTCATATTTTGTTAGGATTTTTAAAAATCCTCCCTCTACCACCACCACACAAAGACTTAATGAGCTCAGTACACTGTATGCTGGGGATACTGTATACTCCAAAAGTAGAGGGGAAAAGAACCTTCTTGAAGTTCTCTCCCTCATGGTTCAGGGAGGTAGGACAGCACAGAACAGGTATAGTAAGGTGGGGGTGGGGGGTAGAGATTTACCAATAATTGGTTCAAAGCTGGTTCAAAATATAGAAATTTGTCTTTTTAAAAAAAAATTATCTTTTCTTCTAAATTCTCACCTTAGATATAATAAGGGGTTCTTAACACATAGTCCAAGAAACCCTCCCACCAGGGCTTGGTGGGGGGGGGTTGTACATAGATTCAAGCAGGTTGGTAAACTTGGGCAGGAAAAAAATGTTGCATTTTTATTTTCACTAACCCCTAACTAAAACTTAGCATTTCCTTCAATAATTTAAAAACATTATCCTGAGGAAAGTGGTGCATAGGTTTCAGCAGACTGCCAATGGGTCCATCTCACACACACACACACACACACACACAGGTTAAAAATGCCTGTTCCAGAATTTGTTCCCTCAGCTTGGCTAAGAACCTCTGTAGTCTGAGACCATTTTGCCTTCTGTTTATTTGCTCGCCTTTGAATACATCAAGAATAAGACAACCAGGGCCCAAGATTGAAGGTCTGGCATCTTGACTCTTTTCCTTGACTATGGTCCTAATTCTGAGTAACCACAGCCCTTGGGAAGTTTGTTGATGTTAACAGTTTTTTGACCTGTGATAGAGTGGACATGACGCCTATTAACTTCAGCAGGAAAACTCCATGGTCTAGGAACTACAAAAAGGCAGAATTTGGCAGTAGGTCAAAAAGCTGCAAATCCCCTACAGGTCCAATAACAATGCACATATTTCAAAGCAAAGCTAATTAAAAGTAACATTTGTCAAGGGCATCTTTGATGATCCCTACATTTGAATTGCCTGCTCTTGGTGTAATGTAACTAATGACAATTAATCTGTAACAATGGATTTCTCTGGTCCCAGTCTCTGGTCAGGTCTGTTCCATTTCATCCCTCCCTTTCCACCAAGGGTTTTCCAGGGTTGGGGAGTCTCTCTTTTCTTGTCACTGGATGGAACTGTGTTCTCCCAGTTTGAGGGGCTGAGTGACTAGCACCCCAATTCCATTTAACCACTTAACAATGGATTAGTTTGTACAAATGAATGTTAACTTCAGAGATATAGTAAGAATAAACATATCAACATTTCTCACAACACTTAGGGAGCATTATCTCCCCCTTATACCACCTCAGCCTTTGGGGACAGGAGGGGAATTAGGCTCACAGCTTAGCTCAGTTCCTACATTGCATTAGTCCTACCGTATTAAAGTTCAAAGCTCCACTAGGCTAAAATCCAGCACCCTTGCTTGTTAGGGTTTCCCTAGTGGGCTGGCAGGGCAGCTAGGTGGCATGGTCAATAGAATTCCTGGTCTAGAGTCAGAAAGACCCATCTTCCTGAGTTCAAATCTGGCCTTAGACACTTACTAGCTGTGTGACCTTGGGCAAGTCACTTAAACTAATTTTCTTCAATTTCCTTATCTGTAAAATGAGTTGGAGAAGGAAATGACAAACTACTCCAGTATCTTTGCCCAGAAAACCCCAAATGGGGTCATGACAAGTTAGACTTGACTGAAATGACCGAATGCCAACTGGAGTGGCTGTAACACCTCATCTGGATGGCTAAACTTCTGGATCCCAGTGACTCAAGCTTCCAGGTTAGAGATTCAGCTTTCTGAACCTAGAATTAAAAAGGATGGTCAAAAAAAGGCCAAACTCCCAGGAAATTTCTGGGGGCCACATGGCCTAAGTAGGTGGAAGGAGGGGAAGATGGCTCTTAGACCCTCCTCTTTTACTGCATGTATCACCTAATGTGACTGAAGAGGTCCTTCATCCTCTGATGAAAATATAGAAAAGACCTAGATTGCACTCAGGCAATTTTAAAAACATGGTATTTCTAGATCCATAACCAGTGGGAAAAGGCTGTTCTCAAGAAAATGGTAAACCAACACAGATGTCTACACAGGTACCAATTCTCCTCTCTCCTGGAATCAAGGACCTAATGTCTTCTAGGTGGGTTAAGCCATCTTAGGTGATCTGGGCTTGCACCAAATACCATTACAAATAAAACTGATGTGTAAAAGGAAAATATTATCCTACTGACCAAGGAGCTGGAGAGAACTATGCATTAAATAGCTAGGGAAATGAGAATTTTGTTAGTATTTTAAAAATCCATTCTTTGTATTCTTTTTTTATATTAGTGAGTTCTTTGAGCTCATTCAAAGAGATAAAATGGCATCAGGGACAGAGAAATGGGGCCAGGAGTTTGAGGATCTGGGTTCAAGTTCCACATATGAGCTGTGAGATCCTAGTTAAGTCTTTTAACCTGCCAGGGTCCTCAGACAACTCTCTAGAACTATACAAGGTAGAATAGATGTTGAACTGCATTGGTGGAGGGAATGTTCTCATGCAGAGTTCCCCTATACCAAAAGAATAAAATGATCTTATCCAAAAAATATGTATAACACCATATTAGATGAAGGAAGCATGAGACTATTGCTTTTTTGTTGTTTCTTTTCTTTCTTTTTTTTGGAGGTAATCAGGGTTAAGTGACTTGCCCAGGGTCACACAACTGATGTCTGAGGTCAGATTTGAACTCAAGTCCTCCTAACTCCAGGGCCAGTGCTCTATCCACTGTTCCACCTAGCTGCCTCCACTCCAGCCTCTGAACCTCTTAACTGATACTTCATCTTCTCTGTTCTTTGACTTGAATGTCAGCCAAAAGAATTGGATTTGGAGTCAAAAGCCCTGAATTTGAATCCTACATCAGCCACTTTACTTGCCCTGTGACCTTGGGCAAGCTATTTGACCACTCTAGGCTTCATTTTCTTCCTTGGTAGAATAAAGGTATTGGACTTGATAGATGGCCTTGAAGATTCCTTCCAGTTCCTTGGCCTGAGCATTTGTGATCTTACTGCAAGCATTTTACTCCTTTGTTAAGAAAAGAATACTTCTACCAGGGTGCATTTATGGAAACCAGTTAAAATTCTATATTGTAGGATGGAGAAGAAGAAGATGCAGAAAAGAAGCCTCATGTTTTCTCTGTCCCCACTGTGAGCATACCCAGGATAAAATGATTAGCCTCTATTCAACCAAAACTTCAAAGGAATCTGGGAAGAAAAATTTTTTATACAATGAACTTGTTCCTTAACTAAACAATATATATTAAAACGAGACACTTTTTTTTCCAAGGCAGTGAGGGTTAAGTGACTTGCCCAGGGTTACACAGCTTATAAGTGTCAAGTGTCTGAGGCCAGATTTGAACTCAGGTCCTCCTAAATCCAGGGCCAGTGCTTTATCCACTGCGCCATATAGCTGCCCCAAAACAAGATACTTTTTAAAATATGTATTCTATTTTTCCCTCAATTACATGTTAAAACAATTTTTTAAACATTTGGGTTTTGTTTTGTTTTTTTAAGTTTTGAGTTCCAAATTCTCTCCCTTCCTTCCCTCCCACCTCTCTGAGATGGTAAGCAATCAGATATGGGTTATACATGTGCAATCATGTAAAACATTTCCATATTAGCAGTTTTGTACAAGAAGACTCGAATCAAAAGAGAATGAAAGAAAATGAAAAATAGCATGCTTTGGTCTGTATTCAAATGATTTTGGTTCTTTCTCATTTTCCTGGTGAAGGGTCTTGCCTCAATGTTGATGGCTCCTAACTGATCAGGGTGGTGAAGGCTGGGGTGGCTATGGCAATTTCTTAAAGAAAACAGTGCTATTTGCCACATCAGTTGACTCTTCCTTTCACTTGAATGTTTAGAGGCCATTGTAGGATTGTTAATTGTCCTAATTTCAATATTGCTATTTCTCAGTGAATAGGGAGGCCTGAGGAGAGGGAAAGAAGTGGGGGACAGCAGGGAGGTGGAGCAATCAACACAAACAACATTTATTAAGTTTGCTGTCTTACATGGGTACGGTTTGTGGCACCCCAAAAATAATTACAACAGTAACATCAAAGATCACTGATCATAGTTCACCATAACAGATACAATAATAATGAAATAGTTTAGATTACTTTGAGAATTACCAAAATGTGACACAGAGATACAATGTGAGCCCATGCTGTTGGAAAAATGGTGCTGATAGACTATGTTGATTCAGGCTTGCCACAAACCTTTCATTTGTAAGGGAAAAAAGCCTACAATATCTGCAAAGTGCAGTAAAGCAAAATGCAACAAAGCAAAGCACCATAAAATGAGGTATGCCTGTAAACGTCACAGAAATGCTAGGAAAAAAAGAAATGAAATAGACAATTTGTAAATATTAATGTACACAACTAATGGGCAAAGTCAGAATTAGGGATTATTTCAACTTTGTCCATCCTGCCTTTTAACCAGAACTATTAAGTTAAAAAAATGGCAAATGTTTTTAGTTCTCTCGCCTCATATTCTCTTTGCTATCAGTAGAACTCTCCTTTTTAGTAGAGGTGACAATGAGTAGAAAAATAGCAAAAAGGGATAGAAGAGATCTTGAACATAAAGTAATAGCAATATGCTCAACTATGTCTGTGCAATTCTAGACACTAAAATTTAAGAAGGACATTTAGAACTTGGTAGGCCAAGATAGTGAAGATGTTTAGAAATAGACTAGCCTCAGAGGAATAATTATAGAGACAGAATTTTTAGTTGAGAGAAGGTAAATGGAAAGGACATAGCTGTCAAATACATGGGAGATATTAGGTTTACTCTAAAGCCTTCCATCGGGTAAACCAAGGGTAGCAGATGTAGATTCAATTCAACATAAGAGAATTTGTTTTTGTTTTTGTTTTGGCAGGGCAATGAGGGTTAAGTGACTTGCCCAGGGTCACACAGCTAGTAAGTGTCAAGTGTCTGAGGCCATATTTGAACTCAGTTCCTCCTAAATCCAAGGCTGGTGCTTTATCCACTGTACCACCTAGCTGCCCCCAACATAAGAGAATTTTTTAACAGAGAACAGGCTCCCTTTGGTGGGGTATTGAAGAAAAAAAATTAGTTGGTTATTTTAAAAAATCATTTTCTACCTTGCTCAAAACATTTTTTCAGGTTAAAATTTATCTGTGTCTAATTTAAGGATGGCAGAACTATAATTTTATCAGCGTGGGGACTTTCTTGGACAACTCATAACATTTATGGGCCTCAGTTTCTTTTTCTGTGTGAGGGCGGTGTGGCGCAGTGGAAAGACTACTGCATTTATCATCAGAGGACCTTGTTTGGTTCCTAATTCTTTTGTTTACTTCCTTTGTGACTATAGGCAAGTCACTTAACCTCTCTGGGCTAAATGAAATCCAGAGTCCCTTCTAGGTATAAATATGTGGATAGTATGATCCCATCACTGGAGAGATTTGAGCCAAAAGCTTAATAACTACCTTGAAAGGTAAGAATGTAGAAGGGATTCCTATATCAAGCAGAAGATTGGACAAGAAGGTGCCTTTCAACGCTGACAGTGATACTATAAAGAATGTACTGGCCTTGAAGAATAAAATACTTAAATTTGAAATAGTGATTGTGTGTGTGTGGGGGGGGGGCAGTCAGGGTTAAGTGACTCACCCAGGGTCACACAGCTGGTAAGTCTCAAGTGTCTGAGGTCAGATTTGAACTCAGGTCCTCCCGACTCCAGGGCTGGTCTTCTATCCACTGTGCTATCTATCTGCCCTGATTATATATTTTTTCCTAACCTCAACAGAAGGTAGAAACAGAGCTTTTACTATGCATTTTTTTCATGCTATATGTCAGTATGTCAGGATTCTGTGATGTCATCCATGTGGGAATTTCCTTCCTTGATCATGAGCAATGTAAAGTTAATCATCTTAGACAAATGCTGGGGGTGAGAGGAGTTCAATGATTTTCCCCTGGTCACAGTTAAAAATACCAGTGGGAATTGAACCCAGTTCTCTGACTTCAATCCTCCTTACCCAGTTCACAATACCATGTGGCCTTTCTCACCCTTTCTGATGCTACTGATTCCCTATGAGATTACATTATCCAATTTAGACACCCCATTCTAACCACTTGAAAAATATACATTCTCCATTAGCTGTCCTTTGACATAAGAAACATTCATTGACTTTTGTATTTTTCTTCTAGATCCCAGAGTGGGAGACTGGCCACTCATGTCCTCTCCTCTGCCACAAGCCCTTATCCTCGGACTCTATGTCTACTTTGTCACTTCTCTGGGACCAAAACTCATGGAAAACCGCAAGCCCTTTGACCTCAAGAAATGGATGATTACATACAATTTTCTAATAGTGCTCTTTTCTTTATATATGTGTTATGAGGTAAGTATTTTTAGTCTTTCTAATGGGAGATTTTGTTATTATTAGAGTATAAAATAAGCATGCTTCATACACTTTCCCTTTAATGACTATTGTGATTATGAGAAAAAGTGCAGAGACAGATTTTTAGTGACTAACTTGAGCCTGTGAAGGCCTTGTTAGATGCTTCCCCCCAAATCCCCATGAATTGCCTTGAAGACCATTGTGAGAAAATAATTATTAATAATGGATTTCTGGGAAAGATCCAGACATTAGCTTTGTTGTTCTCTCTCCCCCACCCCAGAAAGATCGGTGCCTAGGATGAGCCCAGGTGAACAAAAGGAATGCAGATTGATTCTTTTAACTAGGGGAGGACGCCACCTAGACTTAGAATTTGCCTTTTCTAGACCACCCCCAAGTTATGTCAATCTATGAAGCTAAATGATGCTATAATCAATTAGCTTAGATCAATGTATGGTGACCCGCCTCTACCAAAAGAGGATAAAAAGCCTGGAGAGGCTTTCTCTCTCTCCTAGCCCTCTTGGATCAGAATGCTGTCTCTTAGGGGTATGTAATTAGGCCTATAAGCCTTATGCTAGTGGGGAAGTCAGGAAGACATGCAGTCAATACTTTACTGATATGTAATATTAATCAATAATAAATACTGCCAAAATTGGTGCAATAGCCATTAATATATAATTAACATTAATTTTTGAAAAGTACAGCTTAGCAACAAATAATTTAAATAATACACCATGAATCATTTGGAACAATCTCAGTGTAATTTAGCCCACAGGCAAAGTGAGAGATTTGTTAATTTATCAATAGCTTTAAAGTAAATAATTCAAAGAAAAAAAAATAAAGTAAACAATTCCAAATGAAATTTTAGCTATAAAATATGGAACCCAATTTGTTTTGAAATATTAAAAATACTCCACTAAAAGATGATAATTAACTAGAATATTCAGGATTTGGGTAGGGGAGGGGTCACTGAAGATCAAGCAAGATATTCCTTTATTTTGACAATGTAAAGAAAAAAAGCTTTCTAATGAGTTACATTTTTTCCTTATCATTTTCACTTCCAAAGTGCTTTTTTGATGTATTACCTCCTCTGGTAGTTACTACATCCTACTATTACTATGTGAAATAGTACTTATAAAGTGTTTTGAAAACCTTAAGTCACTTAGTAAATGCTAGTTATTATTATCATCATCATCATCTTCATTATTATTACAGCATTATGGTGCTTCTTAGCAGAAAAGGGCACTGGCATATTCTTTTCTAATAATATTAAGTATCTATTTATTGAATTAGGTCCCAGAACTCAGGTGTTTGTCATTTTTGTTTATAATTGATGTTGCATTTTCAGTTTTATGTGCCTGAATTTAGGGCCAGCATCTTAGAAGACATTTCTAATGTCAAACTTGGGTCAGGAATGAACTGGAGAAGCTCTCCAACACTTGGACTCTTCTACACAGCTGTAGCCTGGATTGTTTGTTGTGTCTCAATGGTTATTGATCTATCTTTTTTTTTTTTTAGCTTTCTGGGGGGTGGGGCAGTGAGGGTTAAGGGTTAAGTGACTTGCCCAAGGTCACACAGCTAGTGTCAAGTGTCTCTGGCCGGATTTGAACTCAGGTCCTCCTGAATCCAGGGCCAGTGCTTTATCCACTGCGCCACCTAGCTGCCCCTACTGATCTATCTTTAAGAGGACAAGTGGGTCCTATGATGTTCAGTCAGTCATTTTTTTCAGTAGTGTCCAACTCTTCATGACCCCATTTGGGGTTTTCTTGGCAAAGATCCTGAAGTGATTTGCCATCTCCTTCTCCAGTTCATTTTACAGATGAGGAAACTAAGGCAAACAGGGTTAAGTGACTTGTCCAAAGTCATATAACTACTACATGTCTGAGGCCATATTTGAACTCAAGAAGATGCCGGTCTATTTTTCTATTCACTGCATTACCTAGCTGCTCATGAGGTAGTAAGACATAAATAATATAAATATTCTTTGAAAACTTAAAAAGGCTATGTAAGTATATGGTAGTGTTGCATATTGTGAGAAGTCTGTGATGTGTTTTAAATTAATCTATGTTTTAAGAACTATTTTTTTTAAGTTTTGGTCCTTAAAAACCTGCTCTAGTCCTGTTAAGCTAAAAGCAGCTTTTCGGCTCTGTTGTGAGAAATATTTTATTGAAATAGTGATTATGTAGTACTTCAATTATAGAAAAATTTTGTGCCATAATGAATTTCCAAAATGTTTAGTTGTAATGGAATTCTGCTAAAATGAATACACCCAAATGGCAAGTTTTGAAAGTAAAACAGTGACTGTGCATCCTCTGTGTAGTAAATAAATGCTTATTAAATTAAATTGGGAGTGAATTATCAGACTAATTGCTATTGGACATCAAAAAAAAGTATGTTCTCTTCTCATTTCTAATTCTTGCAACACTGAATTAGCCTGGTATGGTAGAAAAAAAACTGGATTGAAATCAGAGTATTTAAATGGGCATTCTGACCATGCCTCTTACTATATATGTGGTCTTGGGCAAATCATTTAACTTCTTTGGCCTTAGTTCTGCAATCTGTAAAATCAATGTATTGGTCAAGATGACCACTAATATAGCTTTCAGATCTTTAATTCCCAAGTGTCTTCTTTATAGAGGCTGATATCTGAGGAGACAATTTATTACATAGGGTACATGGACATGGACCAGAGAAAGCTCTTGGGACAGGTTCATTTGTTGTCATAGTAACAAATGGCTTGTAAGAGGCTGGGGCATGGAAGTAGGTTGGTTATGCAGTTCTTCTATATGATGATATAATGGCAGCTAGATGGTGCAGTGGTTGGAACCTGGGCCTGGCGTCAGGAATGCCTGAGTTCAAATCCAGATTCATATACTCACCAACTTTGTAACTGTGGGTGAGTCACTTAATCTGCTTGCCTCATCTATAAAATTGGGTTAACAATACCTCCTACCCAGGGTTGTTGTGAGGATCAAATGAGACAGTTATTATAAAGCATTATAGCACAGTGCCTGCCACATAGTAAATACCATATAATTATAATTATAATAATAATTATTATTATTATTTTACCCACATGGGAAAATGGTTGAATTTGTCAAATGGTACCTCGGGAGAAATTGTGGCAATCCCTGGAATTGCAGTAACTAGTGACTTCTGTGATCTCAGTTTCTTTTTTTTTAAGCAGTAACCAGGTTGCATGCAGCTTGCTCTTTCCCTTCCAGAGAAGAATGGGGCCAACTTCATTCCTTATCTTAAGTTTCTTCCAGAGAGTAAAGTGGAGTTTAACCCCAGTCATTTGGACCATTTCCCTTGTTCCTTTTGCCTCCCCAAGCTGCTTATACCAACTATTCTTACTTCTCTTTATGGAATGTGGACATATGAGCAAGAAACATCAATGCTGGCCAAATAGGTGCTGAGTTAGGGGAGGGGAAGTAAGAATATGAGCTTGTTTATGGTCTCTGTGAGCAACTCAAGTGTCTGACTGTGTTAGGGAGTGATTTTCTTGTATATGTTCTACAGGTTTTAAGGTTGTGATACAGAACCAAATTGCATCAGTTGATTTTGTTTCTTTGCTGTCAGTGCTGTCTACTAAGAAGTTTGAAACATTCTTGGATTAGGCAAACCCTTTCCCCTGGGCAAATTAAGGGACTTGCCCAAGACAGCATATGTAGTAAGAGGCACAGCCAGAATAACACATTCAAGTCCTCTGATTTTATTCCAGTTTTCTTTCCATTCTACCAGGCTGGTTCAGTGTTGCAAGAATTAGAAATGAATAGAGAACAGAATCCCCTTTCCTATTGGCCTGCCTTGCATCCAGTTAGCCTAAATGATTGATTTACTCATACACTAGCTTCTTCTCAGAGTGAAATGGGTGTTCCTTTTGGCTTGGATGACGTAAGTTATTTCTGATCTATGGTAAATAGCTATTTCGAAAGACTCATGCACAAGTGAAATTAATATATGCATATGTTATTGTGGCATTCTTAGCTAATTAAAAGTTAGAGATACGAAAATGGTGAAGAGCAATAAGGACCCTACCTCACTTAGAAGGATGATACCATTAGCAGGTGAAGAGGATGCCCCCTTGCTTGTACAGTACAGCAGAGAATTTTTTACACAAGAGAATTATTATACAAGGTACAGTGTCATTAGTTGTGCAGGGTAAATAACCTCATCAAGAATGTGATAAAGATACACGATTGTTGACCCAGGGTCAAATAGGGAATGAGATAAAGGAAAGAAACATTTGCTCAAAGAACCAAGCCTTGCATAGGACATTGTGCTTTCCATATTCTGTGTCTTTTCAAAATATCCTTAAGAGAGTTAGTTACTCAGCATACATTAGGGGTCAAGAAAGAGTCCATGTTAGAATGTAAACTTTGAAAATTTCATCTAGTCTCTTATATTCAATATAGAGTTGTTGGTTTGGGGGGAGTTTTTGTAGAATAAGAACTTTGGCCATAGCAATTCATGAAAACAATCTAGTAAGGTATGAGATCATTATAAGAAGCACTGATAGAGGAAGTGCTCACTTGGTCAAAATCAGAGCTCCTTAAAGTAGGAATTAATGAAAGGTATTTGTTAAATACATATGATATGCCAAGTACCATGTTGGGTGCTAGGAATACAAATAAAAAAGGAATGGCCTCTGCCCTAGATGAGTTTATATTCTAACATAGAAGACAACACATATAGAGGAATGGTGTCCAGGGAAGGAATTTTTTTGGGGGGAGGGAGGATTCTCTTGAAAGATAGCTGGGTCAGTCAGTCAGTAAACATTTATAAAACTCCTGCTGTGTGTCAGGTACTGTGCTAAACACTGAGGATACAAAGAAAGGTAAAAGACAATCCTTTCTTTCAAGAAACTCACACTCTAGTGGGGGAGGCAACATGCAGATGATTTTGTACAAAAAAGCTATGTACAGGATAAGTTGGAAATGATCAAGGTATTAGAATTAAGATTGGTTGGGAAAGATGTTTAATAGATGGTGGGATTTTAGTTTGGACTTAAAGGAAGCCAGGAGGAGGCAGAGAGAAGGAGGGAGAGAATTCTAGGCACAGAGGACAGCCAGAGAAAATGCATGGACTGTGGAGGTGAACTATCTTATTCAAGGAACATTAAAGAAGCCAGTGTCATTGCAGTGTAAAGTATAAGGAGGTAAGTAAAATAGAAAAACACTGGGGACATAGGAGGGGCCCAAGTTATGAAGGGCTTTAAAAGTCAAACAGAAGATTTTATATTTGATCTTGGAGATGATAGGGAGGACTGGAATTTATTGCATAAAGGGTAAGGGGTGATATAGTCACATTTGTGCTTTAGGAAAATCACTTTGACAGCTGAGTGGAGGTTGGATTAGAGTGGGGAGAGACCTTCAGAAAGGAAACAACCAGCAGGAAATAGATTGGATATGGTGTGTATGGGTGTGTGTGTGTGTGTGTGTGTGTGTGTAGTCAAGCATGACACATAGGGTGTAAGCCTGAGTAACTATGAGAAAAACTGCTGCCCTCAATATTAATAGGAAAGTTTGGAAGAGAAGAGGGTTTTGGGGAAAAGATGAGTTCAGTTTTGAATATGTTCAACTTAAGTTGTTTACATGATATCCAGTTTGAGATGTTTAATAGGCAGTCGGAGATACAAAACTGGAGGTCATTAGAAAATTTCGGGCTAAATAGGTAGATTTGAAAATCATAAGCATAGGGATGGAAGCACAGCATGAAATATGATAGAGGGAGAAGAGAATAAAGACCAGGATAGAGGCCTGTACTGAAGTTAACAAGGTGATCTGGATGAAGATCCAGCAAAGGAGACTGAGGATTGGTTGAGTAGGAGGAATACCAGGAGAGAGCAGTGCCATAGAAATCTAGAGAAAAAAGAGTATAAAGAAGAAAAGGGTGATTAATGGTGTCAGGGGCTATGGAATGAAGATTGAGAAAAGATCAATATCTTTGACAATGAAGACAGCCTTCCTAACTTTAGAGGGAGCCATTCTGGTTGAATGATAAGATTAGAAACCAGACTGCAGAGAGTTGAGAGTGAGAGAATATGAAGTGGAGGCACCCATTGTAGATAGTCTTTTCAAGGAGTTTAGCCACAAAGTGAAGGAGAAACATGAGATTATAGTTAGTAGGGATAGATAAATCAAGAAAGGGTATTTCAAGGATGGGGGAGATATGATCACATTTGTAGGCATTCAGGAATGAAGATAAGTGAGAGAGTGGGAATGAGAGAAGAGGCAATCTGTTGGAGAAGGCACAGTGTACACATAAAGGGGTCATTTACCTGCATGATGGCAGGCTAGATGAGATGTGCAGCATGCTCTAGAGCCAAATAGATACAGCAGTTTAGATGTATGCTCATCATAATTCCAAAGCTGAATGAATTAACTTCCCCTGGAAGAGAGTCATGGTCTCTGGAGGTTTACTCTGTAGCCCATAGGGTTTCTGTTACAGTACAGAGAAGAGGGGGCAACTGCAGAGCAAATGGCAAGATACCTTGTAATGAAGAAGAATCTGGCAGATTAATTATTTATTGATAATTATTAATTAATCATTATAGTTTAGATCTCAAGAGTATATAGCAAAGCTTCAACCATGAGATAGACTGTCTTACTCTAAAGGAAAGTACTAACAAAAAGGTTCCCAAACATTAGCAGATTTAGCTTTTCCTTATTGGAATCAGTCATGTCTATCTATATGTCTCATTCCTATGTTGCATTTTGCAGTTTTCCTAGCTTGCTTAGAAACGGGAGTCTAAGCCCAACAATGTTTTTATGTACATATTTTCACTGAGGCAGTATGTGTCCTGTCTCAGACACATACTAGATGTGATGATGAGCAAATAGTTTCAGTGCTGTGAGACAACTCTCTGAGAATATAAATTACAGATAAATTGTCAATCTGCATGAATTCCCACAATCTGTGTGCATAGATACATTATGCATTTGTGTCTGTGGAACTATGCTTTCTCTATAATCATTGTATTCTATTCTATTAATTACTTGTTTAAGAATCTCTCATATCTAGGTAAATAAAGTGATTAAATATGCCTGTCAGATGTTGACTATGTTGGTTGCTTTTGCTTAACTGTTTTCCTTTACTACAAAAGAAGGTTCTTTCTCTGCTGCTGGGGTAGGTGGGGCAAGAGGGTCTATCCGAAAATAACCATATTTTAAAAACAAAAGGTACCAATAAAATGGATTTTTAAAAAGTAAATGTATGAGCCAAGTAAAGTGCTGGTATTTAAGATGAATTTTTAATGGCCCATGATATTTCATAATCTACTTTTTTTTTTCTTCCTTAAATGTCTCCATATGGCTTTCAAGATTAAAAATGACATGGTTACATTTCTAGCTCTAATAGACCATTTCAAAAAGTTTGAGTAGGTACCATCCCATGATGAAATAAGTTTTTAATTAAAAAAAAATTTGTGTTAGGTTTATCAAATGTTAAAGTTGAGGCCTAGTAGAAGACAATGGCATGAATGCTCTGCTCAGCGAAAAGTTCTAAGAGAGGTGACATGTGGGAGGTGGGTATTTATGCAAATAAAATATTGCCAACCATTTAGCAGAATGTCCATTAGTTTTAAAATTAATAGAACCCTTGGTAACTCACTTTCAAATACTGTTTTAATAGTAAACTTGCCCACAGTCAGACTTGGAAGAATGTTGATACAGTGTTTGGATTCAATTTCAAGCCACCATCTTCAACAAACAGTTCATTCTTTTCTTTACTGGACTAAAGCCATTTTGTGGGTGTGTTGGAATTAAGGTCTACCAGACTGCAAAATTGTAACTGACTTATTAACCACAACATCTTTTTTGGATGACTTTTCATCCAAAGTCATAGAAAAGAAGATCTATGGTTTCCCTTATCTTTTAAAAAAAATGTTACTTTGCCAATTTTCTTGAATTTTAATTTAAGAGAAAATACTGTCATTGTGAGCTATCATGTAAAGCTGAACCCATGCGCAAAAGGCAAATAAAAACCTACTTGTTGTGTTTACCTAGAACAAATCTTGAGGTAACATTTTGATTTGGTCATTTGTTGATTCAATAAGTCAAAATATTGATTATTGCTACATGTGAGAAAATTTCAGGTATTAAAGGCTAATTGTACCATCTTTCATCACCTGGCAATCATCTGAGTCACATGCAGTTTGGATAATTTTTGCCTCACTTTTCTTCTCCCTGTTCTTTCAGTGGGGCACATTATGTTGGGATAACTGTCCAAAGAAAGTTGTTTTATTCAGAATAACATTTACATGAGCAACATAAGTATGGTTCATAGTTGGTCACCATTTTAGCTAACATTTTTCCTTCATTGCTGAGATTTCTTGTTCAAGTACTCTTGTAAGAAATGTGTGGGAAAGACTTAATTGAAATTGTTAGGTGCACCTGGTAAGTCTATATTTCCTTAATGGATTTTTTTTCTGTTTTTTCCCCCTCCTCATCTGTAGTTCATTATGTCTGGCTGGGGTGTAGGCTATTCATACCGGTGTGACATTGTTGACTATTCCAGATCACCTCTAGCCCTCAGGGTAAGTTGTTGTTGTTTCATCATTTTTCATTTGTGTCTGACTCTTTGTGACCCCATTTGGGGTTTTCTTGGTACAGATACTGAAGTGATTTGCCATTTCCATATCCAGGTCATTTTACAGATGAGGAAACTGAGGCAAATGGGGTTAATTGACTTGTCCAGAGTCACATAGCTAGTAAGTGTCTGAGGCTAGATTTGAAATCAGGAAGATGAGTCTTCTTGACTTCAGGCCTGACACTCTAGCCACCGTGCCACCTACCTGCGCAGCCTCAAGGGTAACTGGTAACTATTACTACTGGACAAATTAGAGGGATGTTTTTAAAGCTGATTTGGAATCACATTTAATGCACCCTAGATTCAAAATCAATGGGAGGGTGAAGCCAAGATGGTGGAGAAAAGGCAAGGACTCAACTGGTTTTCCAAATTTCTCTCCAAATACTTTTTTTTTTTCTTATGAGATATTTTATTTTTTCCGTTACATGTAAAGATAGTTCTCAACTTTTGTTTATACATGCTTTACAATTTCAGATTTTTCTCCCTCCCTGCCCTCCCTCCCCCCTCCCCTAGACAGCAGGTAATCTGATATAGGTTATTCTCCAAATACTTTTAAAATAATCTCTCAAAACAAATTCTGGAGCTGCAGACCTCACAAAAGGACAGACTGTAACAATTTTCTAGCCCAAGAACCAGAGGGTAAAATAAAAATGGAAAGAAACCACCAATCACCTCCTGAAAAAGATCCCAAAATGAAAATTCCCAGGAATATTACAGCCAAATTCCAGAGCTCCCATGCCAAGGAGAAAATATAGCAAGAAGCCAGAAAAAGGAAAAAATTCAAATATTGTGGAGCCACAGTGAGGATATTGCAAGATTTAGCAGTTTCTACATTAAAGGATTGGAAGGCTTGGAATATAATATTTTAGAAGGCAAAGGAAGCTAGGATTATAACCCAGAATTACATATCCAGCAAAACTGAGTATAATCATTCATGGGGAAAAAATGGATATCCAATGAAATAGAGGTCTTTGAAGCATTACTGATGAAAAGACCAGAGCTGAATTGAAAATTTGACTTTCAAATACAAGACTCAAGAAAAGCATAAAAAGGTAAACAGGAAAAAGAAACCTTAAGGCTTTCAATAAGGCTAAACTGTTTACATTCCTACATGGGAAAATTATATTTGTAACTTCTAAACACTCTAGTGCAGTTAGAAGGAGGATATATAAACAGAAGGCATGGGTATGAGTTGAATATGATGAGATGATTTATCTACAAAAAAAAATTGGGATTAGAAAGGGGAGAAGGGGAAAAGGAGTGGTAGAATGGGATAAATTATATTACATAAAAGTGGTGTGAAAGAGCTTTTACAGTGGAGGGAAAGATGGAGAAAGTGGAGGGGGGAGACAAGTGAACCTTACTCTCATTGTCAAAGAGGGAATAACATACATACTCAGTTGGGTATAGAAATCTATCTTATCCTACAGGAAAGTAGGAAGGGAAAAGGATAAGAGAAGGAGGAATGACATAAGAGAGGGTGGATTGAGGTAGGTAAAAGACAGAAGCAAAACACTTTTTAGTGGACTGGGCAAAAGGAGAGAGAGTAGGATAAAAGGGGAGAAATAGGATAGAGGGAAACACAGTAATCATAACTGTGGAAAAAATGTGCAGGAAGTTTCTCTGATAATGACCTCATTTCTCAAGTATATAGAGAACTGAGTCAAATTTATAAAAATAAGAGCCATTCCTTAATTCATAAATGGTCAAAGAATATGAACAGGAAGTTTTCAGACAAAGTAATCGAAGCTATCGATAATCATATGGGAAAATGCTCTAAATTGCTATTGATTAAAGAAATGAAAATGAAAACAACTCTAAGTTACCACACCATGCTTATCAAATTCACTAATATGATAAAAAAGGTAAATGACAAATATTGGAGTAGATGAAGGAAAAATGACTACTGTTGGTTGATTCAACCATTCTGAAGAAGAATTTGGAACTATGTCTAAAGGGCTATAAAAACATGCATACCATTTGACCAAGCAATATCCCAAAGAGATAAAAAAAAAAAAAGGGAAAAGATCTATATGTAGAAAAATATTTATATAGAAGGTTTTTTAGTGATAGCAAAGAACTGCAAATCAAGGCAATGTTCATCAATTGGGAATGGCTGAACAAGTTGTTCTATATGATTATGATGGAATATTATTGTGCTATAAGAGAATGCTCTCAGAAAAACCTGGAAAGACTTACATGAACTTATACAATATGAAATGAGCAAAACCAGGAGAACATTGTTCATAGTAACAGCAATATTATATGATGACCAACTGTGAATGACTTAGCTATTCTCAACAATATGATGATCAAATACAATTCTGAAGGACTTTTGATGAAAAATGCTACCCATCTCCAGAGAGAGAACTGATAGAGTCTGTAGATCAGGTCTGTAGATTCTTTATTTTTCTTGGGGTTTTTGTTTGTTTGTTTCTTGGGTCTTTGTTTTTTTTCTACAACATGACTAGTGTGGAAGTGTTTGCATGACTGCATATGTATAATCTATATCAAATTGCTTTGCCTTCTCAACAAGAAGACAAGGGAGAGAATTTGGAACTCATTTTTTTTTAAAAAAACAAATCTTAAAAATTGTTTTTACATGTAAATGGGGGAAATAAAATATTAAATCAAGAAAAATCAGTTTTAAAAGCATCTTTCTGATTGTCCATCTGTAAGTTACTAGTTATGATGTCTGAATTAAAATCTCTGGATTTTAATTCACTAAACTAAAAACATGATGAATGAATGAACTCAGATTTGAAGCTAAAAGGCTTGCAAGAACTTAAAATTTTTTCTATGAAGACATCAGAGAAAATCTAACACATGTTCCTTTTCTGTCATTCCCTTTTCTTTTTGGTAGGATAGGAAGTGTTGGTATCATTATTTGCAGTCTTTAATTAAAATTCCTTGTTCTCCTGTGTATGTTTCTGCAGATGGCATGGACTTGTTGGCTTTATTACTTCTCCAAGTTCATTGAGCTAATAGACACTGTAAGTATGAAATCATGCAGTTAAGTAAATATTTGACTTCTTTCCATGGAAATCATAGACTAGAAGAAAGTTAATACAGTATTATTATTTGGTGCCTCACTCCCCTTCCTCACTTGCCAGACTTTGTATCTTTGATTAGCCTCATTATCTCTCATTCATTCAAGAGAATGCATGGAGGAAGATAATTCAGTTTTCGAAATGTTCCCCAAACTTTAAAAAAGATCTCTCCACACATCAAATCATGCCAAATCATTAAGTAACAAATATACATAAACACAACTCATAACCCATATAACAGCTCTCCTCTACTCCACTGATTTGAGTTCCACACAACTATCTCATAACCGTTAAAATAGCTCTCCATTGCTTTGAGTTGTAGGATTAAATTTAGGACGTGAACAGATCTGTTCTAGGATCTTTCTAGTTCAGATTTAGGAAGGACTAGATTTATGCAGGACTATTGTTATTTGTACAAAATTGTTGCCATCAGAACACAAAAGATTCTTATTCTATAAAGCACTATAAACTAATGCTAAACTATACCCAAAGTGCCTGTCTTAAAAAAACAAAAGCTAACACAAATACATAGAGGGCATCATCCAAGTTACATTATATCATATCAAAATCCATGCTTATTGAGTCCCCTTTTCATCTTGTGGGCATGCTAAGTGGCTACAAACTTTGGTGGCAGAATCTGCAGAAATACTTGTAGCAAGGATTGAGTTCCTCTCAACCCCATTAGAAGAAGCCACGTGTGTTTTTCTATTCTTTCTGTGGAAATTAGGATAAAATAACCACCCCATTCTCTGTTGCTCATAACTCCAGTTAGGACTGGCAGAAGAACCTCAAGCCCCAAGTCTTTTCAATGGTATTCTCCATTTGGGACCTATACAAAAACATCCTGTGTTTCAAATCTTCACCTCACCTATTTGTCATTTCATTATTCAGTGAATGTTAGAGGTGGAAGGGATATTAGATATCCTTTAGTCTAACTCCTTCGTTTTACAGATGACATCACTGAGGTTCAGAGAAATAAACTCACTTGTCCAAAGTCACACAGTGAGTGAGTCCTGGGTGGAGACAGGCCTAGGACCAGAATCCTCTTGACTCCCAGTTCAATTCTCTTCCCACTGAACCATGTTGCTTCCTTACATTTTTGTAAGCATATGTATTTTGGCTTTGTTGCTATTTTGCATGTTCTTGGTGCTGTGCAGAATGCTGTGCCCTTACCCTCCAATAATCCTCTCCCTTGCCCTTATTGCTCCTTTGGGCTGCTCTCTTCTTAGCTAGCTTATTCCTGTGGAATTCTGGGCTTTGTTTGAACTCTTCCTCTTAAGTTTCCTAATGATTTTTCTTTCATACTTTCTCTGCAAACCAGAAGGCAGATTCCATTTTATAATGCCTAGACTTGGCAATGTTTCCTAAGCTACTTTGCTTTCTGTTTCTGAAATTAACTCTTTGGAGGTTGTATTTTTTAAAAAATATTGTTATGCCTTTATGTATTTTTGGATAATTGCTAATTATTTTTTTAAACACCTCTCCTCTTATTTGCTTAAGTCTGGATTTATCTAAAGTAGAGGAAATACAGGATGTTTCTAATCCCAAGAATTAGGGCCTGTCTATTCCTATCATTATTTTTTCCTTCACATTTGCCTGGAAAAATCATTCTGAGTTCTTTTATTTGTTCCTGCTCCTTCCTCCATCCTGCCCATTTGACCAACTCACTCCATACCTACTTCCCCATCCCTCATACCTAAGACCTTAATTTCTCTTGATTATCTGACTCTTCATAATCAGATAAAAGAAAGACAGCCTCTTTTGTGCTTATCCTTGTGTAATCATCTTGTCCTGTAAACATTCCAGAAAACTTGATTTTTAAAGTAAATTGTGTTTGTGTGTTAACTAAAAATATTTCATACTTCCCCTGTGTTTGTGTATACTAAATGAATATTGCATGTATTTTAAATGTGAACTTGATTTTCTTTAAATTATTTCAGATCTTTTTTGTTCTGCGTAAGAAAAATAGCCAAGTTACTTTCCTGCATGTCTTCCATCACACCATCATGCCATGGACCTGGTGGTTTGGAGTCAAATTTGCTGCAGGTAGTTGAGGGAGAATTGGGATCATGTGTTATAATAATAATAAAATTTCCATATGTTATAAAAACAGTAATAATGATAATAGCATTTACATAGCACTTTAAGGTTTTCAAAGTGCCTTTACAAATATTATCTCATTTGATCCTCAAAACCACCCTGGGAAGTAGGTGTTAATACTATCTTCACTCTACAGATGAGGAAACTGAGGCACATAGAGGTCTTGCCCAGGGTCATACATTATAAATTGTCATTAAAATGAAAAAAAAATTATCTAGAAAGGTCAGAGAAGACACTTAAATCAAACTCCTGACTTTTCTAAATTCCCTACTTCATTTGTGGGGAGCTAATATAGCTTTTTCTGTCTTGCCTATTTATTCTTCCATGGTCCAAAATACCAGATATTTAAGGCTCTTTATCACACTGTTCCATGTGTATTCTCTAGTTGAGAATACTTTGGGTCCTCTTTTAAGTTTCATTTTCTCTATTTCCAATGTGTTAATAGTATATTTCTTTTTAGAATAAAGCAAATCCTCTATTGGTAGAGATTTTGTTAAATCATTGAGAAGCAGAATTGCATAGGGAATAGTAAGCCAGTTTTGATCCCAGAAGACCTGAATTTGAATCCTTTCTATGACACATTCAGAATGTATGGCCCTGAGCAAGTTACTTAACTTCTCTATGTTCTAGGCAACCCCCTAAGAATGTTAAGTTGCAGAGAAGTTGTCAAAGTCCATTGGTGAGAGCATTTCTTCATTCAGGAATTCCCAGTACTAGAATTTTGTTGTTGTTCAATTGTCTTCAGTCATGTCCCACTCTTCATAACCCTACTTGGAATTTTCTTGGCACAGATAGTAGAGTGGTTTGCCATACCCTTCTCCGGCTCATTTTGTAGACAAGGAATTCAAGCAAACAGGGTTAAATGACTTGCCCAAGTTCACATAGCTAGTAAGTATCTGAGGTTAGATTTGAACTCGAGTCTTCCAGAATACAGGTCCAGAGCTCTATCCACTGTATCACCTAGCTGCCCTTTCTATATTGAGAAGTTAATTTAAATTTCCATAAATTTCATATACCTTACCTTATCTAGATTTCTTTTTGTCACTTCCCATCCAATTATTAAACATTCTCAATAATGTTCCCATTAAAGGACCTGTCCAAAATTTACTTGTATTCTTGTGCTACTTCTAGTACTGACAGATTCTCTGAACGTATACTTTAAAAAAGGTGTTTTTTTTTAAATTGATAGTGCATGGTGTTTTGAATTCACATAATTAATGAAGTATAGAATTAATTTGTCTTCTAAGTCACTTAAGGGTAAGGGTCTTTATATCTTTTCTAACTCCTAAATTAATTGCATGAACTGACTTTAAGAGGAAGGCAGCATGGTATAGTGGGGAGAACACTCCCTGGTTCTAGAGTAGAAGGACATGGGTTCAACTCTCATCTCTGATGCTTACAAACCTGTGTAACCATGGGCAAGTCATTTAACTTCTGTGGCTCATTTTCCTGATCTATGAAATGAGAGGGTTTGATTAGATGGCTTTTGAGGTCTCTTGCAGCTCTAGCCCTTTGATCCTTATAATTCCTTTGACTGAAAGAACTCCCTGTATAGGAACTACTTCTATCAATACAAGATGTCAATTAGCTTATGACTGAGTAGACTTCAAGTCCTAAGGAGTTGCATGTTTTTGTGCTTAATAAATATATATTGAGTGAGCATATGTTACATAATACATCTTGAATAGTTTGTACTAAATTATGTTTTGGGCCCACAAAGAAAACTTACAGAGAATTTATCTTTTTTCTGATATAGAAATCAATTTCCACAGAGAGAGAGTATGTGTTTTTTTTTTTTAAAGAATCTTCCATCCAAGGATTCAAACCGTGCAGTCCAGGTTCTACTACCATGTTAAATTAAAAATGTACCTAAAAAAAACCATGCCATACACACACACATATATGTATATATGTGTATATATGTATGTATTAGAGATTTATGGTTTCATGTACAATCCTCCCTCTTTTTTTTGTTCTTTGCATATGGAAATGTTCATGTTTCTAGATACTCATCAAGTTCATAGTGAAAAAAGGAAAATCAAATTTTTAAAATTATATCTTCCTTCTCATAGAACAAGATTATTTGGAGTGGTACTTCTATCTCTTCTTCAAGTTTAAGAATTCTTCAGGCTGCTGGAATAAAGCTTTCCCCATGTAGTGACATGACTGCAACCTAGTTTTAGAGATTAAGGAGAAGACATTTAGAAGCTTTCAAATCCAATCCCAGAGATCTCAAGACATAGGGGAGAATCCCTATGGTTCATGGGGTAGTAAGAGGACTAGGAAGAAAACTGTGGCAGGAGAAAGATCCCAGAGTTGGCAGGGTACTACAGTGATTTCAGACTTCCTTCTGAGTTTCCTGCATACCAGAAGACATGTCAGCAATTGAAGTCGCTCAGGTTGGCAGCTCGTCAGGGAAAATTTTTCTTGAGGAAACAGACCTGATTTTATATATATAACCTAGTTCACGAAACAGAATTCAGGTTATAGTAAGATTTCTCAATTATGTCTATTTCATTTTACTTTCATTTAAGAAATGTTTTTTAAGTACCTGCCATTTGCAACACAGTGTGTTAGACTCTGGAAGAGAGAGAAGTCAATGCAAATGAGAGCAGGTCCCCTTTTTGGGGAGGCATTTATAGTCTAAAAGGGGAGAGAGAATATATTTGGAAATAACTGTCATACAAGGTGCAATGTGCAAATACAGTCATAAGGAATACACAAGTAGTCCCCAGTAGGGATTGATAAGAAGGAGAGATCACTGCTTGCTGTGCTACCTTTTCATGTACTTTCTAGTTTCTATTTACTGTTAAAGATTTGAAAGATATTTGTACCGAATTCTAAGTCAGCTCTTTGTATGTCATATGTCAAAAGTCATTGACCTTATGAGGATTAAAAGTTCATGGTACAGTGCCTTAGTAAATACATAATAGCCTTCCAATAAATATTAAATCAAATCCCATAAAGCACTCAGCCTTTTTTAGAAGAATACTATTTAGTCTTGGCCACTAACAATACTTTACAAGAGTCTTTCAAGGCCATAAAGTAAGGAATACCCATATATCTGAATCTTAACATAAGATTAAGTTACTTAAACTTACTCTTTCTTTTTTAATCTTCTTTTACATCCATATTTCATAAATATGTATTTGCTGTTGTTGCAATCATTCAGTAGTTTCAGTCATGTCCAACTCTTCATGATCCCATTTGGAGTTTTCTTGGCAAAGACACTAGAGTAGTTTGCCTTTTCCTTCTCTAGCTCATTTTACAGATGAGAAAATTGAGACAAACAGGGTTAAGTGACTTGCCCAGGGTCACACAGCTAGTAAGTGTCTGAGGCCAGATTTGAACTCAGGAAGCTCTTGATTTACTATGCATATAATTCATGTCAACACATTACAACAAAAAAGGATTTATGGGGAATTGAGAATTACTTTATATCCATCCTACTTTGTGCCCACTGACTCTCCAAATCTTGATCTTTTGAGAAAGAGTTCATAAGAATGTTAAGAATTTCAATCTGGAAAGGACTTTAGAAACCATCTGGTCTAACACTCACTTTAAAGTTGAAGAAACAGAAGCTCTTGAAAGTCATCAGATCATAGACTTAGGGCTAGAATTCACCTTAGGGACCATTTATCTTTATTTTCTAAATTCAGCAATTTTATTGACATAATACACTATATTTAGTAATCTCATAAACCAATGGCCTCTCCTACTTTGAAAAATTTCTATCTCACTAGCTTATCCTTTGCAGTTGTGCATTTTTGAGGCAGTTAGGTGGTTATGCAGGGGATAGATCACTGGAATTGGAATCAGGAAGACCTGAGTTCAAATCCAGTCTCAGATACTATATTTACAAGGTGAGTGATGCTGAACAAGTCACTTGACCTCTATCTCAATTGCCTCATTTGCAAAATGGGGATTTAATAACAGCACTTACTATACCCCCTCCTCCAGGATAATATCAGATAATATGTGTGAAGCACTCTGCAAACCTCACAGCACTATATGAGTGCTGGTTAGTATTATTTCCTTGACATCTTTGTTTGGTCTTCCATGTGGAGTTCTTTGAAATACTTTGTGCATGGAATTCAGTGCCATCCAAGGCAGCAGTACTTTTAGAAGTATTTCCAACATGTAGGCCAAACCTTCCTTACCTACAATGAAATTGCCAAACCTGGAACAGATCTTTTAATACATTCCAGCCCAGCTGATATTTACCTTGTATTTAATTCCCTGTGTAGCTGTTGAACTTCCTTATGCAATAGCATTAGCATGGTTCTCCTCCTTATGTTTTCTTTCGATTAAAAGGGTGTATGCTTAGTAGATTTCTGCAGATAATTTTGACATTGACTCTGTATATCCAAGTAAAGGGAGAGAGAATGGCAAGAGTTTCCCAGCTCTCCAGGTGATAGAACATTATGTGTTGTATATTTACAAAGTTTAATTCATTTGGAGATTCAAATACTTTGGGAGACCTGTTATCAGAGAAAGGAAAACAACTTCAAAGAAAAATAATCTTTATCAGGAAAACCTTGCAAAATCAGGTACAACAAGTTTATACTTAAACCATCAAAGATGGATTAAGTGTCTTCTCATAAAATTCTCAAGAAAAGTTTTGCTGCTGTCCTGGTCTATTTGCTAAAAGTTATTTTTCCAGAAGGTTCAGCAAAATGAGAATTATAAAAGCTTTAAAAATTATAATAGTAAAGGGCTTCATACATGATAAAAATTTCATTTTAGGTACCTGTAAACAGACATATTAAAATATTTTAAAGAGAATATTATCATGATGAGAAAATTAGCCATTTACCTTAGTACTCTGTTTAGTGGGTTCTGACTTGCTATGACATTGATACTAGGATCCATACCCTAGAATTCTTTCATTGATGAGAGTATCATAATTTCATGATACAATAGGTAGAGTTATAATGATGACCTTGTGCTAATGACTATGGAAATACCTCCCCATCGTAGAATCATGAAGCTCAAATGAATATGTAGAGTTAAATATGGAAGTAGTGTTAAGTATGGAAGAGCCTTTGTGAACTAAGACATCAACAGTCAAAAATGAATTATCTTTATGGCTTTCCAGAAAAGTGTTGCTGCTATCTTGGTATATTTATTTAAATTTATTTTTCATAAGGTTAAGAAAAATGTGAATAATAAAAGATAAAAAATTATAATATTAAGGGTTCCACATATAATAAAACTTCATTAATTCTAACTCCAGTGGGAAGTCTGGGGGGGGACAGAGACCAGCCAAAATTGAATTTGACCATGTTTATAAAGAAAGAGTTTGCTAAAACAAATAGTATCAACAAGATTAGAGGAGGAAAAATGCAATTGCTTCAGAGAATAAATCATTTTAGGCATCCCCCTAGTGCTTTGTGAGCATGTGTTTATGTATAATTATTATGGTGATTATGAATCTTATATATTCATCTGATCTCTATGAAATAACATTTTGTTAATCCATTTGGACTTCTTGTATATATTTAGAAGTAATTGTCTATTTCTATGTTGATTGCTAAACTACTGTGTTAAAAAACAACAACAACAAATGGGGTAATATAGTAAATAGAGTTTTGGAATTAGATACAAGAAGACTTGGATTAAAATCCCATGCTTGGCACTGGTTGGTTATGTGACCTTGGGCAAGTCACCTAACCAATCAATGCTCAGAGAATTCCCCAGGACTCATTTCTTAAGTCATAGGCAGTTAGAGGGAGCCCTCATACTAGGTGTCCTCCCAAACTATCAAATATAAGGTGACAACACTCCACAAAAGTCTTACTCCACCCCAGAGAATACCCTGGTACCTTGAAGGTTATTTCACACAGTCTGATGGTTCCTACCAAGCTTTTGGAAGGGCTTTAGGTATAAATCTTCCATCAATGTTTAAGTCTAGCTAAGCTGCAAGAGATTTAACATCAAAAGTTTTCCACCAAGTGATAACATTTTGTGGTCTCTGAAATTCATAAAGATAATATAATCTTTCTCCTGGACTTCATGGGGGTATCTCATTTGCATAACAAACAAGTATGTCTAATATGAAACTTATTGTCTCCTTCCATAAACCTTTTCCTCCATCAAATTTCCCTATTTCTAATGAAGGCATCATTATCCTTCTACTCTCAGATTTGCAACCTTGGAGTTATCCTTAATTCTTTTCTTTCACCACCCATATCCAATCAATTAACAGCTCTTACAGATTATACTTCTACAACATTTCTGAAATTGCTTCAGGCCTTTATTGTATCTTGCCTTGACTATTGCAAAAATAATTTGGATTGACCTTCTGCCTTCCGGTCTCTGCCCTTTCCAATTAATCTTCCATGCAATTCCCAAAATAACCATTCTGACTGCAGCATACCTCTGCTTTAAAAAAAAAATCTTTAGGGGGTGCCCTGTTGCCTTAGAGATAAAATACAAACTCCTTAGCCTAACATTTAAGACCCATTTCCAACCTTATTTCTTCTTATTTCCTCTTATGCACTCTACAATCCATTCAAATGAGCCTCCCTGAAATTTCCAGAATTCAGAATTTCATTTCATAACCTCTTTCCCTTTGCACAATCCATTCCCTATTCCTGGCTTGTATTTGTTTTTCACCTCTGCTTCTTAGAACAGGATATCTTAACCTAGGGTCTGTGAGCTTGCTTTTAAAAATATTTTGATAACTATTTCAATATAATTGGTTTTCTTTGTAATCCTATGTATTACATTTCATCTATTTAACAACATTACTCTGAGAAGGGATTCATATACTTCCCCAGACTCAAAGGAGTCCATGATACAATGATGATTAAGAAATCCTTTCTTAGGATTTTTCATTTTCTCCAAGCCTCTGTTCAGGTACCACCTCTCACTGGAAGCCTTTCCTGATTCCCTAGTCATTAGCACTCTCTCTTCTTCAAATATCCTACAGTTGTTTATCTGTCTACAACTTGTCTCCTCTAGTGGAAAGTAAGCTCTTGAAGGCAGAGACTGTTTTTTGGGTTTGTTTTTGTCTTTGAATCCTTAGAACGTAACACAGTGCCTTGCATATAGGAGCTACTTAATAAAGTTGTGTGGAATTGAATGTAAAATATTTATAAACTACATTATTGGAAAAAAATAACCTGTATTGATGAAAGTACAGATCTTTAGATTATTAGAATGCTTAACACATTATTTTCTTTAAAAAATTTTGTAATTTCAATTTTTTTTCTAGTTCAGATTGGATTTCCCCAGTAATTACTCTGAAGCTTTTAAGGATTTGTTATGTTAATGAATTAAAAGAATACTATTTTTTGGAAAAAGCAAAATGCTTTTATTAATATATTTTAAAACAACAAAACTGTTATCTTTTCTCACAACCAAGAAAAATCTATTACCTGTTGGTGGAAGGAGAATCCTTTTTTTTTTTTATGCTTGCCTGTCAGTGCCATAAATTATTGTGTTACTTTGAAAATATTTTTAAGAGTATTGTGGATAGAACAAATAAATTTTAAAAAGAATGTTCTGATAGATAACCATTATAAGTGGAGCTCATCTTTTATTGGAAGTAAACAGCCATTTGAAGAGTCATTTTACACCTCATAGAAATAAATTATATTTGCTAAAGTTGTCAAGGATTTTGCTCATCTTGTGAATTGTTCCTATTTTTTTCTGATTTGTTAAATCTGTGGATTCAGCAAATTTGAGTTCTTATATGACATTTTCTTCCAATTAAAAATCAAGGAATAATAACATTAACAATCTTCAATATAAATCCATCTTTTGGACAACCAGTGACAATGCTACATTTTGCAGGTGGTTTGGGAACCTTCCATGCTTTGTTGAATTCAGCTGTCCATGTAGTCATGTATACCTACTATGGATTATGTGCACTGGGACCAGCCTACCAGAAATATTTGTGGTGGAAAAAATACTTGACAACACTACAGCTTGTGAGTAACTCCCTTCTCCCCCCACAAAAAAGGTGGATTTTAAGCCCAACAAGTGGAAATTAGTCCATTTCTATGTAAATTCTATTCCCAACTAAATAGTCCACAGAGCAAACAAATAACTTCATTATTATACATTTTGTCATCTTTTGATATAATTTTAGTTTTATCAGGAACCTAGCTGAAAACAATTTAGTATATTTATAAAATAGTAAGTACTAATTATAAAATCTTAAGCCAGAATAATGGGTGTACCATTCCAGCTGTTTCACTTAAAGTTAAATCAAATAGGTATCTTTGAATAATTAACATGAATCAATCTAATGGGATTTTTTATGACTATAATACTAAACTGAAAGAGAAAAGATTTACATGCTTGGTTTAAACTCTGCATAGCTTATCCCACAATCCTGGTGAATTGTTTAATTTTTAAATAATTAAAAATTATCAACCTCTTTTTCCTTCTACCCACTATTCCCAACCTCAATATATATATGAGCTCCCATATTTCTTTTTTTGTTTGTTTGTTTGGTTTTTTGGTTTTTGCAGGGCAATAGGGGTTAAGTGACTTGCCCAGGGTCACATAGCTAGTAAGTGTCAAGTGTCTGAGGCTGGATTTGAACTCAGGTACTCCTAAATCCAGGGCAGGTGCTTTATCCACTGCTCCACTTAGCTGCCCCCCCCATTTCTTTATCACCAAGGATTATTGTAAGAACTGAAAAATAAAATTCAGAAAGGTGATAAATGAATGTGCTTTTAAAAACTGTTTTCCAATCACAATTCATAATTTCCCTCTAATCAAATGAGCAGGAAACCTACATCTAAAAATCTGTCTAGCAGGAATATTTCTCCAACATCTAAATTTAAATTCTGAATAATATAAATTCAGACAAAAATGTGACATGTACCTTTGTTACTTTAGTTTTTTAATTTTTATTTTTTGTGGGACAATGATGGGTAAGTGACTTGACCAGGGTCACACAGCTAGTAAGTGTCAAGTGTCTGAGGCCGGATTTGAACTCAGGTCCTCCTGAATCCAGGGCCGGTGCTTTATCCACTGTACCACCTAGCTACCCTTATCATGTTTCTTGTCTTAAGTTGGAAAAATTAATTTTTGATTCAGGACCTTTGCCAAGTCAAGATTTGAATGTGTGCCTAGAGACATTTGCCCTTTAGTATACCTGGAAGAGCTGACTCTGTACTCTCTCTAAATCTAATTTCTATAAAGGCACCATGGTGTTGTGGTAAAAATACTATACTTGGAGCCAGGAAGATCCAGGTTCATACACTGCCTATGACATTGAACTAACTTCATTACTATGAGCAAGTCACTTAGTCTCCCTGAGCCTCAGTTTCCTCATCTGTAAAGTGAAATGGTTGGACTGTGTTGCCTCTGAGGTCCCTTCCAGGTCTAGATCTGTGAACCTAAGATCCTAGGAACGGAGTATGGACTTAGAAGAATAGGGGGGAGAGGGAAAGCCACTCTTGCATAGAGCAATTTTCTCATACTCTTTTTTTTTTTTTTTTGGCCAGGCAATGGGGGTTAACTGACTTGCCCAGGGTCACACAGCTAGTAAGTGTCAAGTCTCTGAGGCCGGATTTGAACTCAGGTACTCCTGACTCCAGGGCCGGTGCTCTAGCCACTGCACCACCTAGCTGCCCTCTCATACTCTTTTAAAACTTGCAGCTCAATATTATTTGAGAGACTTGTGCATGCATGTGTAATTGTAAGTTACATGAAAATATAAGTTGAATATAATTACTGAGTCACACATGCCTATGTAATCAAAAGTGGACCTTCCAGGGGCAGCTAGGTGGTGCAGTGGATAAAGCACCGGCTCTGGATTCAGGAGTACCTGAGTTCAAATCTGGCCTCAGATACTTGACGCTTACTAGCTGTGTGACCCTGGGCAAGTCACTTAACCCCCATAGCCCCACAAAAAAAAAAAAAGAAAAGAAAAAGAAAGAAAGTAAGTAGACCTTCCATAGCATTTGGAGGCACACCTGACTAAAACTGGGGGCATGCTCTTGAAGAACTCCTGGGCTTAGTGTGTGGGAAGATGCTAGGGATTCTTTTGGTTGCTTCCAAGTCAGGGGCTCTCTTATCTCATTTTGCAAAGAGAACCCTACACATTTAGGTTGATGATGTTGTTCAGTCATGTCTGACTCTCCTTGACCCCATTAGGGGTTTTCTTGCCAAAGATAGTGGAGTGTTTTGCTATTTCCTTCTCCAACTCATTTTATAGATGAGGAAACTGAGGAAAACAGGGTTAAGTGTCTTGCCCAGGGTCAGAGCTCATGTCTAAGGTTACATTTGAACTCAAGTTCTCCTGACTCTAGAGCTGGCAGTTGCGCCACCTAGCTGCCTAATTTAGGGATACATTTAGAACAACCTGAATTTTCCAAAGACAGTCTCTGTTGCTGTTGGGAACTAGTCCTGGATTTATATCCAGATTGAAGTAACTCAGAAGGAAGCTAATTTTTTTTTGGGGGGGGGGCAGGGCAATGAGGGTTAAGTGACTTGCCCAGGGTCATACAGCTACTAAGTGTCAAGTGTCTGAGGTTGGATTTGAACTCAGGCCCTCCTGAATCCCGGGCTGGTGCTTTATCCAGTGCACCACCTGGCTGCCCCAAGGAAGCTACTTTTTAAGTAAAATTGCATGGCCCAGGAACAGTCAGTATGGCTGGAGGGGTGGTTTAGGTGGTTCTTCAAGTGGTTAAGAATTAAACTGCTAATTAATTAAAACAGTTTTTAAATGGCAACAAAATACCTGACTATTTCCTTTGTTCTCTTCTTTAGGTTCAATTTGTTATAGTGACAATCCACATAGGACAGTCATTCCTCGTGAAGGATTGCAAATACCAGTTTCCAATCTTCCAGTACATTATTATGTGCTATGGGTGTATCTTCCTGTTCTTATTTGCCCACTTTTGGTACCGTGCTTATACTAAGGGCCAAAGGCTGCCCAAAACTGTGAAAAACGGAGTCTGCAAAAGCAAGGATAACTGAAATCTCATGTTGACACAGATATGTGCTTCAGACTGTTACCCTATACTCCTAGACAATCAGGACATATTTAGATGTGCAGTATATTTTGTATGTTTTTCTTCAAAACCAAGAGCTTGTATTTTTATGATAAGTTATTTGGGTTTCTGATATTTGAGAGAAGGGTAATATGCAGATTAGAAACTAGCCTTGAAGTTTTTTGACATTTCCAACTGCTATACAGAAGGTCTTGCTTGATACCTTTTTGTTCCTATGACGCAAGGCAGTTATGGTAGAATACTCTTCAAAGAAGTCCAGCATGCATGAAAAATATAAAATATTTTGAGCACTGAGAAGAGTTTAAACCAGTAGCTTAGATGTTTTTGAAGGTGGGCTAACTGTATAGATGATCACCACTGGCTCCACTAAACACTTCAATGATCTCGGGTTGATTTTTCCCATTTAAATAGATAAGAGTGGCAAAGACCAAGTAACTTTCCCAGAGTACGTCTGTCATATTAAATATAATTCAGAGGTAATTTACAATCAGTGGGTCTTTCGGATAGCAGTCTTAATTTCTACTAATAAATCTTTCCTCCTAGAACATTAAGAAAAAAGATCATAGGGACTACTAGGTTAATAAAAACAACCCATTACAGTTATTTTATCCATGGGTAGAGTTGAATTTACCAAGAAGAAAATGTACTTTAAGCTCAGCTGTGATCCTCATTTTGAGTATTTTTATTGGCTCTTTTATGTTTTAGCATGTCTCGGTTATGACTTGTCTTCTTGCAAGTTTGATCTATGGCTTAAAAGAAATGACCTTTCATTACTGGGCTAACCAGACTCAAGTGTTCACAGTGATTTTAGGCTGCCAGTTATGCCCACCATATCTTTTGGAGGTAGTTTTTAAAGCAAATGAATGCAAACAATAGGGTAGGTGTTTAAGAGTGAGTATACCTGTTTATATATGATATTGTTGTGTTTTTTTTTTAATAAAAGTGATAAGAGGAAAGGGATTATAGAATCATACAACTACTAGTGCCACAAAATAATTAATTGTCCCTCTCCACAAAAAAAAAGTATTAAAGAGGGTAGTGTCTGTGGTTGGTTGTTAGCCTTAATCTTCTTTGAGATATCCACAGTGTTATGGCACTTTAAAAAAAAAAGTTCTGAAGGATTAACATTTACCTTAAATGTGTTCTGTCTCTTTAAAAAGTCCTTCTTTCTAAAAATTCTTATTTTCATAAATGCAAGATAATGTTAGACAATCAGAATTAGCCATGGATATACTTTGGTCAAGAAGGAGTTGAAATCAGAAAATTCTGAATTTTTCTAAATTTGCTTATATCAAATTTTGAATCATTATTTTACTACTCAAACTGATTTTGGTCCCCAAAATAGATATGCTACCCAGCTAATGTGTGACCTACAACACAAACTGACTTATTGCAAATCTAGTAGATTGTGTAAAACTAATTAGATTGTGTTTTTCCTATATATCTGTGACTCCCTGGCCTAAAGTCTACCCTTACCATGGTCATATGCCTTCATTCTTGCCAAATTTTCAAGTTCCCTTGTTTCAAAATGATGTACAGGTACCTGATTCACTTACCATACAAACATTTAAAGGGGTGTAGAAATGACAGATTAAAGAGAAAGAGGAGCTTACCTTGAGGAGCATAGGAAAGGATGCAGAGATTAAAGAACCAATCCCTCTCCAGCCATCTCAGTGCCCGTGGTATATGCCAGCAAGTGTTCCAGAATGTTGTGTGCCTGAGTGCTGCGTAGCTATTGGCTCACTTAGATGGAGATTGAAGTTAGCAAATTATAATAAGGGGTTGCTGTGGTCTGTGCTCTCTAAATGATGAAAAGCAGAGACCTTCAGGAAGGCAAAAGTGAAAGAGAAAAGAGTATTTTTTTTTCTTATATTGTTTCCTGTGATCTTGCCTCCACTACCTACTTTCTCCTCAGTTTGCCTAAATTGTACTTTCTTTATTTTATTTTATTTTATTTTATTTTTGGTGAGGCAGTTGGGGTTAAGTGACTTGCCCAGGGTCACACAGATAGTAAGTGTCTGAGTTTGGATTTGAACTCAGGTCCTCCTGAATCCAGGGCCAGTGCTTTATCCACTGCGCCACCTAACTGCCCCCAATTGTACTTTCTTTATGATATGCATAGTCATGAAAAGGATAGCAAACTTTAGTTGAGAAGAGGAAACCATTTTTTTTTCCATCTGATTAGAAGTAGATTCAAAATCAAATGAAGAGGAAATTAAGGGAGAAGAAAAGATTTTAAAATATCCCCAAAAATCCTAAATAAGGTCTTCTTCTATTAAAAAAAAAAGAATCACTAATTCACTGTGAATGTTTCTGGATGAGGGATTTGTCTAGAATTAGTTTGGTAAGGACAGGCTCCAAATCTCTTGAGTTACATAAAGATGTTCTATCTAGGCAGATGTCTTTAACTTTTCAGTATTTCCTTACCTTTGATTTTAAACAAGCTTTATTTGTGAGTTTGCCAATTACAATTTTTTGCTTAGAATTTGTGAATATTGGAAGGGACTAAATCTATAAGGCATTTCTAAATGCATAAATTGCTAAATACTATGGAACTTTACCATTTTACGGTTTTAGTGTATTTTAATTCAATGGACCACAGTGTTTGCTCCATGAAATTGCATCTCTTCCCTGATACTTTACTTCCATTGACTCTTTTATCGGTTGTAAAATACTCTCTGGATAATATGAAAATAAAATTTGAATCTCTGTATATTTTAATAAATTTGAGATATTATATCAAGTTCGTCTGTTCATTTTTCTATTGCTTTTTACCTTAGGTTGTAGCCCTTTTGACGGAAGAGTGTCAAATATTCATTCAGTACTATATAACAAATATTTGTTAAGCATCTATTGTATATGTCATTTTTAAATGCACCCATTGTATATAATTTACTAGATTTTTTGTGGGGGGGAATAATAATAAGATAGATCCTGCCATCTAGGAGATCACTGTGTTGTAGAGGAATGATAACTATTGCAAAACAGTATATAAATTATATAAATGGTACCAATTATTATTTCTATAAAGGAGGCCAAAAACAGAAAACACCCTTATTGTGATTGATAGTGATCTGGTAAGGCATTATGAGGTGGCTAGATTTTTATTAGGCCTTAAAGGGTGTTTGTGTGTGTGTGTGTGTGTGTGTGTGTGAGGAAGAAGGTGTATCAGGGAATTCATTCTAAGTAGAAGAAAGAGAACAGAGTTACAGATTTTTCAGAACTAAAAAAGAACCTTACAACATGCCTAATTCAATCCCCTTGTTGACCAAGAGAGGTTAAATGATTTCCTCTATAGTTCATTAGGGGTAGAATCTTCTGAATCCTGGGCCAGGACATTTTCCAATACACCACGGAGAGGCAAAGGCAAAGAGAGAACAAAAACATAAGATCTTTTCCGGCCAATTTAGCTGAAGTCGAGGGTTTCTTTAAAGTAGCATTGAGGAAGGTCAGAAAAGTAAAGAGAGCCAAATTATAGACAACCCTAAAAATCAACCTAAGGAATTTAGAATTTTTTTATTCTGTAGGGAATAGGGAGCTCTCAGAAGTTTTTGAGCAGGGGTCCTGAAAATCAAAACAGTATTTTAGGAAAACAAATATGATGGTGGCATGTAGGATCACCTCCTGATTTCTTTCAAGAATCAGCTCAAATCCTACCTTCTGCAAGAGGCCTTTGCCAGTCTCTCCTACTGCCAGCGGCTTCCCTCCAAGATTTTGCATGTTGTCTTCCCAATTAGAAGATGAACTCTTAAAAGGGAAACACTTCTCTTTGTATTCTCAGCACTTAGGGCAGTATAAGCATTCATTTTTTAATGATATTTAGGCTGGAAGGTTGAAAATCAGTTAGGAGGCTATTGCCAAAGTACAAACAAATGAGGTGGAAGTGGGCCTGGATTAGGGTGGTGACAATGTCATAAAGGAATTTATGAGAATTGATGACTGGTTGGATATGGGGAATGAGGGAGAGGGGAGAGTAAAAGATGATTTCAGATCTTCCAAAACAGCTAAAATCACCCATTAGTCTATATTTAGGGGGCCTATGTGAGTTAAAGAAATGTATGCAATGAATACTTGTGAGGCTCAAGGAATTTCTAATCCATTTAGTATTACTGGACAAATACACAGAAAATATAATCCAAGGCACTTTATAAGTGGCAAATGAGTAACTGAAGGAATTTTAAATGGTTAACTTTTGATAGAGTATACAGTATGTCAATGTCAAAAGAAGTATGGCCTTTGAAAAAAATCAGTCTATACAGTCCTTCAACTTCAATTTCAGGATCTTAAATGAAATTGGCTAATTCAATTTAAAAAGCATTTACTAAGCACCAATTATGTGCTAGGTACTGTGGTTACAAAGTCAAAAATAAACAGTCCCTATCTTCAAGAAGCTTACATCCTGCTGGCTGATTCAAAGCCACCTCATCACTAGTTTTCAGGATGAAAAGGGACACTTAGAATTAATTTGGCTCAGGTCAGAAGTTTGAGGACACCAATATCTGAAGCACAGCTTAGCCAAAGAATCTGCCCCAGAAGAAAGAACCACAGAAAGAAAATTTTTCTTCAGTAGGGCATTTACTTCAAAAAGAAGCCTACTGGGGCATGTATAACCTTGTGACTCTTAATAGTGAGTGGAAATGTATTATTAAGATGAAATGATCAAAGGAATTTAGACTGTGAAACTAGCTGTGAGAATAGGTCTAAATAGATTTGTTGTGAGTCTAAAGTTCAAAAAGATCATATTTTTTGTTTTCTTTTGATGTTGTTTTCTTTGATGTCTATTTTGATATTTTTTGCTTATGGTTGATGATAGGAATTGACCATGCTTCTGCAAATATATTTGTCTTTATAAAAATAAAACTCAATCAGTTTTTATTAAACGGCTACTACGTGCCAGGCACTGTGCTAAATGTTGGAGATAGCAAAAAAAAAAAAAAAAAAAAGCAAAAGACATTCCATGCCTTCAAGGAGTTTGCAATCTACTGGAGAAATAATGAGCAAACAAATATGTATAAAGAAGCTATATACAGGATCAAAAGGAAATAATTAACTGAAAGAAGGTACTCAAATTAAGATGACATGGGAAAGGCAACTAGATGGTGCAGTGTATTAGAGTGCTGGGCCTGGAATCAAGAAGATTCATCTTCCTGAATTCAAATCTGGCCTCAGACATTTACTAGCTATATGACTCTGGGCAAGTCATTTTGCCCCATCTGCCTCAGTTTTCTCATCTGTAAAATGTGGTGGAGAAGGAAATGGCAAATTATTCCAGTATCTTTGCCAAGAAAATCCCAAATAGAGTCACAAGGATTTGGACACAACAGAAAAGACACAATAACAACAAGGGTAAAGGCTTCCTGTAGAAGATAGGATTTTAGTTGGTTGGGACTTTGAAGGAAGCTAAAAAGTCAAGATGAAGAGGGAAGCATTCCAGGCATGGTATATATAGAAAAATGCCTGGAGCTTAGAGATAGAATGTCTTGTTTGTGAACAGCAAGAAAGTCAAGTATCATAGAGTACCTGGACAGGAGTAAGGTGTAATAAGACTGGAAAGGTAGGAAGAGGCTAGGTTATAAAGGGCATTGGACACCAAAGGAATTTTATTTGATGCTGGAGATGGGGAACCACTGAAGTTTATCGAATATAGAGCACAATATCATTAGACCTGCACTTTAAGAAGTATAAGAAAGGAAATTAGGTGATACAGTGGAAAGAGCACCAGCCCTGGAGTCAGGAGGATGTGAGTTCAAATCCAGCCTCAGACTCTTGATAAATGTACTAGATGTATGACCCTGGGCAAAGTCACCTAACCCCATTGCCATCCGAAAAACAAATGTAAAAAAGTACACTAAAAAAAATTTCATATTTACAAAACAAGATTTGAAAAGTGCTTTACATACATTATCATTCTGAACCTCCCTACAATCCCATGAGGAAGGCCTATCAGGCTTTGTCTTTGTTTTATGAATGGGCAAACTGAGGCTGTAAATGAGGAAAGATGATTTGTCTTCAGCATCAAGTAAATATCACCACAGACTACAGAAGGTCTCTAAGTTACCTTCCAAATCTGAGATTCTGTGAAATAGTCTTGCTTGTCTTGGTAGATTATTTCTTTATAAATTCTCAGTGTTTATAGGACAAAATATAAACTCACCCTTCACACTCCATCTCATCCTACCTTTCCATCCTCATTTCATAACTATTGCCCTTCATATTCTAGTCCAATCAGACTGCTAGCCTTTACTCAAACTCAATACTTAATCCCCTACCTCCATGCATTTGTTGTTGTTGTTGCTGTGTTTTTTTTGTGAGGCAATTGGGGTTAAGTGACTTACCCAGGGTCACACAGCTAGTAAGTGTTAAGTGTCTGAGGCCAGATTTGAACTCAGGTCCTCCTGAATCCAGGGCTGGTGCTCTATCCACTGCATCACGTAGCTGCCCCTCTCCATGCATTTTTACAAGCTGTTCCCCATGCCAGGAACATATTCCTTCCTCCCCTCCATGTCTCAGAATCCTTGGCTTCAAGGCTCAATTCAAGGGCCACATCCTTTCACTTTGCCTGGTTCCTCCCCTTCCCCACTTGTTAATACCATACTCTTTCTTGCCTCATTTTCCCTTTTGTTGGACTTATTTTTGTACATTGGGTCAGTACCATAGAAGATTAGCCTGAGGGCACAACTATTTCATTCATGTCCTTGTATCTGCAGTGTCTTGCACAGATGTAGTAACAATTTTTTTTTTCTTCTGGGAAGCTCCTCTGGTTGGCATTTTCACAGCCTGGTCCATTCCTGGCTTGATAGCTTCTTTCACATACTCTTCTCTCTGACTATGATCTAGGCCTATTTATTATTCTACACACACAACATCCTATCTACTATCTCTAGGCTTTTACACTGTGTTTCACATCTGGAATTCACTCCCTTCCCATCTCTGCCTCTTGAAATAACTGGTTTCCTTCAAAATTCAACACAAGGGAGACCTTTTACTTAAAGTCTTTCCTGGTCCCCACAGATGCTGCTGCACTTAATCCCACCATAACATGAAATAATTTGTACATATTATGTTTTTGCTTATATGTGTCTCCCCTGTGTAAACTACTTGAGGATTGGAGTTCTTATGTTTTGTTTAGCACAATGCCTTGCACTGGCAAGTGTTTACTAACTTCTTGTTGACTGAATAATGAATGTTTGCTGAATTGAATAAACATTTAATGTGTTGTCAGTTAAAAGCTCTAGCCAAAAAAAAACCTATTAAAACATCTCCGTAGCATCTCCAAAAGGAGTTAGCTCACAATCAATTCAGCTTCATCTTATTATCTAGTTGCTTCATCCAGTGGAGGTACAGAGATCAGAGCCTTATATCCCCCTTTCTTGACATATGTGACTCCATTTTAAAGCTAAAACAATTATGTCCACTTCTCTGAATCAGGACTCACCATTCCCCACATCAGAGAAAAATAGTTTGTCCTGCCTTTCTTGTAAAGCCAAGAATAGAGGGAAACAAGTTTCTGTGCTCTGTTTGTAAAGCTAACTAGAGATTAAAAACCAGTATTTTTTTAAAGCAAAAAAACCCACCACAGTCATCTTATTTTGGGGATTAAAGGGTGATGTTTCTTCCTTATGAATTCTCTTGTAGGTATTTGTTGCTGAATAAAATTTCTTTCAACTTGAAAAAAATTGGGAGCTGTGGTTCTTGTTACAATAATATCAAGTACAGATTTTCTATTCTGTATTATATTTGCAAACTAAAGTGTGAATAATCCGAATACCTAATACATTTGATCCTGAATCATGGGAACTATGTGAAATGTCTCCTTTCTGACTATTTTTAGGAGCAACCCAATCCTTATCTCTAATTTTTCCTTTTTGAACTTTCTCATTTGTACTTGTTTCTTTCCACTGCCAATACTCTTGCACTGATGCTAATTATCCCACACCTGTATAATTATGTTACATTCCTAACTGGTCTTCTTACCTTTAGTCCCTTTCCCAAACTAATCCTAAACATTGCTGCCAGATTAATTATGTTAAAATATCTATATGCCTCATACTGTGCCACAACTGTACTGAAAAATCTCCAGGGAGAATTATTATGACAGTCATTGAATTATTCCATGAAGCCACGCTTATACCAAGCAATAGTCTGTAATTATGTATTTTCTTGATCAGTAAATATTAATGTTAAGCTATATAGACTGATGGTCAAGGTCTTCCGTATTCTGCCTCAAATTTACTCATATTGTTTTCCTCCTTTACTCTCTCTCTCTCTCTCTCTCTCTCTCTCTCTCTCTCTCTCTCTCTCTCTCTCTCATCTATCCTATAAGGCCAAAATTCAATCCCATATTCTCCACCGTCTTCCCACTCTTTACTGGTTGCTGAAGAATCTCTTACTGTCTGTTCCCTTATTTGGATCCCCTTCAGTCTTGAAATGTCCCTTAAATGTTCTATGCTCCTTCCTGCCACTGTGCTTCCTGGAATGCCTGATCTATCATTAACAAACTTGCTTTCATCTTAAAACTTTTCCATTTTTATTCCTTCCAACTTCTGACACTCACTGAGATCTAGGTCCCTCCTGATGATATTGTAACCCTGGCCACCCTTTCCAATACTGGTTGAGCTTTCTTGAATATACCCCTCTCCTCGTTCTACTGACTGATTCTGGTGCATGAGTTGGAAAACTCCTTGTTTCCTGTTTTCCCAACCTCTTAATTATCCCTCTACAACTCAGAAATCTCTCTTCCTTTGAGGTTATTCTTATTTATCATTTAATCCAGATCTAGATCCTATTAGCCATTATTTATCAATCCCCAGGACATTTTTCTCCCTTTCTAAATGAATTCGGTTCACTGGCTCCTAGTCTTTCTCTACCCCTACCTCCTCATCTCATATTAGGATACTTCAAGAAAGATAGATAGATAGATAGATAGATAGATAGATAGATAGATAGATAGATAGATAGATAGGTAGATAGGTAGATAGTCTTTTGGTTCCCTTTGTTCTGTTACCCCATAAAGACCCTGTCCTCGGTTCCCATCTTTGGGTATTCCTAGCTTCTTGCTTTGCTATACCACAAGCCTGATTAAAGAACTTATCTTCGCCTATATTGATTGTTTCCTTAATTTACATGTTAACATATAGGGGCTCTGTCTGGGATTTGAAGACTCTGTGTCCAGCCAGCCACCGTTTTTGACCTCCAGACACTTGGCACCAGCAAGAATCTTTTGTGTTCCAATTTGGACTCAAAATTCAGAGGCCTGGCCTGGGTAAGGGTCTCTCAAATTCAGAACTCATGTCCTTTTCACTTGATTTCCTAAAAGCTCTTTGATCAGGGGTCTGGTTATGTCCATGGATGACTTCATAACAGGTCCACTCTGACAGGTCCCCCCAAAAGGGGATGGCTGAAGTTGTATTTTTGTTTTTTTGTTTGTTTGTTTTTTTGTTTTGTTGCAGGGCAACGAGGGTTAAGTGACTTGCCCAGGGTCACACAGCTAGTTAAGTGTCAAGTGTCTGAGGCTGGATTTGAATTCAGGTACTCCTGAATCCAGGGCCAGTGCTTTATCCACTACGCCACCTAGCTGCCCCACTGCAGTTTGTTTTTTGTTTTTTTTAAGTGAGGCAATTGGGGTTAAGTGACTTGCCCAGGGTCACACAGCTAGTAAGTGTTAAGTGTCTGAGACCGCATTTGAATTCTGACTCTAGGGTTGGTGCTCTATCCACTGCACCACCCAGCTGCCACCTGCAGTTTGTTTTTATGGACCATATGTGGCCACTCTGACAGGTCCTGAAAGGACAGTTGTCAGGTTTTTGTTTTTGTTTTTGTTTTGCTGGGCAATGGGGGTTAAGTGCCTTGCCCAGGGTCACACAGCTAGTATGTGTCAAATGTCTGAGGTTGGATTTGAACTCAGGTACTCCTGAATCCAGAGCTGGTGCTTTATCCACTGCGCCACCTAGCCGCCCCTCAGGTTTTGTTTTTAAATCATGTACTACACGTACTTGGAAAGTTATCAGAATTCAAGTCAGACCCACAACACTGATGGCCACAGTGGGGTCTCTCTCCTTTTGGATAAAGCTGTAAACTATGGGGGGGGGGACACTCATGTTATAAATTCTTTAAGGTTCAGGTAAAATATGGGACCTTGATTTTGATATTCCTCTTATTGTTAGCAAGATCAGAACCATAGGGTTTGAGGTGGTTTTTATCAAATGGAATAGTTATTGGGGGAGTAGAATTTGAGAGACTGTACCAATTTGTACTGAAATCTGTATTGTATTGAGATTTTAATAGGAACATCTGAGAAATCTCTACACCCAAACCTGAGAAGAAAATCTACTGGAGAAGTACTCTGGAGACAAGACATCTTCCAGACTGCCCCAAGAAAAGTAGTTCCAGAGACCAGACAGTTATATGGAACATCTGAGATCCAAGATGAAATTGCTAACTGAATGGACACTGGGAGTGTGTTACTGAAATTACAAAGAGACTTGATATTAGCTAATGCTGTTGACCATGCTTGATGTAGTCTTGGTAGTCATTGAGAGTTGTACCTTGTGTTATACCTGGAGGTTGTTATAGAATTTTCCAAGGAACAAAACCAGTCTTGAAGGGAGGCTGTGCAGGGTATTTCTGAACAACTGGCTGTAACTAGCAAAATGGCTTGGGAAAACAGGATGGCCCTTGATAAGATGTTAACAGAAAATTCAGGGGTTGACACCACCTAGTTCGGGAAATAGAAAGGTTTATCCCTTTCCTTCCAGAGCTAATTCAGAGGCAGAGGATATATTCAATAAATGGAATGAGAGGAGCCCAGTAGTCATAAATAAAGAGGAGGGATTGTGAGGAAATGGGGATTGGTCTCCCCTCAATCCGGACCTGTTTGAAGCAAAAGGTCTGCTTTTCCCCACCCCACCTCACCCTCCCTCTGGCAAACAAAATCACATGATTCAGGGAAACCCTGGGCTGGTCACAATTAGATCTGCTCCTGAGCTGTGTCCATATAAAAGAGGAATTAAAGAATTGTCTCTGTATCACCTCCCATTGGCTAAGAAATACTGCGTTCTGAATAGTTTTTGCAGGTAGATTGTAACTCTTGAGTAATCAGAATAATGGTGTAAAAGGGGAGGGGCCATTCGCATTACAGACTAGGAGATAAAAGGCCTGGGAGCCTCCATTTTGGTGGTCACCCACCAGATGGACCAGGGATGGCCCATGCGCATGAGAATGACAATAAACGAGTCTTTGACACATCACCAATGCTGAGTTCCAGAAGTTATTGGAATGATATTTCTCACGGTAGGCACATACCATTTGTCCTTAGCCCCTTTAGACACCCCCCTCCCCAAAATACATCACATTCAACCCATTACAAATTTCTCCTTTGACTCTCTTTGAGATACTTTATATAAGAATAACTGAGGGAGTTAAGTCACAAGGGTACTGACATTATTTTTTTCATCCAGCCCTAGGGCATAAAAACTGTGTGTATGGGGCGGCTAGGTGGCACAGTGGATAAGCACCGGCCCTGGATTCAGGAGTACCTGAGTTCAAATCCGGCCTCAGACACTTGACACTTACTAGCTGTGTGACCCTGGGCAAGTCACTTAACCCCCATTGCCCTGCAAAAAGATAAAATTAAAAAAAAAAAACTGTGTGTATGTGGGGGGTTAGAGGGTGGAGTAGTTAGGTCATTCCATTTTAGGGCAGGCTGTCCTTTATATTGCCACATAACTTGCTTGGTGCAAAGTAGGTGCTCAATAAATGCTTGCATAGTGACTGATCAATTGGTAAAGGAGTTCACAAGATATATCAGACAGCAGGAACCTGAGTCATAGTGTTGGCTCTACTCACTGAGGCTGCCACTGCTGAGCCAATGAGAATAGGCTGGAGGGCTCCTGATTGATCCTGTGTGTGCTTCAATGAATTATCTCTAGCTTCTTAAATCTCTTCCTTACAGCAAACATCTTTCAATTCCAACCAAGGTCTGATCTGCTGGTCAATCAAGGTAATACACATTGATTTTAGAAGCAGTGCTAGACACAAAAACAAACAAACAAAAAACACACAATGCCCCCCCAAAAAACCATTAAGGGGGACAGCTAGGTGGTGCAGTGGATAAAGCACTGGCCTTGGATTGAGGAGGAACTGAGTTCAAATATGGCCTCAGACACTTGACACTTGCTAGCTATGTGACCCTGGGCAAGTCACTTAACCCTCATTGCCCTGCAAACCCCCCTCCCCCAAAAAAAACCCAACAACAGTGCTACAAATGATCTGTTGAAAGAAATAATATCAGTGCCAAGGCAGAAGGACCAGAAAAAGAACTTCCTTTTTTTTTTTTGTCAGGACCTTGATATGAAAGGAAGAAAAGAGAGTAAACTCTCTTTTAAAGGAGAGGGAGACACTAGCTCCACAACTTTGAGAAACTAGTATGTAGAAGAGGCTGGTCAGAGAAATGGATGGAGCATCTCAAGTCAAGGTAGCCTCAGGAGTCAAAGAGACCCCAGGGAAGAATAGATAGAATCATGGGAAAAGAAAAGGATAACTATCTCCTTTTTTTTGCCTCTACAGAGAGGGATGGGGAAAGGGAACAGGGATTACTAATACAAGGTCTGTGAGTGCCCATGTAAGATCTATGTGTCCACATGGTTGCTTAAATGTGGCTAACGGGAGGTATTGATAAATATACCTCTGAAATCAGGCTCACCCCTCTCTAAGGGACACTGAAACTCCTGCCTTGAGGGGAACAGGAAGAAGGGTCAGAAGGCCAGCCACTCTGTGTTTCAGTCTTTAATAGAGGGTTACTGGATTGGAATTATTTGTATCTTCCTTCCTAAATATAACTGGTCTAGGGGCACAGTTGGTTCAGAAAAAATATAAATGCTTCTAGCTGTCCTGATGGCTATTTCTCAAAAGAAAAAGGCTAGCTCTTAGCTTATATTTACCGGCTTGATTCCTTCCCACCAAACGCTAATTATGCAAAAGACCATCCCATATAGTGACAGGGAAGTAAACCCATTTATCTATGCAAAGAGCAAATAGCAATAAAAGAAAATATATTAAAATTATAGAAGAAATTATAAAATTACATAGAATGTATACATTGCACATCATGATATATAAATTATATATACTTTAGAATTATATAGAAGAAATTATATTAGGGGCAGCTAGGTAATGCAGTGGATAGAGCACCAGCCCTGGATTCAGGAGGACCTGAGTTCAAATCCGGCCTCAGACACTTAACATTTACTAACTGTGTGATCCTAGGCAAGTCACTTAACCCCAATTGCCTCACCAAAAAAAGAAAAAAAGAAATTATATTGAAAGAGGAATTTTTAACCTAGGATCAATGAACTTAAAAAAAAATTTTTTTTGGATAGTGATTTCACTAGAATTTATTTTCTTTATAATCTTATGTATTTTATTTTACATATTTAAAAATATTATTCTGAGGAGTCCATGTCACAAAAAAAGATTAAGAACCTCTGGCTTGGAATATACCAGAAAATACATAGGGGGAAGAATAAATACTACTGCTGGGAGCAAGGTATCTCAGCTGAGAGAGACACATAACAGAGACAGAGACAGAAACAGAAAAACTGAGGGATACAGAGAACTTGCTCCCATTGAAGGGAAAATTCCCTGAAGTCTATAGGAAGGAAATCAGGAAATCAGGGACTTAATGAGGAGCCAGCTTCCCCTGCATGTCTGTTGCTTCCAGATTCTGTCTCTTTCTCTCCATTGGAGTTGATCTCCATTAGAGTCTTACCATGCATAATGTCCCCAAAAGAAGAAAAAGAAGAATGTTTTTCCTTTTCAAAGCTCTTGTACCACCTCCTCCCCTCAGGCATCATGCTGTATTGCTTCAATATTGTTTCTACCAATTTGGGGAGGTTTATGAAAAATACTCCAGGCTTTGGCTAGAAACCAGGGTTTTACTAAAATCTAAGCACTTATAAATTTGTAAGGGATCTGCCATTGTTTCATAGGTAGATAAGCATTTCATTTTTAAGAAATTGATGACTTTTTATAGCCTATTTATTTCTGAACATAACTTTCTGTCTCCCCTCCCAAACAAGTCTTCCCTTGTCATAAATATTTTTTTAAAGGGGAGGGGAAAAAAAGCTAAGTAAAATCAGCCAACATATTAGCTGCATCTGACAATACAGTAGTCCATACACATAGTCCCCAACTCTTTAATGAAAGTAGGGAAATAAGTTTCTCAACTAGGGGAGTATTTTAAAGTTTTTGTTTTTGTTTTAATGTTTCAGGGTCTTAATTATGTAGGGATAGGTTTCAAGGAATGATTTGAGTGGTTGCATCTAGACTGCCAATTGAATTTTTCAAAAAGATGATAGCAGGAAAAATTATACCCAATCCTAGGGTAACAATAATTTATTTCAGTTATTCCAGTGACTTAAAAGAATACAATATAGAGGAGAATTAGAATGTAGTTCTCTGCAAGAGAGGAATTCCAGGAAAATAAATTTTAAAGCATTTAAAAGGAATATAAAAAAGTATCTTGGCGGGGGGGCATCTAGGTAGCACAGTGGATAAAGCACTGGCCCTGGATTCAGGAGGAACTGAATTCAAATATGGCCTCAGACACTTGACACTTATGTGACCCTGGGCAAGTCACTTAACCCTCATTGCTTCACCCCCCCAAAAAAAAGTATCTGGCTACCCTGCTTACCCTTGGGTAGTTCATACTGTACAAAGTTTCATTAAGTCATATTGTAAAAGCCTTTTATAATTATGCATTTGGAGGTAATGAGAAACCAAAGTAAAGGCTGTCCATTGTGCCAAGTCAAGGTGTGAAATTCTAGATAGGCACGAGACATTTTTTTCTTCAACCTTTACCAACTACTCTCCTTTAGCCTCAAGCTGTATTAAATAGAGGGCAAGGGGATAAAACTGGGTGGGTGGGGATCCTGGTGCTAGAAACATGCAGTCTTATGGCAATAGAGGTCATGACCTAGATATGTTGGATCTCATGACCAAATATGAGAATTCTTTAAGTAGCATTTGTGGAATGGCAGCTCCCTGACAACAGTTTTATTGGTACAACTTTGAGATTTAATGGTTGTGATGGAGAAATCCTCGGCAGGGCCGAGGGGTTAAGGGGGATAATCAAGTATAATGAACCCTTTAGTAAAAATAATAGAAAGCATATGCTCTATGGCAAAAACTGATGGGAAAGCTGGAAAGCAGTCTGGCTATTTCCTTTGACCTAGCAATACAACTCTTAGGGCTGTTTCCCAAGATGATTAGGGAAAAAGGAAAAGAACCTCTATGTTTGGAAATATTTATAGCAGCTCTCTTCATGGTGGCAACGAACTGGAAATTTCAGGGATACCCATCAATTGGGGAATGGATAAACATGTTGTATATGATGATGATGAAATACTACTGAGCTATAAGAAATGATTAGCTTGATGATTTGAGAAAAACATGGAAAAGCTTGCATGAAATAATGAAGAGTGAAACAAGCAGAATTAAGAGAACATTGTACACAGTAACAGCAATATTATTTTAAGGACAACTTTGAGCGACCAAGTAATTTTGACTATTATCAAAACCCAATTAAACTACAAAGGACCTATGAAGGAAAATGTTATCTGCACTCAGAGAAAGAACTGATAAATAGACATATAATATATACACATTTGTATCTAATGGTAGCCATCTCTACTGTGGGGAAAGGGAAAAAGAAAGTTACATGATAACTTTGTTATATATTTAAAAGGAAAAGAAAGTTGTACATAATAGATTTGCAGTTTCATGTGCATTTTTTTTTATTTTAAAAAGAAGATATGCTCTAATTTGCTGGAAGAATAGAAGAAATTTGAATGTTATTATAGTATGGTTTGTACATGAAATATAAGAATTGCAATTATAGAGAGAAGTGAGACTACCTATTAAAAGATGACTTTGTGTTATCTTTTAAAAGTTGATTTATTTTTGGGGCAGCTAGGTTGTCACAGTGGATAAAGAATCAGTTCTGGATTTAAGAGTACCTGAGTTCAAATTCAACCTCAGACACTTGACACTTACTAGCTTTGTGACCCTGGACAAGTAACTTAACCTTCATTGCCCAGCAAAACAAAACAAAACCAAAAAAAAGGTTTATTTATTTCCCCTACAATTGTGAGATATTATATTAGGAAAAGTGTTAATCAGTCCTTGAATGACATTTTTAATCTATGGGATTTCTTTCCCCTCCATTCCCCTACCCAAATCTCTGATTATTATCATAGATTTTAGAGCTAGAAAGGATGATCTTATTTTATTTATTTATTTGTTTAGAATTTTTCCCAAAGTTACATGTAAAAACAAATTTTCACATAAATTTTTAAAACTTTGCATTCCAAATTCCCTTCCTCCCTCCTCACCAACCCTTAAGAACTCAAGCAATTCAATACAAGTTAAACATGTGCAGTCATTCAAAATATTTCCACATTAGTCAGCTTGTGAAAGAAAGCAGACATCAAAAAAACTAGAAAGGAATAATCTTAAATATCAATTATTCTAGTTATATCATTTTTACAGAAGAGTAAACTAAGGCCCAGAAAACTTAGATGATTTGCCCAATGTCACACAGGCAGTGAGTAGAAAAAGTGGGACCTGAACATCTGTTGGATGACCCACTATTGAAAATCACTCTATATGTTTCAGAGGAATAATGATTACTAACATGAGGATGCCATAAAGCATAGTGGTTTTATTATAGTCAAGATACTTTAGGTCTATAGTAGTCTAATGACTTGTGGTCCACTCAAGGATAGATATATTTCTATACAGTGGTTTTTCCAGAATGGAAAACCTAATGGTACAACATCATACAAGAATTATAGAAACAGGGGCAGCTAGGTGGCGCAGTGGATAGAGCACCAGCCCTGAAGTCAGGAGTACCTGAGTTCAAAGCTGACCTCAGACACTTAACACTTACTAGCTGTGTGACCCTGGGCAAGTCACTTCACCCCAATTGCCTCACTAAAAAAAAAAAAAAAGAATTATAGAAACAGAAATTCCCTTGAAACAGAAAGGATGGCCCCTACCCACTCCCTTTTAAGATCCTCAATGTGGAAAAGGATCAGACCTAGTTTGGTGGAAGGGCATATTACTGTAACAGTGGAACTGGAATGGGGCTCAGTCTTTATGGAGGAGTGACATATCTGGGTTCTCTCTTGCTTGGAATTTCCTGTTGCCAGAAGCAAGACACTATTAGAGAAACTTCATCCTCCCAATGTACTAATTCTTACATCACCAAGAGATTGTGAAGCTTAGTCAGTGTTTTGAAACTGCTTTCGTAGCTTCTATACAGATATGCTAGAGAAGGTCACCAATAGTAATATGTTATAATCATGACAGTTGGAATGCAGGAGAAAAATTTAATGATATTTAATTGAAGCTACTGGAAATTTTCACTTTTATGGGACAATGATTTTAGCAATTGAATATGTTATTATTCTAATAAAAAGACATTGAGTCAGGGGTTTGAAATGGAATTGGGGTGTTTATATGTAGAGAATTAAATTTACTGAAGACTGAAAGCTAGATGAAGTCAAGGATCATCTCATCCAAATTTTAAGTCACTCCCAGCTCTGCTCACAGTTAGAATTTCATAAATGTTTATTGAATGAATTAAACTTGTGAAGTGTTCACACCCCATCAGGAACTACTTGGTGATAGATGTAAAAAATTTCTATTTTCTATTTTCGTCTTTCTTGAAGTGAGGACTCAGATAAGTGTAGGTATGAAAATTTCCTTTATTCTTGAGAAGGGTACTTTTCCTCATTATTCCTATCTCAGTGATTTGAATGTGATTGAAAAGACCAAAAAATGAAGGAAGGAGGCCTATTAGTAAGAAATTTCAAACAGTAATCAAAAATATGATACTGGATGAAAAGTAATGCTGTCAATCAGAATAGATTAAGTACACAATATAAAGAAGTAAATTATCATAATAATCTAATCTAATGTTTGATAAATCTAAGAGTCCAAACTTTGGGGGCAATAACTCATTCTTCTACAAAAACTGCTGGGAAAACTGCAAAACAGTCTGGCAGAGACTAGATATGGATCAACATGTCACACCATATACCATAATAAAGTCAAAATGAGTATATAATTTAGACATAAAGGGTGGTACCATAAGCAAATTAGGGGAGCATGGAAAAAAATTCTATCAAATTTATGGATAAGAAAGAATTTACAATCAAACAAGAGACAAGGAGGATCACAAGAGGTAAAATGGATGATTTTGATTATATGAAATTAAAAAGGGTTTGTACAAACAAAACCAATGCAGCCAAAATTAGAATGAAAGACCCAAGTCATTCCCCAATTGAGAAATGGTCAAAGGATATGAACAGGCAGTTTTCTGATGAAGAAACCAAAGCTATCTATTCCCATATGAAAAAATGCTCTAAATCTCTAATGATTAGAGAGATGCAAATAAAAACAACTCTGAGGTACCACCTGACACCTATCAGATTGGCTAAAATGACAAAAAAGGAAAATAATAAATGTTGGAGAAGCTGTGGGAAAATTGGAACACTAATCCATTGTTGGTGGAGCTGTGAACTGATCTAACCATTCTGGAGAGCAATTTGGAATTATGCCCAAAGGGCGATAAAGCTGTGCATACCCTTTGACCCAGAAATACCACTTTTGGGTCTTTTCCCCAAAGAAATCATGGAAAGGGGAAAGGGACCCACATGTACAAAAATATTTATAGCTGCTCTTTACGTGGTGGCAAGGAATTGGAAGTTGAGGGGGTGCCCATCGATTGGGGAATGGCTGGACAAGTTGTGGTATATGAATACAATGGAATACTATTGTGCTGTAAGAAATGATGAGCAGAAGGAGTTCAGAGAAACCTGGAGGGTCTTGCGTGAGTTGATGATGAGTGAGATGAGCAGAACCAGAAGAAAATTGTACACAGTATCATCAAAATTGAGTGTTGATCTACTGTGATGGACTATATTCTTCTCACCAATGCAATGGCACAGAAGAGTTCCAGGGAACTTGTGATGGAAGAGGATCTCCAAATCCAAGAAAAAAAAAGAAAGAAAGAACTGTGGAGTATAGATGCTGAATGAACCATACTATTTCTTTTGTTTTTGGTGCTGTTGTTTTTTTCTATTTTGAGGTTTTTCATCATTGCTCTGATTTTTTCTCTTATAACATGACTAATGCAGAAATATGTTTAATGTTATTATGTGTATATATATATATATAACCTATATCAAATTACCTGCTGTCTAGGGGAGGGGGGAGGGAGGGGAGGGAGGGAGAAAAATCTGAAATTGTAAAGCTTGTATAAACAAAAGTTGAGAACTATCTTTACATGTAATGGAAAACAAATAAAATACTTTATTAATTAAAAAAATTAGAATGAAAGCAGAAAAACAGAGGAAAAAATTGTTACAGCAAGTTTCTCTGATAAAGGTCTCAGTTCTCAAATATATATGGAATTGAGAAAACTTTATAAAAATAAGACACATTCCGTAATTAATGGTTAAAGGATATGCAAGGCTGTTATCAGAATAGGAAATCAAATCTATCAATAATTATAAGAAAAAATGCTCTAAATTGCAGATAGAGAAATGCAAATTAAAAAAACTCTATGGTACCACCTTACACTTATCAGATTGGCTGACATGACAGAAAAGGAAAATTATAAATGCTAGAACACTAATGCAATGATGGTTGAGTTGTGAACTAGTCCAACCATTCTGGAGAACAATTTGGAACTATGCCCAAGGGATTATAAAATTGACCATAACCTTTGACTTAGTAATACTTCTACTAGATCTGTATCCTGAAGAGATTCCCCCCTCCCTCACCCCCCCCCCCCCCGCCCACTGTGGAGCAATGAGGGTTAAGTGACTTGCCAGGGTCACACAGCTAGTGTCAAGTGTCTGACTCTGGATTTGAACTCAGGTCCTCCCGAATCCAGGGCTAGTGTTTTGTCCACTGTTCCACTTAGCTGCTCTTGAAGAGTTTTGTGGGTTTTTTTGGGAAGGAAAAGAACTCACTGTGCAAAAATATTCATAGCAGCTCTTCTTATGGTGGCAAAAATTGGAATTTATGGGGATACCTATCCATGAGCAATTTATATTTCTCCAATTGTTTAAATCTGTCTTTATTTATGTGAAAAGTGTTTTGTAATTGTGTTCATATAGTTTCTAGGTGTGTCTTGGAGGGTAGAATCCAAAATATTTTATAATATCTATGGATATTTTAAATGGAATTTCTTTTTCTCTCTCTTCCTGACTGAGTTTTATTGGTACTATATAGAAATGCTGATGATTTATGAGATTTATTTTATATTTATCTTTGCTAAAGTTATTGTTTTGACTGGTTTTTTAGTTGATTCTCTCAGGTTCTCTAAGTATACATCATATCATCTGCAAAGAGTAATAGTTTTGCTTCCTTGTTGCCTATTCTTATTCCTTTAATTTCTTTTTCCTGTCATTGCTATAGTTAGCATTTCTAGAACAATAGTGAATAATAATGGTGATAATAGACATCCAAACTTCACCCCTGATCTTTTGGGAAGGCTTCTAGTTTATATCCATTATAGATAATGCTTACTCTTGGTTTCAGATAGATACTACTTATCATTTTAAGAAAAGCTCCATTTATTCCTATGATTTCTTGTGTTTCCTATAGTTTCTAGGAATGGATATTGTAATTTGTAAAAAAAAGAAACTGTATCTATTGAGATAATCTTATGATTTTTATTATTGATATCGTCAATTATGCTTATAGTTTTCCCAAAATTGAGCCAGCCCTAGTTATAACATATAATCTTTGCGATATGTTGCTATAGTCTCCTTTCTAGTATTAAATTTAAAGTCTTTGCATCAATAATCATTAGGGAAATTGGTCTATAGTTTTCTTTCTGTTTTTGCTCTCGCTGGTTTCAGTATCAAAACCATAGTTATGTCATAGAAAGAATTTGGTAGGACTCCTTTAGCTACCTTTTGAAATTGTATTGGAACTAATTTAAAAAAATGTTTGATACAATTCCCCCCCCTTTTTTTTTTTTTGGTGAGGTGATTGGGGTTAAGTGACTTGCCCAGGGTCACACAGCTAGTTAAGCGTTAAGTGTCTGAGGCCGGATTTGAACCCAAGTCCTCCTAACTCCAGTGCCGATGCTCTATCCACTGAGCCATCTAGCTGCCCCTACAATTCACTTTTAAATCCATCTGGTCCTGGGAATAATTTCTTTAGGAGCCCATTTATGGTTTCTTCAATTCCTTTTCTAAAATAGGGTTATTTTAATATTCTATTTTCTCTTCTATTAAACTGAGCCATTTGTAGTTTTGTAAATAGTAATCCATTTCATTTAGATTGTTAGTATAATTGACATATAATAGGACAAGATAATTCCCAATAATTGCTTTAATTTAATTTTCATTGGTGGTGAATTCATCCTTTTCATTTTGATACTGGTAATTTAGTTTTCTTTCTTTTTAAAAATTCAGAGTAATCAATGATCTATTTTATTGTTTTCCCCCCATCAAACCAGATACTAATTTTATTTATTAGTTCAATGCTGTTGTTGTTTTTTAACTTTCAGTTTTATTAGTCTCTCCTTTGATTTTCAGGATTTCTACTTTGTTGTTTAATTAGGGATTTTTTTATACTTCAATTTATTTTTTATTTAGAATATTATTTTTTCCCAAATTACATATAAAAACAACTTTAACACTGATTTTTAGAACCTTGTGTTCCAAATTTTCTTCCTCCCTCCCTCCCGTCCCCCCTTAAGAACAGAAGCAATTCACTATAAGTTATACATGTGTAATCATGCAAAACATTTCCACATTAGTCAGGTTGTGAAAGAAAACAGACAAAAAAACTTAAGAAAAAAGGAACTAAAAAAATGTATCAGTATATATTCAGATACCAGCAGTTCTTTCTCTGGAGATGGATTGCATTTTTCCCAAGTCCTTCAGGGTTGTCTTGGATAACTCTATTGCTGAAAACAGCTATCTTTCACAACTAATCATCTTACAATATTGCCATTATTTTGTATACAGTATATTTCACTTTGCATCAGTTCATGTAAGTTTTTCCAAGTTTTTCTGATAGCATCCTACTCATCATTTCTTATAGCACAATAGTGTTCCATCAGAATCTTATCCCACAATGTGTTCAGCCACTTCTCAATTGATGGGCATCTCCTCAATTTCGAATTCAACTTTTTGTTTTTCATCTCTTTTTGGATAACAACCTAGTAGTGGTATTACTAGGGCAAAGAGCATGCATGGTTTTATAGCCCTTTGGCCACAGTTCCAAATTGTTCTACAGAATGTTTGAATCAGTTTACAACTTCACCAAGAGTGCATTAATGTCTCATTTCCCCCATATTCCCTACAACATTTGTCATTTCCCTCTGCTGTCCTATTATCCAATCCAATAGGCATGAGTTAGTACCCTAGAATTGTTTTGACTTGTATCTCTCCAATCAATAGTGAGTTAGAGCATTTTTTTTCCCATATGGCTATAGGTAGCTTTGATTATTTCATCTGAAAACTTCATATCTTTTAAACATTTATCAATTGAGGAATGACTATTATTTTAACAAATTTGACTCAGTTTTCTATGTGTTTAAGAAATTAGGCCTGTCAGACAAACTTGCTTCAAATTTTTTAAGGAGTTCTTTTCTTTTCTTTTCTTTCCTTTTTTTTTTTTTTTGTGGGGGAAAGAGGGTTAAGTGACTTGCCCAGGGCCACACAGCTAGTAAATATTAAGTGTCTGAGGTCAGATTTGAACTCAGGTCCTCCTGACTCTAGAGCCAGTGCTTTGTCCACTGGATCACCTAGCTGCTGCAACGAGTTATTTTCTTCACAGAGCTTTTGTACCTCCTTTTCCATTTGGCCAATTTGTCTTTTCAAGCTGTTGGCTTTTTTTTTCCCATTATTTTATTACATCACTCTCATTTCTGTTTTTTCCTTTCTGTTTCTGTTTCTCTCTTTCTGTTTTTTCCTCTACCTCTCTTACTTTATTTTTGAAGTCTTTTTGAGCACTTCTATGACCTGAGACCAATTCCTATTTTTTCTTGGAAGCTTTGGATGTAGGAACTTTGACTTTGTTATCTTCTAATAAGGGTGTATTTTGATCTTCCTTGTCACCATAGAAACTTTCTAGGGTAAGCATTTTTTTTCTGTTTGCTCATTTTCCTAGCCTATTTCTTGACTTTTAACTCTTTGTTAAAGTGGGACAGTGCTTTCAGGGTGTAGGGTACACTGTCCCAAGCTTCTGGGGCTTTGTGCAGTTGTTCTCTGAGATATGTCTAGGAATTAGTAAGTCCTTAATTCCTCCAAGGTGTTATGATTCAAGGAAATGTATATTTACTACTCTCCTGGCCTGTGCTCTGGTCTGCAAGCAACCACAGACTTGCATTTCTGTCCTGGAGCTATGAACAATCCTGCTCCACTGTGGCTGTAAATTCTTGTGTGCTTGTGCTCCTCCCCTACCTGGGATTGCCACCCAAGACTGTGACCTGGATCTGAGTATGGGTAAAACAACAGAATTCTGCCCCAGTGCTGGCAAAGAGACCCCTATAATCTCCTTCTGGCCAACTGTTCAATCCCTTACTGTCTGTGGGCTGAGTTCCAGAAGCAGTTGTTGCTGCTGCTGATAATTCAAAGGCTCAGGAAGCCTGGTTCACTGGGGTTGGGGTTGGGGCTGGGTCTGCACTGGGTTGCACTCCACTCTCACCCTGTTACAATGGACCTTTCCTGACAATCTAAGCCATCTTTGGCTGGAAAATGATTTCACCTTGTCCTTTTGTGGGTTCTCCTGTTCCAGGAATTGTCTTATGCCATTTATTTGAAGGTATTTGGAAAGGTTTGGGGGAGAGCTTAGGCAAGTCACTGTCTTTCTTCCACTATCTTGCCTCTGTCCCCTAATTAGGGATTTTTAATTTGTTCTTTTTTCTAGTGATTTTTTTTTCTAGTTAAATGCTCAATTAATTGATCTACTCTTTTCTATCTTTTTTTTTGGGGGGGGGCGTCAATAAGGGTTAAATGATTTGCCCAGGGTCACACAGCTAGTAAGTGTCAAGAGTTTGAACTCAGGTCCTCCTTAATCCAGGGCTGGTGTTTTACCCACTGTGCCACCTAGCTGCCTCCACTCTTTCTATCTTTTATTGGTGTAAGTGTTTAGAAATATAAATTTTTTCTGTAAGCATTGCTTTGGTTTCATCCCAGACATTTTGGTATGTTGTTTATTGTTGTCATTCATTCTCTTTAATGAATTTTTTTCTTTGGTAAGGCAATTGGGGTTAAGTGACTTGCCCAGGGTCACACAGATAGTGAGTGTCAAGGGTCTGAGGCTGGATTTGAACTCAGGCCCTCCTGACTCCAGGGCTCTATCCACTGTGCCACCTAGCTGCCCCCTCTTTAATGAAATTATTGTTTCTATGAACCACTCATTTTTCTTTCTTTTTTCTTTTTTTTTGCGGGGCAATGGGGGTTAAGTGACTTGCCCAGGGTCACACAGCTAGTAAGTGTCAAGTGTCTGAGGCTGGATTTGAACTCAGGTACTCCTGAATCCAAGGCCGATGCTTTATCCACTGCGCCACCTAGCTGCCCCGACCCACTCATTTTTAAGGATTGGGTTATTTAGTTTCCAATTAATTTTAAATTTTTGATGCCAATGCATAAATCTTTTATCATGTTATGGTCTTAAAAAACAGACTTAATATTTCTGCTTTTGTACATTTGTTTATGAGGGGTTTTTTTTTGTGATAATGCCATGTCAAGTTGAGAAAAAGGTACATTCCTGTATATTTCTATTCATTTTTTCCCAGAGGTCTATTATATCTAAAATTTCTAAAATTCTATTTATCTCCTTAACTTCTTGTTCATTTATTTTATGTTTAGATTTATCAAGTTCTGAAAGGGATAAATTGAGGTCCTTCACTAGCATACTTTTTAAAAAATTCTTTTAATTAATTAATTTATTTTTTAGTAAGGCGATTAGGGTTAAGTGACTTGCCAAGGGTCACACAGCTAGTAAGTGTTAAGTGTCTGAGGCCGGATTTGAACTCAGGTACTCCTGACTCCAGGGCTGGTGCTCTATCCACTGCGCCACCTAGCTGCCCCCCTATAATTCATTTAACTTTTCCTTTAAGAAATTGGATGCTATGCCATTTGGTACATATGTATTTAGTATTGTTATTATTTCACTGTCCATGGTACCTTTTAGCAAAATGTAGTTTCCCTGATTATTTCTTTTAGCTGAGTCTATTTTTGTATTTGTTTTGTCTGAGATCATGATTGCTACCCTTGCTTTTTTTTTTTTTTTACTTCAACTGGGGCATAATAGATTCTGCTCCAGTCCTTTATTTTAACTCTGTGCATATCTTTCTGTTTCAAGTGTGTTTTTTATAAATAACATTTCTTATAAATAACATTCTGGGGGGCAGCTAGGTGGCACAGTGGATAAAGCACCGGCCCTGGATTCAGAAGGACCTGAGTTCAAATCCGGCCTCAGACACTTGACACTAGCTGTGTGACCCTGGGCAGGTCACTTAACCCTCATTGCCCTGCAAAACAAAAACAAAACAAACAAACAAACAAAGTAACATTCTGCCTCCATTTTATGGGTGAGTTAATTGCATTCTCATTGTGTACTTCCCTCCATATTATTTTTTTCTGTTTGTCTTTCTCAAAAAAAAAAAAAAAGTACATTTCAGTCATGGAGGCCAGCCTGTTTAAAAGCACAGAGATAAAATGTTAAATTAATTTGAGGATTAGTTAATGAACCAGTTTGGCCAGAAGAAATAATGCAAAAAAGAGCAGTAAAATGAAAGAAATTTGGAAAGGTAGGTGGGAGCCAGATTGATGCTAGGATGAAAATTCTGTATTTGATCCTTCACACACACACATATGTAACAGGGAGACTACTTCTTCTTCTTCTTCTTCTTCTTCTTCTTCTTCTTCTTCTTCTTCTTCTTCTTCTTCTTCTTCTTCTTCTTCTTCTTCTTCTGGTGAGGCAATTGGGGTTAAGTGACTTGCCCAGGGTCACACAGCTAGTAAGTGTTAAGTGTCTGAGGTCAAATTTGAACTCAGGTCCTTCTGAATCCAGGGCTGGTGCACTATGCACTGCGCCACCTAGCTGCCCCTTGCAGGGAGACTTCTTGAGTATGGGAGTGACATGGACTGATTTGTATGTTAGGAAAATTACTTTGACAACTTTGTGAAGGATGGATTGGAGAAAAGAAAGACTAGGAGTAGAGAGATCAACTAGGAGGTTTACTTAGAGTTCTGATGAAACAAATATTTAGTCAATAAACATTTATTAAGTGCCTACTATGTGTCATGCATAATAATACATAGCATTTTTATATATAGCATTTTTGCAAAGTACTTTACATATGTCAACTCATTTGATCCTAACAGTGACTCTATGAGATAATTACCATTACTTTTCTCATTTTACAGATTAAGTAACTATAGCAGAGAAGGGTTAAGTGACTTGCCCAGGTAAGTATGTGAAGTAGGATTTCTACTCAAGTCATTCTTAGTCCAAATCCAATATTTTTTCTACTATACTACTTGGCTATAATATATGACCTATACTGGTGTATGTGTATGAGTGAAATGGAGAGAAGAGGGCAGGGAAATGAAGGAAAATGAGAAATTCTGTGGAGGCAGAATTTAAAGAAATTGACAGCTAATTTGAATATGTGGGTTGAAGAAGGAAGGGGTAAGAAACAAAAATGTTTCTGAGGTTGAGAAAGTGGGTGAATGGAAGGGACTGGTGGTATCTTCAATAGAAATGGAATAGGGGTTAGTTTAGGAAGACAGACAATTAATGACTTCCATATTGGACATACTAAGTGGATATACTGATTCATATCCAGGTGGAGATATCTAGCAGAGAGCTGGCAATGCTGAACTGGAGTTCAGCAGATTAGGGCTAGATATAAAGACTTGGGAACAGTTAAATCCAAGGAAGCTGATGAAATCACTGAGAGTGTAATATAGAGGGAAGGGAAGAACACCTGGGACAAAGTCTTGGGAGTGAATACTACCATGAATTTAGGAAAGGACTGGTTGAAAGAGAAACAGGAGGGAGCAATGTCTTTAAAGGTAAGAGGAATTATCTAGGAGGTAGGAATGATAAATCATATTAAATGCTTCAGAGAGAAAGAAAAAAGACAAAGACTAAGAAAAGGTCATTGGCTTTAGTAGATAAGAGATATTTGGAAACCTTAGGGCAGTTTGAACCTACTGGTAGAGTCTAATGTATGATCACAAGGAGCTAAAGAGTAAGTGAAAGGCCAAGAAATGGAGGCAAAGAATAAAGACATAAGATAATAATTTGAAGGGATGGCAAGATTAAATAAAACTTTTTAAAGGACAGGAATACCTAGGAAGATTAGAGAGTTATAAGTCCTGCCTACACTTAACAAAGGTGGGGGGAATGTTGGGGAACAGAGAGAAAGAGACTAATAATTCATCTCATGTAATTTAATCTTTTTCTCTGCCTTTTTTTTTTCTAGTGAGGCAATTGGGGTTAAGTGACTTGCCCAGGGTCACACAGCTAGTATGTGTTAAGTGTCTGAGGCCGGATTTGAACTCAGGTACTCCTGACTCCAGGGCCGGTGCTTTATCCACTGCGCCACCTAGCTGCCCAATTTAATCTTTTTAAGGAAAATCAAGTTAGTTTTAGTTTCAAGGGGGAAATGACAGCTCTCCAAATTAGAGTCTAAGAGATGCATTTGGCAAAATAAATTCCTTGGGAAAAGTGGGAACAGGCATAAGGGAAAAAGCAGCCCCAATAAGGGATCATTTGACAGATTGCTTATCAGATGTGTTGATCGCACAAAGTTGGGATGGAGAGCTAACATGTTGGGTGACAATCAGGATCACCCAAATTTTGATGGCTAGAACACCACTAAATCTATTAAGATGAAATTCAGAATGGATGAATGTAAAGTATTTAGAATTCATTGCCCAAGCAATGGTTGGAAGAGGAGATATGGTTAGGCAGCAGTTTGCCTGAAAAAGGATCTGAGTGTTTTAGTGAACCTCAAGCTCAATAGAATCACTAGTGTGATTTGGCAGCCAACAAAAATCTGAGCTTTGGGGTTGTATTGAGAGATGGGAATAGGGTGGTAGAAATTCCTGTGTATTCTGTTCTCATAAGAACAAATTTGGGTTATTGATTTCAGTTTTCAGTGTAGAAGTTTAGGAAGGACTGATAAACTGGAGAGCATCCAGAAGGCAATCAAGATGATGAAAGGCTTTAAGTCTGTCACATAAGAACAGGTTGAAGTAGCTGGTGATGTTAATCATGGAGAAGACTCAGGGGAGACTTGACAGATATGTTAAAGTATCCAAAGGGCTAGCATGTCAGTGAGAGATTAGGCTGCTTCCGTTTGACCCTAGATAGCAGAACCAGGAGCAGTGAGCAAAAGTTGCAAATTGAAAAAACTGCAAGGTCTTGATGTCAGAAAGATCTTCCTAACAATCACAGCCATCTAAAAGCTGCCTCTGGAGATGTCTCCAGGTAAGCTTTCCCTCCCACTCTTCAACTGGAAGCATACTTAAGAAAGCATTGGATAACTACCTGTTGAGTGTGTTCATGTGGATTCCTTCCCAGTTATAGGTTGGACTAAACCTTTGAGTTATCTTCCAACTCAATAATTCCATGATTCTGTTGGGATGTCTTAGAAAAATTAAGATCACTCACTTCCAAATTAGGGTTTCTCCAGTTCCCTGGAGAAATGTCATGAGACATTTCCATAGTGGCTATGTACCAGGTGCCACCCTATGCTAATCCATTTATTAACTGTGTAATAATAATTATTAACTATATTATTGATTGTTAATTATATTATTAATTATTACCTGTGTTATAATACCTGTGTTCAGTTTCCTCAACTCAGTGTCCAAATGCCTTCTCTTCTCAGACAGGGGCACCACCCTGGGGCAGACCCTTATCATTAAGCCTTCTGGTAGGTTTCCTTGCTTCAAGACTCTCCTCATTCCAGTCCATCCTCTCTACTCAGCTACAGAACTGATCTTGCTAAATCAAAGGTGACTCCAGTGGTTTCCTTTCATCTCTAGGATCAAATATAAAAATCCTGGTTTTGAGATTCGAGGCCCTTTATAACGTCCCTCACGCCCCCATTTTCTAGTCTACTTAGAGTTTACACCCCTCTAGTCTCCTCTCCAATCCCCACCCAGTGACACTGAACTTGTTTGTAGTTCCGTGAAAAAGACTCCATCATCCGGACTTTATTCATTTTTATGGTTGCTCTGTGCCCCCTCTCCCGCATCCCCTTGCCTGGAATTCTCTCCCTCCTCCCCCCAGGGCTTTCTTTAAGTCCCATTTGAAACCTCACCTTCTCCCAGAAGCCTATCATTATCCCTCTTAATGCTAGTGTATTCCCTCTGTTGATTATCTCCAATTCATCCATTTCATCCTGAACATATACTTTGACATCACATGCAAGTACTCCCCCATTAGACTGTGAGCCCCTTGAGAACAGGGGCTTTTATCTTTTATCTTTCGTCGAACACTTGCAACAGCGCCTGGCAGATAGCACTCTCAATAAATAAATGCTTGTTGGCTATAAAGAATGAGGAGAGTTGGACTTCTAAGGCCCCTTCGAGCTCCAAATCTAGTTGCTCTTTCTTCCTTCAGGTCACCACTTTTTCTCTGTTCCTCCGCTTCTCTCTAAATATCAGCTCCATTCTGGAGCTGGACAGAGAGCTGTGCCTGTCAGTTCGGAGTGGGGGTGTGGTGGGTGGAAGGGGACGGGGAAGAGAAGAGAGTACTTTCTCTTCGTCGAAATATGTATACCTGCAGTTCAATTTATTAGGGGTAGGAAGAGAGCTGACATTGTCCCCGGGAGGGTATAAGGAGCTAGGGAGAACAAGCTCTAAAAGCCTCGGAAGCAAGCAGCAGGAGGACGCGGACTGGTCCCGGGGTTCCGCGTTCTCTTTGTGACGAAAGGTTTTCGTCACGTGCCCTCCCACGACGTCCAATCAGAGCACAGAATCCTCCAGGCTCTCAATTCAAACTGTTCCTATTGCCCCATCCGAACTCGGCTTGGAATCTTCCCGGGAAGCGTCCCCTGCCTGTGCCCAGGGGCGCAGCTGGGCGCCGCTGGACCAGGCCGGGGAGCATGGAGCACCGAATAATTGGACCTGGGCCCTACCGCGCAACGAAACTGGTAAGCTCTTGCGGGGCGGCGGTCAGTATTGCCTTCTCTCGGTCCCTGCAGTTCAGATGCCCACCCTAGCAGTCCCGACTCCTAGCGCTGGGGCCTCCCGGGTCCTCGGGCTGCGTTTGTTTGAGATCCTTCGGGAAAGAGCTCTTTTGTGGACACACGGCCTGTCTGTAGTTAATATTATTTATTCAATTAATATTCTTTATTTCTGAAATCTGAATCCTGCAGGCCGTTACTGGGATGGAGTCTGGACAGTCGCTGGTACCTGGTTTTTATTGGTGTTTGAGGAAAGAATGATAAGACTGAGTCTAGCCAATTTGGTGCACCGTTGCATGATCTTACAGCTGTTAGTTAGCTTTCCAGGTAAAAGAAAAGGAGTATGGGTCCCAGATCCCTAATTTCCTCCATACCACCTTTCCCCTTAAAAAAAATGACCTGAGATTTTAAAAAAGGCATCTCCAGATCCAATGGGATTTAAATCCTGAGATCTTGTGATCAGGTTTTACAACTTTTTTTTTTTTAAAGCTAAACAGATCCGATGGTCAGAGGGTCTCAGCTGAAGGATAGAACCCGATTTGGTTTGGTTCCGTATTCAGTCTGTTTATCATTTACTGAGGCTGGGTGTGCACCTTCCTGAGTGAAACTTACTACATCCCTATGGCTGTGGCAAAACGGTTTTCTCTTCTAATCTCACATTGCCTCATATTGATTTAAGCTGGTTTACCCCTCTTTGCTTCATTTCCTGTGGTGATTGTTTCGATTTTCCTCAGAGCACCCCGCCTTTGTTCCTGCGGCAAAGTGATACCACATGTAGATCATCAAAAGCAGCCCTTGTGTCCCTTGAACTTGGAGAAATCAAATTAGTATCTTTTCAGCTTTTTTCTTTGGATGACCTGAAGTCAGATACATCAGTTTTTACCTGAATACAAAATTGGTGTAAAATAGTTATTGCACCTCAGGTATTTTTGTGGAAAAGATGAGACCTGGATTCTCAGTTCACTCCACCTTGCGTCTTCTGCTCAGACACGACTGAAAACAACTAAACAAGAATAATAATAAGAATAAAAAAGAATTTAAAAAGTGAGACAACATCTGTGGGGAAATGATAGAGAAATGGGAGCATATAGGCTAGGACTCTGTTGATCAAGTGAAGTAGAAAATTAAGAGAAATATCTTAAGATATTTAATTAGCTGAATCATTGTCGGTTAAGCTCTTACCTGATGCAGATCTCAGTTCTTCCCTTCCTTAGGATCTATTTTCCTACATCGTTGTTCAGTCAATTTCAGTTGTGTCCAAGATTCTCTGTAACCCTATTTGGGGTTTTCTTTCTTTCTTTCTTTTTTTTTTTTTTGGCGAGGCAATGGGGGTTTTGTGACTTGTCCAGGGTCACACAGCTAGTAAGTGTCTGAGCCTTGATTTGAATTCAGGAAGAGGAGTCTTCCTGACTTCTGGCCCAGCAATCTATCCACTTCCCACCTAGTTGCCCAGTCTCCCACATGTCCTTCTGTAAATCACCTATAGAGAACCTGGCCTTAATTGCTAGAAGCTGCCTTCTTTTTATTTTAATGTATGGATATAGCTTTTTATGTTCAAGCTGTTCATCTGTTGTCTTTCACTCTCACTGCAAGACTCACCCATCTCTTTTTTTAGGTCCTTGATTATTATGTCTTCTGTACAACTTCTCATATAAGTAAGTCATCACTGACAGCTATCTGGATAACTTAATGGTAAAGCAACCTTACTTTGATCTGAATTACCCTTGTTTCCAGGTTTATTTTTGTTTCATTTTTTTGAGAGGTAGGTCTTCCAATCTTGCCCCAGCTAAAATTTCAGGGCCTGCTCTCAGGCCCATGCCACTGGTAATTTGTCAGGAATTTTGATCTCAATTTCTGACCTGGGTAGGTCTGTTCCTCTTCAGGCAGCGTAGTCCTCCTTGCCACATCTCCTTTCCAGTGGGGACTCATGCTGACACTGGGTTGGCTTAGTCTATGGTAGCTCAGATTCCAGAGCTCAAGAGATCCACCAGCCTCAGCCTCCTGAGCAGTAGCAGGAATTTCAGGCTAGTGCCACCACACCAGGCTTAGGCTTTCCTCCTCTCCATGTACTCTGATCCAGCCACTTGTGTTCCTCACATGTGATGCTGTATCTCTCCACTTTACTCTGCCTCTATGTACCCCATGGTTGGGATGCTTTCCTTCTTCCCCTCTGCCTTCCAACTCCCTTGGCTTTTTTCAAGACTCATCATCTTAAGTTCAACTTTCTTCAGGCCTTTCCCTACTTCTTCACAACTCCAATGGGCTGGCCATGTTGTTCCAATGTTAAATGTACGCTTCCCTAAAAGACTATTTTATGGAGAACTCACAGAAGACAAGCATTCACATGGTAGTCAGAAAAAAGGATACAGACACTCTCAAGTTCTCTCTTAAGAACTCTGTAATTGATTTCGTGACATGGGAGACACTGGCACAGAACCACACAACATGGTGTTCCCTCATCAGAAAGGGTGCTGTACTCTGTGAGCAAAGCAGAATTGAAATAGCTCAAAAGAAAAGCAAGATGCACACGTTTAGAGAATCCAACCCAAATGTTCACATGGACTGTTTGTGCCAGACCCATGGTAGAGCATTCTGGGTGTGTATTGGCCTGATCAGCTATAGTAGACACACTGTAACTTGACTCTAACAGAGTGGTGTCATTTTGGTTCTCTTCGAGAATGAAGGACAACAACCAACCAACCATTTTTTCAACTGTTAGTGCTTTATACCTTCCATTTACACTTTATCTTTCTTGTATGTACAAGGTTATTTGCATGTTAATCTCTCTTACTTGCTCCTGGGGGAAAGGACCACTTTTCAACCTTATCCCTAGTACTTAGCACCAGGACTGGAACATAGTAGGTGCTTAATAAATGCTTGTTGACTGATTTATGTCGCTTTGGCTAAAGTGGCCTTCACAATGGAAAATATAAAAACAAAACATAACCTTGTTTAGTTTTAAAAGATAACTCCTTAATTATGAGTAACTCCTGCATTCCCAGTACCTTTCCTGGTGTCTTGTCCATAGGAAGCAATTAATAAATGTTTGTTTTGTTGAAATACTAAACCAATTAATTTGGGGAATCTAATCTTTTTAAAGCTTGTAAATGTTTTTTTTGGGGGGGCAGAGGGGAATATAGTCCAAGTGTGTCTAGGTTTTTGTGCCCATAAAAATGCAGTTATTTCTCTGGTTGACTTAGGTTCTTCATAATGATTAATTTTGCTGTAGTTATACTTATTAGAACTTGCTGAAATATTAAAGGGAAGAATTTATGTGGTTACAGCTTATGTTTTGAAAATGCAGTGGGTAGATGCAATTTTCAAATAGATTAATTGTATGTGTTTTAAAAAATTGTTTCCTGATTCAGGGACTTTTAATGTTTTTCCTAATACGTTAGCATTAAACACTTAAGGGAAAATTGAGCTTTTTGAATGATACAACCTGTTTTTTAGAGGCACCTGAGTTGTATTTAATACAGATTCACAAACTCTCTGTGCCTCTTTCTTTTTCTCATAAATGGTTTTTCCCTCTAACCTCCCCTCCCCTTTGTTTCTTTTCCAGGTTATTTTTTATTTTTATTTCCCTTTGTCATAATCAATTAATCAATCAATATTGATTAAGAACCTACTATGTAGGGGCAGCTAGGTGGTGCAGTGGATAGAGCACCGGCCCTGGAGTCAGGAGTACCTGAGTTCAAATCTTGCCTCAGACACTTAATACTTACTAGCTGTGTGACCCTGGGCAAGTCACTTAACCCCAATTGCCTCACTAAAAAAAAAGAAAAAAAGAACCTACTATGTGTGGGGCAGCTAGGTGGCACAGTAGCTAAAGCACCAGTCCTGGATTCAGGAGGACCTGAGTTCAAATATGACCTCAGACACTTGACACTTAACTAGTTGGGTGACCCTGGGCAAGTCACTTAACCCTCAATGCCTTGCAAAAAAACCCCCCAACCCCCCCCCAAAAAAACCCAAACCTACTATGTGCTAAGCCAGGTGTTAAATACTAGGGATGCAACAAAAGGTTAAATATAGTCCCTGTCCTCAAGGAGCTTACATACTAGTGGGGGAGACAATATACAAACAAATATATAAAACTACTATTTACCAGCAAAATAGGAAATAATTGACTGAGGCAAGATACTAACATTAAGAATAGTTGGGAAAGGCTTCCTGTAGAAGGTGGGATTTTAGTTGGGACTTAAAGGAAGCTGGGGAGAGTCAATAGTGGGGGTTGGGGGGAGGAGGGGCATTCCTGGAGCTGGGAGATTAAGTGTCTCTTAAAATGGCAGGGAGGCCTGTGTCAGTGGATTGAAGAGTATGTATATTGTGGAGTAAATTGTTTAGAAGAGGAGAAAGGTGGGTGGGGGTTAGGTTATGTAGGGTTTTGAATTATCAACAGAGCATTTAGCATTTCCTCTTGAAGGCATTGGGAAGGGTGGATTGGAGTGGGGAGAGATGTGAAACAGGCTGACCCATCTGCAATAGTCCATGCTTGAGGTGGTGAAGGCCTGCACTAGAGTGGTGGCAGGGTCAGAGGGGAGAAGGGGGCATATTGAGGAGATGTTGAAAAGGGGAAATTGACAGCCCTGGGTGTGAACAGACTACTGGGCAATCTCAAGTTTTTTATGTGGTTGTTCTCCGGCCCAGATACTACCTGTCCCTTGCCCAGATTTCTTCTATTCTTCCTCTCCATTCCCAAATCCCAAATTGAATATGACTGCCCTCCCTTCTTTTATTCAAATAGCTTTGCATATGACCAAAAGCGAGGCCTGTCTGGTGGAGAAAATTGGTTAGGCCTTGTTCAGGAAGAAAGTAGATTCCCATTCTATCATTGCCTCCCACTGCTGTGTCTCCTGGAGCATTTAATTCAGTGCCCCTGGGCAAATCTCTTTGGCAATGAATTTCTGTGTAGAACTAATTAGTTTTGGAATAGGGAATTTCCTCAACACCAATAAAATAACAGATCTGGACTTTAAGAAAAACAACAGAATAATTTTCTGCCTTGTGTTAAGTAAGGTGTACTTTTCATTCATCTACTAAAGAGTAGTTTTAAGGAATATCCCTTCCTCATTTTTATATTTTATACAGCTTCCAGAACATTGCTATATGCATAGTAAGTATTGTAAATATTTGCTAAACAAATCCTTTTTGATCAGGGCATGATGTTTAGTGTCAGCAGTGATATAGTAAAGAGTTCCCTGTTTTCATTTTTGTGACCTCAATGTTTAGTAAAATGACTATTTTATAATAAGTGCTTAATAAATGTTTTCTTGGTTTTTTTTCCCCCCTGTGAGGCAGTCGAAGGTAAATGACTTGCTCAAGGTCACACAACTACTGTCAAGTGTGTGAGGTGGACTCTGGACCCGAGTTTAAGTCTCACTTCAGACACTAGCTGTGTGGCCCTGGGCAAATGACTGGGGCCCTCTCAGGTAGTCCTGATATTTATCTTGTCACAGGATCCAGATGGTTCTGGAGGAGAAAGTGAGGTTGTTGACTTTGCACAGCCCTCCTTCACTTAAATCCAATTCAGTGCAAGTCATGACATCACCCCCATGTCAGGGTCCTTATTAGAATGAAAGACAAACAACAACATCCTGACTCTAGGACCCATGCTCTATCTACTGCTCCATCTAGTAGCCCTAGTTTTCTTGCTTTCTGTGTGTGTGTTGGGGGGGTGGGGGTGGGGGGATGGGGGGAGGTTGGGGGGGGGGAGGGAAGAGTTCCCTATTGTACTAAGAAGATTTAGGCTTAAGTCCAGGGTCATTTACTTACTAAGTCGTATAAGCCAAGATAGAAGCTTGATTGAGGAAGCATCATGGGATAGTGGAGAAGGCTAGCAACTTGGAATTAAGGGGCCTTGGTTTAAGCCCTGGTTCTGCCATTTATTATCTGTGTGACCCTGGGGTAAGTTATTTGAGCTCTCTCTTCCTCAATTTCTTCTTCTACAAAATGGCACTAATAATATTTTATCACCCACCTCATAAGGTTGATGGAAGGAAGGCATGTAAACCACAAAGCAGAGTGGTCAAACTCACTGCCACAAGCCCACAAAGCTCAGGAGACCCAGATAGAAAATGTAATTGGGAAATATTTAACAAAATAAACAAACACACAACCCAACACCAACAATGTTAATGTGTGGTTTTCTAAGTCAATTTATGGCCTACTGGGATCTCTTTCTCTTTGAATTTGATACCATTGCCTTAAAGCAAAATATAAAAGTGAGCTGCTATTATTATTAAATGGGTCATAACTTCCTGGAACCTTTGTTTCCTGATTTATAAATGGAGATAAAACTATCTATCTTATAGGTAATGAAATAATGTATCTAAAGTCCTTTGCAATCATAAAGTGCTATATAAAGAATTATTATTATGAGTTGGTATATCCCTATCCTATGGTGCCTTGCAGAGTATTTTTGGAGATGGAAGAGAATTTAGAAATCATCTAGTCTAATTCTCTTATTTTATAGGTAAAGAAACTGAGGTTTAGAGAGGTTAAGATACTTGTCCACTGTTGCATCTAGTTGGTGGCAGAACTACGTTCTGAATGTAGATCCTTTGATTTCAAGTTCCCTCCTACCTTCCCACTACCTTCCCACGCCTTTTGTTGTTGCTCAGCTGTTTCAGTTGTGTCCCACCCACTCTTCCTGACCCCATTTGGAGTTTTCTTGGCAAGGGTATTGAAGTGTTTTGTCATTTCCTTCTCCAGCTCATTTTACAGATGAGGAAACTGAAGCAAACAGGGTTAAGTGACTTGCCCAATGTCTGAGGCTAGATTTGAACTCAGAAAGATGAGTCTCCCAGACTCTGGGCCTGGTGCTCTATCCCCCATGCCCAACTCATCCTGCCTTCCTCTTACGCCTAGCAGATGTTCAATATTTTGTTCATTGCTTTGAATACTTTTAATTAATACATATAAGGAATGAAGAACTAGTTTTCACTGATATGCCTTTTTTTTTTTTTGAGACTAGATTTCTCTATTTCTCCCCAGCCAGAAGTGCAGCATCAACTCTTAGACCTGATTCCACAAGACTTTGACATTTTTTGTTTCTGACCAGGGCCAATTCATCCCTAGTTAGGCAGTCTTGAGGGCCCACTTCCTATGTTGGTGACAGATTTAGTGCAGGCACCCCATAAGCTTAACCTATTTTACATTTCAGAACTCCAAAACTCAAGCAATCCACCATCCTCAACCTTCCTAGTAGAAAGGATTACAGGTATGTTCAACCATGCCTGGCTTCAATGATATTCCTGAAAAATATGAACTGAATATTCAAGCATTTAGTATGTCACATAGAGATGATAGCTGAACCCATTGGAGGTGATAAGCTTCATAGAGATCATAGAATGGTAAGAGAGGAAGGCACAAGACAGAGCCCTAGGGTGAACCAATAGTTAGGGATGAAGGGGCAGCAAAGAAGACTAAGAAGGATAGAGAGAGAGATAAGTAGCAAGAGACCCAAAGAGGGAGCTGTTGTTACAGAAATCCAAGGAGGAAGGAATAGATGAGAGGAGTGGAGTCAAATGAGTGGATATCTAGGGGAGTCAGCAGTTCTCAATGTTGCCAAAACTCTGGGAAGGATGAGCACTGAGAAGTGGTGATTGATTGGCTTTGGTGGTACTAAAGTATTTTATATGACCTACCTTGACTTGGAAGTTTCTTTAACTTAATGGGGTTTGCCCTCCTTACCTCTAGTAGTGAATTAATTATTCTAGATTTATTGTTATAAAAAAGTCTGATGTATGCTGGGGACTTATATTCTCTTCCCCTTAGACTTCCATAATCAGTTCTTTAGGATTCTCCAGGATATTTGTCAGCTGTCTCAGTACAGAGTGCACATTTGGCAAAATTTAACACACACAGGAGTTTTTAACCTGAATAGGGGGCTTACTCACAAAAAGGTTGAGAAGCCCAAAGTAGATCATATTCCTATTAAACAGATATATTTATGGGACAATCTGTACCCTAATGTCTTTGCCTTTTGTTTCAAGCTAAGCACCAGAGGACTTCCAAGGGGCCTCTCCCTAAGGCAGGACTGAGACCACATGGGGAAATGTCATAGAATTTTAGATGTAGAGTTGGAAGGGACATTAGAGATTGAGTCTAACACCCTCATTTTACAAGTTAGGGGTTCAGGGATCTTAGCTGGAAGTGTTTTCCCTTTTCTCTTCTTCCAAGCAAATAACTGTGAGAGATTCAGCAGTAACCACTTTTAACCTAGATAGTAGGCTTTGATGACTCCCCAGTTATGAAAATAAGGTCATTAAGAACTTGCAGGTAGGTGGCACAGTGGATAAAGCACCAGCTCTGAATTCAGGAGGACCTGAGTTCAAATCAGGCCTCTGACACTTGACACTTACTAGCTGTGTGACCATGGGCAAGTCACTTAACCCTCACTGCCCCACCAGAAGAAGAAGAAGAAGAAGAAGAAGAAGAAGAAGAAGAAGAAGAACAACAACAACAACAACAACAACAACAACAACAACTTACCTTAAGGGTGAACATACTTCTCTGATTCACTGTGACATTTTTGGGGGTTTAGAAGTATATCAATTTGGCTAAAATGACAAAAAAGGAAAATAATAAATGTTGGAGAGGCTGTGGGAAAATTGGAACACTAATCCATTGTTGGTGGAGCTGTGAACTGATCCAACCATTCTGGAGAGCAATTTGGAATTATGCCCAAAGGGCGATAAAGCTGTGCATACCCTTTGACCCAGCAATACCACTTTTGGGTCTTTTCCTCAAAGAAATCATGGAAAGGGGAAAGGGACCCACATGTACAAAAATATTTATAGCTGCTCTTTACGTGGTGGCAAGGAATTGGAAGTTGAGGGGGTGCCCATCAATTGGGGAATGGCTGGACAAGTTGTGGTATATGAATACAATGGAATACTATTGTGCTGTAAGAAATGATGAGCAGGAGGAGTTCAGAGAAACCTGGAGGGTCTTGCATGAGCTGACGATGAGTGAGATGAGCAGAACCAGAAGAACATTGTACACAGTATCATCAACATTGAGTGTTGATCTACTGTGATGGACTATATTCTTCTCACCAATGCAATGGCACAGAAGAGTTCCAGGGAACTCATGATAGAAGAGGATCTCCAAATCCAAGAAAAAAAAAAAAAGAATTGTGGAGTATAGATGCTGAATGAACCACACTATTTCTTTTTGTTTTTGTTTTTGTTTTTGTTTTTTGTTTTTGCGGGGCAATGGGGGTTAAGTGACTTGCCCAGGGTCACACAGCCAGTAAGTGTCAAGTGTCTGAGGCCGGATTTGAACTCAGGTACTCCTAAATCCAGGGCCGGTGCTTTATCCACTGCGCCACCTAGCTGCCCCCTCACACTATTTCCTTTGTTTTTGATGCTGTTGTTTTTTTTCTATTTTGAGGTTTTTCATCATTGCTCTGATTTTTTCTCTTATAACATGACTAATGCAGAAATAGGATTAATGTTATTATGTGTATATATGGATATAACCTATATCAGATTACCTGCTGTCTAGGGGAGGGGGGAAGGAGGGGAGGGAGGGAGAAAAATCTGAAATTGTAAAGCTTGTATAAACAAAAGTTGAGAACTATCTTTACATGTAATGGAAAAAAATAAAATACTTTATTAATTAAAAAAAACCAAGTATATCAATGCATTTTCTAAGGACCATGTTTATAGTTTTATTTAAAAATAGCATCCTATAGGTTAAAACTGATTTTATGTCCCAAATAAAATCGCAGGTGAATATGAATCATTTTAGTATTATTATTTTAATATTAAGCATGGAAACAAAATAGAGAGATAAAACATTTAAGTACTTTCTACATGCCATACAAAGCTGCCAGATGGCTCAGTGGATAGAATTGCAGGTCAAGAAGACCTGAGTTCAAACCCGAACTCAGACACTTACTATCTGTGTGACCCTTCAATCCAGTGGAGAAGGAAATGGCAACCCACTCTAGTATCCTTGCCAAGAAGACACCATGGACAGTGTTGGCATGCTATGGTCCACAGGGTCAGGAAGAGTTGGACACTACTGAACAACAACAACAACAACATTCAAGACACTGTGCTAATTTCTTAGGATACAAATAAAAGGAAGCAGGACAATCCCTGACCTCAAAAAGTATAGATTCTAAAAGGGGAAAGCATACATAAAAGAGAGCTGGCAACAGAGAAGGTGGGTGGGAGAGGGACACATACACACTTAGAGATGCTGGGGAAGTGATGTGGAAGCCTGACTGGGCAAGATAAGATGAAACCACTTATCAGAGTTGGGAACCTGGAGTGCGGTGCAAGATAACAATAGAGACATGAAAATGATGGCTAGGGGTTAGGTAGCATGATAAAGAGATGTCAGGGATAACAACATCCATAATGAAATGTCTTTCATGTTTAAAAGGAATTTGTAGGCAGTAAATTATTTTACGGTAATGACATTTCCATTCCAAAATTTTGTCTTTACTTTTTTTTTGGGGGGGGGCAGAGTAAAAAGTAAACCTTTTAAAGTCTCCTTTTATTTTCTCAGTACCATTATATTGTGCAGTTGGAGTCAGGAGGACTCATCTTCCTGAGTTCAAATCCAGCCTCAGACCCTAGCTGTGTGACCCTGGGCAAGTCACTTAACTTTGTTTGCCTCAGTTTCCTCATCTCTAAAAAGAGCTGGAAAAGGAAATGGCAAATCATTCCAGTATCTTTGCCAAATGGGGTCATGAACAGTTGGACATGATGGAAAAAGAGACTGAACAACCATTATGCTATTATATTTCCTGCTCCAGAAAGGAAGGAAACTGAAATCACATTCTGCAGAAGAGGTCAAGAAGTATATTTCAATAGTAGACATTCTATTTCTTGGCCCCTAACATATATTTTAAAATTTAATTTAATTTTAAATTCCTTTCTAATTACATGTAAAGTTTTGTTTTTGTTTTTGTTTTTTTGTTTTTTTGGTGAGGCAATTGGGGTTAAATGACTTGCCCAGGGTCACACAGCTAGCAAGTGTTAAGTGTCTGAGGTCAGATTTGAACTCAGGTCCTCCTGACTCCAGGGCCGGTGCTTTATCCACTGCACCACCTAGCTGCCCCCAAGATCTTTTTTTTTGAGTTCCAGATTTTTTTCCACCCTCCCCCTCCCAAGGCTAGCAAGCAATCTGACATAGGTTATATATTACAATTATTTTGAACATATTTCCACATTAGTCATTCTGTAAGAGAAGGATCAGAACAAAAAGAAAAAAAAACTCCAGAAAGAATAGACAAGAACAATAACAAAAAAGCAGCAACAAAAGTGAAAATAGTATGCTTCAATCTGCATTCAGATTCCACAGTTCCTTTTCTGGATGTGGAGAGCATTTTCCACCATCAGTCTTTTGGCATCATCTTGAATCATTGTATTGCTGAGAAGGATTAAGTCTATAAACAGATGATTATCACACAATGTCGTTGATACTGTATACAATGTTCTCTTGTTTCTGTTCATTTCACTCAGCATCAGTTCATGTAAGTTTTTCCAGATTTTTCTGAAATCCATCTGCTTATCATTTCTCACTATGCTGAAGGCCTTCCTCTAGCATATATACTGTTAAGGGTTAAAATTCTAGCTAAACTGTCTAAAATATCTAATGAGTGGTTGCCAATAAATTATAAGCTTTAGCAAGAGTTAGACTTTTAAGCATTTATTAAGGAGAATAAGAATTTGATAAAGAGAGAGAAAGGCCTAGATTCCTATCTATTAGAGGGAGAGCACATTTCTAGCTCCGCTCTCCACCAGAGTCCTCAGGAAAGAGCGCGAGACTGAGCGCCAGTCTCTGCCTTCCTCCTCCCACTAGCCCACGTCACTTCCTGACGCCAAAGAAAAGACTCCTGGTCTTGCCCTCAAAGACCTTCGTTTCATGGGCGGAACTCTTCTACAGTAAGTCTCCAGCAGGTGGCATCATTCCAATCGTTACAATACATACATACTTTTGCACCATCTAGCTGCCCCTGCTTATCATTTCTTATAGCACAATAGTATTCCATTACATTCATATACCACAACTTGTTTAGCCATTCCCCAATTGATGGTCTTGCCCATATTGAGTGCTTGTAGCCCTTAAATTAATAACCTGAGCTGAGGTCTTAAAAAGAATAAGATTAATTGATTACAAAGAGACAGAAAGCTCCTGCCACCCTTTTGTTATGAGGATTTCCCCCTAATATGTTGTAATTTACTTAAACATTTAATAAGTGCCTACCATGTACTTTTTCTTTTTTGCAGGGCAATGAGGGTTAAGTGACTTGCCCAGGGTCACATAGCTAGTAAGTGTCAAATGCCTGAGGCTGGATTTGAACTCAGGTCCTCCTGAATCCAGGGCTGGTGCTCTATCCACTGTGCCACCTAGCTGGCCCCTACCATATACTTTTTTTTTTTAAGTGAGGCAATTGGGGTTAAGTGACTTGCCCAGGGTGTATTAAGTGTCTGAGGCCAGATTTGAACTCAGGTACTCCTGACTCCAGGGCCGGTGCTCTATCCTACCATATATATATATTTTTTAATTAATTAATTAAATTTTTTTTAGTGAGGCAATTGGGGTTAAGTGACTTGCCCAGGGTCACACAGCTAGTAAGTGTTAAGTGTCTGAGGCCAGATTTGAACTCAGGTACTCCTGACTCCAGGGCCAGTGCTCTATCCACTGCGCCACCTAGCTGCCCCTACCATATACTTTTTTTTTTAATGTATAAGGTATTTTTTTTTCCGTTACATGTAAAGATAGTTCTCAACTTTTGTTTATACAAGCTTTACAATTTCAGATTTGTTTCCCTCCCTCCCCTCCCTCCCCCCTCCCCTAGACAGCAAGTAATCTGATATAGGTTATGTCTATATATCTCTATACATATAGATATAGATATAGATATATACACACACATATATATATATATATATATACACATAACATTAATCCTATTTCTGCATTAATCCTGTTACAAGAGAAAGAATCAGAGCAGTGATGCAAAACCTCAAAATAGAAAAAAAAAAAGCAACAGCACCCAAAACAAAAGAAATAATATGGTTCAATCAGCATCTATACTCCACAGTTCTTTCTTTCTTTTTTTTTCTTGGATTTGGAGATCCTCTTCTATCATGAGTTCCCTGGAACTCTTCTGTACCATTGCATTGGTGAGAAGAATATAGTCCATCACAGTAGGTCAACACTCAATGTTGATGATACTGTGTACAATGTTCTTCTGGTTCTGCTCATCTCACTCATCATCAGCTCACGTAAGACCCTCCAGGTTTCTCTGAACTCTTCCTGCTCATCATTTCTTACAGCACAATAGTATTCCATTGTATTCATATACCACAACTTGTCCAGCCATTCCCCAATTGATGGGCACCCCCTCAACTTCCAATTCCTTGCTACCACATAAAGAGCAGCTATAAATATTTTTGTATATGTGGGTCCCTCTCCCCTTTCCATGATTTCTTTGGGCAAAAGACCTAAAAGTGGAATTGCTGGGTCAAAGCCTACCATATACTTTTAAAGCACATAATAGGGGCAAAAATGAGATGTAGAGAAAGTATTCTAAGAAAACTTGAGGAGAGAGACAACATCTAGGATATCTAGCATAGAGCTACGGGGTCAGTGGGGATCAGGAAGTTCCAGAATCTTAGTTCTAAGAGACCTTAGACACTACCAAGTTCTGCCTACATCTGAACAAGTATCCCCTCCTTAACATACCCAATATAGCTATATCCAGTCTTTGCTGGAAGATCACCAGTGAAGAGAAATCTCCCAGGGTTTCCCATGGAAGACCATTCCATTTCTGGCTCTGAATGTTAAGGAGTTTTTCTTTATATCAATCCTGAATCTGCTTCTCTGTTATTTCTACCCATTTTTCTTTTAGGGTTAAGAAGAACAATCTCCTCCCCTTTCCAAACGATAGCTCTTCAGATGTTTGAAGATCTTATGTCTTTTCTTCTCTAGAATAACCTCTTCAGTTCTACCTACCAGCTCTCATATGATACCATCTATAGGCCTTTTGAGTAACTTTTCATATTTGCATCCTCAGTGCCTAGGACAGTGTCAAGCACATAGTGCTTCATAAATGCCTGATGATGGATTGATTTTCCAGATAAGTAAATTAAAGAATGATTATACTGTTTATATTACTGAGTGTCATATAGGAAGTTATAGTAAAATCAGACCTGAAACTCTGAGTGTGGCATAGTAAACAATTAATAAACACTTGATTATTAGTGCAATTGACATGTTGAGACGCTGTTAGTGATGTTTGAAAACACTCTTGTTCCCAAAATACTTTCTTTCTCCTGGGAGATATGACATGTTCACAGATAAGTCAGTGTCGGATATATTAAAAATATATGCCAAGTGAAGATGGGAAAAGATTTGGGAGGAAATATAATGTTTTTAATATGTTGAGTTTGAAATGCTTATTTAACTCTAGTTGGATGGCGTTAATTTTTCTGGTGTAGCATAAACTGAGGTCATTTGAGGAGAAAGTTCCAGTGATACAGGTGTCCAGAGAAGGGAAGTTTTGGAACAGCTGTGGTGGGAAATGTGATAAAAGTCAGCCAGGGAAGAGTAGGAGGATTGCTGTGTAGAAATCGGGGCTCACTGAGAGCAGGTGCCCAGAACTAGTAGCGACTTGCAGAGAAGCAAATTTAGGCTTAATGTAAGGGAACACTTCCTACCAGTGCTATCTAAAAGTAGAATGGGCTTCCTCTGTGGTCAGTGGGTTTTTCTGTCAAAAGTAGATAGGCTCCCTCCTGAGTTAATGGGTTTCTCCCCTTATTGGAAGTCTTTAAAGAAAGGCTGATTGGTTCTTTTTCTGGGAATGTTGTAGATGGGATTCATGGTCAAGTAGTGCTTGGACTAGATAGCTTGTGAGTTGCCTTTCAACTCTGAAGTTTTTTGAATGTGATCTTCCTCACTAAATTCTCTGATTTTATTAACAGCATCACGCTTGTTCTAGTGTCATAAACTTGTCATCTTGGAGTTGTCTTTGACTCTTTTTTAATCCCTCACTCTACACAAGTAGTTATGCTGACCAGCATGGCAGCCTTTGGAAATGTTATGCTAAATTTATTTTTAATTTCATTTAAATTAAATTAAATAATCAATAATGTTTAATATGTGGGCAATAGAAAAAGTGTGAGTATGGGTTGTTTTCATGTGAAAAAGGGTATGTTTACTCTAGCTATGCCTCCTCCTCCTTCCTGTATACCACCCTTACCCCTTTCACCTCCTCCCCTGGGAAACACCCTTGCTTTATTGGATGGATCTTCCAATGAGCCATGACTTAGCTGTGAGGAGTGATGAGATCTTGGTATTTCTCAGGAGAAAGTTTTGGAGGCCACCCTTCCAGGGGTTCATTGTTCTCCTTCTACTATGGCCTGTGAAAGAGGAGCCTTGGCCCTCTTTCAGTTGCTGTGTTTGAATGCTCCCTAAGGCTCATTCTTGGCTAGACCCCATCCAGCCCCAGTATCCATGGGCCTCTTTGTCTCCCTTTGCTGACCTGGTCTGGAAAATATCTTCTTGATTTTTTTTTCTTGGATTTCCCAATCAGGACTCAATCTGGTTCTTTTTTTCAAGATCTTTGTGGAGAGATTGTGGTGGGTAGCTAGGCTGTTGTCTTGCTTACTACTCCATCATCTCCTCTAGTCACTTTCTTAACATTTTGCTCTCCAGAATGATTGGATGGTTTCATATCTCCACCAACAGTTCATAGGATCATAGATTTAAAGCTGGAAGGGAAGTCACAGGTCATGTAGTGCTACTCTCTCATTTTACAGATGAGGAAATTAAGTCACAGAGAACTTAAGTGACAAAGGTAATACAGTTATCCCTTCTACATTGTGACTTTTCCCCATCATGATTTCAATATATCGAGAGTCAGCATAGGAAATTAAATGGTATAATTTTGGGGGAGTTTTGTGGAAGCCGCAGATGACACATAAAGGCAAGCAGACACAGAAAAGCATTTAGATACTCAGAAATCCATAAAACATAAGTATAATATTTTATAATAGCAACCTAAATTGTACAATAAGGTACTGTAAACATCCCATAAAAGAAAAAGAAAAAAATCAGATTTCTTCTCTGGTACAAAGTGAGGGCCAAAAAATTTTATGCAGATTTTCCAGATTGTGGGGGGCACCACACCCCTAACCCCCAGGATGTGGAAGGGATGACTGTAAGTGGAAGAAGCCAACATTTTTACTCAGAACCTCTGACTCCAAATAAAATATACTACCATGCCTGTCTTTGCCCAGCCCCTCAAACATTGACTATTCTAATCTTTTTTTTGTGTGTGTGAGGCAATTGGGGTTAAGTGACTTGCCCAGGGTCACACAGCCAGTAAGTGTTAAGTGTCTGAGGCTGGATTTGAACTCAGGTACTCCTGACTCCAGGGCCGGTGTTCTATCCAATGCACCACCTAGCTGCCCCCCAATCTTTTTTTTCGTTTGCTGGGTAGCAGTATCTCATCAAGTAATTATTTTAAAGTGCAAAATTCTTGTCTATATTTTGAATATAATGAAGACAGTAAACTTTAGGAAAAAACAATGTAGACTGCTAATGGTTGTCTCTTTCTGGGTTTCTCTACAGTGGAATGAAACAATTGAGCTTTTTCGTGCTAAGATGCCATTACGGAAACATAGAAGTCATTTTAAAAGCTATGAATGTTGCTTCACAGCCTCAGAAGCTGTGGATTGGTTACATGATCTACTCAGGAGAAGCCAGAACTTTGGTCCAGAAGTTACTCGCAAACAAACGGTACAGCTGCTAAAAAAGTTCCTGAAGAATCATGTTATTGAAGATATCAAGGGAAGGTGGGGTCGGGAAGATTTTGAGGACAACCGACATCTCTACAGGTACCTTATCTCTCTTCAAGTTCAATTCTGTGCCTGCCTATCCCCCACCAGTGGTGTGTGATGGAATGGTTGTAGAGGTTGGGTGATGGGAATGAAGTGTTCTTTCTATCTATCTATCTATCTATCTATCTATCTATCTATCTATCTATCTATCTATCTATCATCTACCTACCTATACATCTATTTATTTATTTATTTTCTCATTTATTTATCTATTTATTTATTATGTGCCAGGAACTATACTAAACATTGAGAATACAAAGACAAAAATGAATTAGCCCTTGCTGCTGAGAAGCTTACATTCTATTATAATTTCTGAAATAAGAGCGTCCATTCTTCTTTGTCTAATCTTTTCTTTGTCTGCATGGCTTTATTTGAGGGTGGAGTGAATTCTACATGTATTACAATATCAATTCTACTATAGTTCTCTTGAATCTCTCTTGAATTGTTATATTGCATTCTTTTTTATGTGAACTTAATCATCAATAAACACAAACTTTACAAATATACAAAGAACAAGAAAGGATTTCATTAGAAATTGTGAACTCTGTTAGGTATAGTTTGTTTTAAAGAAATATCTATCTTCACATGTGTATATATAACATGTAATATATAGGTATATAAATTTATGCATATGTACATAATTTGTGCATGTATATAGACATATATACACATATAGACAGGGGCATTTATAGTAGATGACATTCATATAACTCTTACTGTGTGTCATGCACTGTGCTAAGCACTTTATAATTATTATCTAATTTGATCCTCACAACAACCCTGGGAGATGAGTGCTCTTATGATCTCCATTGTATAGATGAGAAAGCTGAGGCAAACTGGAATTAAATAGCTTGCTCGGGGTCCCACAGCTAGTAAGTGTCTGAGGCTGGTTTTAAATTCAGGTCTTCCTGGCTCCAAGCCCAATACTCTATCCACGGCATCTAATATATTACATTTAATTACATTTTCTTTTTTATGTGAACTTAATCATCAATAAACACAAACTTTGCATATACAAAAAACAACAATAAAGAATTTTATTAGAAACTGCTGTTAGGTACAGTTTTTTAAATATGTAATTTCATTTATTATATAGAATACATAAAGATTTGAAACTGCTATGTCCCCTTTACTTTTTTTTTTTTTTTGCGGGGCAATGGGGTTAAGTGACTTGCCCAGGGTCACACAGCTGGTAAGTGTCAAGTGTCTGAGACCAGATTTGAACTCAGGTACTCCTGAATCCAGGGCCGGTGCTTTATCCACTGCGCCACCTAGCCACCCCTCCCCTTTACTTTTAAAAAAATACTCTTTTGCTTATCTATCGTTGCCCCTTGCATCCCTCCCTCCCCCAAGTTGTTCTCCCTTGTAATAAGTATGTGTATTTAAGCAAAAGAAATCAATGTATTGGCCATATATGAAAATGCATATTTCATTCTTGATCTCTAGTCTATCACCTCTGATAAGAAGTGGGAGGTATCAGCCCTTTGAAGTCACTGTTGTTTGCTGACCAGAAAGCTAAACTCTTTTTGTAATTGTGGTTCTGCTCATTTCTCTCTGTATAAGTTTGTACAAGTTTTCTCGTTTCTCTGGATCCTCTCATATTTGTCATGTCTTATGCGACAATTACAATCCATTATCATGAAATGATAGATGGAAAATTGGAAGGGACCTTAGAAATCGTCCATATAGTGCAATCTCCTCATTATACATATATCATACAAATAGTAGATGGGAGAATTGACTCCAAAGCCAGCACTCTTTCTACTTTACCACACTGACTAACGTTCATATACTGTGATTTGGTCAGCTGTTCCCCAATTGATCGGCACCTATATTGTTTCCAGGTCTTTGCTATAACAAAAAGTGCTGATATTAATATAATGTACTAGTGTGCTGGGACCAGCTTGTATGGGCTCCCAAGAGCTGATTGTTAAATTTTCATTGTAAGCATTTACACCTCAGAAATTGACAAATGTTACAAATTAGGGCTTGATTTTTTGTTTTATTGATTCTATAGATTTAAGAAAGTGATGGAAAAAATGTTAATAGCTCAAATTAAAAGTTAAGTGTGTGTGTGTGTGTGTGTGTGTGTGTGTGTTTGGAGACACAGTTGTTAAATATTTATAAGAATACCCATGGCTTATTTGCTCTGTCCTCAGAGTTGGTTACATTTTTCATTTCTCTAATTATTACCTTTTTTTTTTTTTAGAGGATCCTCTTTATTTCTGATATACTTTTTTTTTCCCCAGGGTGTCTGCCTGTTTTTTGTTTTTTGTTTTTTTTTTTGGTTAATTATCAAACATTTATTTTATTTTCCATTTACATGTAAGGGTAGTTTTCAACATTCATTTTCATAAGATTTAAAGTTTCAAATTTTTCTCCCTCCCTCCCCTCTCCCCTCCACAAGATAGCAATCAGGTTATATATCTACAATCCACAAGTGTTCTTTTTGTCAGTTCTTTCTATAGGGGTGCATAGTAAGCTTCCTCATTAGTTCCTTGGGATTGTCTTAGATCACTGCTGAGAGTAGTTAAGTCATTCACAATTACTCATTGAACAATACTGCTGTCACTATGCACAATGTCCTCTCAGCTCTGCTCACTTACATCGATGTTTACATTAGTCTTTCAAGGTTTTTCGGGGATCACCCTGTTTGTCATTTCCTGTAGCACAAGAACATTCCACTACAATCATATAACACAGCTTTTCCCATCATTCCTCAATTGATGGACATTCCCATGATTCTCAATTCTTAGCCTCCACCAAGAGTTGCTATAAATAATTTTTGTACAATTTTCCCCCTTTCTCTCTTTTTCATGATTACTATTGTTAACCATTTCCTTTCCATCCTATTCCCTTCCCTATGATATTTATTCTATTATCCATCTTCTTTCATCCTATCACTCTTTAAAAGGGATTTGCTTCTGTCTGTCCCCTCCCCCACTCTGCCCTTCCTTCTTTTGCCCCTCTCTCTTTATCCCTTTCCCCTCCTATTTTCCTGCAGGGTTATAGAGATTACTCCACCCAATTGAGTGTGTACATTATTCCCTCCTTGAGCCAATTCTAATGAGATTGAGGTCTTTGAGCCAATTTTGATGAGTGTTAGGCTCATTTAGTGCCCAGATTAAATAGATTACTCCATCCAGTTGGGTGTGTCTGTTAGTCCCTCCTTGAGGCAGCTCTGATGAGTTTAAGGTCTTTGAGCCTTTTCTGATGAGTGTAAAATTCATTTACTGCCCTGCTCCTCTCCCATCTCTTCCCCCACTCCATAAGCCTTTTCCTGTTACTTTCATGTAGGATTTTGCTTCTGCCCTTCCCCCTCAATTTAACCCTAAAGATGTTATCATCTAGCTAAGTGACACTGTGGACAAATCATCACCCCTGGACCCAGGGGGATCGCAGCCAAAACCTGGCCTCAGACACAAGACAGTCGCCCACTGTATGACCCCAGGTATGTCCCCCAGCTCCATTTTTTTTTTTATGGTTCTCTAGGGTCTTGTATTTGAAAGTCAAATTTGCCATTCAGTTCTTTTCATCACAAATATCTGAAAGTCTTCTTTTTCATTAAAGTCCCATTTTTTCCGCTGAAAGATAATGCTTAGTTTTGCTGGGTAGGTGATTCTTGGTTGTAATCCCATTCCCTTTGCCTTTGGAATATCATATTCCATGCCCTCCGGTCTTTTAATGTAGAAGCTGCTAGATCTTGTGCTATCCTGACTGGGGCTCCACAGTACTTGAATTCTTTCTTTTTGGCAGCTTGCAATATTTTCTCCTTGACCTGAGAGCTCTGAAATTTGGCTATAATATTCCTAGGAGTTTTCTTTTTGGGAACTCTTTCTGGAGGTGATCGGTGGATTCTTTCCATTTCTATTTTAGCTTCTTCTTCTAGAATTTCAGGGCAATTTTCCCTGAGAATATCTTGGAAGATGGTTTCTAAGCTCTTTCCTTGATCATGGTTTTCAGGTAGACCAATAATTTTCAAATTATCTCTCCTGGACCTATTTTCCAGGTCAGCAGTTTTTCCCAGAAGATATTTCACATTGCCCTCTATTTTTTTTATTCATTTGGATTTGCTTTATTGTGTCTTGGTTTCTCATAAAGTCACTGGCTTCCATTTGTTCAATTCTAATTCTTAGACAATTATTTTCATCAGAGAGCTTTTGTACCTCCTTTTCCATTTGGCCAATTTGACTTTTCAAGCTGTTGACTTTTTTCTCATGTCTTTCCTGCATCACCCTCATTTCTCTTTCCATTTTTTCTTCTACCTCTCTAACTTTATCTTCAAAGTCCTTTTTGAGCACCTCCATGGCCTGAGACCAATTCGTATTTTTCTTGGAAGCTTTAGATATAGGGGCCCTGATGTTGACATCTTCCTCTGAGGGTGCCCCTTGGTCTTCCTTGTTACTGAAGAAACTTTCTGTGGTCCTTACCTTTCTCTGTTGGCTCAACTTGCCTTTCTTTTACTTGACTTTTAGCTCCTTAAAGTGGGGAACTGTTTCCAGGCTGCAGTATCCCAAGCTTAAGAAGTCCCAGGTGGTATGATTTAAGGAGAATCAGGTTCTTCCCTTGCCCGGCCTGTTTCCTGGTCCTAGATGACCCCAGACCAACTTGCCAATCAACCAGCTTTGTGGTTGTTAGCTCTGATGAGCCTGTGCCCCTCCCCAACCTGGGTCACTTCTACTCGAGCCTACCATCTGGGTCTCAGTAGGGGTGTAAAATCCAAGTTCTGCCTTAGCACCAGCATAGACCCCTATAGTCTCTCCCCTGCCCAGGGCTCAGCCCACTCACCACACTGTGAACTTAGTTCCAGACAACACTGGTGCTTCAGCTGATTCAGAGGCTCTGGGGGTCTCCTTCTCTGGTGAGGACTTCCTGAGACTGGATCTGCGTCAGGGTGACTGTGGGGTTGGGCCCAACTCTTGTATCAGCACAGCAGCTCCCTCCTTCTGACCTTCCAAGCTGTTGTTGGTTAGAAGATGATTTCAGCACATTCTTCTGTGAGTTTTGCTGCTCTGGGCATTTTCCTATGACCTTATTTGGATGTTTTTTGGAGCAATCATATCATGAGTTCAGTAGCTCACTGCCTTTCCTCAGTTATCTTGGTTCCACCCCGGAAGTCTCTAATTATTAGCTTTTTTTTTTTTTTAAAGTGAGGCAATTGGGGTTAAGTGACTTGCCCAGGGTCACACAGCTAGTAAGTGTTAAGTGTCTGAGGCTGGATTTGAACTCAGGTACTCCTGACTCCAGGGCCAGTGCTCTATCCAGTGTGCCACCTAGCTGCCCCCAATTATTAGCTTTTGAAGCATTTTCTCATGTGGTTTTTAAAAATCTGTATTTCTGTTCTTGATAATTGGCTGTTCCCATCCTTTAGCTACTTATCTGCTGGAGAATAGGTCAAATATTCTTCTACATTTAGACAACTTTTTACATATTTTAGATATTAGACCTTTATTAGAGAATTTTGCCATGAAGATTTTTTCCCATGGTTTCCCTTCTAATTTTATTTGCTTTCTTGTGCAAAAGCTCTTCAATTTTATGCAATTGAAATCACCCACCTTATCTTTTATGATCACCTGTGTTCTTTATTTAGGTAATAATTCTTCCCATAGCCATAGTTGTGAAATATACCTATCTCCTTTTCCAAATTTATAAAAAAATGCTATGACCTTTTATATTTAGGTCACGCATACTACATCCTATACACCATATGTCACATTCATTGTGGTAAATAAAAATAAGAGTATAAAATACTCAATATATTACTGTAAATTTCATTTCTTTCTTGTTGCTTTTCAGTTTTCCCAGAAGGTTCATTAAACAGGGAGACTTCTTTTGCTCTATAGTTGGACTTACTAAATGTAATGCTACTGTGTTCAAGCATTCCTGGGTTTTGTTTACCCAGTCTGTTCCATTGATCAACTTTTCTGCTTTTTAAACCGAAATCCATTGGTTTGGGTGGTGACTTCTTTGTAGTACAGTTTGAGATTTGGTACTGCTGCTGTCCCCTTACTCCCTGTCCCTTTTTCACGATTTCCCTTGATATTCTTGACCTTTCATTCCTCCCCTCCACGGCATTCTTGAAATACACTGTTTTTTTCTGTGCATGGAGAAAATAAACACTTCAACTTTTTCTTGCTTATTGTACAGATTTCAAAGAAACTGAAAAAAGATGATGAAGCAGCCCAGGAGGGCTGTGCTGAGCCCCTTTGAGCAATAGAGTTCTGATCTCAGCTGGTGGTTAATTTGGCTTTTGTGAAAAGTACAGGGCCCATATCCAGGAATTTTGCCAATATTTCATTTGTTCCTATTTAGCCCTGACAATGCAAATCTGCCCTTGCCCTGTTCTTACAGTCTGCTGTCTTGCTGCAAATTAGACAAATTATGTGGTCACTTTTATAATATGAACATTAGCAGGTGTTAAGTAAGCCAGAGAAAATGGAGTCTTTTTTCCCTCAATTCTCTTCATCTTCCCCCTGCATTCTTCGCAATTGAGCAATCAGAATGAGAAGCAGGTGGAAGGACATACAGGGTGTCCAAAAAGTCTTAGTGCAGTTTTATAATTTAATAGCTTGAAACTGCACCAAGACTTTTGGAACACACTGTAGGTAGGTTTAAAGGGAAGAAGTGAATGTGTCTCTTGAAGGGCTGCGTTAGATCCTACTGACAGAGGAAAATAGAGATAATGAAGAATATAGGCAATTTAATCCCAGCTTCTTCATGTTACTCAAAGAATAGTGAAAGAAGCTGCCAAATGTTGGGTGAGGGCATCTTGCTGTTGGAGATAGGCTATCTGGGTGCTGTAAGAAACGACGATCATTTTGAGTTCAGAAAAACCTGGAAAGACTTGAATGAACTGATGCTGAGTGAGATGAGCAGAGCATTGTTCTCAGTAACAGCAACATTGTGTGATGATCAACTGTAATAGACTTAGCTCTTCTCAGCAATACAATGATACAAGACAATTCCAAAGGACTCATGATGGAAAATGTTCTCCACATCCAGAGAAAGAACTATGGAGTCTGAATGCAGATCAAAGCATACCAGTTTCACTTTTTTTGTTGTTGTTTTGTTTCTTCTTGTGATTTTCCTTTTTTGTTCTGATTCTTCTTTCACAACATAATGAATATGGAAATATGTTTAACATGATTGTACCATGTAACCTATATCAGATTACTTGCTGTCTTGGGGAGGGGGAGAGAAGGAAAGGAGGGAGAAAAATTTGGAATTCAAAATCATACAAAAATGAATGTTGAAAACTATCTTTATATGTAATGGAAAAAATAAAATAAAATACTAGTTTTTTTTTGGTGAGGCAATTGGGGTTAAGTGACTTGGCCAGGGTCACACAGCTAGTAAGTGTTAAGTGTCTGAAGCCAGATTTGAACTCAGGTCCTCCTGACTCCAGGGCCGGTGCTTTATCCACTGCGCCACCTAGCTGCCCCATAAAATACTATTTTTAAAAAGTATAAAATATCCCACCCCTCCCACAAAAAGCAGAGAGACTATGGTATGGTCTGATAGGTCCATAGGATCATATTTTTATACTAGCTAGAATGGACCTTGGGGACCACCTAAACCAGTCCTCTTATTTTACAGATGAGGAAACTGAGATTTAGAATAATAAAATGGCTTGGCCTCAGTGATTTGCTGTTTCCAGTTGTGGGGATATTTCTGTCTCTTCTGGTCTAACTTTTGTTTTATATTCTTAGTTTAATAGCACCTTTATTCTAGTGTTTAAATACAGGATGTTCTAAAAGTCTTAGTGTAGTTTTAAATTTTAATAATGTCAGAAGTAGAGGGCAGCTAGGTGGTGCAGTGGATAGAGTGCTGAATTTGGAATTAGGAAGACTCATCTTCCTGGATTCAAATCTGGCCTCAGACACTTCCTGGCTGAGTGACTCTGGGCAGGTCACTTAATCCTGCTTACCTCAGTTTCCTTATCTGTAAAATGAGCTGGAGAATGACATGGTAAACCAGTCTAATATCTTTGTTAAGAAAACCTCAAATGGGTTCATGAAGAGTCAGATAGGGCTGAAAATGACAATGACAAAGCAACAACGTCAAAAGTACAGATGATATAAACTTAAGAAAAGAACAGATTTGGGGCAGCTAGATGGCACAGTGGATAAAGCACTGGCCCTGGATTCAGGAGTACCTGAGTTCAAATCCAGCCTCAGACACTTGGCACTTACTAGCTGTGTGACCCTGGGCAAGTCACTTAACCCCCATTGCCCCACCAAAAAAAAAAAAAAAAAGAACAGATTTGAAAGGTTATTAAATTTATTATAATTGATATATTTCTTAATTAAAATTCAACATAACCACCATTTTGTACTACATGTTGCTCTAGTTGATTTTCATACTTTGTAAATTTTGTAAAATCTTTTGTTAGCCACTGCTCAGTGTTAAGGGCTAAAATTCTAGCTAAACTGTCTAAAATATCTAATGAGTGGTCGCCAATAAATTATAAGCTTTAGCAAGAGTTAGACTTTTAAGCATTTATTAAGGAGAATAAGAATTTGGTAAAGAGAGAGAAAAAGGCCTAGATTCCTATCTATTAAAGGGAGAGCACATTTCTAGTTCCACTCTCCACCAGAGTCCAGAGGAAAGGGAGCCGGACAGAGTCCTAGTCTCTTCCTTCTTCCTCCCACTAGCCCGCGTCACTTCCTTTTCCAAAGAAAAGACTCTTGGTCTTGCCCTCAAAGACCTTCGCTTCATGGGCGGAACTCTTCTACAGTAAGTCTCCAGCAGGTGGCGTCATTCCAATCGTTACAGTTCCCCGCTTTGTTTCCTCAAGAAACAGTACATTTCCTTGATGAAACAACAGTGACTGAAAGGATTGCATTTGTAATTCTAGCCTTAATATCACTCAAAGAATAAGGTTCTGATGCATACCTGACAATTTTGATGTGTGCCCCACAGGAAAAAGTGTCATGGAGATTTAAAGTGACTTCCTCCACAGTTGTACAATATTAGCTTTCACTTGCATGTGTTCATGTGGATTTGTTTCTCATACTTCCATTCTACTGTCAAGACTTTAGGGACATCATCTGTTTTAGCCCACCATTTTTGCTATTCTTCTGTTCCCAGTACAAAGTTTTATGCACATTGGCTGTCCTGAATAATAACTTTATCAATTATGTCATCCAGAAGCCTTTGCACATGCGATACATAATAACAGAGTGTATGATTTGTTAAAATTATAACTAAAAGTATATTAAGCAAAATTCACAGAACCAAATAAAATGTTAACAATATTAATATGATTAAAGTTTCAAGTTAGTCTTTTTGTAGGTTTGTAGCATTTATACTTCTGAAATAATTAAATCTTAAAACAGCATTAAGACTTTTGGGACACCTTGTAATTACCATAAGATAGTGGAGACTACTTATCTCTGGCTCAATCTATTACTTATTGATGGACAACTTTGAGTAATAAATTCTTTAGGGAATTGTTTCTAAATCTTGTAAAAGGGCATGCTAAATAACTAGTCTTTATCTTTCAGGATAAAGCTTGTGTAATAGAGAAGGTTATGAGCAAAAAAAAAAAGTAGAGAAATATAAAAGGTCAGATGTAGCAATGTGCCTAGGAATCAGAGAATAGGTATAATTTAATCAGACAAGGATTTCTGGAGGAAATGGATCTCAAGATGTGATTTGAGTGGAGAAAATTCATATGTAGGTGAATTCTAGAGCAAAATTTGTGAACGAATTCTTTAACACCATTCCAAACTCTGATGTCCATACCATCTCACATTAGCTGAATGCAAGGGTACTACCTAGTAGTGGAATCTATTAAAATAGTTGCTCTCTTCTTCTTCTCTTCCTTCTCCTCTCCCCTTAAGGCAGCTAGGTGGCATAGTGTATAGAGTGCTGGGCCTGGTGTGAGGAAGATCTGAGTTAAAATTTGAATTCAGACCCTTATGATCTTGGGCAAGTCACTTAACTTCTCTCTTAGTTTCCTCAACTCTGAAATGGGAATAATAACATCATACCTCCCTGTGTTGTTATTAGGACCAAAGGAGAAAATATTTTTAAAGTGCTTAGCACATAGAAAGTGCTATAAAAATGCTTATTTCCTTCCTTTTCCTCTTTTCCCCTTTCTTTTTCCACCTGTGGTTTTATCATAGGTGGCTAGTCCCTCCATTGATGCATGAGGCAACCCTTCTATGATCTTAGAGAAAGTAGCTGTGGACAAAATACTTAAAAGCTAACCTGATGATGAATCCCTCTGAATTTAGCTTACCTCATTTTTTAATAAGGTGCAGGAACACCTTGCAGATTTTGTAAGTTTGGTTCCAAACCATTGCAATAAAGTGAATAATCCAATAAAGTGAGTCATATTAATTTTTTGGTTTCCCAATGCATTGTAAAAGTCATGTTTACCCTATACTATAATCTGTCAAGTGTACAATAGTATTATGTCTAAAAAACAATGTACATATCGTAAAATATCTCATTGCTTAAAAATGCTAGCCATCATCTGACCCATCAGCCAGTCATAATATTTTTGCTGGTAGAGGATCTTGCCTCAGTGTTGATGGCTGCTGACTAATCAGGGTGCTGAAGGTTGAGGTGGCTGTGGCAATTAAAAAAAAAAATAAGACAACAATGAAGTTTGCCACATCAATTGGCTCTTCCTTTCACTTGAACATTTAGAGGCCATTGTAGGGTTATTAATTGACCTAATTTCAATATTGTTGTGTCTCAGTGAATAGGGAGGCCTGAAGAGAGGGAGAGAGATGGGGGACAGCTGGTAGGTGGAGCAGTAAGAACAACACATTTATCACTTCAGTTCGATGTATTATATGAGCAGTGTTCATGGGGCCCCAAAACAAGGTCATCTCCAATTGTCCTGATAATATATCTCACCAGTGGACCCAGATGGCACTGGAGGAGAGACTCTGCCCAGCCCTCCCTCACTTAAATCCAAATCACTGCAAGTCATGACATCACCTCCCTGATGTTATGGTCCTCTTTGAGAATGAAGGACAAATAACAATAATAGTAACATCAAAGATCACAGATCACCACGAGAAGATACAATAATAATGAAAAAGTTTGAAATATTTTTAGAATTACCAAAATATGACATAGAGATGCTATGTGAGCACATACTGTTGGGGAAATGGCGCTGATAGACTTGCTTGTTGCAGGGTTGTCACAAACCTTCAATTTGTAAAAAACTCAGTATCTGCCAACTGCAATAAAGAGAAGCACAATAAACTGAGGTATGCCTGTAGTACAGTTTGCCCCTAGAACCTCTCCAGCTTGGATATGGCTAGCCCAAAGAAAAAGTATGATTTTAGTGAAGTAATAATAATAATAATTACTAATAAATAATTTAAGTTGACTTTAATCTTGAGAAGTATGGAGAATTGGGAGGTAATGAAGACTTGGGGTGGATGTCAGAGAAAGGAAAGCAATGTTTCTGTAAGTACACGGCCATAGTAGTAGAGGAGATTGGACATGCTTAGCAATTATTCATTTTGACCCTTTCAACACTTTGGCACCCACACTTGTGTAATATTAGCTTTCACTTGCATGTGTTCACATGTGTTTGTCTTCATGCCCACATTTGGCTGTTGTTTCTGAGGATGGCCTCACCTGTTTCAGCTTACCATTCTTTTATTTTTGGTGAGGAAGTTGGGGTTAAGTGTCTGAGGCTGGATTTGAACTCAGGTCCTCCTGATTCCATGGCCGGTCATCTATCCACTGCACCACCTAGCTGCCCCCAGCTTACCATTCTTAGTGCAGTTTTGTGCAAGTGACTCTTCTGAATAATATTATTGATTCTTTTTTTTTTTTTTTGGTCTTCATTTAGGAATTCCCATTCTGCCTTTATTGATATCAGATTTTTATTTCTCTTGGAGTGCTTCTTTAAATTTTTTTCTAAATGAACTAAGTGAACATCAACTATCATTAATATTGCAACATATGAAGAACAGGAAATGTAGGTTATAAAAGAAATTATGAATCTTGATTACATTTGAAATTTAATATAACACTGACACAGCCCAGCTGGTCTGTTTGCTTCTGAACATTGTGTTTCTTCTCTCTTTTTTTTTTTTGGAGAGAAAAGTATTACATCTTTATTTCAAAACCATTATAATTGTAATTTGCATTGTTTTCTAATTCCATATTTTTGTTATATTTATTTATTTTAAATTTATTATTTTAATTTATGGAATAAAACAAGCATTTCCATAACCGTATAAGAAAAAAAAGATGATTGCACATGAAACTGCAAATCTACTATGCACAACTTGCTTTTCCTTTAAAAATACAACAAAATTATCATGTAAATTTCTTTTTTTTTTCTTCCCTCACATTTTGTTGATTTTTAAAAAAAAATTTTTAAAAAACCATACTCACAACCTCCTCTACTTGTCCCTACAGCTCTCCCTCCTTCCCAGGTAAAAGCCTGCCCTTGGAGCAGATAAGTATAGTCAAGAATAAAGACTGCACCATGGTCTTGTTTGAAAATCTATGTCTCTCTCAGTAAGTCTAGTTCATCACTTCTCTGCCAAACAGGTGGGAAGTGTTTTTCATCTTTGGTCTTCTTGAGTTTTGATTGGTCATTGCATTAATAAGCATTGTTAGGGGGCTGCTAGGTGGCACAGTGGATAAAGCACCGGCCTTGGATTCAGGAGTACCTGAGTTCAAATCCAGCCTCAGACACTTGACACTTACTAGCTGTGTGACCCTGGGCAAGTCACTTAACCCCCATTGCCCCGCAAAAAAAAAAAATAAATAAGCATTGTTAAATTATTTAAAAGTTGTTTTCCTTTATATTTTTGTAACCACTGTATATATTGTTGTCCAGATTCCAACCACTTCATTCTGCTGTAGTAAATTCAGATCTTTTAAGTTTATCCAAACCTATCCCTTTTGTCTTATGGAGCAAATAATATTACATGACAAAATATCATAATTTGCTCTGCCATTCCCTGAATGATGGGTGCCTACTTTGCCTGAAGTCATTTAATACAACAAAATATGTTGCCATAAATATTTTTGTATATGTGGGTCCTTTCCTTCTGTCTCTGATTTCTTTGCCATATGTGGGGTACAAGAACACTGGGTGAAAGGGAAATGAACAGCTTAGGGACATTGGGGTGTGTTCCAAATGGTTTTTCAGAGCTGTTGGATCAGTTTACAGCTCTGCCAGCGGGTGTTAAGAGCATGCCTGTCCTCCCAGGCCTCTCCAACAATTGTCACTTTACTTCTTTGTCCTTTTGCAAGTCTGATGAGTCTGAGGTTGTATCTCAGTCATTATAATTTTAATTTCTCTTATTAGTAATGATTTGGAGCATTTTATATGGTTATTGAAGGTTGCATTTCTTTTGACAACTACCAGTTCATATCCTTCCACCATTTGGCTATTAGGGAATGGCATTTGTTACAAGTTTGTATCAATTTCCTGTCAATTTTAGGTATCACACCTTTATCATAGAAATTTGCTGTAAAGATTTTTCTCCAAAGTTAACGTTCTGTTTTAATTTATAATTCTTGTTTTAGCTTATGCAAAAACTTTTCAGTTCTTTGTAGTCAAAGTCATACATTTCATCTCCTGTGATATTTCTTGTTTGGCCAAGAACTTTCTCCATATTTATACTCGTGAAAGGTATCTACTTCCTCAGATTTGTTTATGATGTGGTCTTTCATATCTATGTAATTTTTTAGTCAATAAACATTATTAAGCACCTACTGTGTACTAGGGAATCAACTCCTTGGTGATGGAATGGTGGGGGTGAGGGAGAGAGAGACAATCTCTGCCTTTAAGGAGCTTAAATGCTAATGAGGGAAGACCACACACAAAAGAAAGCTCACCAGCTGGGGTTGGGGTGTGGGAAGAAATGAAGAAATGTTTGAGATCAGCTCTCTCCTTAAATGAAGATCATGTATCTTTATGTTTTTTATTGTGTTATATTGGTTATGGTATGTTGGTTTGCTTCCCAGTTTTCCCATTAGGTTTTGTTTTTGTTTTGTGAGGCAATTGGGGTTAAGTGACTTGCCCACGGTCACACAGCTAGTAAGTGTCAAGTGTCTGAGGCCAGGTTTGAACTCAGGCCCTCCTGACTCCAGGGCCAGTGCTCTATCCACTGTGCCACCTAGCTGCCCCACCTCCCCCGAAGTAGGTTTAAATTTAATGGTTGATCTAATAATTTATCCCTAGTACTTGGGCAGCATGGTGCAGTGTGGTACTGGGTCTGCAGTCAGGAAGACTCATCTTCCTGAGTTCAAATCTGGCTCCAGCTATTGATTGGTATGTGACCCTGGGCAAGTCACTTAACCCTGTTTGCCTCATTTGCTTATGTGTAAAATGAGCTGGAGAAGGAAATGGTAAACCAGTCCAGTATCTTTGTCAAGAAAACCCCAAAGGTGGTCACAAAGAGTCTGACTTGACTGAACAACAACAATAGTATTTGGTATCTTTGGATTTATCAAAAGCTACAGTTGATTTCTTCTAGGTCATTTACTTAATCCATTCCATTGATTAGCCTAGATAAATACAATTACTGAAAACTGACTGACTTTATCTAGTTTGGTTCCCAAGCCAATGAATTGCCTGGGGCTGACTAGACTTTGTCAGTTCTAGCTTTTGATAATTTTGTATATCTTCCCAAATTCTCCCCTTCCCAACCTCCAGGGCCAGTGCTCTATCCACTGTTAGGGCAGCTAGGTGGCACAGTGGATAGAGCGCTGGCCCTGGAGTCCCCGAGTACTAATCTCACCGTAGATACATAATAGCTGTGTGGCTCTGGGCAAATCATTTAACCCCAATTAGTCTTAAACATCCAAGACCATCTCCAGTGGTCCTGATATGTACCTTTTAACTCTCTTCTGTTACCCCATATGAACCCTGTTCCCAGTCCCCATCTTTGGATGCTCCAAGCATCTGCTATGGGGGTATCATGAGTTATAATTCCTCTGCCCCAATCGAAGACCTTAATTTTATTATATTGATTGTTTCATTAATTTTCAGGTTGACAGCCTTTAAATTTTTTAAATCATACCACATAATTTTGATGATTACTGCTTTGTAGTATAATTTGAGTTCTGGTACTTGCCACTTTAAAAAATTATTGAAATTCTTTTATCCTTCAGATGAATTTTGTGATTTTTCCTTAGATAATGTAATCCTTTGGTATTCATCTTTATTTTATGAGCAGGGCAATTCATGAACAATTGATATCTCTTCAATTATTTGAATTATTTTACAGTCATGTTCTTAATTTATATGCGTAGTTTGGTATGTGGATTCCCGGATGTTTTTATACATTATATTGTTGTTTTTCTGGACATATGATTTCATCTGTGTGTAGGGAATTCTTACTCTTTCTAGGAATAGAGTGATGTCTCTTCCTGTATCAGTGTAGGTCAGCATCTGGTCAGTAATTAATAAGCTCAGAACAGGGGTTCATAACCCTTTTTGTGTCCTGGACTTTTGGCAGTCAGGTAAAGCCTATGGACACCTTTTCCAAATAATGATTTAAAATGCATTAAATAAAATGTAAGGGATTTAAAAAAGGAAACCAGTGTAAATTATTTTCTCACACCAGTTTATCTGTCTACCATCCATCCATTCTTCCACCCATCCATCCACCCATCATCTATCTATCTATCTATCTATCTATCTATCTATCTATCTATCTATCTATCTATCTATCTATCTATCTATCTATCTATCATCTATCTATCTATCTATCTATCTATCTATCTATCTATCTATCTATCTATCTATCTCTTCTCCTCTATCTATCTATCCTGTTGTTGTTGTCCTTTTGTAGATTGTTCTCCTGAATTGGCTACTTTCCCTGCATCAGTTCATACTACCCAGAATTCTCTGAAATCAGCTCTTTTGTTATTGCTTAAAGTGTAATTAATATATTCCATTACATTTATATGCTACAGTTCAGCTATTTCCCATTTGTCTAAGAGGCAATCTGTCACCTTCTTACATTTTAGTTTTTTTGCTTATTATCCTCTCTTAACCCTCTCTACCTCAATCTCCACTTGTTTCCCTGCTGAATTTGTTCCATTTCCACACCAAACTGTGTAGTTGATGTGCATGTGAGAATGGACATACTTTGTCTATTTCAGATCTGATGTCAATTCCTGCTATTCCTTCCTGTATTTGAATACTTCTCTACTTAAACATGCTAATTAGGAGAAATAGAAAATTCCACCCCCTTTTTTCTTCCTTTCTATACTAGTATAGTGTTTGTTAGTCCTCCCTTTTCCCTCTTAAAGCTCTCAAAACAGAACTACTACACTCCCAGGGTCTCTCTTTTTCTTATTTAATTCCCTCAGTACCCTTTGAAGACATTAAAGTTCTAAGGGGACACTCCTTTCTTTCCCCCTCTCTTAGAATGTTAGCATAGCAACATCATTTTCATTTGCAGTAAAATAGATTTACCTTTTTTGGGCTTCTCTGGATTCTTATATTTCATATTTCCTATTCAGCTTGGATATTTTCATGAGAAATGTTTGAAAGTCTTCTATTCAATTAAAATTTCACCCTCTACCCCATCCCTGTATGATAGACACTTTGTGGTTACTCTTATTTGTTGGGACTAACAAACCCCAAAACATTCCAGAGTTTCTGGCTGCAAGTTAACATTTAGGATACTGTAGAATCTCATATTAGGAACAGAAGATGTCAGTTGTATCTTTTGAAACTTCATGGTCACATCCATCATTAATCAGTTCAACATAATGCTACCTTTTGGGCATGAATCTCAAGGCTGGGATACAAGGAGCCCCTTCAAAATTATTTACATCTTTTAAATTTCCATATATATATATTTGTGTGTGTGTGTGTGTGTGTGTGTGTGTGTCTCCCTCTAACTCCCCCCCCCTTCAATGAGCCATTCTTTGTACAAATTGAGAAAGAAAAAAGACACTTTGGCCAAACCAGTCAATATTTCAACTGAGTTTTGACAATATAGACAATATTCCACAACCCAAGCCTCTCCCCCATAGCACACAAAGAAGGAAACTTAGGTACATTTTCTCCCCTCTAAGGCCATGCTTGATGACTATAATTACACCGTATTTAATTTCATTTCTTGTTCTTTCTATGTTTATGATTGTAGACTAAATAAGATCAGGTCCTGGGCCCTTCAAATTCTCTTACTTTGTAACTTCATCAGATCCTGTGTCTTTAATGATCTTCGCCTTATATAGGATTCCCAAATCTATTGATTCAGTCTGAATCTCTCACAGTCACACATCTATTGCCTAGTAAATAGATAGATATCTTGTAAACACCTCATGCCCAAGCATCAGCATGTCCAGACTTAACTACTTACTTTTTCCCTCAAACCCACACTACCACTTTTAAACTTCTCTATTTCTGTTGAGGGCACCATTATCCTTCTCATCACCAATGTTTACAATCTGGGCATTATCTTTGCCTTCTCGTTCATACTCACTCCACCTATCCTGCCAGTTTCACAATCTTGTCACTTCTCCCTTCAAAATAACTCACCCCCTATCCTCATCTCTTGACTCAGGCACCACTTTAGTTCAAGCCCTCATCACTTTCTGTCTGAGTTACCACGATGCCCTCCTAACTGGCCTCTCTGTCTTGAGTCTCCCTCCTCTCTGATATATCTTCCTTACAGCTGCTGGAGATTTCTAAAGTGCAAGCCTGACCACTTCATTCCCTTAATTCAATGGCTCCTTATTGCTTTTAGTATCAAAAACAGGCATCTTCTCTTAGCTTTTAAAGTCCTTTAAAACCTGGCTCCTACCTTTTCTAACCTTACTGGCCATTTCTGTCCTTAACTACATGGCAAGCTGACCTTCTTGGAGGATGGAGTGGACAGATTAACAAGCATGAGGTGGGGGTGGGCTCACAAGGAAACTTAGAGGGTGAAAATCAAGTTTCTGTGAATTTTCCAGGTGAAAAAGCACTTTTCTCTGCCCTACCTATTAATAATATGGAACTGAAGTATGGTTTTAATATCTTGTGTACTTATTGAATAAAGATTTTTTTAACCCTTGCAGATGAGTTCAACATTTTCTGTTCTCTCTAAGGAAAAGAAAACTACATTTAAGTTGCATTTTTGTATGTGATCGCTGATGGGGAGGGGAGAGGGAGAAGGGCTACCACAGTGTGGGAAGCAAGCCTTGGCCTTTGGAATAGGTCCCCTTTCTCTCTGCTGTCAATTCCGCAGCCACTTTGTTTTAGAAACCACTCTTTATAGTATTAATAGGTTCTGATCTCCCTCTAGTGGTCATTCTTTGTTTTAGCAGTCTGTTACTTCTCAGAGGGAAGCTTACTGTACGTGTATGTGTGCTATTGAATGAATCAAGACCTGACTTCCTAGTCTTCGTTCTGCCACTCATTAGGAAGGTCACTTGATTCTTGCGCTTCAGTTTCTTCATATGCTGGAAGATCTAACCGGCTAAAATCCTCTCATTTTAAGTATTTATTGGGAATAGAAAAAGAAGCATAAACCTTAATCTCTGTCCTCCAAGAGAGAGAATATTGTAAGAGAAAAAAACTTATATGAAATACTTAAGTAGCAATGCAAAGCAACCATGACTGAATCAAATAAGTGGGTGTAGTCAGTGTTATAGGCATTTGGAGGAGGAGAGATTTCAGCAAGTTTGATTGTTTTAGGGAAGCTCTTCAATAGTAACAGGCAGGGCTTACTTGAACTAGACTCTGAGGTCATTTGGACTTAGGGGGAAAGCATTTCAGGGGAAGAAAATGGTAGGAGGGAAGAATTGGTCAGAAATGATGGCAATGGAATGTAATAGACACAGGTGCTATGCCCGGAGTTCAGAGGACCTAGACTGAAAGCTTGCCTTTGACCTTAGCTATGTTACTCTTACAAAAAGCACTAAATCTCAGGCTTCAGTTACTTCATCTGTAAAGTGAGAAGGTTGGACTTAGTGATTGCTGAGGTCCTTTCCAACTCTCAATCTATGATCCTGTGATAAAATGAACATATTTAGGGGGATGGTGAGGAAACTGGCTTAGCTATAGAAGAGGGAGCCATGATTTTATCAGTGTGGGTGTTTAGGGGTGACAAGCAGCTCTTTCTGCACAGTGAACTGACTGGATTGACAGTGATTAGGGCTGAATCAATGACACAGTGATACATCATGTACACAGACTGTTGCTTTTGCTTCTAAGCAATCCAATCAAACTGGTGTATGGCAATCGGGGATGGGCAGCTTCATTTTAATCAAAATCAGCAAGCAGTGCATGTGAAGTGTCAGAGAACAGGGAAAGGAGGGGTGGGGAGGGCAGCTCCTGCAATGAGTGACAAATGACTAGATGGATATGCATGGACCCAGTGTGGAAAGGATTGAAGGTCATCCCTTGAACTGTTCAAGGCACCCTTTCTTCCACCAATACAGCTCCACCATTAGCACTCTCCTCTTTGCAAACAAAAGAGGATGATATCTATGGGCGGGTGTAATTTGAAGTATTACAGACATGCTCTTTGGAGGCAGGATTGCCATTCTGGGCAGTCTATGACGTTTTGTTTCTTTTTTCATCTTTTCCAGAGAATCTGGGGGCATGTGTGAGTGTGTGTGTGTGTGGGGGCGGGGAGGAGGGGGGAGTCATTATCCATTGTCTTTTCTATTCTAAACCTAGGGTCTGTCTTTCTCTCCTGGTCCTTCATCTGTGGTCCGAGGCCCTTTGTTCAATTCGATTCAAACAATGGGCTTTCTGGCTGCTGTCTGGTTTCTCTTTTGTGTGTCTCTTCATATTCAAATATCTAGTTGGTGGAGAAGCCTGGGCGAGGAACCAGCTCTTGTTCATTTATTCAAATACCACACTGGGTGGGTTTTTTTTCCCCTTTCTAAAAATTATTTTGAAAAAAAAATTTAAAACCTCTGTAGAATCTGGTTTAGGCCAATTCCTATTTTACTAATACTCTCTCCCTTTGTTCCTTCGTTTCTTAATGTCTTCCTAGTAGCTCCTCCTCCACCATACAAACTGTTAGTTTTAGCCCATTTATATAATGGACAAATTAAAAATCCCCCTGTGGGCCCAGAGGCCAGAGAAGACTCAGGAAAACTAAAAAGGAAATAAAGAAGAGTTGAATTACAACATGACCTCATATAATAACAACAGAGCTAGGCACTGCTCAAGGCCAGCAATGTGCTTAGCAGTTATTATCTCCTTTGATCCTCAAAACAACCCTGAGAGTTTGGTGCTGTTATTATCCTCATTTTATAGATGTGGAAACTGAGGCAAACGGAGGTGAAGTGATTTGCCCAGGGTCAAACAGCTAGCGAATTGTCTGAGGTAGGATTTGATCTCAGTTCTTCCTGACTTCAGTCCCAGTGATCCATCCACTGTGTCACCTAGCTGTCCTTTATTCTTGCTAGTGTGAATTTAATAATTCTTATACTTACTTTCCTTCACACTTAACAGTCCTTTCCCCTTGGGAGGGAGGAGATAATATGTGGTCTAGACTTGTGGTTTCCTTGGTGTAAGGGACTCTTGAATGAGGAAATTAACTCTCCCAATGCAGATTAGCATCTGCTTTGCAGGGGCCAGTGGTTGTTCTTAATTTGGGGTCTCTAGATTTGTTCTTTTTCTTTCACTACTTTAAAAAAAATTGGTTTCCTTTGTATTCCTATGTATTTTATTTTACATAAATCTTTTGAAAAATTTAAAAATTTATTTTATTTTGAACTTAAGAAATAAAACAAGCATTCCCATAACAGAATAGAAAAAAGATGATTGTGCATGAAACTGCAAATCTGTTATGTACAACTTGCTATTCCTTTAAAATATATAATGAAGTTATCCTGTAACTTTCTTCCCCCTCCCCCTATTGTTATGGAGGAAATTGGTGGGGGTTTTGGAGTTGGGGTTTCTTAGGAATTCCTCTTTAAAGAATTACACCTTTTTGCACACAAATCCAATTAGAATAAAACAATATTTTATTTGGGCACTAGAGAAAGGAAATAAAGAGAGAAATCCTTGCACTTCTCATGGGAGAAGGCATGACACAGAGACTTGGTTCTCTGAGATAGCTATCTACTCGAGCCAGAGAAAGGCAATTTTTTTTTTAGTGAGGCAATTGGGGTTAAGTGACTTGCCCAGGGTCACACAGCTAGTAAGTGTTAAGTGTCTGAGGCTGGATTTGAACTCAGGTACTCCTGACTCCAGGGCTGGTGCTCTATCCACTGCCCACCTAGCTGCCCCAAGGCAAATACTTTTATAGAGAACCAATGGTGGAGGGACTGGATGGAGTGATCATCTGACTGTGGCAAGTTCCCTTATTGGGGATGATCACTCGAGGGAGGATTGTCCCCCACTGGTGGAGGCTGGGGGAAGTTGGGTGAGAGTCAGCTCTAATCTCTCCAGCCATCTCTGTCTCCCTCATGCCACTCAGGCAGCATGCCTAATGGGTTTATCTCTCTTGCTTCAAGGTGTGTCTCAAGGAGAAGATTGGCTGGCCAGGTTAAACTTTAATAGTCCTAATCCTGTAATAGCTACCATTAGTCACAAATGTGTGTGTGTGTGTGATTTATTGCCTCTCATTTCTATTTGAGTTTGACATCCCTGGCCAAGGGATTCCCTAGACAAGTGATTAGCTCAGGGTCACAAAGCAAGTATGGGTCAGAGGAGGGACTTAAACTCAAGTCTTCTTAACTCCCAGCCAGCTCTCCATTCATTAGACCACACTGTCTCTCAACATAAAGGATTCTGTCCATGTACATTACATTTTTTTTCCTTCCTTTAATGTATTCTGCCTTTTCCACAAAATAACTTAAGATAATATGCAAATAGTATATATGTTATACTTTAGATACTTATAACAGTATATATACTTATAACAGGTCAATTAAACATAAAACCAAAGGGGCTCAGGGGAATAGGAGAAAGAAAGAAATAGATTGATCCAGGTACCTGTGTTGATTATTGCATTTGAGCCACTGAATTTAGCGCAGTTTTAAGCATCTATGGCAAAGAAGGGAAACATACCAGTTCATTTATATAGCTCTGGTTACCTGCTAAAAGAAAGCATACAAGTTGTGGAGAAAGTTTTTCCTAGCACTGAGTTCCATTTGTAGTTTCTTTTGTAGATAAATGAGAGAATAGTGCCTTCAATTGTGATTTTACAGAAGCTAAAGAATTGTTCTGCAAGTAAATACTTCTCATATCTAACTACTATAAAACTTGACAGCATGAAGTTAAACCTTATCTGAGGAAAAGCATTATTGTGGGGAAACTGAGATAATAAAAATATGTTATTAACTTTCTAGACTCATCTTCCTGAGCTCAAATCTGGCCTAAGACACTCACTAGCTGTGTGACCCTGGGCAAATCACTTCATCTCATTTGCCTCAGTTTCCTCATCTGTCAAATGAAATGGAGAAGGAAATGGCAAATTACTTCAGTATCTTTGCCAAGAAACCCCAAATGAGGTCATAAAGAGTCAGACATGACTGAAATGACTGAACAACAACAACATAATTTTCTAGAGGCAGAGTAGTATAGTGGCTAGAGACCTCAGGGTCAGGGAGACTGAGATACAGGTCCAGCTTCAGACAAATACTGGCTGTGTGGGAACCGAGTTTAAAATCACTTAATTTTTCAAGAGCTTCATGTTCTAAGTCTCTAAGACTACAACTTACAGAGGAGTTTCCAGTCAGAATTGGTTCAGGTTTCCTCATTCCAGAGCTCAAATGTCCAGGTCTAAAAAAGATACCTTTTAAACCATTTAACTTAATCTAGCTAGAGAAAGGAGAGCTGGGGTTCTTAACCTTTTTTTTGCGTTGTGAATCATTGTGATCCCTTCTCGGAATGTTTATAAATACATAAAACAAAATACATGGGATTATAAAGGAACCCAATTCTTCTGAAATAGTCATCAAAACATTTTTTAAAAGTTCCAGTCCTCAGGTTAAGAATGGGTCCTAGAAGGGGCGGCTAGGTGGCGCAGTGGATAAAGCACCGGCCCTGGATTCAGGAGTTCCTGAGTTCAAATCCGGCCTCAGACACTTGACACTTACTAGCTGTGTGACCTTGGGCAAGTCACTTAACCCCATTGCCCCGTAAAAAAAAAAAAAAAAGAATGGGTCCTAGAGGAAATGTTAACTTGGCTATTTGGCTGTCTCTCTCAGATTTCAAATATCACATTGGAGCTTCTGAAGGATGCTTAGATCACAATCAGTTGAGGGTTGAATTCTTCAGTAAGTGCCAACATTCTGGATTATTTATTAAAATGGGGTCCATATGCTTTAGAAAGTAGATATATGAGAGACAGCTGATATTCTGTGGTGAAAATCTAGAAGCCTGTCTCATATTCAGCCAAACGGAGATTTAAGTCTTAGAAGTGGCTACGGTTAATATTTGTCTCAAAAAAGATAGCTTTGGGGGCAGCTAGGTGGTGCAGTGGATAGAGCACTGGCCCTGGAGTCAGGAGGACCTGAGTTCAAATCCGGCCTCAGACACTTAACACTTACTAGCTCTGTGACCCTGGGCAAGTCACTTAACCCTAACTACCTCACTAAAAAAAAAAAAAAAAAAAGATAGCTTTGGACACACACACACACACACACACACACACACACACACACACACTGGTACTTAGGTAAGACCTATAGATTGTGCCATAGATTATTTGACTTGAATTGAAAAATCTAAGGTCAGATAATATCATTTGAGTCTTATGCATCCTCTTCTCCACTGAGGAACTATCCCATTGCTTCAGTGATTGGGTCCTTCCTAAGTCTTTTCTATCCCCCCCCCCACCCTTTTTGATAGATCTTTATATACATGGTTTAAAGGGATACTTACCATTCTAGTCTTTCTCTGTTGTGCTTCCTCAAATTGTTACTATTCCTAAAATATTATATCCAGAACTTAAAATAATGGTTTGGATGTGGGCTGACCTGAGGAGAGTGCATACCATGACTATATCATCTCACTTTCTGAATATATTCTATTAATGCAGTCTCATGTTGCATCTACTTCATCACATGCACTGTGATTTTATAAAGGCTAAAGAAACGTTTTGCAATTTGAAACTTCTAATAGCTAACCTCTATAAATTAAATATATATATATATATAATCTATTAAGTATCACCACTGTTTTGCAAACCTTAGAGCACTGTGAAGATGTGAACTCATTCACTAAAGTGGCAAGATCTTCTTCATATGATTTGATATCTAGTTTTCTCTTCCTACCTTCTACTTGTATAGTTGATTTTTTTTTATTCCAGTTGAAGGATTTTTATTTATTCCTATTTTGTTGTTGTTATGTTGTTTCTGACTCTTTGTGACCCTGTGGGCCATATTGTCTGTGGAGTGTTTTTGGGAAAGATACTGAAATGGTTTGCCATTCCCTTCTCCAGTGGATTAAGGGAAACAGGTTAAGTCACTTACCCAGGGTCACACAGCTAATATGTTTGTGGCCAGATTTGAACTCAGGTCTTCTTGACTCCAAGCCCAGCACTTGATCCACTGAGGCACTACCTTTATTCCTTTTACTTTATTATATTTGTCTTTATTCTTTTAGCTCAGAGTTCTGCAAACTACCTCTGGACTACTACCTACTCTTTTTTTTTTTTTTTGGACAGGCAGCTGTGAATGTTTTTTTTTTTACATTTTAAAATAAAGTTTTATTGTGTTTGAAAAGCATTCTGAGTGGGGCTGTACAAGCCAGCAAGCTAGATTTGGCCCTTGGTCCTTAATTTGCTGATTCCTGCTCCAGCCTTTCAAGATGTTTCTTGATCCTAGACCTGTTATTCAGCATATTTGTTATTGGACCCAGTTTTGTGTCATTTAACACATTTAAAAAGCATGTCTTTGTTTTCCTGTGAGGAATACCTTAGTTCCTATCCTACCTCTGACATTTTCTAGCCACATGACCCTGGGTAAGTCATTTAACTTCCAACTCATTTTGTACAATGGAGATAAAACCTGTAAGACCTATCTCAAAAGATTGTTGTGAGACTCAGAGGAGGTGACATATGTACATTTTAATGCATCATGTAAATACTATTATCCAAGTTATTGATTTAAATTTTGAACAAAACCACCACAGACAAATGTTAGTAAACCTATCACTTAGAAGGTTAGTCTAGCATGATTTATTCATTGTAAATCTTGCTGGCTAATGGTGATCATCACTTCCCTTTCCAGATCTTCATGAGCTATTTGTATATAAATCTATTCTAGGGGGCAGCTAGGTGGCACAGTAGATAAAGCACCGACCCTAGATTCAGGAGGACCTGAGTTCAAATCCGGGCTCAGACACTTGACACTTACTAGCTGTATGACCCTGGGCAAGTCACTTAACCCCCATTGCCTCACCATTACCCTCCCCCCCCCCCGAAAATCCATTCTAGAACTTCAGATGAAATAAATGCTAAGCTTATCAGACTATAACTTAAATAATCCACTTTCTTTGCCCCTCCCCCTCTTAAATTTTGGAAATTGGGACATTTATCCATCTCTAGTTATTTGTGACCATGTATAAGTCACTTAACCCTGTTTGCCTCAGTTTCCTCATCTATAAAATGAGCTGGAGAAGAAAAAGGCAAAGCACTCCAGTATCTTTGCCAAGAAAACCCCAAAAGGGGTCATGAAGAATCAAACATGACTGAAAATGACTGAAAGCAAGTGATAGCATTGAAACTTGGAAGAGACCTTGGAAGAGACTCCCTCATTTTATAGATGAGAAAATGGAGGCTGAAAAAAAAAAGGTAAAGTGACTTTCCCAAGGTCATACAGATGATAATAATACCAATGACAATAATAATAGCTAGTATATAACACTTTGATTTACAAAGTGCTTTACAGATATCTCATTTGATTATTTTTTTTTGGAGGGGTGGGGTGGGGCAATGAGGGTTAAGTGACTTGCCCAGGGTCACACAGCTGGTAAGTGTCAAGTATCTGAGACTGAATTTGAACTCAGGTCCTCCTGAATCCAGGGCTGGTACTTTTATCCACTGCACTGCCTAGCTGCCCCTGTCTCATCTGATTCTCCCAACAACCCTGGGATATAGATACTATTATGATATTCATTTTACAGATGAGGAAACTGAGTCAAGCATAGGTTAAGTGAGTTGCCCGGGGTCACACATGTAATAAGTATCCCACACTGGATTTGCACTAAGATTTTCTGACGCCAAGTCAGAGCTCCATACATTGTTTCACCTAGGGGAAACTAGCTTCTCTGACCTCAAATGTATTGCTCTTTTGACTATATCATATTGCCTCCTGTAAGTCTTCCATTTTCCACAATTCCTCAACTATCACCAATTGTGGTTCAACAGTCACATCCACAGTCATGCATTCTGACATCCCGAGGATTTGACTTAGCTCATGGCTGCTAAATAATCTCTTTCTCAGCCCTTCATTATTTTAGGTCTGCCAGTCTGAAAGTCATTCTCCTTGGTCAATAAAACAAAGGAAAAACCCCAAGTTTTAAAAAATCATTGATTAGCACTTATCCCCCTGCCCCCCAATACTTTTCAATATCTCTCTTCACAACATTACCAAAGCCCTCTCTTTATTTTGTTTTGTTTTTTGGGGTTTTTTTGGGCACGGAAATGAGGATTAAGTGACTTGCTCAAGGTCACACAGATAATAAGTGTCAAGTGTCTGAGGTCAGATTTGAACTCAGGTCCTCCTGAATCCAGGGCCAGTGCTCTATCCACTGTGCCACCTAGCTGCCCCCTTTTCCTACAAGTTTTTGTTGAATTAGTCAGTTTCCCCTCCAATAAATGGGGTATATGGGTTTATTAAATTGTACATATAAGTGGTATACATATGTATTACATATAAATACATGTAAAATCAGTTCCACTTTAATGTTTGTTTTGAAATGTGACTTTGTTCTAGGCTTTTTTTGTCCATTTGCTTCTGTTTGGGAATCAGAATCTGTTTCACTGATTGATTTACTTTTTTTTTTTTTTAGTGAGGCAATGAGGGTTAAGTGACTTGCCCAAGGTCACACAGCTAGTAAGTGTCAAGTATCTGAGGCCGGATTTGAACTCAGGGCCTCCTGAATCCAGGGCCAGTGCTTTGTCTACTGTGCCACCTAGCCTTTATTTCTTACTTATTTTGTTATTTCCCTTGAGATTCCTGACCTTTTGTTCTTCCAGACTAATCTTATTATTATTTATACTAGATCTATAAAATAATCTTTTAGTAGATTGATTAGTATTGCATTGAATAAGTAAGTTAACTTATGTAGTATTGTTATTTTTATTATATTGTTCTGCCTACCCATGAACCATTTATATTTCTGCAGTTATTTAGGTCTGTATTTCTGCAAAGAGTTATTTTGTAGGTAGATTAATATGTTTCTCTTGTGTGTTGGTATATAAGTGCTCAAGTATTAATGTTATATAGTTATCTTCTTTGGAATTTCTGTCTCTTCCCATGTGGTTTTGTTGGTAATATATAGAAATGCTGATGATTTTTGTGGATTTATTTTGTATCGTACAACTTTGCTGATGTTATTGTTTCTCTTAATTTTTAGTTGACTTCCTGGGATTCTGTAAATATCATCTGCAAAAATTGATGATGCTGTGTTTCCTTTTTACCTATGTTTATCTCCTTGATGTTTTTTAAAAATCTTATTGCTTACAGCTGGCATTTCCATTACTATTTTAAATAGTTCTAGTGATATGGCATACTTGCTTTACCCTTATTCCTATTAGAAGGGCCTTTAACCTTTCTCCGTTGTATATAATGTCTGCTCTTCCTTTTACCATGTTAAGGAAAAGTCCATTTATTTTTATGCTTTCTGTTGTTTTAATAGGAATGGGTTTTGAATTTCTTCAAAGTTTTAGAGTTTCTGAATATGATAAAGTGATTTTGAAAATAATTTTTATTATTAATATATTCTATTAATTTTAATTTTCTTAATATAAATAAACTCTGCAATTCTGGTAGAAATCCAACTTATAGTATATAATCTTTTCAATTATGTTGTAAATTATTTGCTAATATTTTATTTAAATTTTTTTCTATTAGTGTGCTTTAGGGATATTGGTCTATAATTTTCATTCCTTTTAAGTATTTAGATGCCTTATGGTTATTTTCACACACACACACACACACACACACACACACACACACGATAATCAGAGGGTAGGTAAACTATGGCCCAAGGACTAAATTTGCCTGCAGTCTGTTATTGTAAAGCTTCTGGAACAAAGGATGGTTTTGACATTTTTAAAATACCCTTTACAAAAACTGGTAGAGGCTGATTTGGCTGCTTGGTCATCGTTGGCTGACCCCTGATAATAAGTCCATTATTTACAATGCCTTTAAACAAAATATGGTTTACCTACTTGTTTCTTTTTTTATATCTATGTTTTACTGTAGTCTTCTCTGAAATAATAATTTTTACTCCTTTTTACAATTTGATTTTTTTTAATTAACAAAAAAAATTATTTTCTCTATCTCCCACCTTCCTTCTTTACATCTTCTTTTTGAGTTCAACTGAACTGTATTGAGTTCTGCTCCAAACCGATTTTAGCTTTGTAAATCATTGTTTCAAGTGTTCCACCCCACCCCCCTCCGCCCCAAACTACATCTATTCATGGAGAAAAATGTTCCAGTGGGCTTTTTTAAAAATTAAAAGCATCACTTTCTCTCCCCCCAAAAAAGGGGGGGGGGGAGGAGGAAACAGTAACAAAGGAAGACAATTAAGTAAAAGAATCTACAATGTAGCCTTGTCCACAATGTGTCTCTTTCAATACCTTGTATCCAATACGGTGGGAGATAAGTAACATGCTTCATCCTCTGGAAACATGGTTGTTCATTGCATTATTCAAACTTCTTAAGTCTATCAAAGTTGTTTTTCTATACAGTATTACTGTCCTTATATTAATTGTTCTTCTGGTTCTCACTTCATTCAATTTTTTTTTCATTCTGTTGAGAGGTAGCTGGGTGATTCAGTGGATAGCCTTGTATTTATAAAGCTCTTAGCAAAACAGTGCTTGGTGCACAAGGGGTTAAGAAATGCTTGTTTCCTTCCTTTATACCCACAATTCTCTGAAATTGTTCTTTTGTCACTGCTTATAGTACAGTAATATTCCATTGTCATATTCATATGCTGCAATTTGTTCAGTCATTTCCCAGGTGATTATATATCCCTTAGATTCTAGCTCTTTTCATATCTTTTTCCTTTTTAATCCCACCTTCGGGGTCAGGAACTTTTTTTTTTTTTTTTTGCTTGTGGCTATTCCTTCCCTGGCATTATCTCCCTTAACATCTTCCCTTCCTATCTCTGTTTTTTACCCTTTGAGTCTGAAGCATTTTTACACCAAATTGTTTGCATATATTTATGTTAACCCTTTTTTGTTTGTTTGATTCAAATGGAAAAGTTAGTTTGTTCCCCTGTCCCTTCCACCATGTTGTTATATTCTCTTCATACCCCAAGCATAAGAAATAACAAGTTCCATTCCCATCTTCCTTTATACACTCACACATTCCTCTTTTTACTTTCCCTTCTTTTTGTCCTTTTGTGATACTCAGAACAGAACCAATCCACTCAAAACAGAACCAATCCACCCACATGGCCTCTGTTTTTCTTTCCTTTTTTTTTTATTACTCCAATAACCTTTGAAGATATTAAGGTTCCAAAGGGACAATTGCTTCTCCCTCTTTAGAATGTTAGCAAAATAGCATAATATAACTCCTTCCAATTACTTAAGTAAATTTATCTTTTTGAATTTTTCTTGACTCTGGTGTTTGTATTTCAAAGTTCTTACTTAGCTCTTGTCTTTTCATAAAAAAAAAAAAAAAAACTTGAAAGTCCTTTATTTTATTAAAGGTTCATGTTTTCTACCTGTAGGGTGATACTTAGCTTTGCAAGGTAAATTACTCTTGCTTGAAAATCTCTGTTTTTGCTTTTTGGAATATTGTGTTCCAAGATCTCTTCTATTCTTTAGTTAGGTAAATATGAGTTGTTACTTGTTATGTCTTTATTCCAGATGCATGCATCAATTCATAACTCTACGAACAATGTATCAGTATACCTAACATACTATTGGTTCGTCTTTTCATAATCCCTCCAACCTTAACTATTCCCATCTTTGTCTTCTTTTCCACTTTACCAGGTGTGAATTAAAACCTCAAAGTTGTTTTGATTTGTAGTTTTTTCATTAGAAATTTTAAGTATTATTTCTCATGGATGTTAATAGTTAGCAATTCTTTTGAACACTGTTCATATCCCTTGCTCATTTATTTATTGCCAAATAACTTTTGGTCTTATGTATCTGTTAGTTGCCCATATTTATTTCTTGGTTATCATTTATTTATCAGAGATATTAACTTATAGTTTTAGAGAGTTGCCCAGTGTCACACAATCAGTATATTTAAGAGAAGGGACTAAGAACTAGCATCTATAATATGAAGGGTTGTAAAGTGAAGTAATTTCTTTTTCTTTTCTTTTTTTTGTGGGGCAATGAGGGTAAAGTGACTTGCCCAGGGTCACATAGCTAGTAAGTGTCAAGTGTCTGAGGTCAGATTTCAACTCAGGTCCTCTTGAATCCAGGGCCGGTGCTTTATCCACTGTGCCACCTACCTGCCCCCAAAGTGAAGTAATTTCAAAGGTTTCCTCAAGATCCAAATGTCTGTGATTTTATAATACAATAATTTACAGATACCTTTTTTAAAGGAAGGGGACTGGATAGAATAAGAAGCTCTTTTTGTTGTTGTTGTTACATATGAACTAAAGAAGGACAACATTCGACACAGATATATGTGAAACTATACAATATATAGTTCCACATATCAGTTCTTTCTCTGGAGGTAAATAGATAGCATCTTCCTTCATAGGTCCTTTGTAATTGATTTGAATATTCATATAACTCAGAATAGCTTAGTCATTCACATTTACTCTTCAGACAATATTGCTGTTACTGTATACAATATTCTCTTGGTTCTGCTTGTTTTATTCTTCATAATTACATGCAAGTCTTTCCATTATTTCCTAAAAATAACTTGCTCATCATTTCTTGCAACACAGTAGTATTCCATCACAATAATATATCACAACTTATTCAGCCATTTCCTAATTATGGGTATACCCTCAATTTCTGAATAGGAAGCTGTGTGTGTGTGTGCGTGTGCTTGTGGTGTGCACGCCCAAGGCATGTGTGAGAGAGAGAAACAGAGAGAGACTGAGACACAGAGAGAGACAAAGAAACAGACAGATAGACAGATACAGAAAGAGAAGAGGAGAAGACAGGAGAGGAGAGATGGGAGGTAGTGAGGGGTTGGTTCTGGAACTACTAATCCCTACAATCACTGAAAACCAAAGGTCATTCTGAATATTTGAAACCTCTTTTTTCCAGTGCACGTCATGAGTATTTTTGTAACCTAAGGTTTTAGAGAATTTCCTAGAACACTGAAAAGATAAATGACTTGCCCAGGGTCATACAGGATCCCACAGAAGTGGGACTTGGCCCAAGTCTTCTTGGATTTGAAGTGCACTATATTCATGTCATCACATTACCTCTGTTAATGTTTATACACCATGAAAAGATTGTAGGTTAGATTTCCATTATTTAGGCCCAATATTTATGAAGATTTAAAGCTTGTTTTCCCTGCAGAAATAACTTGGAAGCCGGTGAATGCTCTCTTTGTTTCTTCCTGCAGTGTCTAGTGCATTGCAGAGTATGATGCTTAATAAATGGTTATTGAATGAAATGGGTGAATGAATTCTCATTGATTGATTGTATCGTGGTGGTCCCTAAGAATGCTGAGTCTGCTGTCAATTTTTCTGCATGTATCTCTCTACTGCCTTACCACAGATGTATATAATTTGATTCAGTGCATTGCACAAAGTCGATACTTAAATGTTTGTTGAATGCATTATCCCCTTTTCATCCATTCCAGCCAAACAGGCCTCTTTGTTGTTTCCTGAATATGGCATTCCATCTCCTGCCTAAGTGATTCAGTGATTTGGCTCAGACTCTCTGTCCCCATGCTTGGAATTCATTCCCTGTTCAGCTCAGTTTTTTGAAATCCTTAGCTTCTTTCAAGGTTCAGTTGTTGTGATACATCCTATGGGAGGAAGCCTTTTTCTGTTTCTACTACTAATTAGTATTCTTCCCTAAAATTATTATGTTTATACTTATCTATATACTTCTTGTACCTTTCCCCCTGCCCCTGCCCCTGCCCTGTCTTCAGGTGGCTTACAAAGTTACAGGTATGGGGCAGCTAGGTGGCACAGTAGATAAAGCACCAGCCCTGGATTCAGGAGGACCTGAGTTCAAATCCGGTCTCAGACACTTGACACTTGCTAGCTGTGTGACCCTGGGCAAGTCACTTAAACCCCTTTGCCCCACAAAAAGAAACCCCAAAAAACAACAACAAAAAAGTTACAGGTACACAGAGATTATTTTTGAGTGTGTTCTTTGGTATTCCCCATTGCTTAGAATGGTATCTTACACATGATAGGTGCTTTACAAATGCCTGTTAGATTGGATTGGAAGCATGAATAGACATCTAATGGATAGGTAGGTGGCTCGCTAGAGTTGGAGTTGTAAAGACCTGAATTCAAGTTTGCCTCAGCCACTTACTAGCTGTGTCATCCTGGGTAAGTCATTTATTTTTTTAAAAGCCTTAGTTTCCTCATTTGTAAAATAGGCAATGTAAGAATAGCACCTATGTCATAGGGCTGTTGTGAGGATCAAATAAGGCAACATGTAGAGCACCTTGTAAACCTTTAGATATGTCACTTGACTTCTTTTAGCCTTGTTTTCTTATCTTCAAAATGAGGAGGTCAAATTAATTCTACAAAGTCACTTCCATCTCTAAAATTCTATGATTCTAATTAGATTTAAGGTAGTTTATAATATAATGTAAAAGTAAGAGCAGTCCACTAGAGGGAGCTCTTCTCTAGTTAATCACTCACAAAATTGGCAGATTTCATTATCAGCTCTTTCTCCTGAGTAGCTAGAGCTCCCTGCATCCATGGCTGTTTCCTTTTATTTCTGGGACAGAGAGTATCTTCCCATTGTGAAGCAGACTGCTAAACTCACTGGTAGGCACTTTGGAAACATGAACAGTCATACTTTAAGCGGTGTTTAAAATTTTGAATATGGGAGATGTGAGTAGCATCCTGGTGAGTATGTGTGTACAGGAATTCTATCTCTGTTACACACACACACACACACACACACACACATGCACGCACGCACATAAAATCTTTGTAAAAGCCCCTGAAACTAGAAGAAGGGGTGGGATTGTAAGGAAACAGGAGGAGCCTCCTTTAATTAATAAGGAAATAACCTTCCTTGTACATTTTATGCCTCCAGAGCTATACACAAATGGGAGGGACTTGGTAACAAGAATGACTGGGTAACATAGGGCCTTGAGTGACAACTGGAAGTCAGTGGAGATTTGGATATAGTATATTTCCTCCTCTAATTCAATCAGTTTAACATTCTAATTGAGTTCTCAATCATAATAACTACCTCTTTCATTCTATTCTGGAAGATAATGCTTTAGATTCTAGATTTCTATGACCTCATACCTGGAATATTGTAATCTTCTAACAGTTTTCCCTCCTTTTGGTCTCTCTCCCCTCTAATCCATTCCATAGACTTCCTAAAGATTAATCTTTTCAAAGTATCACTTCCTTGCTCAGAATATTCAGTGGCTTTGGTACCATCTCCTGTTTAAAGTTGTAACTCACAATCCGACCTCTTCCAACCTTATTTTCCATTGTTGGTGTCTTCTTCAGTCACACTGATTCTTTGACTATTTCTGCCTCCTTGCTTTTACAATATTTTGTAATCTATCCTGGAATGTCTCCATATTCCTTAATTCTACCTGGATCCATCTTAGGTCTTACCTCCTACATGAAATCTTCCCTGACTACTCTAGTTCACAGTCATCTCTCTTCCTTTTGAAATTCTACAGCATATGTCCTCTATTTTGTTCATTTGGCACTGATTTTTTTTTTTTTTTAGTGAGGCAATTGGGGTTAAGCGACTTGCCCAGGGTCACACAGCTAGTAAGTGTTAAGTGTCTGAGGCTGGATTTGAACTCAGGTAGTCCTGACTCCAGGGCTGGTGCTCTATCCACTGTGCCACGTAGCTGCCCCTGACACTGATTATAGAATGCTCTGTTTTATTATGTATTATTATATACAGGGATGTGTTAGATCTAGTTCCCAAGAGTCAGTTGTTAAATTTTCAGCGTGAGTATTCAAACCTTGGAAAATGACAAATGCTACAAATCAGGCCCTGATATATTGTTTTGTTTATTGTCTAGGTTTTTAAAAACTGATAAACAAATTGTTAATAGAGCAGATTGAACTTGAAAGCATGAGGTTTTTTTTTGGGGGGGGGGTAAATTAAACATTTACCAGCACACCCCTGATTAGGTATCTGTTCATATGTATGTGCAGCACCCAGGCCCATCCCACTCCTCCCTTTGGTCCCTCAGAAAGCTTTCCAAGTTTGAGGTACTATGAGGATCCGCATTTACTCAAATCAATATCTTATAATCCCCCATTAGTGTCTACTTTTTATTTAGGCAACTGGAAAGGAGCACTAGTTCAAAGCAATTAATCAAACAACCTAGGAAATAGAAAAAGTGATACAAAAAGGATTCCAGAATCACTTTCACCTCCTCCCCTCCAGATGTGTACTTCCCCACAGGTTACCATGCCAACAGAAGAAGTATACACCCATGGCCAGGGATGGGGCACACATGAAGGAAACAATTTTTAGGAGTCATATGCTCTGGCACATGTGTGGTTAGGGCTAATATATCGCCAAGGTTACTTAAACTCCTCACACTGCAGAACCTCTCATGGTCTTTGGTGATACATCATTGTGCTATTCTCTGTTTCTCTCTGTTGGATATCAAGTCAGCTAGGAATTGTTTTCCCTGCAAATCATCATTACCATTCCTGAAAGGCATGTGTCAATCAATTCTCCCGTGACTCCTGTCATCAACCCTGTAACTTTCCTGTCCAAAGCACTCCTACTTGGTCTCCATTCCCCTTCTGTCCTTCCTTCCTTCCTTCCTTCCTTCCTTCCTTCCTTCCTTCCTTCCTTCCTTCCTTCCTTCCTTCCTTCCTTCCTTCCTTCCTTCCTTCCTTCCTTCCTTCCTTCCTTCCTTCCTTCCTTCCTTCCTTCCTTCCTTCCTTCCTTCCTTCCTTCCTCCCTCCCTCCCTCCCTCCCTCCCTCCCTCCCTTCCTTCCTTCCTTCCTTCCTTCCTTCCTTCCTTCCTTCCTTCCTTCCTTCCTTCCTTCCTTCCTTCCTTCCTTCCTTCCTTCCTTCCTTCCTTCCTTCCTTCCTCCCTCCCTCCCTTTCTTCCTCCCTCCCTCCCTCCCTTCCTTCCTTCTATCCTTTCTTCCTTCCTTCCCTCCCCCTCTCTCTCTTGAGTTTTGTCTGTTGTTTGCTGAGTTGCTCTCTGCTACCACCTGCTGGTCTTCAAAATTTTTAGATTAGAGTTTGAATTATGAGGAAGGACTAAAGCGCCAGGCTTGTAAAAACCACATCCTGCCAGATAGTAGAAGCCATCTCGCAGGTAACTTTGGGATGAGAATGAGTCTGTCCTTTAACTTCTGTTAGATCTCTAGTTGTTTATCTGTGTTTTAAAATAATTTCAGGGACTTCATCCAACAAAATAACCAAGGCAGCAACAAGTTGTTTTCTTTGATTCTCTCTCTATAATTCCTGGTTAGACAGCAAATAAATATGGAGGCAAGAAAATCTCTACATTTTACATTCATTGTTCATACTTTTTTTTTGTGTGTGTGGGGCAGTTGGGGTTAAGTGACTTGCCCAGGGTCACACAGCTAGTAAGTGTTAAGTGTCTGAGGTTGGATTTGAACTCAGGTCTTCCTGACTCCAGGGCCGGTGCTCTATCCACTGGGCCATCTAGCTGCCCCCATTGTTCATACTTATTAACAACACAAATTTCTGGTTGTTAGGAAGAAGGAAGAACAGTTAGGTGGTATAGTAGATAGAATGTCAGGCCTGGAGTCAGGAAAACTCATCTTCCTGAGTTAAAATCTCCCCTCAGTTATTAGTCATATGACGCTGGGTAAGTCACTTACCCCTATTTGTCTCAGTTTCTTCATCTGTCAAATGAGCTGTTATTCATGAACAAATATTGTACAAGACACTAAGTACTATAAGGAATAAGTCTTGGTCTCTGTTTTCAAAGGGTCTATAATTTTGTAGATATGATAAATAAGACTGGACATAGATAAAACAGGAGCACACATAATCATGTGAGTAGAATAAATAAATTTTAAAGGGGGAGGGAAGCAAGATCACTTTTGGATAAAGGTGATCAGTAATCATTTCTTTTTTTTTTTTTTTTTTTTAGTGAGGCAATTGGGGTTAAGTGACTTGCCCAGGGTCATACAGCTAGTAAGTGTTAAGTCTCTGAGGTCGGATTTGAACTCAGGTACACCTGACTCCAGGGCTGGTGCTCTATCCACTGTGCCACCTAGCCGCCCCAATCAGTAACCATTTCAATAAATAATATAGAAATATATTGTATATATTTTAAATATAAATGTTTTTAGTATATAAGCACAAATATTATACATATCTGACATAAGTATCTTTACAAATTTTGAATAAGCAGTTAAATATAAGCATTTCATAGATTTGTTGATTAATTGCTGAGAACCAGAGAAGCCTAATAAGAAGCGTCTCACCTTCCCCCTCCCCCCACCCCAACAGGCCCTTTAACACCTCATATTTGAAACAGTAACAACAGAGAGGCCTCCGGATTAGGAGAGAGGAGGTCTGTATTCAGAACATAGACCATAATTTAAATAAGATTGTGGTTTAAACATTTATGGGGAGTCAGTTTTGCAAGCTCAGTTTGATGCCTTATGCCAAGAGGAGGGTTTTCTTTTGCACTTTAATTACAGATCTTTCCCCCCGCCCCTTCATATGTAATTTTTCTTTTTCTATTAATCACAAATCAGCATAACCATTAGTACTGGAACTAAGAGGAATAATTTAGTCACTAGTCTTACTTCAGATACCTCTGATGTTCCACATAGCCAATCATATCTCTTCCCATTTCTGGGCTAAAATAAACAGGTTCAGGAATTTTAGAAGTTGTTCCTGGCCTCCGTTAAGAACTATTATGTTTCATTGTTTTTATTGCACCTCGTGGAAATCTGACCCTCTGACTTATCATTTTGAGGCAAGCCTTTTAGTGTTTGGCTAACTGTACTTTGCCTGGCAATGCTACAGTGAAGTGTTAATGGAGTTCTTTGTGCTAGTTTGTAGTACAATGTGATGAAACTATCCTGCAATAGATTGCAAAGTAGGATAACTTTGACAGTCCCAACAGAAGTTTAATTTGTTGTTAGATGTTATCTCTAACACCTGCCCTAGAAACTTGATTGTCCAAACTTTCATCTATTAACCTTTCATCTTAAGTCTTTAACTTGAGAAATGCCAGGAAAATTTTCAATCATTTCCTAACAATTCAAAACTGATTTCTCAAATGACCTATGAATACTAGGTGTTCTCTCCAGAGACAGGAGAAAAATGCCATTTCACTGATCACTCTTTTTATATCTTATCCTTTTCTAAATCTGTTGCAACTCTTTCAAGTGCACTTTTTAATAATACCCACCTTTTACTTTACTCTGCAGATGCCATTTGGATATAAACTTCGTTGTAAATTAAAAAATTTCTGAACTTGTTTCTGTCGTTATTCTAAGAATGGAGTCTTTAATTAAACTGCTCATCTCTTCCTTTTTTTCTTTTCTTTTCCTTCCTTCCTTCTTTCTTTCCCCTTCTTTCCTTCTTCCTTCCGTCCTTCCTGTCTTTTTGTCTTTCTTACAGTTTTTCTCCCCTCCCCCTTTCTCTTTCATGTGGAAATTACTTTGTGTAAATATTGAAGCCTTTGACTTTTTATTTAAGCCTAGTTGACTAAATACATTATCGATAGTCATCTATGACTAAGGCACCAGGAAAGACCTTTTAACCAACAAAGTCTTATTATCTTTAGTTCCTTTACCTCCTTGTGAAGGTATGAGCCAATTTAGATAAGCATCATAGAATCAAAAGATTTAGAGCTGTTAGAGACCTCAGAGATCCTTGAATTCAACAACCTTATTTTGGAGATGAAGTAACAAGTCCAAGGAAGGGAAAGTACTTGTACAAGGTTATCTTACAGTTAGTTCTTGGCAGAGCTGTAACTAGAACTTGGATCTTAGTCTTCCCAGGTCTTTTTACACTATATCACATTACCTTCTTTCTGAGAAGTGATAGAGCCTATTCCAAGACTTTGGTGGTAGGCAGGGGGTTCTGTGGGGGAAATGGAGAATGGAACCAGTAGTTTTCTATGCTCTTCAAAATTAATCTTTCAGATTAAAGAAAGTGGAAATAGAAGAACCATATACACAAAACAGATAAATAGAAATATAGGTATATAATAAATAGAAATATAAGTATATAGTAAATAGATGGGGGTACCAATCAATTGGGAAATAGCTTTATAAATTATGACATATGAATGTAATGGAATGTTATTTTGTTGTAAGAAATGGCAGAAGGAATGGATTCAGAGAAACTTGGGAAAACTTGCCTGAACTGATACATAGGGAAATGAGCAGAACTAGGAGTACTTTTAACAACTATATTATAAAGACAAACAGTTTTGAAAGACTTATGTATTTTAATCAGTACTATGACCAGCCAGAATTCTAGAGCACTGGTGATGAAGCATGTTACCCAGCTTTTCTCAGAGAGATGATGATTTTAAGATACAGAATTAAACATACATTTTTGGACATGGACAATGTGGGAATTTGTTTTGCTTGGCCATGCATATTTGTTACAAAGGTTTTGTTTTTTAAAAATTATTCCTATATTTTATATAATTGTACATGTATTATTACCTATATCTGATTGTTTATCACCTTGGGGAGGGAGGGAAAGAAGGAAGGATAGAATGTGAAACTCAAAATTTTAAATAAAGATGTTAATTGAAAAAATTCTTCATTTCTGAATTTAAATATAAAGACAAAAATAACATTTCTATGTATGCAGTACAACATAAAAAGAGGATTCAATACAAAAGTGACTTTCCATTTCATAGTTTACTTTTTTGTAAAAACTATGTAATAAATACTACACATCATTTTTCAAAGTTACCCTGCTTTCCTGTGCTTCCTTTTAAGTTTCCTTTTGTTCTCTTCTGTATACTTTTTTTCTCCCTCCCTCCTTACATGCCTTAGAGAGGGCTTACCATTAGATAAAAATATGTATATATGTGTAAAATCATACTATACATACTTCTATTTTATCAGTTCTTTCTCTAGAGATGGATAGCATTTTCCTTCATAGGTCCTTTGTAGTTGATCTGAGTATTAATAATACTCAAAATGATTTAGTTGTTCAAAGTTGTTCTTAGGATAATATTGTTGTTACTGTGTACAGTTTTCTCCTGGTTTTGCTCATGATTTCATGCAAGTCTTTACATGTTTTTTGTTTTGTTTTGTTTTGGGATGTGTGTGTGTGTTTTGGTGGGGCAGTAAGGATTAAGTGACTCGACCAGGGTCACACAGAAAGTAAGTGTCAAGTATTTGAGGTTGGATTTGAAGTCAGGTCCTCTTGAATCCAGGGCTGGTGCTTTATCAGCTGATCCACCTAGCTGCTCCCTTTCCATACTTTTCTGACATTGACCAGCTCATCATTTCTTATAGCATATTTTTTATAGCACAGTATTCCACAATCATATATATAATACCATATCACAGTCATACATCATAATTCCATGCCATAATCATGTACCACAACTTGTTTATCCATTCCCCAATTGACAGGCATCCCCTCAATTTCCAGTTCTTTGCCAGATCTTCTGTGAACATTTTAGAACATACAGGATCTTTTCCTTTTTCCCTAATCATCCTGGGAAACAAACCTATTGAAGGATCAGAGGGTATGCACCATTTCAAAACTCTTTGAGCATAATTCCAGATCATTTTCCAAAATGATTGGATCAGTTCACAGTTCCACCATCAGTAAATTAGTGTCTCAATTTTTCCACATCCCTCCAACATTTGTCACTTTCCCCTTCTATCGTTTTAGCCATTTAGTAAACTATTTCAAGGTTGTTTTAATTTGTTTTTCTATTTCAGTGGGTAAGATGTGAGGGAGAGAAAATCAATGCTAATTGAAAATAAGAAATTAAAAAAAAACACCAAATGATTATTTACAATATAGAATTCTTATTTTGAACTGTTGTAAATTGCAAGCATATCAGACACATCTCCATTAAAATGCAGGTACAAAAACAACTTTCAAACTACATGTATGTATTTTTGTGTTATCCATACCATCAGAGAGGAGGCAAAGGATGAATTATCACTTGTTGAAGATAATGTAGAGAGAATACCTAGTCAGGTCCAAGTTGGACTAGATGTATTTTAAGGCTTCTTCCAAGTCATAGAATCAGGTTCTGTGAAAATACTTGCTAGTTCACCATTGCTCTGAATTCTCTTTTTATATTCAACAACTGTTTCCAATTTTAGGTTACCTCAGAGGATATGAGCTAATAAGGATTCTGAGTTGGGTTAGAGATATGCTTTCTTTTTCGTATCCTGGTAGGGAAAGAGATAAGAACCAAACATGTGATTTCATAGATAGAGAACTTTTGGGATGAACTCCCTCTATCAGTGCAAGTTCACTCCTTCTCCACAATTTATAGCTTCAGACATTTGCTTAGAGCACTAAATGATTAACTGACCTGCTCAGGGTGACACAGTCAGTATGTGTCAGATGAGGGTTTTCTACCTGGGTCCTTCAGGGCTTCAAGGCCAGCTCTATCTCCTACACCATGACTGCTTGTCATCCTATTGCAAATGTTTTAGAATTTGAAATTCAGATGATTGGGGAAGAAAATGTTTTCTTGGAAGAGTTTACTATTTTGTATTCCCCCCCCCCCCTTTTAAGGTGTATGTTCTTTCTTTCTATGATGCAGGGACCTTCTATTCAATGATGTTAATTGATAGCCTGCTTGGACATATGCATATCATGAATTGACTGAGGAATATAATTTGTCCATCAAAGTATGGAATTTCTTCATAAATTCTCTTGAGGAACAGTTGATGGAGTGATTGTGAAAATGTCTTTTTCTCCTAACAACTGAAACATAATTTTCTTTCTCCTTTTTAGGTTTCCCCCTTCTTCACCCTTGAAACCGTACCCAAAGAGATCGCCCTACCAAGCAAGCGTTATCAAATTTCCAGACTGGACTGATCAACCACCAGGCACCACCCAAGAAAACATACCTGTCAAGCCTATTGTTATGGTAAGTACAATTACAGAAAGTTGGGGAATGGTAGCAGGTGGCAAATAGTGTTGAATCACCTCCCCTAGTCCCATTTTTTCCAGCCATTCTCACCCTATTGATGCTATATCATTCATCTAAATACATTCTGGAACTAAGTCCCTGCCAACAGTAGGAGGGCTAGCTATGAGGAGCTATCTAATGCATGTTCCAATATTGACAGAAAAATATAGTGGAAATTTTGTGGCTTTTCTTTTTCTTTTTGATACTCTCTGTTGATCCTGCATTGATTCTTACTAATCATCACTTTTTATTCTCTGATCTATAGCATCTTTTTACCCTTTTTCTCATCACTATCTTTAGCTTTTCTGTTACCAGTGGAGAGAGAACAGATTAGGAGAGGGAATTTGTGGAGTGGAAAAATCCATTGAGCAGCAGTGGGTTTTGCCAGTCGTAGAAATTACCTAGGCTCTTAGCCAGTGTGAAATACCCATCCTCCACATTCTTTTTTCTCTGCTCTTAAATTTCTTCAGTGGGAGGTTGTTGAGACTAAGATAATTTAGTACTGAGAAATGGAATATAGTATTAAAATAATAATAGCTAACATTTATATTGTGATTTATAGTTCTTTACATATACTACTCTCTCATGTGATTCTCACAATAACACTTGGAGGTAGATGCTATTATGTATTTCCTTATTTACAGATGAAGAAACAGTCTGAGAAGGGTTAGGCAAGTTGCCTAGGGTCACAATGCTAGTAAATGTCTAATGTAGGATTCTTTTTTTTTTTTTGCGGGGCAATGGGGGTTAAGTGACTTGCCCAGGGTCACACAGCTAGTAAGTGTCAAGTGTCTGGGGCCGGATTTGAACTCAGGTACTTCTGAATCCAGGGCCGGTGCTTTATCTACTGTGCCACCTAGCTGCCCCATTGCGCCACCTAGCTGTCCCCTAAGGTAGGATTCTAATGCAGGTTTTCTTTTCCTTCCTTCCTTCCTTCCTTCCTTCCTTCCTTCCTTCCTTCCTTCCTTCCTTCCTTCCTTCCTTCCTTCCTTCCTTCCTTCCTTCCTTCCTTCCTTCCTTCCTTCCTTTCTTTCTTTCTTTCTTTCTTTCTTTCTTTCTTTCTTTCTTTCTTTCTTTCTGCAGGGTAATGAGGGTTAAGTGACTTGCCCAGGGTCACACAGGTAGCGTCAAGTGTCTGAGGCCGGATTTGAACTCAGGTCCTCCTGAATCCAGGGCCAGCGCTTTACCCACTATACCACCTAACTGCCTCCCCCACTTTTTTTTTTAATGTATCTTTTCTTGACTCCAAGTCCAATGCTCTGTCCACTGTATCACTGACTGACTTGAGAATGAATATACATACACACACACACACACACACACACACACACACACACACCCCCCTTTTTTATAATCAGGCTTGTAACATAACTGTTTTTAAAAAGCATCATGAAATCTCTGATCTTTTTATAATGAGATTTTTATCATATTGAAAAGGATTGTTTTTTGTTTGTTTTGTATCAATCTGTCAACAAGTTTTTTTTTTAGACTTCTACTATATGTAGGTACTGTGCTAAATGCTAGGGATAGATAACAACTTTACTTCTGAGTTCTTGAAGGCAATACCAAGATAGTACAAGCTCCAGCAAGTCCTAAAAAGGCTTTAAGTACAAGCCCAATATTGGATTGTGTGTCTGTCACCAAGGACTGCTCAACTGAATGCTAAGCACCAAAAGCTATGTCATAACTCATGAAGATTGTTTAAGGAAATAGTGTGGGTTGATCCTCGTTGGAGTTCTCATAGTGATGATCTCATAGAACTTTTGAAGTATTCAAGTATAACATTGGGTCTACCTGGTATTCTGGGGCCTTTTTTCTCTTTTTTTAAAAAAAATATATTTTAAATTTATGGAATAAAACAACCATTCCATAACATAGCATAATAAAAAAAGATGATTGCATATGAAACTTCAAATCTTCTATATGTAAGTTGTTATTCCTTTTAAATATTATCATGTAGATTTCTTTTCCCCCCTTCCTACCCTAGAGATGGCTACCATTAGACACAAATAGGTGCATATTTGTATTTGTATATATGTGTGTGTGTGTATACACATACAAACACCTATTTTACATGTATTATTTTTATTTATATATATTTACCTATATTGTATATTTATATATTTTATACACAATTTACATATATTTATATTGTGGTGTATAAAACTAAATGTGTTTGCCTTATTTCTGTTCCAAGTTTGAGGAAAATTAGCTGGGGTTTCTAATATATTGCTACTTATAAATGAGAAGCTTTAGCACCAGTTTTAGGGCATTAAGCATTTATTAAAGTATATTAAATATTAGTAAAGAGAGTACACATGTCTCTGACAGTTCAGAAGGCCTATCTAGCCTAGAGGAGAGAATAGAGCTCCGTCTGGCCTTCTAGCCTAGAGGAAAAATAGAGATCAGCCTGGCTTGCTTCTTCCTCCAAGTCCTCTGCCAACAAGAACACCTCTGAGACAGTAACTTCCTGTGGAAGCTCCCACTGGGTCTGGAAGAGAGGTGGTCCTTACACACTGCTTCAAGCTAATTGTCTAGCATCACCCAAATCCATTGGTTCACTGGACTTGAGGGTGGTCTATGAGCAGAATGTGCCTGAGGTCAGAGTTCAGAGAACACACCCCCTGAGGGCCAGGCTCTCAGGTAGGTGTGGTTTCAATAGTCAACTTCAAGTGAGTCAATCAGCAAAGTCAATTCAATCAATCTTAATATAATCCCCTTGAACAGGAGGTCCTCTGGGCATTCCAAAACCCATTATTTTCTCTCAATATATAGGTTTACACACATATATGTATATGTAAAATGATCTTATACATCTATTTACGAGGTGTTTCTCTGGATGTATATAGCATCTTTGTATGTCCTTCATAGCTAATTTCAGTATTTATAATAGTAAAAATAACTTATTAACTCAGTCATTCTTAAAATGGTATTGCTGTTACTATACACAATGTTCTTTTGGTTCTGCTCATTTCATTCTTCATTGTTATGTACAAGTCTTTCCATGGTTTTCTAAGATCATTGAGCTCATCATTTCTTATAGCCTTTTTCAAGTTCTTCCTATTTTTCAAGGACTCTCCTATTTTTGTGTAGTCTAAAAGACTCACTTGACAGATTATTACATGCAAATATTGAGGGAAGGAGAGATATGTTTGCGTGTGTTTTAAAAAAATTAATTAACTTTGTGTTGAATCTGGATAATAGACTTAAAAAATACTTAGAAGGATCATGAAATAACATTAGCAAGGCTAATATATCTTTATTGTTGTAGGTTAGCTATCTTGTATGTTTTGAGAAAAAAATCATATTTAGTATCTCAGTTCTATTGTTTATCCATCTTTTTAGCTATTTCTGCCTGTGACTTAGAATTCATTCAGTGTTTGAACAGATATTTATTGAGCATAGCACTGTGCTGAGGAGATGCTTATAACCTAGTTGTGAAAATAAGATATATACACATGAAAATTTTATTTTCACTCTAATTTAGTTTTGCTCTAATTATTTTTAAAGTATTGAATGATACAAGTAATGGATAGTATAGGAATTCAGGAGAGAGGGGGGGAGAAAGGGAGGGAAGGAGAGAGAGAGAGAGAGAGAGAGAGAGAGAGAGAGAGAGAGAGAGAGAGAGGGAAGGTGGGAGGGAAGGAGAGAGAGATATCCTTTTCAGTGGAAGCATATGGGGAGATTTGCATGGAAGAAGTAAGATTTGAGCTGGGTCTTGAGTTTTGAAGAAGAAGCAACATTTAGATTGACAGAGGGTTCAAGATTGATACAAGCAAATTTAACTACGGGATTTTGATGTTGATAAAGTGGAGGGTTTATGTTGGAGAAGAATGATATAGAAAAGGTTAAAAGATCAGGCTTGGATTGTAGAAGACTTTGAAAGCCAGGCTAGGATTTGGGATGCTATTCCCCTAAATCAGTCTTCTATCCCTTTGCTGAAACCATTTCCGTGGCTCAGACGATTCGCTTACTTTCATCTCCATATGACATTCTACCCATCCTTCAAGACCCGGCTCAAATGCCACCTTCTCCATGTAGCCTTCTTTTATCTTCTAGCTGAAAGTGATAATTTTCTTCTTTTACCTCATAGCATTTTGTAGTATTCATAAATATTTATCCTATTCTAATTTGGACTGTATCTGTATACATGTTTCATCACTCACACAAGTTACATTATTTAGATACCTTATTGGGTCTGTGATCTCATGCTTGTGCAGACTTTTTCTGACAAATTTCAGCCTGTCCATGTCCAATCCTAAATCTTCCAAGAGGTGTCTACCCAGTGTTCTTAGGGACTTCCTAAAGGTATTCTCTCCATAGCTCAAGGGTGTATTTGAAATTATTTCCAGTTTTCCTGTTGTGGATCACATCTTTTGAAGATACATTGATTGTTTCTCCCCAATGTTCCCATCATTTCCATCCCAGTACTAGTGTCTTCCTCTTGGTGAGAACAAATTCAAACTAGTGTCTCCTGGTTTCATTTAGCTTTTGGAGGAAGAAATTATAATTGATATCAGTGTCATGCTTGTTACAATTCAGAATGGGCTGAGGAGAAGGGAGGCTGTTGCATAGGGTAATTTTTGATTGATACTGATAGGAGGCACAGTGGATAGATAGGGCATTGGCCTTGGAGTCAGGAATCCTTGAGTTCTAATCCTACCCCATGCACTCCCCGAGTTCAAATCCAGCCTCAGACACTAACTAGCTGTGTGACCCTGAGGAGGTCACTTAATTCTGTTTGCCTCAGTTTCCTCATCTGTCAGATGAGCTGGAGAAGGAGATGAGCTGGAGAAGGAAGTGGCAAGCCACTCCAGTATCTTTCCCAAGAAAACCCCATATGGGGTCATGAAGAGTTGGGCATTACTGATATGACTGAATAACAAATGTATTGATGAGTCATTATCTAGGACACATATTATACATTTTTCATCTACATCATTCCCACTCTCCCAACAGTGAGTGTAGTTTTTGTTTTTGTTTTTGTTTTTTTAGTGAGGCAATTGGGGTTAAGTGACTTGCCCAGGAACACAGCTAGTAAGTGTTAAGTGTCTGAGGCTGGATTTGAACTCAGGTACTCCTGACTCCAGGGCCGGTGCTCTATCCACTGCGCCACCTAGCTGCCCCAGTGAGTGTAGTTTTGCAACACATTCTCTGTGTGAATATTGAAATAGTTTATGACAACTTAAGAAAGAAAGCAAAACTTCATGAATATGCCCACATAGATGAAAAGAGAGAAACTTAGTAAAGGTGTCATGAAAATAGAGTTGGGATCAGGTCAGAGCCAGAGTCAACAGTCCATTTCTTAAGACAAATATCGTAACAATTATTTTTTTTAAATTTGCCAATCACAAGTATTTAAGTCACTTTAATTTTGACTCTCCTACTTTGGATTTTGTGGTAATTTGGAGCAGTCTACCTGCTTTACTATCATGGAATGCTTTCTGAGGAATTTCCAATCCCTCTGTCTTTCAGAAAAGAATTCATTGCATCAGCTACTCTAGGGAAGCAGTCCAGTCTGGGTCCACCCACCATCTAATTAAATCCAGGCATCTGATTCTATCTTAGCTTATCAGATATATAATTCCTTAAAAATGATGAATATATTTCTTTTTAAAAATGCTACAATTTCATTAATTTGGATAGGTTTTCTCTTTATTCCAAATGCTTCTAAACCATTGTCTAAGTCAGAGAAAAGAAGGCCAACTACAGTCAACATTCTCAATATTAAGTGTTCACTGATGTAGTTCATGGGAGCTGTAGCATCCCTATGCTTTGTTATGACACAGATACCTAGAGAATTTATATGTTACTGTAACCACCACTACCACCACCACCACCACCCCCTACCCCTTATATCTGGATTGTCAGGGTAGTTAGCACTTAATTATAACTGTTTGTTTAAAATTAAGTTTAGATGTGATCCTAGTCACAGAACAATAATTTGCTAGTAAAGAACTGCATTTTTATATTGAAATGTTTCATATTAACTTTTTTCTTTTGGGGGGTGGTGTTGTGGGGCTGAGTAGAATTCTGAATCGTGGTATAAGAGACACAGTATTGCAATTGGAGAAGTACCTGCCTGCCGCCTTGTCTACCGGAGACAACTGACAGAGGCCAATGTGGAGGAGATCTGGAAGTCTATGACGTTATCACAGTAAGTGTATTTGGCTCTCTTGAAATGTGGCCTTGAAACGTTCAGGAACATCCCTCTGCTCTTATTGCTACACAGATTTGCCTGTGGTTTATTTTCTGCAGTTGGAAAATTAAATCCATATTGTTTATACTAATTAGATGTATTTACTATTAAGCTTTAGTTTCAACTTTTGTTTGCTCTATTTTGTTGCAGTGATGCATAGAGAAAAGATTTCACTAAAGCTTAGGAGTTTTCCATTTTCCATTCATATACCATGATGGTTAAGATCAGGGTGCTTATCTAAGCCCAGAGAATTCCGCATACTTGCCAATAACAATTAAGTGTTTAGCTTAATGAGGCAGGGAATGGAAAATCTGGTCTCCTTCTTATATGAAATGCTGTATTTAATGAAAGTTAATATTATGAATAGAACAGCATTTTTCTCTCCCCCCAAAAATATCCTCATGGCAGTTTCTAATCACTGACTAAGCTGGCTCATCAGTAGTTTTCATATCTTTACTTGTAAAGTGATGTCTTTGGCATTCAAGGATTTATATTACCATCAGAGTGAAGCATCAGTGTGTTAATAACTATAAGTCAGTCATCACCCTATCTATCCATGCCCTCCTTTCTCCATGAAATCACAGAGGTAATAAATATGCAAGGAACATATTATAGAGATTGCTGTCTCATCATGTCATATTTTGAGACATTTTTCATGTCTTTTCAAGAATTAAGGTATTATTAATTATTATTTTTTTAAGTTTACAGAAAATCCTCGAATTGGACTCCCTGGAAGAAGTATTGGATACAAAGCTTGTCAACTCAAAGTTTATCATCCACAATGTATACAGTGTTAGTAAGCAGGGAGTTGTCATCCTCACAGATAAATCAAGTGAGCACATAGTAATGCTTTGTTCTATACTTTTTTGGTAACATGGTATTATATCAGCTTTGATAGCTTACAATCTAGTTTTGTTTGTTTTTGCGGGGCAATGAGGGTTAAATGACTTGCTCAGGGTCACACAGCTAGTAAGTGTCAAGTGTCAGGAGGACTCAGGTCCTCCTGAATGCAGGGCTGGTGCTTTATCCACTGTGCCACCTAGTTGCCTCAGTTTACAATCTGTTAATCAATATGTTTGTCTTACTAATTGACACAGGAGGCCCTGTAGGATTAGACTTGAAGCCAGGAAGACCTGAGTTAGAATCCTGCCTTAGATACTTGTTTATTCATTTCAGCTGTGTACAACTCTGTGATCCCACGTGTGGTTTTCTTGGCAGAGATACTGGAGTAGTTTGCCATTTCCTTCTGTAGCTCATTTTGCAGATGAGGAAACTGAGGCAAACAAGGTCAAGTGACTTGGCCAGGGTCACACATCTAGTAAGTGTCTGAGGTCGGATTTGAAATCAGGTCTCCCTGACTTCAGGCCCAACACTTTATCCACTGTACCACCTAGCTGTCCCTCAGTCTCAGGTTCCTCATCTCTAAAATAAAGGTAATAATAGTACCTACCTCAAAAAGTTATGATTAAGTTCAAACAAGCATAAAACCCCAAATGATATAATAATACCATACATAAATAACATCTGGTACATATTAAGGCATAATAATAGCTAACTTATATACATGTTAGTTATTATTATTCTATATAATTTAGTTTTTATTTTCCTAATTAAAAATACACACTGGGGGGAGCAGCTAGGTGGCGCAGTGGATAAAGCATCTGCCCTGGATTCAGGAGGACCTGAGTTCAAATCCGGCCTCAGACACTTACTAGCTGTGTGACCCTGGGCAAGTCACTTAACCCCAATTGCCTCACTAAAAAAAAAAAGACATACTAACCCTAATTACTCTCTTTCTTACTTCTTTTTCCTTTCTTCTTCCAAATCTTTCTACTAGTTCTTTAAATTCACAAATTCCCTAGAAAATAACGAAAGGCTCAAGGAACTTCTTTCCAACTCAGAGCTTTTATTTTTGAACATAGGCCAGCCCAGCATAGATTCACTGTGGAAAGGTTGGCTTCACAGGGGTCCTTGAGGAAGTGGATAAGTCTGGGACCCATCAGGGAGTTCAGGTCAATTTTCACATCGTCAGATTCAATGTAAGGACAGGGACTTTCCCTGAAGTAGATTTGAGCTTCTCTATGGACATAGAATTCTTTCACTTTCTCTTTGATGGACCAGAGATGAACTCATCCTGGGTTAGACATGGGGATGAGCTAGAGCTTAGCATAGCCCCTTTCTTGATTCTCTTTTAGTCCAAACCCTCCTTTTCAATGTTTTTTAGGATGGGATATTACTTGGGGGGGGGGTCAGGGCAGTGGTGAATTGGGGAATTCCTGGGTAGCAGAGAGAGTTGAACTGAAGGCAGTTCATGGCAGTAATGGGAGAGTATGGTTTTATGTATGTTATATTTTCTGTTAGGAAGGCAGGGTGCCTCTCTGGAACCTTCTTATTCCCAGAATCTTATTTCTGCAGCAGGATACTACTAGGGGAAAAGGAATGTCCGAAAAACTGATTATTGTCATAAAAAATAGTGCAACTAATAGGAATGTGAATTTAGGTATTTTAGTGCTGTGTATTAGGCATGGAATTTGAAACATTCCCTACAACCCATTTCCATGTCTTCCCCCAAAGGAATTGTATTTTTAAAAATTTATTTTTATTCTGAACTTACTAAACATCAAATGAAATTTTGGGCATTAATACATACATAGTCAAACAGAAAAAGAGGATTGTACGCAAAAGTGTAGATCCTTGTTAGGTGCAGTTTACTTTTCTCTCTAAGTATCTAATGATTTTATTCTCTTACTTTCAAAGTTGTCCTGCTTGTCTGTGCTTTTTTCTGACTCTCCTTTCTCTGCATTTTAAAAAAGATGCCTAAATATTTCTCCCTCCCTCCTTTATCTTTCTTTTTTCTCCTCCCTCCCTACTTCCCTCCTTCCCTCCTTTCTTCCTTCCTTCCTTCCTTCCTTCCTTCCTTCCTTCCTTCCTTCCTTCCTTCCTTCCTTCCTTCCTTCCTTCCTTCCTTCCTTCCTTCCTTCCTTCCTTCCTTCCTTCCTTCCTTCCTTCCTTCCTTCTTTCCTTTCCTCTTCTATTTCTTTGTCCTCCCCTACCCCTACCTTCCCAAATTGGAAAAACAAGAAAAAAAGGAAGGGGGGGGAAGCTATTATTTTTCTAATTAATGAACTTTATTTATTTTAATTTTTATTCTGAACTTTCCAAACAACAAAAGAATGGTCATTTGCTTATGCATGATAGAATAGACTACACATGAAATTGCAACTTGCTTTTGTTTTGGGATTTGTTAATCAGCTCCGCCTATGGCTTTCAAAAATATCTTGGGTTTGGTGTTTCTTGTTTTCCTTTTGTCCTTTTCTATCCATTTTTTCAAAGAAATGTCACAATGAGGACCCTCTTCACCCCCTTCCCCACTTTGTTTACTTTATCTATATCCTCCCTCAACTTGCCACTCTTCCCATTGGCAAATGAAAAACAAAGAAGGAATAATATTTTAATTTGGTAAAGAGTATTGTTTGTAAGTGAGAGAACCAGTCATTCCTTTTAGAAGGGCATTGAGAATACCCTGAGTCTTTGCCATGAAATAGCTTTGTCACAAATCAACCTGTGAGAGTCCTTGAAATGGAACCGACCCTGTCTACTAACCTGATGAAACTTTAATTTGATATCTTTGTTGTTCTGGCAGAAAGGAGTGCAGATCCCTAAAACTGGAGAAAGGTTGTAGGGAAGGGGATCAGCTTGACTCCCATGAAGATTCTGAGAGGGGAAATAAAGTCCTATCACAGTGTACCAATAGTAATCTGTATTTTTATCATCAGGCTTCATTTCAGTAGCTTTGAGGCTTCTGACTTGATAATAGCAACAACAATACTAATGACAAGAATAGTAATAATAGCTGACATTCATGGCATGCTTATTTATGTGCCAGGCACTTTGCCAAGCATTTTATAATCAATTCATTTGATCCTCACAACAACCCTGGGAGGTAGGTGCTATTTTTATCCCTATTTCATAGATGAGAAAATGGAGGCAAACTGGGCTTAAGTGACTTCCCCAGCTAGTAAGTGTCTGATGCTGTATTTGAACTGAAGTGTTTTTCACTCCAGGTCCTGTACTTGATTCATCTCGCCCCCTAGCTAATATTAACATCATGGCCCCATGTACAGCTAGAGACTTCTTGGGTTAAATAAAGGGATACTAAATAAAAGACTGTGATTTTAGTGGGACAGGGAACTCTAAGGTGAGGAAATTCCTTCCACAAAGTCAGGATGTATCTTCTTTGCAACTTACAGTCAATAAAGAGAGGCCTAGAGCAGTGGTTCTCAAACTTTTTGCTCTCAGGACCCCTTTATACTCATAAAAATTATTGAGGAACCCCCCTCCCACCAAGAGCTTTTGTTTACATCAATTATATCTGTTGATATTTAGCATGTTAGAAATGTAAACATCTTAATATTATTATGAAAATAGTTTTGACCTCATAGACCCCCTTAAAGGGTCCTCAAGACCACACTTGGAGAACTGATGGCCTAGGGTATTGAGTATTAAGTGACTTCCCCAGGCTCATCACCCAAACAGTCTGTGGCAAAAGCAGAATTTAAACCTAGGACTTCCTGGATCCAAAAAAGTCCAACATTTTATGCACTTGGCATGCTTCGCTCCACCCCCCAATAAAGCACTATGTAAACAGAAAAAGATAGATAAGTAAGACTTGTATGCTGAGTTTGTGGATTTTTGCATTAATTAGGTGATTTAAGTAATCAATTTCATGGGACCTACTTGATTTTTTTTTTTGGGGGTGAGGCAATTGGGGTTAAGTGACTTGCCCAGGGTCACACAGCTAGTAAGGGTCAAATGTCTGAGGCCGGATTTGAACTCAGGTACTCCTGACTCCAGGGCTGGTGCTCTTTCCACTGTGCCACCTAGTTGCCCTGACCTACTTGATGTTAAATTTGGTCAACTCCTTTGTTTCTCCTCATTTTATGAACTCCTGAAAATGCTAGAACTAACTGTACAATGTGTATTTTGCCAAAAGACTTGGAAGGTAGAATGGGTGAAGAAACCTGGGATAATTTGCTTTCCAAAATGATAATCTACTGATTTGTGCAAACATACTTATATTTTTCTCTTGTAAAAGAGATTCACTATTTTAATATATCTTATATACTCATATTGAATTAATTAATACAGTGTACAAAACTCATAGTTTGTAAGCATAAAGTATATAAATATATACTGCCATGTTTATAATTTCTTTAATTATTTGGGATTCACTAAAGTAACATTTTTAATTCATTCTCCTACAGAAGAACTTCCTCATTGGGTGCTATCAGCTATGAAGTGCTTAGCAAATTGTAAGTATACTTTTACCACTGGCTCTACCAATTTAGCCAATGCTATTGGCCTAACTAGAAAAACATGATTTCTATCTAACAAGCATCTTTTTGAGAACACTTAACATAATGCCTGACACATAGTAAGGGTATAATAAAGGTTATTGATTGATAATACTAAAAATCATCATCCCCAGTGAATATTTATTGAATTTCCTCTCTTTCTTCTCCTTTCTTCTCCTCTTCATCACCCTCCACCAAATTATCACATATGACATGGCCAATTTGGACTTTTTGAACAATTAATGTACATGGAATCTTGAACTAAGTGTGGTAGGGGAGACAAAACAAATAGATAAAGCCGTCATTCAGTCTAACTCAGTTATACACAATTATTCCTTTGGGCTTGGGGAGTTATTTTAAAAAAAGCATCACACATTTGAAATATTATCATGACTTGTGGTTTTTGTCCTTTGTTTTAGCTATACCTCAATGCATAGCAACTATAAGTTGTCTCCCCCCATTAGTCTGTGAGTTTCTTGAGAGGAGGGACTATCTTTTACCTTTTTCTGTATTCCCACCACTTAGCAACATGTCTGTCACTTATTAGGCATTTAATAAATGTTTTATTGATTTTTTTGTTGTTTAGTGGGTTTCTGTTGTGTCCGACTCTTCATGACCACATTTTGGGGTTTTCTTGGCAGAGATACTGAGAGGTTTGCCATTTCCTTCTCCAGCTCATCTTACAGATAAGGAAACTGAAGCAAACAGGGTTAAGTGACTTGCCCAGGGTTACGTAGCTAGGAAAATATCTAAGGCCAGATTTGAACTCAGAAAGACGAGTGTTTTTGACTTCAGGCCAGGCACTCAATCTACTGCCCCACTTATTGCCCCAGGCTGACTTACATTTTATTATTGTTGTTATTATTTTGCTGTTGGACTGCATTCTGATATGTAATATCTTGTTTTCTCTCCTCAATCTCTACTCCACCAATGGATCCATGGATGGAGCCCTAAGGGGTTTTTTTTGGTTTTGTTTTGTTTTTTTTAGTGAGGCAATTGGGGTTAAGTGACTTGCCCAGGGTCACACAGCTAGTAAGTGTTAAGTGTCTGAGGCTGGATTTGAACTCAGGTACTCCTGACTCTGGGGCTGGTGCTCTATCCACTGCGCCACCTAGCTGCCCCTGGAGCCCTAAGGTTTTAATGCTAGTAGGGTGTAAGCTCTATTAGGTCTTACTACTCTGGAAAGTCTTTTTTTTTTTTTTTTTAGGCGATGGGGGTTAAGTGACTTGCCCATGGTCACACAGCTAGTAAGTGTCAAGTGTCTGAGGCTGGATTTGAACTCAGGTACTCCTGAATTCAGGGCCGGTGCTTTAACCACTGCACCATTTAGTTGCCCTGGAAAGTCTTTGAGTGCAGTCTCAATAACTGTATGTGTCATCTGAGGAATGGCCTTACCTAATTTGGAGAGGTTCAACACCACAGAGTTGGCCACCAGATGGTGAATATTTCTTTTGGCCTCAGCACCTCACTAAATGGTTTACCAAGGCTTGGAAGGGTCACAGTCTGCGTTGGTGAAGGGAGGAGCCACACAGACAAAAGTCATGAGTGATGTAGTTTTTTAGTAATGTTTTGCCTAATTGGCTTGATTAGTAAGAAAGTCATTCTGACTCAAAGGTCTGAATTATGGGACATTTTAAAGTAAATGCAGCCCTTTAAACTTTAAAATGAAAATTTTGGGATTATTAAGTTTCCATTCACTCTAGACTGAGCACTATGCTGGTTTCTGGGTAACATAGATATATAACTGTAGTGCCTCATATAGCTCATATAATTCACAAAAATAATGATAATTAAATTAGAAATATGTGCATCTGAGTAGTATATCAGCAAAGGTCAATCACAATTCATTTTGTGATCTGAGAGGGGAAAGATCATTCCTTTTCAAGGCATATAAGTATGGTAGAGAGAGCAGAGGGGAGAATGTCTGTTTGGAGGCATTGAAATAGTCCAGGAAGGTGATGATTAGGGCCAGTACTAGGATGGTAGTAGTATGAGTGGAGAGCAAGGGATGGATTTAAGAGAGATTTTGGGAAGACTGAATTTACTTATTGGATATGAGAGTTGAGAGAGAGAACAGTAAGAGATAATTCTAAGACCTGAAATAATGTCAATAAAAAAAGGAAAGGAAGAAGAAGGTTATAATTTTCCAGGGTTCTAATCTATGAGCATTATTTGTGATTAGCATCTACATTATTGCATACATGTTGCTACTAAAATGATAATTGAAGCAATTTGCAGACCTTTACTACCAAGAAGGTTACATTTTCTTCTTTTTGACACTATCTAACCCCTTTTTCTCTCTGAGGGCCAAGGTAGAATTGTAAGGTATTTCTCCCCCCACTTTCTTTTCACCTGTTTTCATTACTCCTTAGTATCTTGGACTGAGAATTAGGAGACGTGTTCAAAGTTCAGCTCTACTATGGATGCACCATTTGACCACTCTTAGCTTCTGTTTCCCCATTTGCAAAATGAAGAAGTTGGAACAGATTCTGAGAATCCATGGAACAGAATCCATGCTCTTTCATTCTATGATTTTGTGTTATACCTTGGGTACTTAGTACTCTTCCTGTCATTTATCTTTACCAGCACACCTGTCTTTCTACCCTTCTCATTTCCTGGGTTCTTTCTCTCCCCACAAAAAATCATTTGCCTATGTCATATTGCTTTAGGACCATGTTCCCTGTATTTTATTGAATGCCAGTTTAATAAATATTTGTTGAGTTCCTGCTACGTATGGGCTTTTCTAAGGATTCTGGGAGTTACAGAGAGATAACAAGACAGGGTCTCTGCCCTCATAGAGCTTAGATACAGGAGAAAACCAGAGATGAATACAAGATGACAATAGAATACAGTGCCATTCTATCAGTTTCCTATGAGTTTGAATAATCTGGGAAGGTTTCTTGGGTAAACTTGGTTTTGGTTGGAATTGAGTAGAAAGAGGAATGGTGTGTGGATTCCAGGCAGAGGTCAGTGACCCAAGTGAAGAAAGTTTTGTTGTAAGGGCTCACAATGCAGGGAGTTTTTCATCATTCTATTCCCAGGGCCTCACAATCAGTACCTAGCATATAGTAGGTACTTAATAAATGTTGAATTGAAGAATGAGCATGGCATACCCAAGGGACAAGAAAGAGACTGGCTTGGATAGAATGAAATGTTTGAGTGGGAGAGTAGTTGTATTCAATGTTGTAAGGTTAAGGAGGAGCTATAATCTACAGAATCTTCAGTGCTAAGCCAAGGATTTTGAATATTATCAAATGAGATAATATTTGTAAAAAGCACTTAGTCTAGTGTCAGGTACCAAGTAAGTGCTGTATAAATGCTTATTCCCTTCTTTTCCCCTCCCTATGTGATCCTGTAGCTCAGGGCTTCTTAATCATTTTTGTTTCATGGATTCCTTTGATGGTTTAGTGAAACCTATAAGACTGCTTCTCAAAATAATGTTTTTGGTGCATAAAATAAAATAGGATTAAAATGCAAACAAATATTTTTTAAAAATAGGTAGTATAATCCTCCCTCACACTAGATAATCCTAGCCATTAAATGATGACTAAAGGCTCAAAAATGGGACCTCTTAAAAAGCATTAAAGCAACTGGAATTATCTATCCATGGTAAAGAAAAAGCTGATGATTAAATAATGACCATTAAATGTATTAAGTATAATTATCTTAGGTTGTAAACTTCTAGAGGTATAGACTGTCATATATATATATATATGTCCTGTATTCTTCAGTGCTTTATGTACAGCATTTACTAAGTAAATATCTGTTAAGTTCTCTATTGTGCATATTTAATAAAGTAAATACAATAGGAAAAGACCTCAAACAATATTTTTGAATCCACTTCACAGAATCAGTAAATTTACCAGGATTCACTTGGCCAGAAAAATGTTCTTTGATCTCCTTCAAAGTCATTTTACCTACAAATCCAGGTCCCCATGAAAGCCTTCAAAAGAGCGACTGATTAGATAGGTAGGTTATCTTGCATTTTCAGGCCCATTGCTGCATGTTCTTTGTTTGATCCCTCCTTTCCAATTTTTTTTAGATCTTTTGCATTTAAGTGACTATTCTTTTCCCATCATAGAATATTTTTACTCTTAGACCTTAAAGGTTGGAAGGTCCAAACCTCTTTTTTAACAGATGGGGAAACACAGGTCAAGGGAGGCACGGCTCTCTTAAGTAACGGGAGAATTTCATGCTATTAACTAGTAGACGTTATTCAATGATCTCACCATTTTAGGGGTTTCCTCCAACAATGTTGATCACAACCTATCATGCCCGCCTGCCCAACCTGTGCCACTCTTGTCCATATCTCCCCAAAATTTTGTCATGGAGGGTCCATCTACTGTGTTTGAGGCCTCTCTTGTTTTCTCCTGACCACAATATTGGACCTCACAATTGTATTGCCTCCAGTACAAATCTCTATACTTAATATAATCTGGTGGCTCTTGCCTTTCTTTTTAGTGCTACTTCTGTCTCTTTGATAACACCTCAGGGACTGGTTGAGGTGGGATGGATGGTTCCTTGATGGCTATTTTGGTTGGAGAAAAAAGTTTGTCGAAATGATTTTTGGTTTTGATTTTTTCCCCCCACAAATCTTTTCCATTTTTGTTTTGTTTTGTTAGTAGTCCTTTTTTTCCATTTTGATTCTCAAATGTCCTTAGGATGATTTTTCTTGAGTTGGTTATTTTATCAAGCTTTCTTAAAACTGGTTTTTATTCTTCACTGCCTTTTTTCCTACTTTATGAGAAAGCACTATTTCCTGTCACCCTTCTTCATAAGTTTAGGAATGGGTTCTTTTGATTTGCTTGTTGGAACAATTAACTTGCATTGATTTAACTTCTCAATTACATTATAATAGTTGTTAATGTCATTCCTGGTATCCATTTCCAATTTTAATTTTTGATAATATATTTAAATAATTCAAGATCAAATCTTTCTAATTGTATACTGTCTTTTTTTTCTATTATTCTTCCTTTTTCTTTTCTTTAAAACAAATTCTGATCTTTACTCTCACAAGTTGATGGACTGACTGTAACCAGATAATTGACTCAGGAGAAATTTCCATATTAGTATGATGCCTTTTTTTCTTTGTTAAAATATAGGTAATTAAAAAAATTTTTTTTTAGTGAGGCAATTGGGGTTAAGTGACTTGTCCAGGGTCATACAGCTAGTAAGTATTAAGTGTCCGAGGTCAGATTTGAACTCAGGTACTCCTGACTCCAGGGCCGGTGCTCTATCCACTGCACTACCTAGCTGCCCCTAGGTAATTTTTTAATGCTGCTGTTTATTGTTTTCCATAACCTGCTAATTATTTTTTTCTTTTTAAAGAAAGTTTTTGTGATATAGAAGCATTAGACTTTTGCATAATTTACAAGTCTTTGGTTTCTCTCCTTTCTTTCTCCTAAAATCATACTTTCCCACTTATTTCTCCCCATACTTACATTTCCCATCTTTGCATTGAAGTCATTAAGTGTCAGAGTTATAGGTGCTGATTATTACAAGCAATAGATCCCATTAAGTTGTCACGTTATTCAATCTGAACTTCATGTTTTTCTTGGTATGGAACCTATGACCATATTTTACACAATTATAATTTTAGATAGCATAAATTTGAATGTGTGTGACACTTGATAGGATTAGTTATTTACACTAATCAGGACCTGGCTGATCTGATTTGAAGAGTTTTGCCACATCAAGTTCTTGATAAAATTTCTCTACCATTTTGTCCTCAGCAACTGATGCTGGTGAGTGAGCAACATTGATTTTCATGGTGGTCTTTTTGCAAATAGTTATATTATTACTGTAATATATGATAGACAAATATCCTATAGCATAATATTTCCTAGAGCATTTGGATATATGATAAAACCTACTCCTGCAAATTTCTTTCTTTGCTTCCTCAAATAGTGATTGTAGGCCATCCTTCTATTTTCTGGCAACTTTCTTTTATTCTGGTTTATTTTATAATGTCAAGAATGCCAAGACTGATATGATTTAGCTCCCTGAACAGTATGTCAACTCATTGGCCATTGTACAAGGGCTTTTAATTTAGAGTTTTTTTTGTTATTCAGTTGTTTTCTTGTGACTCCATTTGGGGTTTTCTTGGCGAAGACACTGGAGTGGTTTGTCATTTCCTTTTCCAGCTCATTTGACAGATGAGGAAACTGTGGTAAACAGGGTTAAATGATTTGACCAGGGTCACACAGTAAGTGTCTGATGCTGAATGTGAACTCACAGAGATGAGTCATCCATATTACAAGGAAGATTTTGTGAAGGTGTAATAAGGTAATGGAGCAAATTATAAAATCTCCTTTTTCTGGATGTTATTTTTTAAAAATTTTATTTATTTATTTTTGCTGGGCAATGGGGGTTAAGTGACTTGCCCAGGGTCACACAGCTAGTAAGCATCAAGTGTCTGAGGCCGGATTTGAACTCAGGTCCTCCTGAATCCAGGGCCAGTGCTTTATCCATTGGGCCACCTAGCTGCCCCTAAAATGGGTTAGTCTTAAAAACAAACAAAACAAAACCAAAACCAAAACCAAAACCAAAAAAACTGTATCAAGTGAAAAGATTTTTCAGTTTCCCTAGGAATTGCGTTTTCTTTAGTATCTTAGCAAAACTGTATCTTGACCAAGAAAAATTTGAGAATATCTAAAAGTTACTGATATCTTTTGTTTTTAGAAAGGTTTTTTAGAAAGGCACAAGAAAATAGGGGTATTCATTTAAAAGAGATTAAGCTATAGTTTAATTCTTTTTGCTTTTTTTTGTAATAGATTTTAAGTTATCCATGACACTCTGCTACTAACTTACTGTGGGTCCTTTGACAACTCTCTTCTTTCTCTTTCTCAGTTTTCTCACCTGTAAAATGAAGGAGGTGGATGAGTTGATCTCTGAGCTCTTTTCCAGTGCTGACATCCTGATTCTTTGAGTGTAAAATGCGTAATTGGCTAACATTAAGTCTCTATGTATCTTTGTTGTAACCATTTATGTTTATAACATTAGTTTTCTTTATGAAGCTTGTTTGATCTTTCCTAAAAATAATTACCTACTTAATTGTACTAATGAAATTCCTTTTTGTTTTTTCTTTATTTTTTTTAAACAGGGCCTAGTTGTTCAGACTTGAAGCAGCCTATGTATCCCGGGTTCGAAAAAGATGTCTTTAAAACTATAGCAGATTACTATGGTCACTTGAAGGAACCTCTGCTCACCTTTCAGCTTTTTGATGCCTTTGTCAGTGTTCTGGGTAAGTTGCCATATAATGAATAGAAGATTGCACAGTAGGTATAGAAGCATTTCTTCTCACATTATCTTAAGACTTTTATCTGCTACAGCTGGCAGCATTTCAGGGAATTAAAATATATTGTCCAATGTAGTGTGTTTGATTCAGTTTGAGCTCTTCTGTGAGTATACTCTAAGACAGGAAGACACAAGACATGTATGAGACCTCAGGCAAAAGGTGTATTGGTTTAAATTTCATGAAGAATAATAATATACTGTACTGTCATCTTCTTATTGAGAAAAGTCGAACATCACTGCTGAAGTAGCAAGTGGGTTTGGCATTTACTGTCCTTTATTAAATCTACTACACAGGATATGACTTTATTAACACCCACGTGTGGGAGCTCTATTTTTATCCAGGAGACCAAACTTTTGTTTTATGAAAGAAATAGATTCTTACATTGATGGCACCATTTCAGTCTTGCGTATTTATCTTCCTGACAAATAATCCCCATAAGTCACCTAGTAGGGTGAATAAAGTTCACATTTTGGTTGTAGGTTCTCCAAAATGTGTTCTTTTCTTCAGGGAAGCACATTCTCAATCAGCCATTTGGATGTTCAGTTTAGTAATCATTGTTGTTTTGACACTAAGGCATTTGATTAAAAGACTAAATCATGGAAATATCACATGATGTAATATAAGAATGAGAGAATTAGCATATTCTTGGTCTTGAATGTTCTTGATGTTTAACAAGAGACATAAACTCTCTGCCTGGAGCTGTACTATTAATGGCTATTGCTACAGTGCCTGTAAGAAACAGGAAAATTGTCAGCTTTATGAATACAAATTATTGTTCTGTGAATGAGAAAGCTGACATTTTAACATGGTAATTTGGAACCTAGAATATTGTGAGAACTCATAATATTAAGCAATAACAAATACTAATTATAAGACACGCACCAGGGAATGGATTTGTGTTTTCAAAACAAGTCAACACTGAAGGAAGGAATCCAGAAACAATTGTCTGTTACCTGAATTTTACAGTCTTTCTGCATTGTGCTCAGTGTTTAAAAACAGAACTTTAGAGTAAGAAGGGACCCTCAGGAACCACTGAATCCCAACTCCTACCCAGATCATCAGTCCTCGATATAATTTGTTTAATAAGTGGTCATATAGCTTCTTCTTGAATTCCTCCAGTGTTGGGGAATTGACTACTTTATGATGCAATTGATTACATTTTTACATTGTTGTAATTGTTAGGAAGCTTTTTCTTATGTTGAAACAAAATCTGTCCTATTTCTGATTCCCCTACTCCCCCTTGTGCCACTCCCCCACTCTACCTCAAGCATCTTCCACCCACTGGTATTAGTTCTGCTTTCAGAAGATGCAGGGAGAGGTGAATATGTGGCGAAATAGAACAAATAATTATAATGGCAGTTTATTCCATTTTATTTTTTTTTAAAGTTTGTATTTATATTTTCTGTTTTTCTTACATCACTCTAATATCCCATGCATCCCTCCTCCTCCCATCAGAGAACCAATCTGTATTTATTAAATTATTGTTGGACTAGGCTGGGGTCTCTAAAATATTTCTATTTAAATTAATGGCCATTGCACCAGTTTTTGGCATTAAGCATTTATTAAATCATTAAATGTTAGTAAAGAGCTGTCGACATGGCATTTAACCCAAGCTGAAAACCCCCCAGTGCCATATTGCCTATTCTGTACTAAAAGGAGATCGCTTACCAATGACAGCCTTCCTTACCTAGTGTGAAAGCCCAGAATAGCATTCCCCTCATGCATGGTCTGTCCTTTTCCTCTTCTGATAGAGGTGGCTCTTATACACTGATCAAAGCGAATTGGCTAGCATCATTCAATTCAATTGGTTAACAGGACCTGAGGGTGATCCATATTAAAATGAGCTCTAGCGTGACAACATCAGAGTATAGTGGGAGAAACCCTCTGAGGGCAAAGGTGCATTCAAATAGATGTTGTTTTTATCTCCTTACTTCACTGAGCTAGTCAGTCTCATCTCTATTGTACTTTTGGGCTGGCTCTGAAAGAGACCAGCTAAAGTTCCTGAGTTAAACTTTCTTTCTTTTTTTTTTTTTATTACAAAAAAAATATTTTGGACCAGACCTGTAATTTTATTTGTTTTTTATTTGTTTGTTTGTTTATTTTGTGGGACAATGAGGGTTAAATGACTTGCCCAGGGTCACAAATCTAATAAGTGTCAAGTGTCTGAGGTCAGACTTGAACTCTGGTCCTCCTGAATCCAGGGCAGGTGCTTTATCCACTGCACCACCTAGCTGCCCCTGAGCTAAACTTTTAAGTTGGGTCCCTCGGTCTCCCCCCAAAACCCATTATTAATAATTATTTTCTCACAATTATGATAATTATTATGTTTTGGAGAGGAGAAAAAAGTCAGTACAAATGATCAATACATTGAAAAAGACTGAAAACATGTACAATGGGTAATAACTGCGGACTTCCCACCTCCATGAAGGAGTGGGTTAGGGATGTCTTCTCATATTCTTTATTCGAGTCACACTTGATCTTTATAATTTTGTTGCATGTACTTTTCATTTTTTTGGTGTGTATTTGTTTTATCCATTGTTCTTCAATTGTTATCGTCATTGTATATATTGGTTTCTTGGCTCTACCTGCTTTACTGTGCATCAGTTCATATAGATCTTTCCATGCTTCTCTGTATTAATGATACCTTATTTCTTACAACAGAGTAATATTTTATTACATTCATATACCACAACTTATTTAGTTATTCCCTAATTGATAGTCATCTACTTTGTTTCCAATTATTAGCTATCATGAAGAATGCTATAAATATTTTAGAGTGTATAGGGACTTTTTTCTTATTGATGGCTTCCTTGGAGTATAAGGAGTTTGTAGTTCAAAGGTTATGGATATTTTAGTTACTTTTATTTGCATAATCCCAAATGCTTTCCAAAATGGTTGCATTATTTCACAATTCCACCAACAAAGTATTAGAGTTCCCATCTTTCCATATCCCCTACAACATTGACTGTTGCCATGTTTTTTATCATTTTTACCAATTTGCAGGAGATGAGGTAAAACTTTGGGATTGTTTTGATTTGCATTTCTCTTACTAGTGATTTGCTCTATGTTTTTTTTTTAAAGATAAGAATTCCCTTAAAGAAGCTTCACAGAAAGGAAAATGAAGATCATGTGATAGCTAAACCAGGGAGAGTAGAAACAGAGAAAGACAACTATAGACCAATTTTCTTAATGAATATTGATGCAAAAAATTTAAATAAAGTAATATCAAGGAGATTACAGCAATATATCACAAAGGTCATACACTATAAACAGGTGGGATTTATACCAGGAATATAGGATTGATTCAATATTAGGAAAACTATCAACATAATTGACCATGTCAATAATAAAACCAACAAAAATAATATAATTATATCAAGAGTTGTAAAAAAAAGCTTTTGACAAAATACAGTATTCATTCCTATTAAAAACACAAGGATGTCCATTATCAACACTATTATTCAGCTATATCAATAAAAAAAAAAGAAATTGAAAGAATAAGAATGGCCAACAAGTAGCTCTTTTCAAAGATATATTTGTGTCATAAAAGAAGTTTGGTAGGATTTCTTTAACTTTTTTCCCAAGCAGTTTATACAGTATTGGAATGAATTATGCTTTAAATCTTTGTTAGAATTCATTTGTAAATTCATCTGATGCTGCAGATTTTTTTCTTAGCTTATTTATGGCTTGTTCAATTTTTTTCTAAGATAAAGTTATTTAAGTCTTCTATTTCCTCTTCTGTTAATCTTGGCAATGTATCTTTTTATAAATACTCATTCACTTCACTTAGATTGTCAGTTTTATTGGCATATAATTGTGCAAAATAGTTCCCAATAATTGCTTTCATTTTATCTTCATTGATGGTGCATTCACCCTTTTCATTTTTGATACAGACAATTTGGTTTTCTTTCTTTTTTTTAACATCAAATTAACCAATGGTTTATCTATTTTATTGGTTTTCTCATAATACCAGATCCTAGATTTATTTATTAGTTCAATTTTTTAAACTTTCAATTTTATTAATTTCTCCTTTGATTTTCAGGATTTCCATGTTGATGTTTAATTAGAAATTTTTACTTTGTTATTTTTCTAGTTTGTTTTTGTTGTTGCATGCCCAGTTCATTTGTCTGTTCTCCATCTCTTCTGTCTGTCTGTCTTTTTCTGTCTCTGTGCAACATGACTAATATGGAAATACGTTTTGCATGGCTTCACATATATAATTGATATACTGTTTGCCTTCTTAATGGGTGAGGGAGAAACTGGAGGGAGGCAGAGAATTTGGAACTAAATTTTTTTTTTCCGGGGCAATGAGGGTTAAGTGACTTGCCCAGGGTCACACAGCTAGTAAGTGTTAAATGTCTGAGGCTGGATTTGAACTCAGGTACTCCTGACTCCAGGGCTGGTGCTCTATCCACTGCACCACCTAGCTGCCCCAAATGTAGCCCTTTTTAAAAGAACTTAACTTCACCAAAGAAATCTAGAAACAGCCCCCTACTTACTGCCTTTAAATTTTCCTAGTTCTTCATTTCCAGAAACTTTCTTTTAGTGAAAGTTGGGTGTCCAAATTGTGGGAACTTTAGCTGTCCCAGACATCTGGGAGTATAGCAGAGTAGCAAGGGAATATCTCGGTTAGCTACGAACTGGAAATGGTTTTCTTATTTCTCACATTTCATTTAAAACAATCCATGAATAAAATAAGCATTTTAAGAGCTTTTTACATCATAAAGTTTGGAGGGTGGGTGAAAGATGAAATGACTAAAGAAATAAAGGTTCTTTCCTTGGCCTAGGCTATTCTCTAAGACTATAAGTTATTTTTAAAAAGTTGCTGGGGCAGCTAGGTGGCTCAATAGATAAAGCACCAGCCCTGGATTCAGGAGGACCTGAGTTCAAATGCGGTCACAGACTCTTGACACTTACTAGCTGTGTGACCCTAGGCAAGTCACTTAACCCTCATTGCCCCACAAAAAGAAAGAAAGAATGAATGAATGAAAGAAAGAAAGATGCTGATCTCATTGGTGAGGCGTTCCCTCACCAAAAAAAGAAAAAGAAAATATAAGCTTTTTGATGTTCTCAGTGCCTAGCACAGTGTCTGCCACTATAGAAAGTGCTTTATAGAATGATTTTACATATATATAGATACAAATCTGTGTCTAATGGTAGCCATATCTGAGTGGGGGGAAGAAAAAAAAGAAATTTACACAGTAACTTTATTATACATTTAAAAGGAATATCAAGTTGTATATAATAGATTTGCAGTTTCACGTGCAATCATTTTTGTATTATCCTATGTTATGGAAATCCTCGTTTTATTCCATAAATTAAAAAAATTTAAAAAGAGCTTTATGAATGAACAATGAACATTTCCTTCTACCATGTCCTTAACTTCTGTTTGAAGAATTCCAATAAGTAGGCACCTACTGCTTCCTGAGGTAGTCCATTCCATTTTGGAATATGGCTTTAATTTTTAGGAATTTTTTTGCTTATATTAAGCCTAAATTTACCTCTTTGCACCTTCTACCCATTGTTCCTAGTTCTGCCTTGTGGGGCCTAGCAGAACAAGTCTAATCCCCATTCTACTTTACAACCCTTCAGATACTTGAAGACAGTGGTCATACTTTCCCTCAAGTCTTTTCCTGGCTAACTCTCCTTGAACTATACCCAGCATGAGCCTTTTGCCTTCCTGCTTGCCCTCTTGTGGACAAATGTTGTCTTGTCTATGACCTTTCTGTAATGTGGTTCCCAGAACTGAAGATAACATTCAAGATATAGCCTGAATGGGGGCGAGTATAGTGGACATATTTCTTGTTTGTTTGGTTGTTGTCCTTCCTTCTTGGAGAGGACCAAATTGTGTGTTTTAGTCAAGGTGTAGCATGCCCATCTTTGGATGATCAGACCAACATGAGCCCAGAAGGCTCTGTGCAGGTTGGGCACAAATAGTCCTCATAAACATTTGAGCTACTGCAATATTGCTCTGCTTATAGAACACAACACTTTCCTTGATGTGGGAATGCTATGCTGGGTGGTCCTTTGCCAAGTGTCCCATGTCATACAATCAGTTCCAAAGTTCTTCAGAGAGACCTTGAGAATGTTCTCGTATCATTTTTTATGACCTCCATGTGAGCCTGTTTGTCTTGTGTGAGTTCTCCCTAAAACAGTCTTTTAGGCAAACCTATGATAGGTGTTTGAGCAATGTAGTCAGCCAATCGGAGTTGTGCTTTCTGCAATAGAGTTTGAAAGTTTTGCAGTTTAGCTTGAGAAAGCACCTTATCTTGCCAGTTGATCTTTAGAATTTTTCTAACACAATTCAAATGGAAATGATTCATTTTCCTGGCATGGCACTGGTAGACTGTCCAGGTTTCACAGGCATACAACAATGAGGTTAGCACAATAGCTCTGTAGACCTTCAGTTTTGTAGGCAGCCTAATACTTCTTCTTTCCTGCCCTCATTATGAAATCAATGCTTTTCTTAATGCTGTCTAGGGAAGCACCCCTGTGTTTTTGGCTTTGATGTCTCATTGTCAACACATGTTGAACTAAACCTCCAGGTCTTTTTCATAGGAATTGTTGGTTACCTCCTTCATATTTGTGAAATGGATTTTTTTGAATTCTCATATAAAACTTATTGATTCCTATTAAGCATGATTTTATTCCATCTAACTCATCATTCTAACCAGTGAAAATCTTTTTTGGATCTCTCTTATCCAACATGTTAACTATTTACCCAAAACTCATGGCATTATCAGATTTGATGAGCATGGCATTTATACCTTCATCTATATTATTAATCAAACTTTGGACCAGTACAGGGTCCTGCAAAAATTCTTGGGTCATTCAACTAGATCCCATCTTTGACACTACCTGTGTGACCTTGGACAACTCTCTTAATTTCCCTGGGTCTCACTTCATTTATCTGTAAAATGAGAACCAGAACAGGGGTTTTTAACTTTTTTGTGTCATGAACCCCCTTTGGCAGGCCAGTGAAGCCTGTGGATCCCTTCTCAGAATAATGTTTTTAAATGTGTAAAATAAGATGCATAGGATTATAAAGGAAAATAATTATATTGAAACACAGTTATAAAAATATTAAAATATAACTTCCCAGATCCCAGGTTAAGAACTCCTGAGCTCTATGATCTCTAAGGTCTCTTCTATCTCTAACTCTATGATCCTCTGATCTGATGTGTGATGCTTTGACCTCCTGCCAAGTTAACTTAGAGCCCCATTAATTATTACCCTTTCAGTCTCATCAATCATTTCTGAATCCATCTGTCTTTAGATCATATTTCTTTTTTTGTCTCTTAAAAATTTATTATTTTTTTAAACATTCTTTTCTTTTTAAAATTCTGAGTTCCAAATTCTCTCCCTCCCTCCCACCCTTTCCCCACCTATGGAGAAGGCAAATAACAGGATGTCAATTATACATGTGAAATAATGCAAAACATATTTCTATGTTAGCCATATTTTTTTAAAAAACAAGAAAAATAAAGAAAATGAGAAAATTATGTTGTTTCAGTTTGCACTGAGTTCATCTCTGTGGAGATGGATAGCATTTTTTCATCATTAGGTCCTTTGGAATTGTCTTTATATTGATCAGAATAGCCAAGTCTTTCACAGTTGTAGAACATATTTCTTCATCTTATCTGAAAGCACAGTATGAGAGACTTTTTTGTCAAATACTTTGCTAAAATCTGAGTATACCCATCCCCATAGCAGTTCCCTTGTCTACCAGTCTAATTACTATTTTTTTTTTTATATTTGTGTCTCATAACAATCCTATGGGGTAGGTGCTATTATCATTCCCATTTTACAGATGAGAAACCCAAGATAGACAGAGGTTAAGTGACTTGTTCAAGGTCACATAGTAAGTACCTGAGACAGGATTCAAACTCAGGTCTTCCTGACACCAAAGCTGTTTCATCTAGCTTCCTTTTAATATAAGAATATGATATGTTTGTCCTACTTGTTTAAGACAAGTAGGATTTCAATGGCTGGTGGGTGAAGGATGGAGAATTAGGGAGAGAAGGGTATTATAGTGCTAAGGAAAAGTGTAAATGAAAATATAGGTAACCCCTTAGGTTTTTTTTGGGGGGGGGCAGGGCAATGAGGGTTAAGTGACTTGCCCAAAGTCACACAGCTAGTAAATGTCAAGTGTCTGAGGCCGGATTTGAATTCAGCTCCTCCTGACTCCAGGGCCAGTGCTTTATCCACTGTGCCACCTAGCTGCCCTACTCCAGTTACTATTAACAAAAAGAAAAAGAAATGTGATTTTACTTTGTTTTTCATGAGGTTTTTAGTGAGCACTGCTTCCCTTCCTTAATAATGCATTCTAAAACTTGACTAGGAATAAAATTCAAATTCACCATTCTGTAGTTTTCAATGATGGTTTGCAGACCCTCATTTTCTTCCTATTTTTGGAAAACAGGACAATATTTGCCCTGCTGTGTTGCTTAAATGGTTTTCCAAGGTCTTTCTAAGATCACCCTCTTTGGCTCATTGCTCACATCTACCACTTCCTTCAGGCTCTAGGGTATAATTCATTAATAACTTCTCTTCAAGGAGGGCAATTAGATGCTGCCTGACCTCATCACTTATCTTTGGTTTCTATTCACTGTAAATCATTTTTGTAACATCTCTTCCCAGACCAGAGATCATCTTCCCTGGAAGGGAAAACAGAAACAAAATAAATATTGAATAGTTAAGTTCTGCCTTTTCACAGGCCTCTCTCCAGCAAGCAACCATACTCTCCCTTCTTTGATGCTGTTCATGCTCCATATCAGTATGTATGACATTCATTTCCAGCCTCAGTTCATTCAGAGCTGTATGGGACCCTTAAATTCTTTTTATCATTGCCAATGTTAATAGGATAATAATTGGCACCTGGATGATAATTACCTCCCAGATTTGCTTGTTAAGAAAAAAAAGACACATTTGATCTTGTGCATGAGACTTTGAAATTTAAAATCTGATCACGTTGTGGAGGGTTGGTACAGATGGAACAAAACTATTTCCCCATTTGGACCAACCACTTACATGGTCACTATGGCCAATTTGATGTGTAAGCTTTGACAATAAAGTTACATACTTCCATTTCTTTTGTTTTTGTTCCTGTCTTAGGTAGTCACAGAGTTTACAGGAGCACTTAATTATAATGCTTCCTTTCCTGATCCAACTAAATGCAGAGTTCTTTCCCCACTGGAAGAAGATTGCCCAGGCGGATTATGTAGTTTATTTCGTTACGTTTTTTTCTTCCTTTGAATAAGACTAAATTATTCTTATTTCATTGATGGAAAGAATATAGGATCATGGGATTTAGAACTGAAAGAGCCTTAGGTCCTCTTGTCTAATCTCCTCACTTGATAGATAAACTCAGTAGTCCCCAGTAGTTAAATAAATTGTCCAAAGTCACCCAAATCATCAGTAGCATAGTCAAGGCTATAATTCAGGTACTTTTGGGTCTAGATTCACTAGTATCCCTCTGCCCTAAGTCAGAAGACCTGGTTCTGCCACTAGTTATGCGTCCTGAGGGAAATCTCCATCTCTAAGGGTCCCTCCCAGGTCCAAAAAAGTTGCGATCCCCGAAATCAGAAAAAGAGGTGTCCAGTTCCCCCCAAGTGTTTTTATTCAGTCAAAATAATATGATAACAATAACTGATTGACCAGCATGTGTACAAGTCTAAAATGCTTTTAGGGATACTGCCATTTTCTTTTCTTTCTTTCTTTTTTTTTTTTTTGCAGGGCAATTGGGGTTAAGTGACTTGCCCAGGGTCACACAGCTAGTAAGTGTTAAGTGTCTGAGGCTGGATTTGAACTCAGGTCCTCCTGAATCCAGGGCCGGTGCTTTATCCATTGCACCACCTAGCTGCCCCTGCCATTTTCAAAAGACAAGGAATAGCACCCTTTATTTTTCCTTCTTGGTCTGTGCCTCATATCTTTTGTGTGTAGGGGAACTCCTTGGTAAGAAAATGTCTTCTACCTGTACAGATCTGCAATTAAATTGTAACTTGATGTAAGAGATTGTCCTGGAGCAATGAGAAGGTCAGGGTCCAGAGGCTGGGCTCACATAGCTGGTATAAGTCAGAGGAAAGATTTGAACCCAGATCTCCCTGTCCTGTGAGACAGGCAGTACAAATGTTAGCTCATTTTGCAGCTTAGGATGCTGAGGCTCAAACAAGTAAATCACTTGCCCAAGGTCACAGCTAGTAAATCCAGCTTTCACTCAAATCCAAGTCTTTTGCCTTCAAGCCCAATGCCTGTCTCAGTTTCCCTATGGAAGTTCTAGCACATATAAAAGGTACTTGTATCTTAGCCCACAGTGCTACGTTTCTTTGCATCCTCAGAACTTAGTGCAGTGCCTGGAACGTAGTAGGTGCTTAATAAATGCTGATTGGCTGACTGCTGAAGAATTAAATAAAAAAAAATGTAATATCATGCAATGAAATGTTGACATTGAAGCTGTAATAAAATAACTTGATGGTCTGGAGTGGTATTGTCCTTTGAGAGAAGGCTGATAAACCAAGGTGCCCTTCAAGAAATAGTAAGTCACACACATGTAGGATAGAGAGCTCTATGACTTTACGTAAAAGCTAGTGGCATAGTGGCTAGAGCACTGGGCCTAGAGTCAGGAAGACCTGAATTCAAATCTGGCCTCAGAAAGTTACCAACTTTGTGACCCTGGGCAAGTCACTTAATCTCTGTCTCAGTTTCTTCATCTGTAAAATGGGGGTAATAATAGCACCTCCCTCACAGGGTTGCTGTGAGGATCAAATGAGAGAATAATTGTTAAGTATTTATCACAGTGCCTTGCACATAGTAAGCCCTATATAAAAGCTCTATGATAATGATGATGACCTGAGTTCAGATCTAACCTCAGTTTGCCTCAGTTTCCTCAATCATAAAATGGGGGTATTAATTCACAAAGTTGTTTAGAGGATCAAATGAAATATTATTTCTTATTCCTTTATCCTTCCTTCCATCCATGTAGTACTGAAGCTAAACTCAGAAGATTTTAAAGTAAATTTCTTCACCATCTATTGATTCAGTCTGCTTTTGTCAGACATCCTTTACCAAATGAAGCAAATAAAATCCCCTGTTATTGAGAATCTGCTTGTGACTGTAGAAGAGACTCGAGGAAGATTTCATTAAGAAATGGGATTTTGGGGAGCATCTAGGTGGCGCAGTGGATAAAGCACCAGCCCTGGATTCAGGAGTACCTGAGTTCAAGTCCAGCCTCAGACACTTGACACCTACTAGCTGTGTGACCCTGGGCAAGTCACTTAACCTCCATTGCCTTGCCAAAAAAAGAAAGAAAGAAAAAGAAATGGGATTTTTGTTGTTGTTGGCCAATATACAGTGTTGTACATCCCACATAGCCAAAATTCAGAAACAGATATCTAAACTGATGTTGTCATTGCTTTGGTATTTGGCTGGATGATGAAACTGGGGCCACATTTCAAACTTTCTGTTGAAAAGATACTTTAAAATGGTACTGGATTAGAATTGACAAGCATGCCCCACCCTTGTATAGCTTAGCCCCATTGGTAAGTCTCTTTGACCCTTAGCTCCTTGCTTCACTTTCATCCATATTCTGCAGTAGGTTAAAGAGCTTGGTCTGTGTTTGGATATAAATTAAATCAAGAAGTGGAATAATGTGTGAAGGGCAAATAAACTTAGTTTTCAGATATCTGTGAACATAAAAATAAAGCTTCTCAGGAGTTGTTAAAGAAAAGCTCAGAAATTGAAACTGACATTGGATAAAGTTTCACGTTGTAAAACTTATGTTGATTGATTGATTTTTCCCCCATTCTGATCATTAATTCTTTGGGGGGGATTCTATTTTATTTTTATGGAGAATATTGAATCCATAAAAATGTTAATTTATTTTGTTTAATATAATATTGATATTTTCTTTGATTTAAAATTTTTGCTTCTGACAAAATGACAGAATTTGAGGCAGCATAGTATAAATAGAGTACAGGGGCAGGAATAAACCCCTCCTAGGGAATAATTACTCAATATTTTACCTTGAGTAAGTCACTTATCCTCCTTGGGCCTCACTTTCCTCAGGTGTAAAATGAGGATTGGATTCCATGATCTCTAAGGTTTCTCCGGTTTCTAAATCCATGATCCTAGAGTTCAATTTGTAGCTCTTTTTTTTATAACAATTATCTTTTTTATAACAATAATCAATTATAGGTAAATTTAATTAATATATTTGTAATTTGTCTAAATAAGTTATTATTTGATACGTGAATATGTCAAATAGACTAACTTTATTTGTAAACCAAATTGTACATAATGTGATTTTATATTGTTAAATAATCATAGATTTTAGGTCCATAAACTGTATGGAAATTTATCGCAATATATATCATTCAACCAACTCATCAAATTTTTAGCTAGTACCCCCTAAACCACCACTGGAAAAGAAGGGGAGGGGAAGCAGAAAGAAAGGGAAGAAGTTTTTTTTTTGGGGGGGGTGAGGCAATTAGGGTTAAGTGACTTGCCCAGGGTCACACAGCTAGTAAGTGTCAAGTGTCTGAGGCTGGATTTGAACTCAAGTCCTCCTGAATCCAGGGCCGATGCTTTATCCACTGTGCTACCTAGCTGCCCCCAAGAAGTTTTTTGATAAGTTTTTTTTAATTAATCTATTATTCCCTCTTACTCCTTCCTTCCCCAATAATCAAATTAAAAACAACAACAAAGTATTCAATACAAATCTACAATTTCTGTTAAAATAAATTCCTACATTAGCAATGTTCAAAAATAAGTCTTTCAGCATTTTAAGATTCTCATTTTCCTGTCAGGGAATAGGTGGCATGTTTTATCTTCATTCTTTTGAATTTGTGACTTATCACTGTGATAAGCAGAGTTCTTATAAACATTTCCAGGCCCCCCCCCCCAATAATGTTGTATAAATTGTTCTAGTTTTGTCCAGATCACTCAGCATTAGTTCATAGAGATCTTTCCATTTTCCTCAAAAGTTGTCTATTGCATCATTTCTTTTGGTACAATAATATTCCATTTCATTTCTATACCACAGTTTGTTTAGCCATTCTCCAGTAAGACTTGCCATTTAGTTTCCAATTTTGACTAGATAAGGGTTTTCAAAATGTAGTCAATAATTCTGGAAATTTTATATTTCTATCTATAACAGTGTGGTTCTTGGTCTATGTTGAATCAACATGTGTGAAAAATGCCTTAAAGAATGTAAAGAGGACTAAAGTGTTATGTAGGTGAAGAGTTAGGAATTAGCCTGGAAATGCTGATGTCACTCAGGAGTTAACCTTCAAAAATTCCTTCATAAGAGAAGGATCTCTTCACCTGCTTTTTTCTGATCCATATGTTTTATGTGTCATTAGTGCCCCCAGATTCCTTTGAGAGGCTCCAGAAACCCGCTCTTTCATTATTATTATTTTAAAAGGAAATTAGAGAAACCAACAGGGTTCATCCCTTGCCTTCCTTTCATTTAGGACTCCCAACCAACCTCATTTCCCCCCTGCCCCCCATAAGTAAGAAAATGACTCTTCCCTGCTTATACATTTAAAAATACTTAGTTTTCACTGTAGTTGTGGAAATACTGTTTGAATTGTTGCTTTCATCTTTACCCTGAGCCTTGGAGTGCAAAATGGTGTTTTGCTCACTCTAATGTGTTCTCATGTAAATTATTTTAATTCCAGGATTATCCTGTTCACCATTTGGGAGAGCTGTCATGTCTAGCCAAGCCTGCTATTTGAGTATCTCTTTATTCTTCTCTCATCCTTAAAGGAAAAGCTCTCTATCAAAGCCCTCTTGGCTGTCTTCCGCTCTGGTGATAGCGCTTCTTTTGGCTAGCTTTTGACAAACTTAGAGTGATTCTGATGCTCTTGTCTGCAGCAAAACTACCCCCGCCCCCGCCATATGTAATTAATTCCATGTAGTTGCTGCTTTCTGTAAAGTTGGCTGTTGGTCTTTATAATCTTTTCCCTCTTCTTTTTACCATTGTGAAGATGTAATACAAGACAACAGATTTATTTCCTGCATTGGGGAAGATGGAGTACAAGACTTGGGTCTGTGTAATGATGGATGGGTGGGCCACAGAGAACAGACAAAATGAGCCATCTCCTTCTGACCCACCTTTTCTCCTTGGTCTGCGGCATCCAATTTTCTTCTTCAGAGAAAATACTGATGCTGAAATTGGATAGTTTTAGACACTTTGTGGCTTTCTTCTGCTTATTTTTGAGTAGTTTCCTGTTGTTTCCTTTGCTCATTCCCAGACTTCATACCCATTTTTATGTCATGATTTCAGTACCAGAGGCTAGTCTCATTGCAGAAAATGCTCCTGGCTCATTGTTCCATACAGCTTTTATTGCTGCTCGAGTCTCTTATAGAAGACAATTTTAGTGGCTGGGCTTTGCTGCTTTAAGGTTTATTTTCAGCTTCTTCTTTGTCTTACAAATAGACCATGACAGATAAAACACAGTGGTCATTATGGTTGATCATAACAAAAAGTACCTTACATTTATATAATGCTACTGCCCATTTCTAAGTGTCTTAAAGGCATCATCTTTTATCTTCATAATCCCTCTGTGGGGTAGATTGTATTAAATAGTGTTCCCCCCATTTCAAAGATTAGGAATTTGAGGATTAGAGTAGTGACATGACTTGCTGTTGGTGACACTCATGAGTCAGAAGCAGTATTTGAACCCAGATCTAACCTGACTACAAGTCCATGGCTCTTTCTACTATGCCATACTTTTTGCTATCTGTTGATTACCGACAGGCATCAAATCTGTCTGTGAGTGAGGAGGATGTCTACCCCAAGCATGTGAAGACTTCCCAGTAGAATCAGCAGATGGGGCAGCTAGATGGCACAGTGGATAGAGCACGGGCCCTGGAGTCAGGAGGACCTGAGTTCAAATCTGGCCTCAGACACTTAACACTTACTAGCTGTGTGACCCTGGGCAAGTCACTTAACCCCAATTGCCTCACTAAAAAAAAAAAAATCAGCAGAGGAGAACAGCTTGTTTCAGCCATCATGACATCAGCTCAAGCAGGTGTGGTGGAGCACTTAGAGCTTGATCAGACATTGAAAAGGCCAAGGTCATTCACTGCATCCTGGGCTATTTCTAGTCGTCCTGACTTTTGTCCTGCCACTGGACTTTAATGACTCTGGAGGAGCTAGTGAGGCTGATGACTTTGTGCAACTCTGTCTCACTTAAATCCAATGAACTCACAAGTCAACCTGTGATGTCACTGGTGCTCTTCAAAAACAAAGAACAAACAGCAACTTTTTTACTATAGCTGCCAATTGGGTGGGCCCTGAGAATATGGGAAACTAATCAGAAAGAAAACCACTAAAATTTGAAGCTAGATAAAAATCAATAAAGAAGGGATAAGTTGACTAGCTTCATAAGTAATACCAGCCTCAGAGATGATTTATCAATGTATTGCTGATGGGACCAGGCTGTCTCCCAAGTCTTTGGTCATGGAGATTAAAATGTAAGTGATATTTAAGATAAGCTGTGATCTAATTATTTGTAACTTGTCTATCATGAAGTAATGTCCTAAGAGAAGGGTGGTGGTAGTTTTCATGGTCTAGAAAAAGAGCCAATGATGAAAAATTTGATAGTTTATTCTTGACTAGATGACAGGAATATTCAATGCTGATTTTTAGATCCCTGTAATTCAATTCCATGTAAATCTATACACACACATAGATAGATGAAAGATAGATAGATAATCGATAGATAGAAAGGAAGGAAGGAAGGAAGGGAGAGAGAGAAAGAAAAAGAGAAAGAAAAAGAGAGAGAAAGAGAAAGAAAGAGAGAAAGAGAAAGAAAGACTAAGAAAGAAAGAAAAAGAAAGAAGAAGGAATCTACATGAAATAGCACTATTAGCCAGGAGGGATCAAGGGGGACCTGACTGAGGAGCTTTGAAAAACAAAAAAAGAAGTCTAATAGGTAGACCTGAGGAGGCAGTGCATTCCACGCCTAAGAGATGAATGGCTCCAATTGTATGGTCCTGAGTAGTGACGGGGATGCCCTCATCAGAGATGGGGAAGTTTCAAGGAGGGGTAGGTTCAGAGTGGGACGGGGAAGAAGTTAGATCCATTTTGTACTTTTTGAGTTTGATATATCTTTATGACATCTAGAGCTATCTAGTGGGGAGTAGACACTGGATTTTTGAGAGACAAAGTGGTGAAACTGAAAGGGAGCTGAGATTTGAGTGTTATACTTGGAGTTAAGAGACCAGAGTTCAAATCCTTTCTTTGCTACTTACTATGTGTGTGACTTTGGACAAAATACTAACCTCTCTGATCCTCAATTTTCTCATCTGTAAAATAAGGGGTAGGACTCGGTGACCTCTAAGGTCACTCTCAGCTCTAAATCTCTGATCCATTGTGGGAGATGAAGGGTAGATGTGTGGGTATATGTAGTGGAGATGCTTAGTCATTCATAACATGATGGCAGTGACCCTTCCAATTCCATTTCCTTTGATTGTTTGCCAAGTAACCCTCTGGTACTGTTAGTCTTTCTCATGTTGGCTTTCCTTCTGGGAGAGGATGTGCAGACTATCTGACAGAAGGATTCTGTACTGCTTGGTAGTTCTGTTTCTCACTTAAACATTGGCACTATGCTATCTAAATGAATCTCTTGTGAGTTTTGCTAGCATGAATGATTAATCTGATCAATCTTGGGAGAACTGATAATACTCTGTTGCTGAACCTTTAAAGCCAAGGGTTAGACTGTGGGACACCATTGGGACCCACGAGCATCAGCCTGAGCATCTGGACAGCTAGCCTGTTCCTCTCTTATTTTCTCCACTTTTATCATTACAGTTGCCATATCCATATATCATAGACAGCTTTTATTCTTTATTCCTTCCTTCCTTTCAATCTATCTATCTTGCAGGGCAATGAGGGTTAGTGACTTGTCCAAGGTCACACAGCTAGTAGATGTCAAGTGTCTGAGGTTGGATTTGAACTCAGGTCCTCCTGAATCCAGGGCTGGTGGTTTATCCACTGCACCGCCTAGCTGCCCTGAACCAATTCAATTCTACACTATCCTCCTCTCTAAAATCCATAGTCCCTTTATCCTATCACTGAAGCTAAGCTTCAGCCTTGGCTCACTCCCACCATTTGCTACCTCTCCCATACCACTCTCTGCTAAACAAGGATGGAGAGAATCATGCAACTGTTCTGACTGGGTCCACTACAGATTTATATTATACAAACTCAAATGAGCCCTGATTGCTGTCAGACAATCCTACTATATCTCCCTTATCAACTCACTGTCCCATTCTCCACTTTGGCTCTTCCAAACCTTTTCATTCCTCCTCCAACCTCCCCTGCCTCTCCCTGACCCCACTCTCTTAGCTGAGAACCTTGCCTCATATATATATATATATATATATATATATATATATATATATTTATTTTTTTATTTTTTTGTGGGGCAATGGGGGTCAAGTGACTTGGCCAGGGTCACACAGTCAGCAAGTGTCAAGTGTCTGAGGCCAGACCCGAACTCAGGTCCCCTCGAATCCAGGGCCGGCGTTCCATCCACTGTGCCACCTAGCTGCCCTATCTTGCCTCATATTTTACAGAAAAATTTGAAGCCATTCACTGTGAACTCCCTCTTCTCTCCTCTTATTTATCTTTTATCACTCAGGTACCTTCTGCCACTATCTTGTCCTTTACTCCTGTCTCACAGGATGAAATGACCTTACTCCTTACCAAGTCGAACCCTCTTACTTGTTCAAGTGATCCCATTCTATCTTGTCTTCTCTGACAGATCTGCCTGCCTGTCACCCCACGTCATTCACTTATTTTCAATTTCTCCCTCTCTCCCCCATCCTGAAAAAGACCCTTGCTTTGAAACTTCCATCCCTGCTAACCATCATCCTTTATCTCTTCTGCCCATTATAGGTAAACTCCTTGAAAAGACTGTCTAAAAAACTTGCCTTTGCTTTCTCTCCTCCCACTCTCTCTCTCTAACCCCTTACAGTATGGATTCCGACCTTATCATCCCACCAAAACTTCTTTCTCCAAAGTTACTAATGATCTCTAAGTTGCCAGATCCAACGGCCTTTTCTCAGTCCTCATCCTTCTTGACCTCTCTGCCCCCTTTGCCACCACTGATTCCTCTCTCCTTGATACTCTCTTCTCTCTAGGTTTGGGGACACCTCTTTCTGTTGGTTCTCCTCCTACCTCTCTGACCTCTCCTTTTTTTCGGGGCAATGGGGGTTAAGTGACTTGCCCAGGGTCACACAGCTAGTAAGTGTCAAGTGGCTGAGGCCGGATTTGAACTCAGGTACTCCTGAATCCAGGGCTGGTGCTTTATCCACTGCGCCACCTAGCTGCCCCTTGACCTCTCCTTTTCTGTCTCCTTTACTGGATCCTCCTCCAGATCATGCCCTCCACCCATAGGTGTCCCTCAGGGTTCTGTCCTGAGTCTACTTCTCCTTTCCCTCTATACTAGTTCACTTGGTGATCTCATCACCTTCCATGGATTTAATTACCATCTATGCAGATGATTCTCAAATCTACCTTCTCTTTGCTGACCTCCAATCTCACATCTCCAGCTGCCTTTCAGACATCTCAAACTGGATTGCAAGGGCCACCTTAAATTCAATATATCCAAAACAGAACTCATCATCTTTCCTCCTACACCCTAATCCCATTTTACCTTCCCTTTTCCTGTGGAGGGGCAACACTCAGGCTCACAACCCAGTTGTCCCGGACTCCTCACCGTCTCTCATCCCATATATCCAAAGTCAAGGCCTGTTGATTTCACTTTTGCAACATCTCTCAAAAACTCCCCATTCTCTCATCTGCCACTGTAACCTCACTAGTTTGGCCCCATTACCTCACGCCTACCTGCCTCAAATCCCCCTGGACTCCAATCCCTCCTCCATTTAACCACTAAAGTGATTTTCATGTCACCTCCCTATTTAAAAAATCCCATTGACTTTTTATTGCTTCCAGAATAAAATATAGAATACTCTATTTGGCATTTAAAGCCCTCCATAACCTAGTCCCCCTCCTACTTTTCCAGCCTTCTAACACCTTACTCCCTACTGTGTACTCTTCAGTCCAGGGAACAGGGCCTCCTGACTATTCCATGACCAAGACTTGGCTCCCATCATTCTCTCTGGCTGTCCCCCCTCTCCCCCATGCCTGCAACATTTTCCCTCCTCTGCTCTAAATACTGACCTCCCTGGCTTCTTTTAGGTCCCAACTAAAATGACATCTTTTACTGGGAGCCTCTTAATTTTATTGTCTTCCTTCTGTCAATTATTTCCTATTTGTCTTTATTTAACTTGCTTTGCATTTATTTGTTTACTTGTTGTCTCCCTTATTAGACTGTAAACTCCTTGAGTGCAGGAACTGTGTTATGTCTCTTTTTGTTTCCCAGTGCTTAATATAGTGCTTGGTACATAGTAGGTACTTAATAAATGTTTATCGATTGATTGAGTCATATGTTCTACATCACCCTATGTCTCAGGGGGCACTATCTTTCCTAAAATGAAACTAGGAGGAACTCACACACTTATGATTCAGATACACTGTGGGAGACAGAATCTGATCCTGCACAGATACATTGCAGTTCTTTAAGGAAGCTAGGTGGTACTGTGGATAGAGTGCTGAATTTGTAATCATATTGCCCTGAGTTAAAATCATGCCTCAGATGTGTGATCCTGAGCAAGTCACTTAACCTCTGTTTGCCTCAGTTTCTCCTTCCGCATACGTGGGGATACTAATAACACCTACTTTCTTAGGGTTATTGTGCAGATCAAATATAATATTTATAAAGTGCTTTGCAATCTTTAAAATGTTATACAAATGCTAGGTTTTATTGTTATAGTAATAATAATAATAATAATAATAATAATAATAATAATAATAATAATAATAATAATAATACTCCTTCTAGTTCTTCTTCTTCTTCTTCTTTTCACAGGGGAGGGAGAGAATTAACAAGCAATTTTGCCTTGTAGAGAGTTTTCCTCACAAGAAACTCTCCAATCTCATGTTCCAAATTTTCTGTAGCATAAGACCAGGAACACTCTCACCTTGGTGGCTAGCCCTTCCTCCACGCTCTCTTGATCACTTCTCTCAGGCTTTTTTTTTTTTTTCCTTCCAACCTGACAAGCACTAGCTTTGAGTCGACTTCCTGAAGCTTTAAAATCTGCCTGGGGAATTGAGTACTCCCATAGATTTCTTTTGTCTCTCTTTCCTAGGATCCATGGTATTGTTCCAGGCTTCTGAAAATCACCCTGGCTAAGAAGTTTGATTCTTCCTTCTCTCTCACTTTCCCACCCCATACATCTCATCTGACACAGGAAGAGTTGGAAAGCAGCACCATGTAGTCCAACCTCTAACCTACCATGAATCCCTACTACATCTCCAACAAGTGTTCATCAGCCCTCTGCATTGAGTCCCTACAATGAGAGAGCTCACTACTTAGCAAAACTTCCACTTCCATTCAGGGAAGTGTTTTCTGATGTCCCGCTCAAGTTTGCTTCTTGTGTGTCCACTTGTTTTTCCTGGTTTTGCCCTCTAAGACTAAAAGAAAATAACATTTTCCATATCACAGCTCCAGAAATCCTTGAACACAACTGTATCCTGTTTTGCCACTTAGCATCCTCAGTTCCTTCAGCTGACCCTCATATGACACAGGCTCATCCTGGTTGCCTTCTTCTGGGCACTTCAGCTTATCAATGTCACTCCTGAAGTGTGCCATCCAGAATTCAACACAGTACTCTAAGTGTGTTCCTCCCAGTTCAGAGCAGAGTGGGGCTCTCACCTCTCTGTTCTTGGGAGTTCTCTTAATATAGCCTTGATTTAGTCGTTTGTCTGTCACATCACACTAATGACTCATAGGGAGCCTGCAGTTCACTAAAATCCTTGGATCTTTTTTCAGACAATCTGCTCTCTATATATTTCTCATTTTGTACTTTTATATAAAGTTAATTTTTGCTTTGACTGGAGTGGTGACTTCTGCTTTGCATCCTATAGCTGATGGGAAGATTGGGAGGGAGATGAGAGGGGATCAAAATGAAGTAACAAAAAGGATGAACAACAATCTGATGGGAAATGAGCCTTTCCCAGATCAAGGTCATTGGTGATATGTCCTGGGGCCAGGGCAGGGTCTTTGCTCAGCTAGAGCCTATATATAGCAGGGCCTTTGTTGGGGGGAGGGAGAAGAGGTTCCTACCATCACTGCACATAGTAAGGGGCAAGAGGAAGGAGAAGCTAAGTGTTGGGATGGAAGTGAAGACCAGTACTATGAGATTTACAAAATTCATCAGAAGTTTCCTTTGCTTTCAGTGGCAAGACTAGTGGGAGAAGGAAACTATTCAGCATGGACATTTTGCAAGTACAAAGGGAGTAGCTACGGGCATGTTTGAAGACAGGTGTGCTAGATTAGAGTATGGTGTTAGAAGTCCAGTATAATTAATCAGTTAGCATTTCTTTTTTTTCCTTTCTTTCTTTCTTTTTTTTAGTTAGCATTTCTTAAGCAACGACCATCTTCCAGGCACAGTGTCAGTGTTAGGGATAAAAAGAAAGGCAAAACAAAAAGTTCTTGCTCTCATGGAGCAGTAGTCTCATAAAAGTATTTTATTATTTTCCAGTTACATGTAAAGATAGCTTTCAACATTTGTTTTTATAAGAGTTCCAGTTCCAAATTTTTCTCCCTTTCCCCTCCCCAAGACAGCAAGCAATCTGATATAGGTTATATATGTACAAGCACATTAAACATATTTCTGGATTAGTCATACTGTGAAAGGAGAATCAGAATAAAAGGGAAAAACCTTAAAAAAACACAGAAAAAAAGTAGAAACAGTATGGTTCATCATCCAGATTCCACAGTTCTTTCTTTAGAGGTGGATAGTATGCTTCATCATTAGTCCTTTGGAATTTGTCTTGGATCATTGTATTGCTGAGAAGAGTTAAGTCTATCATAGTTGATCATTATACAATGTTGCTGTTACTGTGTACAATGTTCTCCTGGTTCTGCTCGTGTCACTAAGCATCAGTCCACTTAAATCTTTCCAGGTTTTTCGGAAATCTTCCTGCTCGTCATTTCTTATGGCTCAATAGTATTCCATTATATTCATATACCACAACTTGTTCAGCCATTCCCCAATTGATGGTCATTCCCTTGATTTCCAATTCTGTGTCACCACAAAAAGAGTATAAATATTTTTGTACATGTGGGTCCTTTTCCCTTTTTTATAATCTCCTTGGGATACAGACCTAGTAATGGTATTACTGGCTCAAAGGGCATGCACAGCCCCATACCCCTTTTGGCATAGTTCCAAATTGCTCTCCAGAATGGTTGGATCAGTTCACAACTCCCACCAACAATGCATTAATGTTCCAATTTTCCCACAACTCTCCAACATTCATTATTTTATTTTTTTGTCATATTGGCCAGTCTGATAGGTGTGAGGTAGTACCTCAGAGTTGTTTTAATTTGCATTTCTGTAATCAATAGTGATTTAGAGCATTTTAAAAAATATGGTAATAGATAGCTTTGATTTCTTCATCTGAAAACTTCTTGTTCATATCCTTTGACCATTTCTCAATTGGGGAATGATTTTCATTCTTTGAAATTTGATTTAGTTCCCTATATATTTTAGAGATGAGGCCTTTATCAGAAACATTGGAACTGTAGTCTAATGGAGGACTTTATACTTGATTTGAAGAGACACCGGGGTATCATATAATTAAATTAGCATTCACGGTGTAAGAAAAGAATAACTTTACAAATAGAAATTAAATAGTATTTGAGAGGTGTTATTTATAAAGAAATTAGCAAAGTTGGCAGGGAGGCAGCGTAGCAACAGTGCGTGGAGGGATCAAGCTTTAGAGTCAGGAAGACCTGGACTGAAATCCTATCTGATACACATTTGCCTAGCTATCAAGGACAAGTTTCTCCCCACCCCATTTATTTATTTACCTTTTATGGAATAAACCAAGCATTTATATAACAGTATAATTAAAAACAAATTATTGCATGGGTCAGCTAGGTGGCACAGTGGGTAAAGTACCAGCCCTGGATTCAGGAGCACCTGAGTTCAAATCTGGCCTCAGACACTTGACACTTACTAGCTGTGTGACCCTGGGCAAGTCACTTAACCCTCATTGCCCTGGGGGGTGGGGGGAAGATGATTGCACATGAAACTACAAATCTATTATGTACAACTTGCTATACCTTTTAAATATATAATTATCATGTAAATTGCTTTTTTTTCCTTCCCCCCCATAACCTCCAGCCATTAGACTGACTACCATTAGACATAAATGTGTGTGTATGTAAAACCATTTTATACATACATCTATCAGTTCTTTCTCTGGATGCTGATAGTGTCTTCCTTCATATGTCCTTATAGTTAAAATTGGGTATTTATAATCGTCCAAATGAGTTATTTGCTCAAAGTTGTTCTTAAAACATTATTTCTGTTACTGTATAGACCATTCTCATGGTTCTTCCCATTTCATACTTCATTATTTCCTATGTTTATCCATGTTTTTCTAAGTTTAATGAACTCCACTTGCTTCCTATCACTTCCAGGATCAAATATAAAGTTGTTTAACATTCAAAGCCTTGATTAACCTCCTCCTCCACCCCCGTTCCAGTCTTATACCTTACGGCCTGCCACGTACTCTGTGATCTGGTAGAACTGGCTTTCTCTTTTGTAGAACAAGACATACCATCTCTGGACCCTGGGCATCTTCTCTGGCTGCTCCCCTTGTTTGGGATGCTCTCTCTCCTCATCTCTGCCTCCTGGATTCTCTAGCTTTCTTCAAGTCCCAGCTAAACTTCCACCTTCTACAAGAAGCCTTTCCAGATTTCTCCTAATGCTAGTATCTTCCCTCTATTGATTATCTTCAATTTATCTTATATTCTATCTTGTTTGTACATAGTTGTTTTCATATTGTCTCCCTCATTAGACTGTGAGCTCCTTGAAAGCAGGGACCATCTTTTTCCTATCTTTGTATCATTTTCACTTAGAACAATGCCTGGCACATAGTAGGTGCTTAATAAATGTTTATTGGCTGACTGACTTTCAGTTTACCACCAGGAGACTCTTAAAGACTGTACATTACCAAAAAGTTGCCCATTTGTTTTAGTGGAAGGAGTTTCCATGTAGGGAGTTCCCTACACAAATAAACTCATGAATCTCAGTCCACAAAAGGTGTTATTGGATGCAGAATGTAAAGGGTGAGGATGTATCAAGTACCAATATTCTGGGTTTGGGGTCAGATGGGTTGGCAGGATGTCTGCCATGTTGAGCTTCAGATGACAGTAGGAAATCCAGCTACATAACAGGGCATGGAGGTTAAAGTAAGGTTCTGTGTCATTTAAACAATATAATGTATCTTATACATATGTAAAAGTAGCAGAGCCAAGTGGGTTTTAGGTGTTTAAAATTATTATTTTTTAAAACTAGGTTTGTTACAGAAAGAGAAAATTGCTATTGAAGCATTTCAGATTTGCTGTCTCCTCCTGCCTCCTGAAAATCGGAGAAAGTTACAACTGTTGATTAGGATGATGGCGAAGATCTGCCTAAACAAGGAGATGCCACCACTTTGTGATGGCCTTGGCACCCGTACTCTGGTATGTTGGTCTCACAGGCCTAACATAATTTGGATATTTTTAAATGCGTGCAAATTACTAGTATTTATTAGGTAAGTCAAGGAAATGAAGCTACATAGAAATAGCTGGCTTGTTTAAAGTACTTTTCACACTCCCCATCTCTCTCTTCTTCTTGTACATATACTCCACCATGAAGCAGAAATGAATCAGGTAGTTGCCGTTTTCCTTCTATAAGGTACTCGATTAAGAGGAAAGTGGGGTCTAAGAGTACACTTAGTTTATCAATGTTAGTAAGTAGCAGCTTTCCACTTAGCAGAACTAGTTCTTACTTTGATACATAAAGACCATGAAGGGTTCAGCTCCCATAAAAAGTTCCCTCCCTCCCCTAGATCAAAGGAAAGGGGCTACATGAGGAATTGATAGTGCCCCATCTCTTACCAGATATAATGGATTTGAGAGACGGAGCATGGAGCCTGGACTGATGGGGAAAGATAGAGTACAGGAATGGATTGGCCCACGAGATGCTCTACCCACCCCCCTCCAAAAAAGGGCATTTTATCAGTTTTAGCTTTCTTTTACCTACATCAAGGAGACAGAAGCAGACCCAGCTATCTCTCCCTGTTGTCTTTCTCCTACACACAAACATCTCTTTAAGATAAGACTTGATTTGCAATGTGTCAGATAGGAAGTCGTATCATACAGAATTATAGCTTCATACTAGACAACTTTATGTTTGTTGCAAGCATACAAATGAGATTTTTAAAGCTATTCAGTTCCCCAACAAATATACTGTCTTGTCCTGCTTCCCCTTCTGAAATTATTGTCTTCTTTTAGCAACCTGAGAACAACAAAAAACGCTAGCAACACTGAACAAAGAAATAGGAAAAAGAATCACTTTTCTTATTTTTGATGAGAGGATGTCTGGACACTGCCTGTTAAGTTTGATCTTAGCTACTGCATGTAAACCTTAATTTTCTTTTTCTATTCTACTCCAAATAATAGCCATGAGGATATTAGGCTAAATCATTTAGATTTCAGAGTTCATTGAGTCCAATCCCTTCGTTTTGTTATTTTTTATATTAAATTATTTTTTCAATTAGAAAATATTTTTCTCTCCCTCTCACTAACCCCCTCTTTCCCACTGAACAAGAAAGAAAAACAAAGACTTTGTAATAAATATACATTGCCAAGCAACACAAATTCCTGTATTAGCCCTGTCCAAATAATACTTTGTACAGTCTGTATCCTGAGTCCTCCATCTCTTTGTCAGGAGGTAGGTAGCATATTTCATCATAAGACCCATGAAAACTCACTTAGTAATTGCATTGATCAGAGTTCTTAAGAATTTCAAAGTTGTCTTTAAAACTACTGTTGTTATTATATAAATTGTTCAACTTGATCTTTTCACTTCACTCTGCATCAGTTCATACAAGTCTTCCTTGGTTTCTCTGAAACTGTTCCCTTCATCATTTCTCACATCACAGTAGCATACCATTACATTCATGGATCATAATTTGTTAGTCTATTTCACAATTGATGCAGCCCTCTCATTTAAAATTTTATACCTAGGGAGTGCAGTGCATTGAGTGCCAGGCCTGGAGCCAGGAAGATTCATCTTCCTGTGTTCAAATCTGATGTCAGACACTAGCTATATGATTCTGAGCAAGTCACTTCACCCTGTCTGCCTCAGTTTCCTCATCTGCAAAAAGAGCTGGAGAAGGAAATGACAAACCATTCCATTATATTTGTCAAGAAAATCCCAAATGGGATCACAAAGAGACACAACTGAAAAGGACCAAACAGCAACAACAACAACTTTATTGTCCAGATGTGGGTACTCAGCCCCAGTGATGTACACCTTAAGTGATGGACTCAGGGTTACTTAAGTCGTAGTATGTGAAAGAGCTGGGATTCAAACCTGGCTCCTCTGACTCCATAGCAAGTGTTCTTCCCATCAGTTCCCATGGTGGTGTTCCTTCTGGTCTCTTGCATCACAGACCCCTTCCCTTCTCCCTTTTCTTCCTCGTGAAAAATTGTTGGGTGTGTGCTCTAGGAACCTCTTCTCACCTGTTTTTCTTCCTATCTACATGACTGGTTATGAGTTTTTTTTCCTATTCCCTCTCACCCCACTTCAATTTCATCATCTTTTCTATTCTTCCTAGTTCTCCTGAGAGCAGGAGGAAAGAACGAAGTTCCACATCATTCTGAGAATGACTTACTTATCTTCCCCTTCCTGCATTTCCCTTCTCTTCCCTGTTTTGAGTGTTGTTTTTTTCCATTCTGGTTCCTCATTCCTCCTTAGTTCTTGTAGTCTGTTTAGGTGAATTATGCACTGGACATAGCTCCAAATCATACATCAGGATGTGGGTTCAGGCTGCCTTGGATAAGTCATTGACCTCATGCTTTCTGGTCATTTTGAAAAAAACATTTTAAAAAATCCTTTCCCCTTAGAACATAGAATTATTGAATTAGAGACACAAGGAAACTCAGAGACCATCTAGTCCAACTCCTTGATTTTACTGATAAGGAAACTGAGGCAAACAAGGTTAAGTGACTTGCCCAGGGTCACATAGCTAGTAAGTGTCTGAGGCTGGATTTGAACTTATCAAGATGAACCTTCCTGGTGCTCTTCTACTGCTCCATCCAATTGCTTCTCAAAGGGTGAAATATAGAGCCATTTCAGGTGGTAAGGGAGAGCCTTGAGTACTCCTGCTATTCTTCATGAGCATCTGAGGAAATTCAAGAAGTAACATTATGTACAATGGATAATTGTAGTGCTTTTATGTGGAGCTTTGAAAGAATCATACCCATATGAAGGAACGAATCAAATGATCAACAAACATTTATTAAACACCTTATTGTATGAGCACTGGTAAGCTACCTTTTCCTAACTTCTTCCTCTTTCTTGCACCCATTTTAGACACACACACACACACACACACACACACAGCCTTTAATCAACCATCTGTGCCTTCCCAAGGGACCCATTGGAGACAAAAGTATCTTAGGAAAAGAGCAGCTCAGGAAGGGTAGATTTTTCTACAAGGAACACTACACAGGTTGGTACTCAGTATTATAGTAATTCTAACTCCTGGCCCTGCTGAAAGAGATCATTTCATTACCCAATGTGCTTATTTGTGAGCTGCCCACAGTTACATTAAGCAGGAGTTTGCCAAGTGAGAATCCAGAATATATTGCATTGCTCTTGGAGAAAATAAAATGAGTGCCCAGAAATGTGACTATTGGGGCACTCAGGCCGTGCTAAGCAGTTTTCTCCTAATGTCATAAGGATACTCTATCATTTCGCTAATGTCTCTAAAGTAGCTTGAACTACTCAAGGAAAACTGCTACATAAATACAGGTCATGGTGATGGTTGCAATTTCTCAGATTTGTTAACAGGCGGCTTGAAGCAGTTTACAAGAGGGGGCTTTTAAGAACTGCCTTTTTAAAGTGCTGTCTTTTATGAACTGTCTTTTTTCCTTTCTGAGACAAATGAAATGTTCATCTCAGACCAGCTGGAGCACGAGGAGCAGCCCCTCTGGGTCTGAAATATGTCTGGCTAGAAGTGTATGGTGTTCAGGGATATGCCTTCTTGTTCATGTTTTTAAAGTTTTCATTTTAATCATGAACTTGGCAATCATCAACGGACACAAAAACATTTCAGTAGACAAAAATCGAAAAAGAGGACTGTGTCTAAAACCATCAATTTCTGTTAAAATGTGTATTATGCATTATTGTGAATTTGGTAAGGTAGATACAAAACCTGGAACATTCAGTTGTGCTCCATCTACATTACAGTGGTTTAAGCTCAAAGCAACACTATCTGTTTTTCCTCTTTACCACCTTCTTTTCTTTCCCTTCCAGATGGTTCAGACGTTTTCACATTGTATCCTGTGCTCCAAGGATGAAGTCGATTTGGATGAGCTGTTAGCTGCCAGATTAGTGACATTTCTGATGGACAATCACCAGGAGATCTTGCAAGCTCCCTCTTCCTTACAGAATGCTATAGAAGAGCGAGTGGCCCATCTACGGAGGGTCCAGGTAAAATGGATGAATAATGATGACAGCTAGCATTGATGTAGCTCTTTAACATTTGTCAGATGCTTTACATGTTATTTTGTTTGATCCTTACAACAGCCCTTTGTGGTAGATGCTATTCTTATTATCTTCATTTTGCGGATGAGGTAACTGAGCCTGAAAGATTAAATCACTTACCAAGGGTCCTATAGTTAGTAAGCATGTGAGGGAGGATTTGAACTCAGGTCCTACTGACTCCAACAGTCTAGCATTTTTATATAGGACCTACTATGTCCCAAACACTGTGTTAAATACTTTATAGATATTATCTCATTTGATATTCACAGCAACCCTAGGAAATAGGTGCTACTATTATCACCATTTTGCAGCTGAGGAAACTGAGGCAAAGTTAAAGTGATATGCCCAAGATCACACAATTTGTAAACTTCTGAGGTAACATTTGAACTCAAGGCTTCCTGACTCCAGGCCTAGTACTCTATCCATGGCAATGCTACCTCTGTGCGTGTGTGTGTGTGTGTGTGTGTGTGTGTGTGTGTGTGTGTGTATGTACACAAAAACCAGGATGCTATAGATTTGAGAGTCATCCATATAAAGTGAGATTTCAGCTGGGGGGATCTGATGAAATCACTAAGAGAGAATACAAAGTTCTGAGGAACACCTCAAGTAAGAGGGCATGAGAGGATAATTACCTAGCAAAGAGAGCTGAGAAAGAGCAACCACTAAGTTCTCAGTATTCACCTAATATGTGCCAGGTGGTGGGAATAAACAGTAAGGATCTAGTGAAGTCCAGTGCTTTTGAAGGATCTTTTATTCTCCTGTGGAGAGAGAGGGCGGCATTTGAAAGTTTGAAAGGCGGGTTGGTTTTAGGGCAGAAAGAATGTCAGACAGCTAGGAAGAGAAGATGGGGAGGGAAGTGTCACAGAAGCCAAGGTTCTAGAGATTCCTAGGAGGAGGGAGCGATATCAAAAGCTGAAAAGTGGTCAGGGAGGGTGAGGACTGAGAAAAGGCCATTGGGTATAACAGTAAGGGATCTTTGCTAACTCTGGAAGAGCATCTTGAGTTGAGCAATGGGCTTGGAAGCCAGATTGTAAGATATAAGGGTCATGTGGGGCAGCTAGGTGGTGCAGTGGGTAAAGCACTGGGTCTGGATTCAGGAGGACTTGAGTTCAAATCTGACCTCAGACACTTGACACTTAATAGCTGTGTGATCCTGGGCAAGTCACTTAACCCTCATTGCCCTGCAATAAATAAATAAAGAAAGAAAGAAAGAAAGAAAGAAAGAAAGAAAGAAAGAAAGAAAGAAAGAAAGAAAGAGGGACAGCTAGGTAGCACAGTGGATAGAGCACCAGCCCTGGATTCAGGAGGACCTGAGTTCAAATCCAGCCTCATACACTTTACACTTACTAGCTGTGTGACCCTAGACAAGTCACTTAACCCCAATTGCCTCACAAAAAGAAAATAAAAGAAATAAAGGTCATGGTGGGGAAATAGTGTGAGTGACTCTTTTGATGAATATGGAATGAAAATTAGGAATGGGATATAAGATGGTAGCTTAATGGGACAGCAACATCCAGTGAAGGTGTTTAAAAAATGGGACAGATCTGAGCTTTTTTGTACTAAGGGAAAGATCCATTACATAAGGGAATTTGAAGATGATTGATGACAAGCTCCTGGGGGAGACAGGAAAGGAATGGAACTGAAGACAGGTACAAGGGTTGGTCTTGGAAAGGAAAAAGGCCAATTATTACTCAAAGACTTAAATAAAGGAAGAGAGGATAGCGCAACATGTAGTGCACTTCCCAGGAGAGGACTGATGGTCCTCTATTTTTTCAATAAAGGAGGAGGGAAGATATCTATTAAAAGAATGGGAAAGGCTTTGGGTATTTGAAAAGAGAAGATTTGGTCATTGGTAAAGGTAATTGAGGAAGAATAAAAGTTTTACTTTGCAGCAGTGAGGGTCCAGTTGAACTTAGAGAATATACATTTGTCATGGATCTGAGCATGGTTCTTCTGTGGCTCTTCAGCAGTTCAGGGGTAGAAGTAGTGAAGGGGGAGTGTTTAGGATGATCCAAGGTCAGGCATCATCAGGGCATAATGAGCAGTAGCTCAGTGAGGCCCAGTAGTCAAGTGTAGAGGGCAATGTATGACTGAGCTGGTCAACTATAAGATCAAGACTGCAAAGAGAAGAAAGATTGCCAGAGCAATAGTGACGGAAGAGGAGAAGAACAGATGTTTAATTATCAGGGGAAAAAGAAGGGATAGAGGGGGACCGGAGACTCTGATGGAGATATAGGATAGCTTTAGGAAGGGTGAGGACAGTAGGTATAATCATTAATGTGGATTTTGTTGAAGAGGATTTGTAGATTTTTAGGGTGACTATGGATCAAAATCCAAAATCAAACAATGCATAATGTGGAAGTATGAATGCAGCTTCTGAACCATCTTTGTAACTCTCAAGATACCTGGCATAATGCATTGATGGAGGCAGGTCCTTAATCAATGTATGATGCACGCATGAGTGAATAAATGGATGGATGAATGAATGATCAAATGAGTATATTGTCTGTTGAAGCGGGGGAACAGTAAAGAAAAGTCTTGTTTTCTTCCAATTTAGGTTAAGGATGGCAAGAGTTGGTTATATTCTATTGACGAATAAAGAGGTAGGCTTCTTCCCCTACTAACTAATCAATCTGGGTGCAGATCAAAGTTTCTATCATACAGCAACAGAGTTCCTTGATTGTGTACTACTGTTAGCTTGGACCTTCATGTTTAAATACAACTCCTAGAGGTATCGAGTCTACTTTATTTTTTTATACTGGCAGAACTTTTTACTTTAAACCAGACTTAGGCACAACTCTTGCAGTCACCAAATGACAAAAGGCAAATTTCAAAACAAAAACAACCTCACTGATAACTTTTATTACAGCCATATTATACAAATAGCTTATTCAAAGAGAAGGATATGATTGCTCTCAATAAATGTTTCATAATGGGCCCCAATATTGAATGAATTAGCTCATTTTGTGAGATGCTTCACAGCAATTTTCATTGTTACTTCAGTAAGTCAGTGTTCTGGGGGATTGTTTCAGTTAATCACCTTTCCATTTAAAAAAAATTCAAGAGCTATGTTTTCTTTTTAAATTCGCCGAGCTTTGCTTATCAATTCTTCTGTGTAATTTGACTAGAATTACAGAAGAACTTTAAAAAAACTTGACAACATAATCTGCACTCTCAGGATCACTGGAAATGAGACCGAATTAAAGGCAGCTATCTTCCTCCTTACCTTTTCTTTCCTATATTTGGGTTTGGTGCTTTGGCTTCCTTGTCACTACAGTCTTACTAGTTTAATCAGATTTTCCATAACTGGTTTAGGTGCTTAGAACAAAAAGCAGAATATATATATGTGTGTGTGTTTGTTTGTGTGTGTGTGTGTGCACATAAATGAACACTGGATTATTCTATTTGCATTCAGTTCACTAACACAGTTAATTTATTTTATTAGTTATGTTCGGTGATTTATTCTAGGCCAATAAAAAGCCACCCTTTTCATTTAGATGGTAGATTTTGAGTGGTTTCTCATGGTCCTCATCATGGACAACATATGCAGCCCAGTGGGCAGATATGGTTAGTTGTTTGCGTCTCTCTATGCCTTGACAACTTCCTTTCTTAATAGCACCACAGTGTTCTGTAAAAACAGTTTCAGAAACAATGATAAAGTATGATCTCCCTTCCCCAACCCCATTTTATAAATGAGGAAACTGAAACCCAGAAAGCTGAAGTACTTAGTGAAATGTCACACCACTTCCTACCACCTCGGCTTCCTGATTCCCTGGTTCCCAGTTCTTTTCAGTAGATCTCACTAATCCTTTAGCATGGCGAATTTTGGGTTTATGTATAAGCTTCAAGTGTTTCATCCAATGTGTGGATACCACCTAAAATAATCAGTGGTTAGCGAATACTTTTCATTATAACTGAGGCCAGGAGTCACCATTCCTGAATTGACAAAAAATATTATAGCAGCTCATTCTCTGTATATACAAATAATTCAACTTGCAATTGGAGGACTTGCCATGTTCTAGGTCACATGATGGGTGCTACAGAGGGGAAAACAAAATGGAAACCAGTTCCTGCCCTCAAGGATCTTATATTACACAATTGAGGGGAAACGGTGTGTATACATACATACATGCATACATATACATACACACAAATATATATGTACAATATACAGAATAAATACAGATGAGCTAGGCAGGGAGAGAATAGATAGCATTAACACCTGGGAAAATCAGAAAAGGCCTCGTATAAGGATTTGGTATCTGAGTGAGTGAGTGTGTGTGTGTGTGTGTTTATGGAATAAAACAAACATTTCCAGAACAGTATTTTAAAAATCGATTGCACATGAAAATGCAAATCTTATTACATATAACTTTTTTCTTTTTAAATTGATAATAAACTTATTATGTAAATTGCCTTTCCCCTCCTTTTTTTTCTTCCCTGCATCCCATCCTGGAGATGGCTACCATGAGACACAAATATGTGTATATTTATCTATAAAATCATTCTATTTATACTTCTATTTATCAATTCTTTCTCTGAATGCAGATAGTGTCTTCCTTCGTGTGTCCTTTGTAGTTAATTTGGGTATTTATAATAGTCAAATTACTTTTTTTTTGTTCAAGGTTGTTCTTAAGAAGTATTGGTATTGGTACCTGAGCTGTGATTTCAGGGAATTTAGTGATTCTGATATTTGTAGGTGAGAAGAAGGTACCATTTTGGCATAGGGGACCACATGTGCAAAAGTGGGAGTTGGAATGTTGTGTATGGGGAACAGCAAGTATATGGGTTTTGATTAGAATATAGGGTGCATGGAAGGAAGTAATGTAAGACCATTAAATAACATCTGTACTATTTTACTCTAGTAACTCAGTACCATGGTCATATTAGTTAGGAAGCTGGAGATCAGAAAGTTGACCCTATTGATGATTAATTTAGCTGCAGATAACTTTCATCTTGTGAAGATTTTGCTGCTGTGCACTGAATAAAATCAGAAAGTATTGAATTTTTAAAATATATTTTCTCATTTTTTGTAATACAGTATTATTGTATAGTGAAGAGAAAACAGTTTTAGTGACTGTTTAAGATTGCATGCCTAAATATTGGTAGAGCAAGGTCTAGAACTCTATCTCCAATCTATTAGGCCACCAAGGCTTGCTCCCTGGGGATTTAGGGCCAGCTGTGTTCAAACAAACAAAACAAAACAAAACAAAACAAAAACCTTTATTTATTCTGGGATAGGATCCTGGTAAATTATCCTAGGGGTTTCTTCTAGTAAGGCTTAAATTGGCTTGAGAAATTCTATTCGGAGTCTCCCATTTGCAGATGCCCACCTAGAGGGGCCTCATTAATCTTCATTGTTTATGTATCTCCCTTTCCTGACCCACCAAGTCAAAATTGAGCCAGCTTTTGGACCCCATTGCCTAAAGGCCAGCTTCCTAATGATTTCAGCTAAGACATCTAATAAACTAATCATTTCTCATATTAGTGGGTTTTTACAGTACGCCCTCTACTGCCCATCATATTTTTGTTTTTAATTGTGGTCTCTTGAAGACAGTTCCTTAAATGAGCTGGAAGAGGGGATTAGTAAGAAAGACAGCTTCATGTAGTGGAATGAATGCAGAATGGGGAGGCAGATGATCTGGGTTCAAATCACAACTTTTCTAGGCTTCAGCTTATGATCTGTAAAATGAGGGAAGTGGAACTTGGAAAGACTTAAGTTTGATCAGTGCAATGACCATCCACAATTTCAGAGGACAGATCAGTGATGGACTTGAGATGCAGAAGGAGACAAACATTTTTCGACATGACCAGTACAGGAAGTAATATTGCTTGATTATACATGTTTATTACATGGGCTTTATTTTTCTTCTTTTTTTCCTATTGGGGAGTCAGGTGGAAGGAGAAAAAAGAAATACTTTCAAAATAAATAAGATACAAAATTAATTTTGACCATAGTAGGAAGGGATATTTGCTGAAATTGAACATTGTTTCTTAGAATTTAAGTCAAAATTATATGAAACAAATTGAATTAAGTTCTTCTGAATCAAATTCCTATTTGAGGCTTTGTATCATAAAGACAGATTATTTTGAAATGATAGAAATACATATCTTATCCCCTGGGATTTCAGGAGGGCCAATAGATGACACAGTGGCTAGAGTGCTGGCCCTGCAGTCAGGAGGACCTGAGTTCTAACCCATCCTCAGACACTTACTATCTGGGTGTCACCTAACCCTGTTTGCCTCAGTTTTCTTATTTGTAAAATGAACTGGAGAAGGAAATGGCAAACCACCCCAGTACCTTTGCTAAGAAAACAAATGGGCTTACAAAGAATCAGATGCAACTAATTGACAAAGCGAGAGGTTTCATGCTAATTTACAGATACACAGAACAAACTTTTCCAAGCTTTGTGAAAGAGCACTCACTTTCTTCTCCCTAACTATGCTTTCTTCCTTTAGATAAAATACCCAGGTGCAGATACTGATGCATCTCTGTCTGCCCCATCATTTTGTCGTCAGATTAGTCCAGAAGAATTTGAATACCAGAGAGTGTGTGGCTCCCAAGAACCCCTGGCAACATTGTTGGAGGAAATTATCATGGATAGCAAACTGTCGGTCAAGGATAAAAAGAAAAAAATGAAGCAGGTAAAGAAGAAAGGGAAAAAAGGACATTTCTAACTGTTCTTTTGAAAATGGATTTTCTTTGTTTTCTTTTCACAATTTTACTTTATACTGTCTCCTCCAAATCTGATATTCTGAGTCATATATATTGGTTTTGTTGGATGTATTTATTCAGCTCATATACTTCAGCTATCATGCTGGTTTGTATAGTTGGAATCAGTTTCCTGGAATTCCTCTAATGTAGATTGATTTTCTAGTATACTCCTCATTCATAGCTTTATTTTTCTAAGGTTGTGCACTTTCATAAGGTAGATTGAAAGAGATGAGTAAGAGGAGATTTTGATCAGAGTTCTGAAGGGGGCCTCAAATGGAAACAGATGAATCCTTTTTTTTTTTTCCCCTCCCTGAAGTAACAAAATATTTAAATGCAATGGAAGAGCAAAGTGAAAAAGCAGAAGAAAAAAAAACATTCAGTAGGATCATCCCAGACTTCATATACACATGTATACAATCCTTTAAGGATGGGAACAAGTCTCCAAGAAACTAAAGCACTTTGGTGTGTTCAGAGTGCTAGACATGCTGGCACACCCTGGGGCATGCACCATTATTGACTCTCTTCCCCTTCCCTTCCCTATAGCAGAGATTCTTAACCTGGGGTGTATACACTTGTTTATTTTTTTAAGGTATTTTTATTTATTTCATTAAATATTTCCCAATTATATTTAAATTTAAGAAATCTATTATGGGGCAGCTAGGTGGCACAGTGGATAAAGCACCAGCCCTGGATTCAGGAGTACCTGAGTTCAAATCCGGCCTCAGACACTTGACACTTACTAGCTGTGTGACCCTGGGCAAGTCACTTAACCCCCAGTGTACCACCAAAAAAATTTTATATATATATAATTATTTTGTTAAATATTAACCAATTACATGTAAGATTTCTTAACATTTAAAAAAATTCTGAGTTCCAAATTCCTTCCACTCCTTGAGAAAGCAAGCAATATGATATCAATGATAGATGAAAAGCCATGCAAAACATATTTCCATATTAGCCGTGTTGCAAAAGAAAAAAACATACACATATAAAACATGAAAAATAAAGAAAGTAAAAAAGTATGCTTTAACCTACATTCAGAGTTCATCAGTGGGGGCAGCTAGATGGCGCAGTGGATAGAGCACTGGCCTTGGATTCAGGAGTACCTGAGTTCAAATCCGGCCTCAGACACTTAACACTTACTAGCTGTGTGACCCTGGGCAAGTCACTTAACCCCAATTGCCTCACTAAAAAAAAAACAAAACAAAACTAAAAACAAAAACAAACAAACAAACAAAACAAAACAGAGTTCATCAGTCCTCTCTCTCAGGAGGTGGATAGCATTTTCCATTATGCGTTCTTTGGAATTGTCTTAAATCATTGTCTTGATCAGAGTAGCTAAGTCTTTCGCAGCTGATCATTTTCACAATATTGCTGTTACTGTGCACAGTATTCTTGTGGTTATTCTCACTTTACATCGATTCATATGAGTCTTCCCAGGTTTTTCTAAAACCATCTTGCTCATTATTTCTTACAGTAAAATAGTATTGCAGGGGCAGCTAGGTGGCGCAGTGGATAGAGCACCGGCCCTGGAGTCAGGAGTACCTGAGTTCAAATCCGGCCTCAGACAATACTTACTAGCTGTGTGACCCTGGGCAAGTCACTTAACCCCAATTGCCTCACTAAAAAAAAAAAAAAATAGTATTGCATCTCAATCATATACCATAATTTGTCCAGGGAGTCCCCAAATGTTGGGTATCCCCTCAGTTTCTAATTCTTTGCCACTCTGAACTTGAACTTTTTTTTCTTTGCTCGGGCAATGAGGGTTAAGTGACTTGCCCAGGGTCACACAGCTAGTAAGTATTGTCTGAGGCCGGATTTGAACTCCGGTCCTCCTGAATCCAGGGCCAGTGCTTTATCCACTGCACCACCTAGCTGCCCCTGAACTTGTTTTTTTAGAATATTTTGATAATTGTATTTCAATAATTGCTTTATTTTATAATCCTATGTATTTTATGTTGTGTATCTATAAATATTATTCTGAGAAAGGATCCCTAGGTTTCACCAGATTCCAAATGGCATCCATGACACAAAAACTCACTTCCCTCAGGGAAAGGGCAAATGACAATACCCCAAAATGTGCTGATCTATAGGGTCCATATTTTGTGAACACTTGGTGTTCATTCTCCACGATCAAGATACCTTCTGCACCAGCTGGAAACCTCTCTTCTCAGTTCTCATGTGCTCAGTTATGCTTCACTGCTGCTGACAGCTCCCCCTCACACAGCAACTTGGTGCCATCTCAGATGTCCCTTGCCACTGCTGTCCTCCCTCCACAGCTGTCATCCATTGAGATTCTCCCTTCTTTCCTAGTTCTTGGCCTCCCAAGCTTCTTCTCACTTCTCCACCATATTGTCCCTGTTGTATGCCGAAGCTCCACTTAGCTTCTGTCACTGTCCTTGTCCCAGCCATCTGCCCCTGCCATGGCCATTGCTGCTGCTGCTATTGCATCTGAGAAGACTCATCATTCATCGGAATAAAGGGGACTCTGATGTACCTTGAAGCCAATCAACATATAAATGAATCCTTTCAAATTTTTTAAGTGGATCACCTCAAATTCAATCTTTGTTGAGGTTCAGAAGTCATCTTGTGTTTGTTCAAGTGGAAAAAGTCCATTTCCCATTCTGCCGCAGGTATTACCTAGTGTCATCTCTGATACTCTAACAGTCATACAATGTCAGAAAGACCTTGGAGAGATCAACTGCTCTGAACCCTCATTTTGTGTAGAATGAAACTGAGCTCACACAGCTAGTGAGTGGCAAACATTCAATTGCTTTTCTGTTAAATATAGTAGAGACAATTGAGTGAAGTAGACTTGGGATTAGAAGAAAATGATTTGAATTCTGGCTCTAATGTATGGTGGTCCTGTAGCAGGGGCAGCTAGGTGGTGCAGTGAATAGCGTATTGGGCCTGGAGTCAGGAATACTTATCTTCATGAGTTCAAATCAGGCCTTTGATACTTCCTTAGTAGTTATGTGATTCTGGGCAAATCGCTCAACCTTGTTTGCCTCAGTTTCCCCATCTGTAAAATGAGCTGGAGAAGGAAATGGCAAACCACTCCAGGATCTTTTCTAAGAAAACCCCAAAAGGAGTCATGGACAAAATTGAAAAACCTCAACAACAGCCCTGTGTCTTCTGGCAAGTCCCTTATTCTCTGTGCCTAAATGTCTTCTGCTGCAATGTGGTGATTATCATACTTTTACCATCCAGCTCAGAGGATTGTGGCAAAGAAAACTGCTTTGTAAACTTGAAAACACTATAACCATGTGAAATGGATTACTGTAATGACAATAGAGCTTTTCAACTTAGAATAAGTTTATTTTGAACAATTTTCTCATCCTGGCTCAAAATGTTGTTTCAGGGTTGAGTAGGTGTTTTTAGGTTTTGTGTCTGGTTTTGTTATTCAAGAAAGCACAACCAAACTTGAAGTAATGATTGGATAAATTAAGAAGTTCTGAAAAACACATAGTTTTCTAAATCATAGCAGTAGCTGTCAGTTCGTTAAGGTTTATTCTACAGTCATATAGTGTAAAGGATTAAGGTAAAAAAAACCAAAACATTTAAAAGGTTTAGGCATTTCTTAAGAATTGTGTAGCAGAATGAGCTTCTGTTCTGGGCTCAGGTTGGTGTGTTTGGGGAGCTATTGGAAAGGGAAGTACAACTCTAATATGAGACAGATTATTCCTAGTGCCATATAACCTCATAGCAGTTAAGCAAGTCATTTCCAAACCAAATGATTTGGCTTGAAAACTGAAGTAAAATAGCCTTTGGAGATTGGAAAACCAAAGAGGTTTTTTCTGACACTTGGGTCTATTTTTTGGAAACTTCAGCATCTACAGAGTTAGGAAAATGAGTAAAAATGGAATTTTATTTAAAAAAATACACCTGGATGAAATTAAAATTGAATGTGTGTCCATGGAAGGAGAACCCAAAGATCTGGGGGGAAAAAAAAGATTTATGACAGAAATGGGATTGGGTGTGAGCTGTTTTCGGTCTTTTCCATATTTCTATCCTTTTTTTTTTTGACAAAGCAATAAATCACTTTCTAAAATAGTAGTTGGAAAGTGTGGATGAGAATAGTGAAGCAGTCAATGTAATATTCTACTGACCTAATTTTCTTTGGCTCTTAGTCTGATTTTTTTTTCTTTTTAAGTTTCAGAAATCCTATCCTGAAGTCTACCAGGAGCGATTTCCCACACCAGAGAGTGAAGCACTAGTGTTTCCAGAAAAATCAAAACCTAAACCACAGCTGCTGATGTGGGCACTGAAAAAGCCTTTTCAGCCTTTTCAAAGAACTAGAAGTTTTCGGATGTGACTTGTTCTGAACTCCTTAATGATCTCTATTTGAGTACATGGATTTGGAAGAGAGGGAAGCACACACATTTTGACTTCTGAAATGTATAAAAAAAGGTCATCTGATATTTTAAAAAATATTGAGCCACTATCAGTATTTTAATAAGCCTTAATTTCTATTTTTTTATGGAAAGTTGTATTCACAATTATAGGCCAGGTGTTGAGTAGTAGAATGAAATTGGAAATTGTAAGAATGAGGTGTTTTAGTTCTCTTTAGTCCCTTCTTTTAATTGGTATTTTCTTCAGTGAATTGTGTTTGTGTGTGTATGTGTGTGTTTTGTATACGGGTGTGTAAAAGTTATTAGCTCTTGAGATACTTGTAAACAAGCTTAAAAATATGACTGTACTTGAATGAGAACAAAACACTGGGTACTGTTACTATCTTGTTATTGCCTCTGCAACTAGGTATGATTTCTACTGTATAAATTCTGTGACTTTTCTTAACTGTACAGTTTCCTTAGGCCCTAGTTCCTTTACTCTTGATGTATAGGGCATCGAGATGGATTTCAATGAACTAGCTCCCTTCTCCCATGACATATCGTTCAATATTTGTCAATCTGCTCATTGGAATGGCCAGATTTGGGATCTGGCCAAAAATGGAAGAGATTGGACAAGATAAACTGCTCCAGGTGCTCTCAGCTCTGTAATTCCTAGTCAAAACTTTTCTGTTTTTCTGTGAAAAACACAAACAGGTGAAGAACAATGAAACTGACTCCTTTCACAAATGCATCTTTCCAAGCCAACTCAAATTCTTTTGGAAGTTGGCAGGGTCTGGATGTATATATGTATAAGTGAAAAAATAAATAAAATACATTTTTCCTTTGGAGTTCTGCCTCCTTGTATATACACATGAACTTCTGTTAGAGCTTGTTGCCAGAGGTCTTACTGTCCAAGGTGTTAATCATTGTCTATAGCACCGCATTTGCTTGTTCCTTTATGTAATAAAGAAGTAGGAGTTAGATTCCAGAATATGGGCTAGCATAAGAGCTAATATTTATGTAACTTATTATGTGTTAAGCAGCTGGTGGATTAGCTTGGTGTGTGCAGGGGCACACAGGGCCCAAGGATTGAGGGGAGAAAGGGAAGATATATCCCGGAGAGATGGTACAAAGAAGCTAGAGAAAGCGAGGTTGGGGAAGTTAGTAAGGGAGGATGGACAGAAAAAAGGATGGACGAAGCTGGGCTGCTACAAAGATGCTAAGGAGACTGAGGCTATGTAAAGAGAGGGGCTGACAAAGATGGAGAAAAAGCTAAGAGCAAGGAGGCTGGAGGACACTGGAGGACTAAGGGAACACAAGGAGGTCTGTGAGAGAGACTCAGGGGTTCAGCACAGCAGTACAGAGGGGAAAGTTAGACGGTAAGGGGAGTCGACAAAGTGAAAGGGGCTTGGAGGTAGAAGAAAGGAGCTGAGCAGTGAAAGTGAAAGTGCAGGGGAGCTGGAGTGAAGGAGAAAAAGAGTGAAAGTTAGAGAAAGCTGGAGCATACCCTAAGGCAAGAGGTGGCACCGGCCCTTATTATATTAAAAGCAGACAGGTTGTATAGTTTGTGTTTCTTAACCCTTATCGCTTACATTTATTTTTATAAATAAATTCTGCTTTGATTATTTAATTAAGAGGCTTCTTAATCTTTGCTTATCAATTTGGGAGTGGAGCAGTGTGGAGAAATTTTTAAAAGGTCCTAACAGATTGGTTTAGGAAATTAATAGCAGTCAGATGGCCGGCCAGTCAGAAGTCCCCACATTAGTCCTCCAGGTAGATTAGGCCCCAGCAGTTAGTAAAAATATTTCCACATAACCAATTAGCAGGCTCCACACTGATGACTCAAGTTTTTAGTTTCTTTTACATTTGATTGGAAAGGTTGGGAGGGTTTTAGAACATCATGAGATGTGGAAGTAAGCCGTGGGCTACAGACTATTGCTGACAGGACCTTAGGTCTCTTACTACAACTTCCATTTTGGTGAAGTGTGGCTTCTTTTTTACCTTTCAATATCTCAGCTGAAAAGGGAAAGGATAAACTTTCACCATTTGGGGTTTTCCAACCATCTTCCCATTTCCATTTTTCCATTTTAAATCTCACTAGTCCTTTATACACAACCTAGTCTAACCCGTTTCCTTTCAGATGTTCATGTTTAAATTCAAGTTTAGCAAACATTTGTTTAGCATGTCCTTTGTCCAAGGTGTTATGCTGGGTGCCAGGTATTTAAAGATAAAAATGAGAGTTGTGGCTCTCATGGGGTTTTCATTCTACTTGTGGGGGAGGGGAGAGGGAGGGTACAGGTAAGGAAAATAATGCTGGATAATGTGAAGGCTGCAAAAAAAGAAGCCAGACAAAGATCTCTGGGAATGTTAGAAGAGGGTGAGCCTAGGGCAAGGCAGCAGATGAAGGAGATATCACTGAAGCCAAAGAAGAAAGATAAGGATTCCAAAAGGCAGAGATCAAGAGGGAGTGAATGTGGGCATAAGAAATGACCTCAATGTTTAATCAAATGAGCTTATGCAGTCCTTTACATTTGGGACTCAGAAAGTTGGCTAGTGTGTCTGGAATGTGGAGTTATGTGTGAATAGGACTAGAATGAGGAGGAGTCACTTGGCCAGGTTGTGAAGGCCCTTAACAGACAGACTTGTCATGTTTGTGATTTTTTTTAAAAGGGTAAACTGAGGCAAATCTCCAAGCAAGATGACATTTATTAGCAGGGGGAATGCTACCTGTCAATCAATAGGTCAGTGGCTTGCCTCCATTTATGCCAATGACTCAGAGCAAGAGGACAGTTTCCCTTATATGGGGTTTGGGGAGTACAGAACACAGTAAATCACAACAGAGATTAAGGGTTACCTGACTAGTTACAAAGCTGAGGCTTAGGAAACAACATGATTGGTTGGAAGTTTGGTAGGCTGGGGTTAGCAACATCTCTTCCTGCCCCTCTCACCCATTCTTTTCTCCTGAGACTAAGAAGTGCTCATTGTTTGAGTGCAGGTGTGAGGTAGCAACCCACACTTTTGGACAGCAGGCCAGACAACGTTGAAGGGTAGCTTGGTGGCATAAAGATATAATGCTTGACTCACTACTTGCACATGGATTCTCCAAGGTCAGTTAAATCCCTTGAGTGGAGAAAGTTAGATTTTCAAACTTAACCCATTACAGGCCGATTAAACTCTGAACTAAGTTCAGAGACAAAAAGCTGTGACTTACGCAGTTAATGAAAAAAATCAATTGTAAAGAGGATCAATAAGAAAATGATGCAGGATCAACTTTAAATTTTAGACTAAAAGAGTTTGTTTAATCATTGAGGTAATGATACCTATGAAGGGTTTCTTTTTAAATGTATTTTATTTCTTTCACTAGATATTTCCCAATTACCTGCAAAAAAAGTTAGCATTCATTTAAAAAAATTTTGAGTTCCAAGCTCCCTCCCTACTGCCCTTCTCATACCCCTTGAAAAGGCAAGCAATATATCTGTGATACAAGTGAAATCATGCAAAAAATATTTCCACATTAGCCATATTGCAGAAGAAAACACACAGAAAAATGAAGTTTAAAAAGTATGCTTCAACTTGCACTGAGACCAGTTCTCTCTGCAGGTGGACTGCATTTTTCATCATGGGTCCTTTGGAGTTGTCTGGGATTGAGGGTGTTTGAGGACAGAAATAACATGGTCAAAGCTGCACCTTAGGAAGATGATTAAGATTGTTTTGTTTATAAGTTCTGTTGATACTTCCTGTCTTTCTATAGCCATTCTCTGTCTCCTCTAGGTTTAACCCTCCTGCCACACAAATGAAAATAAGCATCAACATCTAGTACCTGCTCTCACAAGACATGCAATGTTTCCTGGACCTTGTTCACGAACAATGTCCCATCTCTTGTCTTCTTGCCTTTGCACAGTCTGTCCCCCACCCCTGGAATATTGCCTCTTTTCATGATTCCAGCTTGGAATCTGTAGCTCCCTTGAAAGCTCAGCTCCAATACCATCTCCTCCACGAGGCCTTTATTCATCCCCTCAGCTGCTAGTGCCCAGGTCCCAAATTGCCTTCCACTTCTTTTATCTATGTTCTCTGTACTTAACTTTTTACATGGTATTTCCCCGAATAGATGTAAGTTCCCTAAGGATAGAGGCTCTTCTGATTATGCCTTTGTATTCCCAGTGACTAGGACAATGACTGAGACATAGCAGGTATTTAATAGATGCTTGGTGATTAATTTATTGAAAAACAGGCATTTATGTTTGATTTTTTTTAACGTATCTATGGTTAGGACATTTTTTTTAAGTGGTTATAGATCTTATCCAGGAGGCCTTGGGATATTCCAGGACTTGATGGAACTAACACAACATTGTCCACAAATAGAATCACCTTCTATAAAGAACCTATCTTCAACTTAGGTTCTGTGCTGGATCTTATCCATGGTAGTGATGCATACCTCTGGTGAGCATAAGTTTTATATCTCAACTGATATTAATGATTAGAGGGTGGCCAAACAAGGTTGTCTCTGTTAAGTTTTTAAAGAAATTATGTTTAATTTTGATGTATTCAAATATGGAGACACCTTGTTGGAGGAGAGCCTTACAGACATCATTTTACTTGACACAATCAAAGGCTTTTTGAAAAAAAAATTAATATTTTTATTTAAGGTTTTGAGTTCCAAATTTTATTCCTCCTTCCCTTCTTCCCCTTTCACCTCTCTGAGGTAGTAAGCAATAAGATATGGGTTATACATTGTGAGTGAGATTTTCCCCACCCCTTAAATATAAGAGATTTAATTATATTAATCAGTTTAATAGACTACAAATGGTGATTTACTCTAAGTGTTCTTTGATTTCTTAAGTTAATAATACTATAGCACAGAGCATAGATATTATGTAATTATTATGTACTCAAATATATTCCTTAGTGGCTTAAGCCAATGCAGTAATGTGTTTTCAGGGATCGATGCATTGTGAACTTGCTCTTTTTCTGGATAACTAAGTCCCTTTTACTGTGCTCATTGTGGTGTATTGTGGTTAACCAAGGCCCTAAAGATAATATCTTCTAAGCTGAAGGGACCAATCAGCATTAGAGATCATGACTGATCAGGATACCTTGTCATGTATATAGATACTCCTCAAGATGATGTCCTAGATGGTCAACCAATCAGCTGAAAGGACATGACCTTTGTATCTAGAGATGGTCTTCCCTGTCCATTAACAGTTAAAAGAACAGGGGCAGCTAGGTGTCGCAGTAGATAGAGCACAGGCCCTGGATTCAGGAGGACCTGAGTTCAAATCAGGCCTCAGACACTTAACAATTACTAGCTGTGTGACCCTAGGCAAGTCACTTAACCCCAATTGCCTCACCAAAAAACCAAAAACAAAAACAGTTAAAGGAACAGCTGTAAGAGTCTCAGAACTTCTATTGATTCATGAAGTGTAGCATTTGACTTTGTTATATAGATGAAATGAGAGGAGATATGTCTTAAAATAGTAAGGTATATAAGCATTTAAGACTCATAGGGGTATAAAAGTCTGAGACCAGTACTGCTCGGGGTCTTTTAGATCCTACCCCTGACTGACTGACTTTCTTGTGAGATAGGCCCTATGAGTCTTAAATGTGCAAATATGTAAAACATCATATTAGTAATTTTGTATAAGAAAGCTTGAATAAGAGAAAAAAATGAAAGTGAAAAATAGCATATTTCAGTTTGTTCAATCAATATCAGTTCTTTCTTTAGAGGTGGATAGTATGCTTCTTCATTAAATCCTTTGGTATTGTCTTGGATCATTGAATTGCTGATAATAGTCAACAAACAATATAGTGGGATCTAATATTTGCTACATCTTTCAGTCAGTTGTATGATCACAAAGATATGTCCTATGTCCTGTGAAAGCCTTCTGTTGCTATATATTAACCTCATCAAAGATGCTCTAAATGTGTGTGTGTGTGTTATTTTCTAAAAATTTGTATATAGGTGAGAAAGCAGGCAGATAGGTTAGTAGTGATTGATGTTCTTTTGGTCTCCTTTTTTGGGGTACTAATAAGATCAGTTTTTGTCGTCCCTCCACACACCTTTGGTAACTTCATCTCCTTCAGATACTTTGAAAAACTATCCCTCAATCCTCTCACACTTGCATCACTTTCAGTATAGGCTTCTCCTCTGTGTACATTTGGTCTGGTCCAGGTGCTTTACCCCATTTTGCTCTCCTCAGTATTATTGACATCTCCTCTTTAAGCACATTCTCTCTAACACTTGTGATGTTAGAGTCCAACAGTGGTTTCACAGTCAGTCAACAGGCATTTATCAAGGGCCTACTATGGTGCCTTGGTGGCTCAGGTAGGTGTTAGAATGGATAGGGTGCTGAGCCTGGAGTCAGGAAGACCTGAGTTCAAATGTGGCCTCAGACATTTACTAGCTGTATGACACCAAGCAAATCACTTAACCCTGTTTGCCCCAGTTTCCTCATCTGTAAAATGAGCTGGAGAAGGAAATGGCAAGCCTCCACTATTTCTGCCAAGAAAGCTCCAAATGGGGTCATGAAGAGTCAGACACGACTGAAATGGCTGAACAACAACAAACAACTTTGTCAGGAACTGTGCTAAGCTCTAGGGCTAGAAAGATAAAAAAAAAACCCACACAACAACAACAACAACAACGACAAAAACCAGTCCCTGCCCTCAAGAAGCTTATAATCTAACAGAGGAAAAGCAAACAAATATGTACAAACAAGCTATATACAGTATAAATAGGAAATAATTAAAAGAATGGAGGCATTAGAATCAAGAGAGGTCTTGGCAGATCTTTTATCTTGTTCCTTTCATTTTGCCTCCTTAGTTGTGACTATTACCAAGCTTTCCTTACCAGGAAACTAGTTTTACCTTCCACTGCTTATCTCTGTGATACTGCTACTTATAATCGCCCATTATCTTTGGCATTCTGAATTGGTGTTGCTTTTGGTGACCTGTCTGTTTGTTTGGCAGATAAGTCCATTTTTCTTTGACTAGGGCACTTTTTGGGACTCTTTTGGTCTCTCTCCATGTTATAATAATTAATTTTCAATAGTTAAACTTCTATATAAAATTATTGCAACTGGTGCCCTTTCTTTCATTTTTTGACATTGATAACTGGCTTAAATAGATCAAGTGGGAGTTTTGATTGTATGCTACACTTTTTATAAAAATTTCTTCCAGTTTCCTATTCATTTCACTTTTTAACGAATCAGTTGATTTGGGAACAACTTCTAAATCATGAATGAGTCTTCCTTTCAAAATATAGTTAATTTATTTTTTTGTGATGTTATTTTGAGCTCACTGTGTCCAGCAGCTTGTAATTCTTTTTTTTTCCCCTAAGAAAACATTAATGTTTTATAGGCTTGAGGCTTCTTTGTAGTTGTTAAGTCTTTTGGTCTTTCTCCTTTTTTATTCTTATCTACATTTTCTGACATATTTCCACCATTCTCACATATTCCCACCTTAAAGTCTTAAATTCACTAATTATCAAAGAGCAAGCATGTTGATTTAATTCAGACACTGAGACTTATCAATTCTCTGTAGGATTTCTCTGCCTCTGCATCCTCTGCAACAAGTACTGGTTCATGAGCTACAAGATGTTTTGTGCTGTTTTCCCCCCCACAAATATCAATTGTATTGCAATGCAAGATAAACCAGTATTCCACAAAGTGATTTCTTGTCTTTGGATGCATAATGAAACCAACTTCAATTCCTTTATTTACTGGGAGCCAGGAACCATTTTCCCATTTAGATACAATTTCCTTCTGTTCTCTGGTTTCATTTTATAGTGAGAATGTTGATAGATAAAATTCAGTTCCTCCAATACTAGACTCACCTGTTGGTGATTAGACAAGGATCACACATTTAAAGCAACAGCAACTAAGTTTGTTATAGTCTAATTTTTGTTGTTGTTGTTCTTAGCATTTTCCCCTCCCCTTTCTGCTGTTCTTTCATAATCCCTGCAGAAGGGAACCATATCAGACTGCAGTCCAGTTTGAATTTTTCTTTTGACCCCAGGTAGCCACGAGCAAAGTATCCATCCCTAAATGATCATCCTTCTTGTAATCAGTCTTTCTGTACATAGAAAGACTGGTCAAGCTGCTGGCCTTAGATAGGACTGCACTTGAGCCTCTTCCAGAGTGCTCAGCAATCTGTTAAAACATATGCACCACTGGTATAACCTTCCAGAATCCAGGGTGACATCCACACCAGGATAGAATTGTGTGGAGATCAAGCACCAAGAAAGCCTTTAATTTCCAGTTTCATTTTCTAGTGTTCCATCTTATTAGTTCATTTGCTGACTAAAAAGAAGTATTTTAAAATTTGATTCTTTTAGACCAAGGGCACTTAGTGTCTGCGGGACTTAAAAAACATTTTAATGACTATATTTCTCCCAGGGTCACACCTCTAGTAAATATCAAGTGTTTGAGGTAGAATTTGAACTCAGGTTCTCCTGAATCCAGGGCCAGTGCTTTATCCACTATACCACTTAGATGCCCTCTTAATGACTATATTTCAATACAATTAGTTTCTTTGTAATCCTTTGTATTTTATTTTAGGCATTTAAAAACATAATTCTGAGGAGTCCAAAGACTCTACCAGACTGCCAAAGAGATCAAGGACATAAAAATGTTTGAGAACCCCTGCTTTGGGAGAACCCCTCTTTTAGGAAGGCCCCTGCTTTAGGAGGACCTCTGTTTTAGGAGGATCTATTCCTCTTCTCTCTGAGGTAGCCCTAGCTTTAGAATTGGAATAACCTTTGCTGTTGAAATTGTTTTATTTCTTTCTTTGTAGCTCTTTTACTGATACTTCCAATAATTCTCATTTGTCACTGATGTGAATTCTCAAATTTAACTGAATATGAGTCACTGCTTTTGAAACTGACCAAACAAAACAATCACTTGAAAAGAAGAGGTGAATTATCACTAATTCATTACTTTTAACCTGTAAAAGTAGGGTAAAAGGGGCTTTTCCCCCACAGGTCAAAACCCACTATTTTCTCCAAATTGATGATATTCTAATAGAGCATATGGTCTGCTTCAAGATTTCAGGGATATGTTGGAGGGTTTCAGCCATTTTATCATAGTCTTAAAAACATGTCTCTCTTTATTTTACTTTGCTACTCCTTAGAGACAGATTTTTGGAACCTGAAATACATCCCATGAAAAGTAAGTTCTGTGAAGTCTTCTGGATTGTGGGTTTTAAGAGTATTAGTGAGATCCCAGATGTATGATATTGTTTCATTGTGACACAAGAAAATAGTTCTGCCATCTTGACTAATGCATCATAGAAATGAGTGTTGATAGGTCCTCTCAGTGGTCATGAGTTCCCTTTGGAAATGGAGCAAAAGGCCTTTTTATTCCCATGTTGTTCTTGTCAACACAGATCAGAAGAGAGATACTTAAATTGTTCAGGCCTCAATTAAATATTTGCTCATTCCTCATGAAAATGAAATAACCTTTAGCTTTCGCTCTTTCAAAACAAAGTTTTATTTGTTCAAGGAGACACACAAAGCTGTCTTTTGTTCCCTACCCACGAAGACTTCTTATCACTGTCAGTAGAGAAGGCTGCCAGCCTCGGCTTTGCTTAAATTTTGGTGTTGAAGATCTTCTCCAGTCTTTTTCTTCTCCTCCCAAGGAAGCTCTGGATTAGTAAGCTTTCTCAGTTTGTGACAAGAATTCCCCTGAAGAAGTGTGGAGAAAGAGGTAGATTTAGCCAAGTCCATAAATTATCCTTATTTTGAAATGGGCACAGCTGGTGACATTTCATAGAGAGATCATAATTGATTCTCAAGATCTGCCACTGAAATAAACAGTTCTCTTAATCATCCTCCCAAGGTGTGGTCTGAGAAGGGCTTTTTAATGTCCTCCATTAGCTGAATGAGAGCATTAAGTGAATCTATGAAACTCCCTACTCTACTATATGACTCCCATCAGCCATGAAAAGCATTATTTTCATTTGACTAGAGCATTCCTGTTTAATTAAAGATCTTGATTATATCTTGATAGAAAATGATTTTTATCTTCAAGAAAGAGCTGGAGCAGGGGCAGCTAGGTAGCACAGTAGACAAAGCATTGGCCCTAGATTCAGGAGGATCTGAGTTCAAATCCGGCATCAAACACTTGACACTTATTAGCTGTGTGACCTTGGGCAAGTCACTTAACCTCCATTGTTCCCCCCCCCCAAAAAAAAGAGCTGGAGCTTAGTACTTAATTAGCAATTGAAATTTCAGAAGATTCCATTGCTATGCATAGAGCAAACAGACCAGTTATATTTTCTTGCATAATCAAGTAATTTCAGAATTTTACCTTTCTTGAAGAATCAAATAATTTCAGGAGATGGCAAATCATACCTACATCTTTGACAAGAAAACTCCAAAAGGGGTCACAAAGAGCTGGATATAACTGATACAATTGAACAACAAAAACAACACAGTATCATGGGGCAAATAATATCTTCTAGAAGAAAAAAAATCACAACTTATATTTTTAGCTTACTCACCTAGAAAACTATATTCTAGTTCAATAGCACACACTTTAAGATTTATGTAGGGTAGCTGGAGGTTCAGTGGATAAAATCATGGGCCTGGAGTCAGGAAGACTTGAGTTCATATTCTAACTCACACTCAGACACTAGCTGTGTGACCCTGAGCATGTCATTTAACCTCTGATTGCCTCAGTTTCCTCCACTATAAAATGGGGAGAACAGCACCTACCTTTCAGGGTTGTTTTGAGGATCAAATCAAATTATAGAAAACACTTACTTAGTCCGGTGACTGACACATAATATATTAGCACTATATAAATGCTTATTTCCTTCCTTCCCTTATGTAGTATTGCCAGAGTAATAACTTCACCCTGCCTCAAGCTAGGGAATGCAGAAACGATGTCAAAATTGCATCCTATTTCCTGGTTCTCATTTCTAGGGAGAGTTGAAAATGAACACTTTTATTTTTATGTGCTATGAAGAATGTTCTTAGGGTTTCATCTCAATCAACAAGTATTTTTATTAAGTGCAACATGGTGTTATAGCATGAGAACCCAAAAGACCTGAGTTCACATACTAACCTTTGACACATACTAACTATGTCACTTAACTAGAAAGTCACTAAAACTCTCAAGATGCCTCTGCTCAAGTTGCAGAGAAGGTACTCTGGACTGGTAGAGGAATTTCCTCTCAGGGAGCTGCCTGTGCCAGTGAAAACAAGGATCTATCCTGTAAACCTCCCATTTCCCATACACCAGGCAGGAGCTGTGCTAGACTCTGGGAACGATATCAAGACAAAAGTCAAATGGCCTGCTTACATTCTGCTATAAGCTTATACTCTACCATGTTCATATGCACCTACACTTTGCTAGGGTAGCTATGATTACAATAGAGCACTTTGTAATGCTGATTCATAGTGATTAAAAATATGAAAGGTATGGTATCTGGGTAACTTAATCATTTTATTAATATGGCCAGTGGGTTATTAATAAACCGAGGTCTGTGGCTATCTCTCTCAGATCAAAGACCCCAAATGCCGTGGGATCTCAGTTTATATACCCTTCTAATTGCAGGAGGTCCATCACATAGCAATCAAATCCAATTGGTTAAAAACAATCACATCTAATTGGTTGACATGATTGGAGGTGGGTTATATTAAAATTAAGTCCAAGGATGGCATCAGAAAAAGGAATTCAAGACTCCGACTCAAGCTGTTCAGGGAAAATTCCTTTCATCTAGATGTGGTTTAATTTCATCAGTAAAGGCCTTGAGCTCTCTAGACAACAGGATCTGTCTCCCCCCCAATCCTTCTTTTGTGAGCTTTGGGTCTAGGTAGGTTTGACCTAGATAAGATTTGATAGAATCTCTCAAGGAGAGCTTGCCCCTGAGTGGAGAGAAAGAACTAAGAAAGAGCTATCTCTGAATCCCCCAAGATATTGATTTTTTTTTTTTTGGTGAGGCAATTGGGGTTAAGTGACTTGCCCAGGGTCACACAACTAGTAAGTGTTAAGTGTCTGAGGCCGGATTTGAACTCAGGTACTCCTGACTCCAGGGCCGGTGCTCCATCCACTGCGCCACCCAGCTGTCCCCCAAGATATTGATTATTATTAATGATTATTTCTCAAAGATTTTGTATTGTTTCTGTTTATGCTTACTATCTTAAAAAAATTTTTTTTGTGGGGCAATGAGGGCTAAGTGACTTGCCCAGGGTCACACAGCTAGTGTCAAGTGTCTGAGGCTGGATTTGAACTCAGGTCCTCCTGACTCCAGGGCCAGTGCTTTATCCACTGTGCCATCTAGCTGCCCCCTATTTTAAAAAATATATTTTATTTATTTATTTTTTAATACTGTATTTGATCTAGAGCTGGTAGGGAGTTCCAAGGCCACCTAATGAAACTCCTTTTTTTTTTTTTTTAATGGATGAGGAATCTGAGGCCTAGAGAAGTTAAGAGATTGGCCCAAGGTCACACAGGTATTATCAGAAACAGAATTTGAATCCATATCCTTTGACCCCACAGCTGCTACACTTTGTACTGCACCATACTGTAGTTACTGATATTTGATAAGTTTTTTTAGTGTATGTTATGTTTGGGGTCAAGTACATAATTTGACAGTAAGTACACGTCCATTTAATCGGTCCTGTTTCTAATAATGGTAAAAATGTTTTATGACACGTACCACATGCCAATGAATTTCCTGTTCATTTACACATACACAGGCCAAGACTCATTCTTATGAACCGCCAGTCACCAATTACATGCAAGCTCTGATGCTTTTGTATTAAAATGCCTGGAGACCCTGTTCTAAACACTAGAAACAGTCACCTGGCTGATCTAAATGCTAAGTTGTGACCCATTTGTCTGTTGTTATTCGAGCCACATTTGTTCTGTCCTGAGATATGCCTTCCCCAAAGACAGATGCAAGCACATGCAAATGTGTGAAAACTCAGAATGAGGAGGAGCTGAATTGTACCACCTTGCTCACACATCAAGATCTGCCAGAACTCCTCCTGTGGACTCATGCTTCCTCCACGCAATGGGGTGATGGGGAGGGATGAGGTGTCACCTTCTCTGGGAAGCAAAGTACTGAACTTGATGCCTGGTGCCCTGCTATTCAACTTGGCGAGCCCTGGATGATAGCATGCATTATGTGAACTGGTATCTTTGCCAGAGACGCTGGCAAACACAAGTTGGGAACATTTGGTTGTAGAGATTTGCTAGAACATTCCCTCAGTTAATATTCTCCATATAGAATGTTTTCTGAATTCCTGGGCTGAGTCCCACATCACAGTGTTCCATCCCCATGGCAACATCTTCAGCCTATTGGACTTTTCAAAACAAGTCCCTTGGGGAAGAGGAGGGATGTGAAGGTGAAACGGGAAGTACTAAAAAGGCACATGCCTCTATGCCCAACCCTTAGTGAGGCACACTTGAAGAAATGGAAAATATCCAGCTTCTTGCATCTGAACTTCATTGGGGACGGGGGAGGGTGGTGGTGGTGGTTGGAGGGAGGGGTCTGTGTTCGAGAATGTGTGTCACATTGTCTGGGCCAAATAGTAAATAAATGTAAGTTGAGTGAGCAGAAATTTTGCAGGCCAAATTAGAGAACCTAATGGTTACTGAATACAGGCTTGGAAATAAACAACTAGGCAGAATGATAGAGTGAATAGAGTTCAGGATTTGGAATTAGGATTCAAAATACTGACCCTGATACTTATATGCTGTGTGATTCTGGGCAAATCACTTACCATCTCTGTTCATTAGTTTCTTTTCTTTTCTTTTTTTTTTGAGAGCAATGAGGGTTAAGTGACTTGCTCAGGGTCACACAGCTAGTAAGCGTCAAGTGTCTGAGGCCAGATTTGAATTCAGGTCCTCCTGAACACAGGGCCAGTGCTTTATCCACTTTGCCACCTAGCTGCCCCCTGTTCATTAGTTTCTTAATAAAGTGAGGGGTGAAGAGGATGTAAGCTCCCTTCAAGTTCTAGAACTACACTCCTATAAAAACATCCCAGCCCAGTTAAATGCTAACTAACCTAACCTCCCTCTAAGACACAGATAAAAATAAAACATGAAATTAGAATTTTTTTTTCTGATTTAGCACAATGTGTTCTTCATTGGCTTATTCTCATTTGTAAGGGTGTTTTACAGATTCTGCTCTTTAAATAACATTCTGATACTTAGGGGAAAATGATAAAATATCACTGGCAATTTTCAACTTTTAAGCTCTGTATTCTGTGCTGAAAAGTAATAAACTTCTTTCCTTGGGGATGAACCCTGACTGAAAGTAAAGCTTATAATTTGATAGCTATGCCCAGGCAGTCTGCAATTTACCTCTGAAGATGGGTTAAAAGACTGGGGCATATGGAGAAGACTTAGGGAGAACATGATAGCTGTCATTCTTATTAGAAGGCTTGTCATGTGAGCTAGACTTGTCTTGCATGGTTCTGGAAGATAGTTCCAAGACCAATGGGTGGAAATTTAAAGGAGGTAAATTCCAGCCCAGTTGGAAGGACAATAATAATAATAATTAGAGCTGTCCAAAATATATAGGAGCAGCTAGGTGGCATAGTAGATAGAGCACTGGATCTGGAGTCAGGAAGACTCATTTTCCTGGGTTCAAATCCAGCCTCAGACACTTATTAGCTGTGTGACCCGGGGCAAGTTATTTAACTGTTTGCCTCAGTTTTCTCATCCCTAAAATGAGCTGGGGAAGGAAATGTCAAACCACTCCAGTATCTCTGCCAAGAAAACCCCAACTGGCATCACGAAGAGTCAGACATGACTGAAACTACTCAACAACAACAACCACAACAAAATATAATGGAATGCTTGAGCCTTCCAGGAGAGTCTGGATGACCAATCATTGTTGATGTTGGTGACTTTCCATGCTTTTGGGTAGTTGCTATACCATCTGATTTCTGAAAGCTATTCAAACTGCAATCCTACATAGATTTGCAGACACAGCATAGCATGAGAGGCAGTGTGGCGTGCTGTATAAGATAATGGATTTTGAATCAGGAAAACCTGTGTTCAAAAGATCTCACACTATCCCATTTGTGTGACCTTGGGCAAGGCAATCCCTCTAAGCCTTGGTTTTCTCATCTGCAGAATAGGGATAGTATAATCATACAGGGTTGTGAGGAGCAAATGAAATTTGCTAAGTGTCTTGTAAATTTTTAAGTACTACATAAAGATAAATTGTTATTGTAGAATTTAGAGATGGGAAGGACCTTAGAGATCATCTAGTTATACCCCTTCAATTACCAGTGATGAAAGTGAGGCCCAAAGAAGAGAAATAATTTGCCCGAGGTCAAAGAGCTGGTAAGATTGATAATAGGAATTTAAACCCCAGGTTCACTGACTCCAAATCAACTGATCTTCCTATTCCTCTGCCTTTTACTATTTCCTTTCAGAATGATGATGAATTATAGGTTTTTCTCCCCTTTTCCCTCCCCCACCTCTTCTTGCACATTCCCAGTAGGAAGAATTTAGTTGTAAGGTGACATGAGAACCTTCCAACAAAGTGAGAAATGGAATCTAAAAGGAAAAAAAAATGGAGATTGGATTGAAGAGTATAGTATATGACATTGAATTTACAAGAGTACATTTTGTAGGGTGTAACCTAACATGTATTATCTTTATCAATGCAAAATTATTTGTTGATAAAAGAGTTATCTTAGAGTCAGCTAGGTAGTGCCAGGGATAGGATGTGGGTATTAAAATCAAGAAGATCTGAGGTCAAGTCCATCCTTTAGACACTAACTGTGTGATTCTGGTTATTCCATTTCACTTCTTAGTTTCCTTATCTTAGTTTGCCTTAGTTTCCTCATCTGTAAAATGGGAATAATAATAATAATAATTATAATGCCTACCTGCTAGGGTTGTTGGGAGGATCAAAGGATGAAATATTTGTAAAGCACTGAGAGAAATGATTTTTAAATAGCTAATTGTCAACATTGGGGAGACATGATTTTTTTCCTTTCTGAAACCTAATTAGGTTTCTGAAATCTTATTAGACCAAGGCAGCACCTGAAGGACATTGCTAATCATGATATTGGATTGCTTTTTCCTTCAATCTTCTTCAGCCCCCACCCAGGTGGGGAAGCTCATTGTGTTCTACTCAGGTTTGGGTGGGGATAAATTCTTTGATTAGATTGTCCAAGGTTGGGGATGATTTGGAAGTAAATGACATGATGAAAGTCCTGTCCCTTATTAGAATAGGCCCACTTCTCATTATAATATTCATTATCTCATTAATTGGTAACCAATCAGAATTGATTTCCACCCTCAGGAATGCCCACTCTTCCAAAGGCAAATAAGTGTTGAATGGGTTCCATGATTTGTCTTTGGTCTCAGAGAGATGGTCAAATGACCATTCTTTTATGAATGATATGCTAATATTATTAATAAAATGATTAATTATCCAGAAACAATGTCTCTTGACCTTTTAAAATGTCACAGTACTTTACAAATCTTAAGGGTCTAGATAAATGCCCGCTAGTGTTACTGTTATTATTTTATTATTATGGTTTTATAGTAATTTTCCTAAATTCTGAGCATATCCAACGCTTACACAATTCTTGTTTTCTCAAAGGGAGCTAACCAATAATGTGTAAAACTTAGCAAATGGCTAAGGAAGTAGCTGCCTATGTGAGTAAATATCAAATGGCTAGATTTCTAGGGTTAGGGACTGGAACTGACTTTATAGACATAGGGAACATTGATGTAGATGTGGAAACATACCTCTATGAAAGTAGGTCAGCATCTTCTCCACCCCTTGTAGTCTTAAAAAAGTGGCCTGCAGCACTAAGGAGTTAACTGACTTACCCTGGGTCATCAAGATACTGTGTGTCAGAGGAGGGATTTGCACCCTGGTCTTAGTTCTGCTGAGGTCAGCCCTGTATTCACTATGTAGGGCTACCTTTTGAGTTTCAAAAGTGGCCAAATTACTTGCAACATTGAAGTGAAAATAAGAACATGGGGGCAGTTAGGTGGTGCAATGGATAGAGAACTGGCCCTGGATTCAGGAGGACCTGAGTTCAAATCCGACCTCAGACACATGACACTTACTAGCTGTGTGACCCTGGGCAAGTCCCTTAACCCTCATTGCCCTGCAAAAAACAACAACAACAACAACACAAAACAAAAATAAAAACAAAGACAAAACCAAAAACAACAACAACAAAAAAGAAAAGAAAAGAAAGGAAAAGAAAAGAAAATAAGAATATGGCCATCTGGTCCAGAATCCTGGCACTAACACTAAGTCTTGGTACAAGACTCAACTCCTCTATGCCTTTTTCCTCATCTACCAAGTGAGGGTGATAATAAAGGTCCTGCTTGCTTTTGAGCATCACTATCAAAGCAAACCACATTGTACATTGTTTTTGCTATTTATTAAAACAAGAAAAACACTCGCTAGACTAACTTTACAGTATCACTCTTAGGCTAAAATGAGGCAGTAGAGATAAAAGTTTGCTTGAGAAGCCAAAGTGCTTAGTCAATAGAACATTTCTTTTCTCTCTCTTTTTTAATGCTCCTTTGAGATTGTATGTGTTCCCCTGGTGGGGCTTCTTAAGCTGAGTACCTTATAATAATTATAGGATAGCAGCAACATCTTGGTGACTCAACATTCATTTAGAAATACTGCTTTTGGACTTGATGCCAACATATAAAAATTAGTCAAAACATGTAACAGGAAACCACACTAGTTCCTGGTTTTATTTGGAGGTAATTTGGTACAGAATATTAGACTGGAAATCCGGACATCTGGGGTTTAGCTTCCACCAAGCCACTAGCTTGCTGGGAGACCTTGATCAAATCAATTACCTAATCTCTTGGATTTAGAAATGTGCTATCTTAGACTCCATTCTTTCTTTCACTCTCCACATTTTGTTTCTACCTTCACATCTCCCTTCCATCCTTTTTGTTCTATTCTCATTTCCACCACCCTTGTTAGATCCTCATTATCTCTCTCTTTAATGTATTTTTATTTATTTCACTAAATATTTCCCAATTACATTTTAAACAATTTTTAACTTTAATTTTTAAAAAAATGATTTGCAAATTCTCTCCCTTCTGTCCCTCTTCTACCCCTCAAGAAGGCAAACAAAAGGCCATCAATTATATATGTGTAGTCACGCAATACATATTTCCCTATTAGTCATTTTGCAAAAGAAAACACCCCCCCCCCCGTAAAAAAAAATGAAAAGAAGTATGCTTTAATCCACACTCAGAGTTCACCAGTTCTCTCTTTGGAGGTGGATAACATTTTCCATCCTGGTCCTTGAAATTGTCCAGAGATCCTCATTATTTCTTGCCTAGACTATTGCATTTGCCTCCTAACTTTTCTTCAAGCCTCCAACTACCCTTTATACTTTCCTCACATAATCCTCCTAATTCCTTGCTTCATCATTTCTCTACTCTTAAATCTTTAGTGGTTTCCATTGCTAACCAAATAAAAGATAAGCTCCTTATATGGGCATTCAAGGCCTGCCACAATTTGGTTCCAACCTTCTTTTCTAGTCTTAGGATAACCACTTATCACTTAACTCTTGTGGCTCCAAGGAGCTGCATAGCATTGGCAGTGGCCAAACTCTGGTAAAAACTTCTTGGCAGATGGGCTAAACCAGGTTGAGGGTAAACAAACAATTTATTCCAACCACCATGAAGGCGACTGAAACAAGCGCTTAGAGCTTGATCAGGCATAGAAGATGCCAAGCTCATCCACTGGTCTATGGCCAGTCTTTTTGACTTTTGTCCTGCCATTGGACTTCCATGATTCTGGAAGAGAGGGTGAGGTTGATGACTTTGTGCAACTCTGCCTCACTTAAGTCCAATTCATGCATAAGTCAAAACATCACTCTGTGATGACTTAGGTCTTCTTAGAAAAAGAAGGATGAACAACAACCTGTATTTGGTGAATCAGTCAATAATATTTTTTAAGCACCAACTCAGCACATGCTGTGGACACACATACAGAAAAAAGACAGTCCCTGCCCCTCAAGGAGCCAACAATCTACTGGGGAAGACAACACATAAAAGGAAACTGCAGTGGGTTGGGAATGGGTTGGGATAGTCTAGCTGAGAGGCAAATGATGGCCTGTGAGCCCTACTTAAAGAGAGGTTCTCTTCTTCAATCAGAGAGAGAATAGGGCACCAGGGGCCAAGGATATACCTGAAGTAAGTTCCAGGGCTAATGTGATCCTGGAGGATGAAGAGCTTCCTGGGGACTTTAAAGTTCCTTACAATAAACCAGTCAGGTAGGTATTTAGAGAACATCCCCAATTTGAAGATTAGGGAACTGAGTCAGAATTTAAGTGACTTGCCCAAGGTCACAGGAAGTAAATGATAAAACTGAGATTTGAACCCAGGTGACACTTGAATCTAAGTCTAAGACTCAGTCTAGGACACCAGACATGTCAGATTGCCAGCAACACTGCCAATGGTGGCCTGAACCAGATTAAAATGTAATTGAGAAATACTTAACAAAATAAATAAAAAATACAATAGAACATAGATAACATTATATTTTAAAAGCTAAGTCAATATGTGGTCTGCACAGATCCTTATGCATAAATTAATGGCCTCTGCTCCTATTTGACCTTCACACCTGGACACCTTGCCATGCTACCTTAGAAGCTCTAAGCCCTTCCCTTCTACCTATGCCCTGCATCAGCCAAACTGGGTGATGTGCTTTTCTCTTCCTAACCCTTCCTTTTTTATGTCTTTATTATACTCCCCGTAACCGTGATGAGCTCTCCCATCGCCGCCTATTGGAATAATTTCTTTCCTTTGATTCCCAACACAGGTGCTAACCTCTTCCATGAAATTCCCCCAGCTGAAAGTGGTCTCTCCTTCCAACCTCCCCATTCATTCACCTCAAATTTCTTAAATCTCTTTGGCCTAGAACTCTTCTTTTTGTCTTAGTCACAGTTTACCTTATATTATTCTTATTTGCACACTTTTATATCACCTCCACCCCCACCAATGCACTTCAAATTCCCGGGCGGTGCAGATTCTGTTTCTTATTCCATTTTTGTATTCTCAGGCCTGCGACATAGCAGGTACACAATACATATTTATTGAAGTAGTGGGTCTTCTGCTAAATCATACTCATATATTCCCAGGTTTCAATGCTGTGAATCCGCTGTGGATTTTATCAACTAGTTTATATATACATTATAACCTGACCTACTGTCATTTTTGCATTTTGGAGTAATTACTATGAAAAGTTGTGAGTTTTTAGTTTAAGGGTAATCTGATAACCCGTGTACCTTCCTATTTCAGGCCTTTTGGTCTACACAGGTTCATTTTATTGCACTAACTTAATGCTGCAACTATGTCTGTTGATTTATAATCTTGTCACCTGCAGAGAGATGCTTTTAATATTTCTCCACATGGGAACAGAATGTTTTCTTCCATATTTCTTTAATTGCTGTTCTTTTAATCCTCTCTATTTTAGAGAACAGAAATACTTATAGCTTGCCCTGCCCCCCCCCAATAGATTTTCAGTCATTTAAGTGCCACATATAAGGAAAGATATTGATAAGCTAGGAGATATCTAGGGGAGAGTGACCAGGAAGAATCATAAGAGATACAGTTGGAGGACCTGAGGATGCCTCATGCTGGAGGAGATAAGGCTCAGGAGGGATGTTTTAGCTTCTTCAAGTGTTTAAAGGGCTGTCATGGGAAAAGGAGTTGAGAATTGTTCTGCTTGGATACACAGGACTGAACCAGGAACAATGGGTAGAAGTTGCAGAGAAATATTTAGTCTTGATAGAAGGAGAAACTTCTTGGTGATTAGTTACCCAAAAGTGAAATGGCCTGCTTTAGGACATCATGGGTTCCACCTCACTGGAAGTCTTGAAGGAAAGGATGTTTGTTGGAGGTCTTGTAGAGGCCATTCTGGCTCAGGTTGGGATTGGAGCTCATGACCTCTGAGGTCCTTTCCATCAAGGTTGCTTTCAAGAAGCCAGATGGCACAGTGCCGAGAACATGGGACTCAGGGTCAACAAGTTTGTTTGTTCAGTTGTTTTCAGTTGATTCCACTCTTTGTGATCCTATTTTTGGGTTTTCTTGTCAAACATGCTAGAGTAGTTTTCCATTTCCTTCTCCAGATCATGTTACAGATGAGGAAACTGAGGCAAGCAGGGTTAAGTGACTTGCCCTGGGTCAAAGAGCTAGTAAGTGTCTGAGCCTGGATTTGAACTCAGAAAGATGAGTCTTCCTGATTCTAGTCCTAGTGTTCTTTCCACTGTACCAGAGTCAAGAAGACCTGAGTTCAAATTCTACCTCAGACACTTCCTAGCTTTCTAACCTTAGACGAGTCATTCGGTCTTTCTCAGACTCAGTTTCCTCATCTGTAAAAAAAAGGGTAATAATAACACCTACATCCCAGGATCAAATGAGATAATATGTGTAAAGCACTTCTTGTTCGGTCATTCAGTCATATCCAACTCTTCATGAACCCATAGAGTATGTCCTTGTGGTTTATTTGGCAAAGATACTGGAATAGTTGCCATTTCCTTCTCCAGTTTCCTCATTTTAAAGATGAGGAACTGGGGCAAACAAGGGTTAGGAGACTTGCCCAGGGTCATACAGCTATTTGCTGTTCATCCTTTGTTCTAGAAGGGGATCAATGAAATCATGAGCATGATGTCTTGACTTGCATGAATTGAATTTGAATGAGGCAGAGCTGTGCAAAAGCCGTTGACCTTACTCTCTCCTCCAGAGTCATTTGACTACAGTGGCAAGACAAAGGTCAAGAGGATGGCCTTGGTCACAGAGCTTGGAAGTATCTGAGGCCACATTTGAACTCACATCTTCCTGACTCCAGGCCCAGGACTCTATCCATCCCACTACCTAGCTGTCTCCTCCTAAACCCCACCCAGAGCATTTATCTATCACTAAATAGTGCTTTCAACATTTGTATTGGTTTTTTTTAGTGAAGCAATTGGCGTGAAGTGACTTGCCCAGGGTCACACAGCAAGTATGTGTTAAGTGTCTGAGGCCAGATTTGAACTCAGGTACTCCTGACTCCAGGGCTGGTGCTCTATCCACTGTGCCACCTAGCTGCCCCTGTATTGATTTTTATTCATCCAAATCAGTCTCCCTTCTAGGCTGGGCTTAGGGCTTGGACCTATGATTTCATCGCTGTAGGGAATTCCCAGATGAGGAAACTCCCTTTACTGATGCAGATTGTACTTTCTCTGCAAGTTGGTCTTAAAGAGTTTCTTAGAGCACTGATAGGTTAAGTCATTTGTACAGTCACACAGTCCATATATGTGAGAGGCAGGACTGGGGCCCAAAGTTTCCTGGTCTCAAGTCCAGCTTTCTATCCCTTTTTATACCATTGTGAGAGTCCTTGGTAAGGTCAAATAACTTATGGGATAAAGTTGGCAAAGAACTTGCAGTAATCTGTTTGAAGCATGAAATGGTACTTCTTTTCATGTGTCATTTTAAGGGATTCAATTTCTGATAACCATAGAAGGGTCAGTGAACATCCTCAGTGGTTCAATGAACCACTGGGCCTGGCTGGAGTCAGGAAGATCTGAGTTCAAATCCAACCTCAGACACTTAGTAGCTGTGTCACCCCAGGCAAATCACTTAACTTTTCTTTGCCTCAGTTTCCTCAACTGTAAAATGGGGATAGTATTAGCACCTGTCTTCCAGACTTATGAGAATCAAATGAGATGATATTTTTAAAGTGCTTAGCAGAGTGCCCAACGCATAGTAGGTGTTATATAAATGTTATAAATGTTAGCTATTATTATTATCATCACCATCACTAACTTCCCTTACCAAATTATTTCCCATCCCATTCCCATTCATCATAAAAACTTCTTAATGTGGTAGTCCTTTTGCCATTAAGAGACGCAAAATATCCAAATTACTCATCAAATATTATATATATTTGCATATTATGTATCTATGTATACAAAGTGGCTAGATAATTTATATAGATAGATAATTATAAAAATAATTTAAGGACAAATCATATATATATATATATATATATATATATATATATATATATATGCAAAAATGTCTAGTAGTTATAAGAGTGAGTTATAAACTTTTTGGCAATTAATATGGATTATACTCAGCTTCTATTGCTTCATCCTTGTATTATTAATTATAATTGAATCTATAAGATCTTGTTTTGAAATTTCTTTAACATTTTTATTCTTAAGTTAAGGTCTTCTTTCCCAAAAGTGAGTCTCCAATAAAACACGTCAATGGGTCTAGATTTAATGCAGCTTGAAGGATGGTTGTTGGGTGAAAGGAAGAGGTTTCCAAATATCTAAAAAGAAAATAGAGACTTGTGATTCACAGAGTATTTCCATGAAATATCTTTCAATAGTTCTTCATACTCTTCTGAGTTTCTTGATCCTGTAATTAATTCTACAGCAAGTCAGGGCCTGGTGTTTTCTAATTATTAACCACTGAGATTGCCTCACTCACTTGTTCTGATATTCCAGTAGGTGGCCTTTTCCATGATTACATCTGTGTAAACTTTCTCCTTAATAGCACTACACGAAGAAATGGATGTCTTCCCTTCCCTTCTCTAATTCTGAGCAGTTAAGCTGAGAAGATCAAGTTGGTTCTATATCTTTTATTAATCCTATTTATAATTAATTGATTTTGTCTTGTAGCTGCTCAAGTCATGGTTCTTTGTTTATGGGCATTGCCTTAGACAAAACAATACCTGGGAAAGAACTTAATTTAGAAAGGCCAAGGTCCCCCACTTCATCCTGGGCCATTACCAGTTCTCTTGACTTTTGTCTTGCCACTGGACTTTGATGATTCTGGAGGAGCAAGTGAGACTGCTGACTTTAGTGAGGCTGACAACTTGAGTGAGGCTCACTTTAATGACTCACTTAAACCCAATTCAGCACAAGTCATCACACTCATGATGTCATTGGTCCTCTTCAAGAATGAAGGATGAACAACAACAAAATTCAGAAATTCAGCTGGTCTATAATGAGTTAAGTTTAGAAACCTAGTTCTGCTGATAATCACTGGTCTATTTTTGCCTCAAGAAATCTGCTATGTTTGGGGAATGGAGGTAGCCACCAAGGAATCTAATCTGATGTCTTTATACTCCCAAGCTATCCTTCAAGGATGTCTGGTTTGCTCTCCAAAGGAGTCTTTCCCACTATCTCTAACTTTGCTGATAGACTTAAGCAATGAACATTTCTTAGTCAGAGGACAGAAGGAGGAGGTTATCCCTCGCCCCTCATTTCCTAATTTCCTACTGATCATATTGTTCCCCATGCTTTAGCTCTGTAACTGATCAGATTGATTTCACAATTCATGTTCTTGAGCTGTTGTAACGTCATTCCCACCTATAGTCTTGTTCTTGGTTCTGTATTCCTCAAAACCTCATTCAGGTCTTAGCTTTGCTAAGGAAGTTGAGATACTATTTACTGGTAAATTCATCATTTCCTAATAAATTGATGATGCTCAGAACTTTGTGCCTCAGTTTATCCTATTTTAGCTTACATAGCTATGGCTTAAAACAACTCTGGTGCTACTCTTGGAGTGTCTTCATTCCTTAGTTATCAGAAAGAGAGTCACTGCTTAACAGTGACATGTGGTTTGGGACAAAAAACAGCTTTCTTTAGCATCTTATCCACTACTTGGCTCTGAACATATTTTACCATTTTTCTATGTATCAACTATCTCTTTAAGAGATGAAGACTTTTCCAATATCAAGGACATTTGCAATAATGTGCAGGAAACTCTGAAAGGAAGTCTGAAAGAGATGGTCCAAAAATGACTTGAATATTAAAGAAAGAATGGAATTAGACCTCTAAAATGACTTCTTAGAAGAAAACAAAATTAATTTGGATGTATAAGTTATTTGTTAAAACTATTTGACTTTGTTATTATAAGTGCATATCATGTATTTTTGTCATAATGCTTCATTCATTTATTTTTTATTTTCATTATCATAATTAATAATATCTAAGGTATTAAATTCAGTCAAGAATTTTACATATATTAATTCATAAATACTGGAGTAGAAACTGAAAATTTCTATATGCCAGAATTTAAAAATTTGTTTTGTTAAAAATGTTTATCAATACCATTTGTTTTATATTTCCTACATTTCCCAATATATCCCTTCTCACCCTCTCCTAGATCTATCCCTTATAAGAAAAAAACAACAGCTCAGCAAAACTAAACAACATATCAATTGAGCCTGACTGGCAATACGGTATTTCACATGCATGGTTACTTATCTATGAGAAGTAGGAGGTATCTCTTCTTCAAGGCTGCTTAGGCTGTATAATTATATTACATTCAGTTTTTATTTGGTTGTTGTTTTTTTCATTTATGTATTTGCTGTCATTGTATATATTATTTTCCTGGTTCTGAGTATTTCATTTTTCATCAGTTCATATAAGTCTTTGCATGTTACCTTAGATTCTTCATATTCATAATATTTCATTCTTATAGTAACATTCCATTCCAATACCACAGTCTTTTTAGCTATTTCTCAATTGATGAGTTTCTTCTTTGTTTATGTTTTTTTGCTGTCAGAAAAAGTGCTGCTATGAATATTTTGGTGTGGTTTTTTTCCCCCATCTTTGATCTGCTAGAAGTATTTGGCTAATGGTTGTAAAGAATTAATTGTTATTGGTCCCCACATGGTGGACTCTCCGGATCAAAGAGTATGGACATTTACTTTAGTCACTGTCTTCGCACAATTCCATTTTTACTTTCCAGAATAGTTAGAACAATTCACAACTCCACCAATAGGGTAGTGGTTTTGCTGTCTTTGGAGTGGAGTAACTCCTACACTTTGATTACTGCCATCTTTTGTCAGCTTTGTTAATTTCCTGGGTTTTAGGGATAATCTCAGATTTGCTTTTTTTGTTATTAGTGATTTGGAGAAATCTTTAATATGGTTGTTAATAGTTGGTGGTTCTTCTCTTGTGAACTGTTCATCTTTCAACTATTCATTGGAGAATAGTTTTCCGTGTTGTAAATTTCTGTTAGTTGTCTAAATATCTTGAATATCAGATAAAGTTGATGTTTTCACAATGAGTGAGAAAATAATGGCTTTTTGAAAGAAAACTTGTTCTGTGGAAAGAACATTTTGAAAACAGAAGTTTGGAAATTTTTCTGTGATTATGTGATCTTGTTGCCAAAAATGATATGTCATCATAAAAGCTCTTGTAATAGCACAGAAGCATAATTTTCTAACCTGTTTAAAAATCTTCCAAGTGAAAATTTTCAGTCAGTCTTGCAGCCATTTAGCAAAAAGGTAAAAATGAAATACCTAGTTTATAAGAATAGCTGTTTGACCTCAGGAAAGATGTAAATTCAATAGCAGAATTTCGACAAAAATCCATGCATAATTGGTTGAAGTGACTGAGAATTGTGTATCATGATTTAGTAAGTGCTTCTAATGGCGTACTTCTTCCATTTGGAGCCATTTATTTTTGGTGTGACATCTTTTTTGGCTATGACAGCCATCAAAAAACAAGTATCAAAATAAACTAAACCTAGATTCATGTAGCTAGCATATAATTTATAAATAAGTATTCATATATTGGTGATACTTGCTCATTTTTCCCCTAATGGGATGGCCTCTAAGACAAACTTCAAAATTCTTTAGCGTGATATTTAAAGCCTTCTTAATCTGGTTCTAGCCTGTATTTCCAGGTTTATTTCTTTTTCAAAAAATTAAATTAAAGTTATTTTTTTGTTACATTAAGTTCAAAACTGTGTCCTTCCCTCCCCACCTCACACTAAAGAAGACTACCATTTGTATATACACACATATGTAAAACCATACTCTTCATACTTCTCTTTATTGGTTCTTTCTCCGTAGGTGTATAACATCTTTTTTCATAAGTCCTTTGTACTTGATTTGAGTATTTATAGTACATAGAATAACTTAGTAATTCACAATTGTTCTTTGAACAACATCACTGTTATTGTATACAATGTTCTCTTGGTTCTGCTCATTTCATTCTTCATTATTCCATGCAAGTCTTTTCATGTTTCCAGATTTATTTTACATTATTCTCTCTACATAATCTTACATTCCTACCAAACTGATCCACTTGCTGTTCCTCTGGACTCAACATTTAACCCTCTATTTTTGGAAGGCACTTTTTCTTCGCCTCTTCCTCTTGAGAAAGAATCAAAGCTTCCATCAAGGCTCAGCTATGCTGCCACCTGCTAATGGAAGCATTTCCTGATGGCCCCACCTGTTGGTACTTTCTCCTTCCTCAGATTGCCATTCATATACTCATCTCTTTTCATTAGAAAAGAATAGACTATAAACTTCTTGAGGGCTGGGACTCTTTGTCAGTTTGCCTTTATATTTCTGTTAAAGTAGGGTGTACAGAATAAGCACTTAATTAATTCTTGTTGGATTATAAGCAACCAGATGATCTGTGGGGAACAACCTCCTCTTCCCCTCCCACTAGTGTCCTGGGGTGTTCTCCCAACTATGGCCACTTTTCTACCTCTTGCCTCAGTTGCGAAATTCCAAGTCAAGGCTTTGAAAGTAGGAAATTATCCATGGAGAAACAAAATGAGCATAAACATGGTGCCTGCTCTCAAATGATGAGAAAATTAAGGTCTTGGTCTTACCACCTTACCCTAGAATTTAAAGGGTGTTACACTGAGTGTAATGGGGGACTGGCAAACGAGGACCTAGACCTTAGAGCATGTGCAGACTTGGCCTCCATGATGGGATATACAGAACATGTACAATATTTTCTGCCAGTTTCTAATCCAATTAGTGGAGGCTTGGAGAGCCTACTTCCAGCTATGAGTGACTAAGAAACTTGTATGTCCTAGAGGGATGAAGGGTTTTCTAATTGGCTAAAACTGGGGGTTCATAAAAATGGTTCTAGCAAACAGTCACTCACTCTTTCTGGCTTGCTATGAGCCTGCTGCATAGGAGATCCCTTCCCTGACCTGGGTGCTGTATGTCCCTGACCACATAGTACATATTTGTTTTGCATTTATTTATTCTTTCCTGCTCTTAGGTGAATGACTATCCAGGTTGAAACTCATGAGCTTCAAAAGGTCAGAGGTTGCATTATCACTAGAGCTTGTAGTAGCAATAGCTGAGTACAGTGAGGAGTCAGCTCTGGTCATAGACCTGCTTGACCCAGCCCAGCAGTAGATGAGCTTGGCTGCTGGGATGTCATTTCCTTGATCCAGCTGAACAAGGGAGTGCCTCACCCATTGGCTACACCAAACCCAGAAGTAAACTTAGTACTGAACCCATGGAGAAGAGAAAAGAGCCTAGAGTCCAGGAGGTACCCACTGACTACATGTGTTCCCTACATGGTGTCTCATTACCTTTAGGCTTTAAGTTTAAGCCCATTCTCTCCAATAGTTGAATGAGCATAGAGGGGAGAGTATGCCCTGGCTTAGGGCTGTGGGGTATTATAATTTCTGTCAATGTTTTAATATTGCTTTAGAAAACTAATTGATATCAACTGATTCATCTGTATTGGTGGGAGCACACCAGATAGGGGTTCATTGATATTAGGATTCATAACCCTTCAAAGTCATCCAGAGAATCCTGAGGGGAACACTAGTCAGCCACTCTCTAGGGATCTAATCTGCTGGTCCAGTGTGAATTGGGAAGGCAGCCCTAGAGGGGACACTACATGAATCAGCAAACATTTATTAAGGGCTTATTATGTGCCAAGCACTTTGCTATGTGCTGAGATTACAAAAAGAGGCAAAAGACAGTTCCTGCCCTCCAGGAACTCACAATCTATTGGAGGAGATAGCAAACAAACAAGTATATAAAAACAAACTATACACAGGATAAAAAGGAAATGATTAAAAGAGGGAAGGCACTAGAATTCAGAGGGGTTGGAAAAGTCTTCCTATAAAAGATGGAATTTTAGTTCTTTTTATTTATTTATTTTTACATTTTCATTCATTCATTCATTCATTTTTAATTTTTTAGAAATTAAAAAAATTTTTAATCAATCAATTAATTAATTAATTTTAGTTGGTTCTTAAAGGAAGCCAGTGGGCATCTATATAGTGATGAAGTGGTTAGAGCGCTGGGCTTGCAATCAGGAAGACATCTTCTTGAGTTCAAATCTAACCTCAGATACTTACTAGCTATGTGACCCTGGACAAGTCACTTCACCCTGTTTGCCTCAGTTTCCTTATCTGTAAAATGAGCTGGAGAAGGCAATGGCAAAGCACTCAAGTATCTTTGCCAATTAAAACTGCAAAATGGTGAAGAGTCAGACACTAATGAAAAGACTGAAGAACAACAAGCCAGTGGGCAGAAATAAGGAGGGAAAACATTCTAGGTATGGAGAGGACAGTCAAAGAAAATGCTGGGAGCTAAGAGATGGAATGTCTTTTTCATGAAATAGCCAGGAGGCCAGTGTCATGGTAGAGGGTAAGGTGGAAGAAGACATGAAAGGTACTAGGAGGCTAGGCTATGAAGCACTTTGAATGTCAAGCAGAGGATCTTACATTTGATCCTGGAGGTGATAGGGAGCTACTGAAGTATGAGTAAGAGGTGACATTGTTGAACCTAAATTTTAGGAAAATCATGTTTAGTAGTTCCATTACGAATTATGGTTTAGACAGATCTCTCTCATTCAGTTGATATGCATTTATTAAACATTTGCTATTTGCCAGGCACTGTGCTTTAGCTGAAAGTACAAATACAAGCAGATACAAGCAGAGAGAAAGCCTCTCCTCTCTAGGAAGACAACACATCAGATCTAAGCAAATGGAAAAATATCAATTGCTTATGGGTAGGCTGTGCTAATATAATGAAAATGACAATTCTACCTAACTTAATTTCCTTATTCAGTGCTATAAAAATCAAACTACCAGAAATTATGTCATAGAGTTAGAAAAAATAATAACAAAATTCATCTGGAAGAAAAAAAAGGTCAAGAATAAAAAGGGAATTAATGAAAAAAATGCAAAGGAAGGTGTTCTAGCTGTGTCAGATCTAAAACCATATTATAAGCAGCAAACATCAAAAGTATTTGGTACTAGGGAAACAACAGAAAAAGAATCTGTAAAAAGGTGGTCCTGATGGGGAGACAAAGGTAGGGAGTAGGGATGGTAGAGTAGAAAAAGTCTAGCTGAATGAAGCTGCCTGGAGAGGCATGTGTTCTCCTTAAATGTTGGTTCTCTTCCAAGCCCTGACTTTCAGAGCTGGAATGAGCCTCAGGATGGAGAGCTTGTGAATGGTGGAATAAGTCCATAGCTCTACCAGGAGAGGAATGAAATATTGGTGTGATGCCATTAGAGGATGTGCCATTATGAGAGAGACTAGCTAGGGAGGGAGGCCAAGGGAGAGCTGAAGTGATTTGTAAAGTGAGTAGAAGGTGATCTTTACATTAGACATTTCCTTTCCTTTGATAATGAGTTAAGCAACTTTGGTCCAGAAGAGGTGATACTGGGGAGGCAGTTACTGCAGCCCCTGATAATTTCTTTAGGGGGTTCATATGGTTGGAAGGGCCTTGTTTGGTCTTTGGCAGGGCCCATTTCACAACAGGCTCCCACAACAGGACTAGGAAGGCAGAAAAGAGGCTGATAAAAAACAAGGCAAAGAGAAGGTGAGAATAATGTAAGTGTTGATGATCTCAATTTGTCTCTTACTACACAACTTAAACAGTGATGAGTCTCTTAAGGAATTTTGTTCTATAAAATTTTTTAACTGCTTGATCTGAGAAATTATAACTGGCTTTCTAATCTGTAACTTTGTCTTCCCCACTAAGCCAGTCTCTGTTAAATTTTATCTAGCCAGCTGGCTAGCTTTCTGTGGGGCTATTAGCTGCCTAAGCCAGTCTGTAAGGGCTGCCCCAACTGCTTCTCCCAAACTGATAAGAAAAAAGCCTCTTTCAATTTAAAGCAAAAACCCAGGGTTTATTGATAAGAATAAACTTAGAGCTAAGAACAAAGATAAATAGAATATACGACCTGAAACCTCAGCTGCTTTGCCTTTAACTTTCTCTATCCCCCTGAGTCTCTTGCCTGTGGGTGTGTCTGCCCCTGTTGTGCTGCCTGCACATACACCCAGCTCCAGACCTTCTTCTACAGACCAACTGACTCCCACCTCTGCTCTTCTTCACTACGTCCTCCTTCACTCGATCTTCACTACCTTCCTCTTGTATCTCCTTCACTCCACTTGGTCCTTTCTCTGGCCCTGCCCTTGCTCTTCTACTCCTTCTTCCTTCTACCCACCCTGCTTCTTCACTACATCTTATGGATCCCCACCCCCTAGGGTATAAAACCTTCTCTCCCTTGAAACTCGAGCTGACCACACCTACCCACACCGACCTAATTTGCCGGTGCCCCCAGACCTTGCCTAAAGCTGGCTTGGGGCACTGAGACCCTGGCTAACCCAGAGCTGGGGGCTGGGCCAAGAAACCTCCTGGGACATGCCTGGGTTTTCCATGCTTATCTCTGAGCTGGATGGGGGCTCCCCAGGCCTCGTGCCAGGTGTGCTGTGCCCCAAGGCGGTTTGAAGGAGAGCAGTCACACTGGGGGAGGGGTGGCCCATTCAGGGCACCAGAGGCTAATTTTAGCCTTTTACAGTTCACACCTTTAATTTAACACCCTCTTTGACATAGTGTATTTTTTAAATTATCATGCTAGATTGTGTTTTCTAAAATGATTGCTCCATATACATTAATGGCTATTGTACCCGGTTTGGCAGCATTTATTTATTTATTTATTTATTTATTCATTCATTCATTTATCTATCTATCTATCTATTCCTTCCTTCCTTTATTTATTTAGATATTTATTTATTTATTCATTCATTCATTTTGTGGGGCAATGAAGGGAGGGTTTTTTTTTATTTGTTTTGTATTTTTTTTTGGTGGGGCGGTGAGGGTTAAGTGACTTGCCCAGGGACACACAGCTAGTAAGTGTTAGGTATCTGAGGTTCAATTTGAACTCAGGTCCTCCTGAATCCAGGGCTGGTGATTTATTCACTGTGCCCCCTAGGGCTTTTTTGCCAGTATTTATTATTAGTTAATATTATGTATTAGAAAAGTATTGACTGAATGTTTCCCTAACTTCCTCATAGTATCAGACTTTCTGGCCTACCACACCAAGAGACAGCATTCCAATCCAAGGGAATGGGTTCAGGAAGCCATGATTGAGACCAGAGAGAGGGCAAGAGGAGAACAAAAGAGGCTGACCCTGGTGTGGGCAGGGGTTTTATCCTCCTTGAGAAGGGTCATTATACATTGATCTAAGCTAATTGGTTATAGGATCATTCAATTCCATTGACTGACATGACTTGAGGGTGGCCTAAAGAGTATACAAAAGGGTAAATTCCTGTGTCTAGGTGTGTTTCCTTACCTAGCCAAACAAAAGGATCAATCTTCATTTCCTTTGCTCCCCAGGCAGGAACTCAACTTTCTGGGGTGAGGGGGAGAGAGCAACTAAACTGATGACTGGATCTTTCCTAGAAATCCATTATTAATAATTATTTTCTCACACTAGCAAGAATAAAGCATATTCTCCTAGATGTGAAAATGTTCTAAAAGGAAAGTGCTTGCTTCCAGCTGTCTCTGCTGGCAACTCTGGCTGCAGGTTTTTTGTTTGTTTGTTTGTTTTTTTGGGTGAGGCGATTGGGGTCAAGTGACTTGCCCAGGGTCAAACAGATAGTGTCAAGTGTTTGAGGCAGGATTTGAACTCACGTCCTCCTGAATCCAGGGCCGGTGCTTTATCCACTGTGCCACCTAGCTGCCCCTGGCTGCTGTTTTAAAAGCAGGAAAAAAAAAACCCAAACCCACAACAGCTTTGGAGAATAGGAGACAGATACTGCTTTAATTAGAACATTTACAAAACTCTTTACATATTTGATTTGATCTTCACCATCCTTTGAGGTAGGGGCTATTACTATCTTTATTTTGCAGAAAAGAAAACTTCTCAAGTTAAGTGATTTGCTAGTAAATGTGTGAGACAGGATTCAAGCTCAGTTTTTCATGAGTCTAAGCCCTGGGCTCTATCCGACAGGCCATCTTGCTGCCCAGGTGTTGTTTTGATTCCTTTGAAAAAGGGACAGAGGGCTATTTAAGATAAGAAAAGAATGTCAGTAAAAACATCAATGAATCCATCAGCAAACATTGATTAAGTATTTACTGCAGGTATGTATCAGTCATTGCACTGGTAGCTGGCGATATAAATACACCAATAAAGTGATCCCTGACCTCTAAGACCTTTCATTCTATGGGAGATACCTCATGTAGATATATCAGGTGAATTATGGGGGAGGCAGCTGGGGTGGGGTTGGGTCCTCGGGAAGGGCCACATGCTCTGTGGGATAATCAGCCAGGGTAACTTCAAAAGACTAGCCAGCTGTATTCACTTTCATTTTTGTTTCCATTTGCAGCATTTTCTGGCCAGCCCAATTCTGGTATCTCCAAGTTTCACCATTTTTTGGTCTCTTTTTCCTTTTGTATTTCTTGTAATTTCTTACAGTTTGTTACAAAGTGCCACTTGCTGTATATTTCCACTTGAATTGTAAAGCTCTACTCCAGTGGAAGTGTGTGTGTGTGTGTGTGTGTGTGTGTGTGTGTGTGTGTGTATCCATCTTCTCCTGTCCCCAAGATCCACCCCCCCATTTTCTTTTGCATAGAGCAATTAGAAATTCCTACATGAGCTGCCAACATTTTCATATTCTAGAGTGCTGTTACCTTCCGTGTCCTTGCATACATTTCAAGGATAGGTTCTGGAAACACCCCTATCCCCCATTTTCAAATCGCTGTTGTTGAAAGAATTAAAACAGAATTTTAGATTACTGTGCATTTTGAATGTCATGGTGAAATCAGCACTATATGTTGATTAAATTAATTTCTATTGACAGTCCACAAAGTGCATTCTAGGAGTTTGCAGAAATAAGGAAAATAAAACTGTCCCAGGAGCTCAGTGGTATTTCAACAATCCAGCAAACGCTAATTTTAATAAATGTGCAAAGCATCCTGCTAGATGTTTCATGCAAATATGAAAAATGAAGCAGTCCCTATTCTCAAGGAGTCTAAGTCTACTTCGGAGAAGGGAATGGGAAAGGACATGCATCCAGATAAGTTTAATGCTAGGGTATGAAGAGGCAAAGGACAGATCCAAACAAGAAGAGGAGGAATATTCTAGGAGGAGGCAAACAATTTCAGCTGTGGGGAAATCAGGGAACATTGCCTGGAGGATGAAGCACCTGATCTGTTATCAAGGCAAAGTAGGACTTTAACAGGCAGAGATGAGGAGAGAGTGTTTTTCAGACAAGAAGGGGAGAGCCTGCCCACTACATGGAGGTAGGAGATTAGGGAGTGAGATTGAGGAACAGCAGATAGTCTGGTAAGGCTGAAACAAAAGAATGTGTGAAGGGGAATAATGTGATATAAGATGGGAAGGAGTCTCAGAGGAAAGTCACTAGAAACTGGGAGCACAAGGGAAGGTATGGATTATTCCACCCTCTGGTGAAATTTGAAGGAAGGCAGGGAAGCTAAGAGGCAAAGGTGAAGACTTGGAGGGAGGTCTCCAACACAGGGGTCAGTGTACTACTTGACATTTTTGACCACTGACTTAAATTAAAGAACAGATGAAAAGCTTATCAGATTTGAAGATGATACAAACCTGGGAAGGATAGCTAGCACACTAGATGACAGAATTAGAATCCAAAATACTTTTGGTGGGCTAGAATAGTGGACGGTTTAATAAAATGAAATTGAATGGGGATAGATATAAAGCCTTGTTCTTGGGTTCAACAAATCAATTTCCCAAATAGAAGATGGGGAAGACATAATTAGTTAACAGTTTACTTGAAAAAAAATTTGGACCATAACTTGATATGAGCCAGCAGTTTTATATGGTAATGAAAAAAATCTAATGCCATCTTAGGCTGCATTAACAGAGACAGAATATCCTATATGGAGGTAATAGTCCAAAGTACTTTGTCCTGGTTAGACCACATCTGGCCATACCTGTATTGAGTGCTGGAGATCACATTTTAGGGAAGACCATGATATAAGCTGGAAACCATCCAGCAGAGACTCCAAGGTCCTTGCAACCATACTATGTGATTTGGTCTTAGTTATCAGGATCCAGGGGTTCCTATAGGTTGACTAATAGTATAGTCATAATTAGATTGGTCCCACAGGCTTTATTTAAGGATGAAAGAGGGAGGAAGTCTATGATTCTAAACAGCCGTAAGTGCTCCACAAAGTTCCAATGGCCCCTAGGGATGCATCAGTTGGTAGTAGGCATCTGGGACACAAAGATTGGGATTTGTTAGAAAGAAAAATGTCATTTTTAAAAAAGGGTGCCTTGGGGTGTAAAGGAAAGAAGAGTGTGGCCAAGGATCCTATGCAGAGGGGACTCTGGTAGTATTTGCTCGAAAGAGTGTTTTCTCTATCCTGGATTCAAGTATTGAGCATATTTCCAGGCTTGGGCGATTGATTTAGAGGCTGGGGAAAGAGGCAATGGCCACTGGCCTAGACATGTTTCCACAACACAAATGGTTGAAGAAAGGAGGGGGTAGTTTTCCCCCAAGATGAGATATTGGGGTGGTTGTGGGGAAAAGGAATGAGAGCTGTCTTTAAAAACATAAAAGGGCTGTTACATAGAAAATTTACATTGGTTATGCTTTACCCCAGAGGGCAGAATTAGGAGTGAGTGGAAACTGTAAAAAGAAGGAAGGAAAAAGTTTCTAGAGACTAGATGGGGCAGTAGAGAAAGTGTGCCTGAACTAGAGTTAGATAAACCTGAATTCAAAGGTGACCCCAGACACTTACTAACCAGGTGAATCTGGGCAAATCACTTAACCACCGACTGCCTCAGTTTCCTCATCGGTGAAATGTGGATAATAATATCACCTACCTCCCAGGGTTGTTCTGAGGATCAAATGAGAAAATATTTATAAAGGGCTTAGCACAGTGCTTGGCACATGGTAGGTGCTATATAAATGTTAACCACCAATACCAGCACCAGAACCACTCCTCAACCCCTCCTCTTCTTCCTCCTCCCCCTCAAGCATAGAATGGGTTGCCTGCAGAGGAAGTGAATTCCCTGTCAGTGGAAGTTTTAAAGCAAAAGCTGTATTGTTAAAAGGAAAATTCTTTGTTCGGGTTTTGCCCTGATTAATAAAGAAACTCAGGAAAAAGAGAATTGAAAGAGTTCATTAAAAATACACTGGGGGGTCAGCTAGGTGGCGCAGTGGATAGAGCACCGGCCCTGGAGTCAGGAGTACCTGAGTTCAAATCCAGCCTCAGACACTTAACACACACTTACTAGCTGTGTGACCCTGGGCAAGTCACTTAACCCCAATTGCCTCACTTAAAAAAAATACACTGGGGAAGCAACATGTTGATGGGTTTATTACTGGAGATCAGCAAGGGTTTCAAGACGGAGCCAGCTTTTATTAATAACTCATGACAAGAGAAAGACAATTTGGATAGGTCCCTATCAGTAAAAGGGTATGGGCCATTGCCTCTCAGCTCCTCCCCAATTGCTTGTACATGGTGTTTAAGAGGTAGGAGATGATGCTAACAGGTAAGGATGCCATGCTAGAAAGCAGGTAATGCAAAAGCTGCAGGATGGGTGGGGCCTCCCCCAAAACAGTGGGTCACCTGGTCAGCATAACTTTCAACAGCATAGCCACTTTTGTTGTTGTTGTTGCTGTGCTGCAGAGAGAACTCTTGTTCTACAAGTTGGTCTAGGTGATCTCTTAGGTACCCCCCAACTCTGAGGTCCTATGATTTTGAATTTAGCAATCAAAAGGTTGGTGACTTTTTGTAGACTGGTAGAGGGGTGGAGTGATAGAGCTGGAAGCCAGATTGCAAGGGGAAGGAAAGGAAAGGGGTAGTGAGGGAATGGAGGCAAAATGCATTGTCTAAAATTATCTTTCTTCACATTTTTTGCTTAATAACATCAGAGTACATTTTTAAAAAATACATTTCACCTTCCCTTCATCTTTATAGTATCATAATATCCACCTCACTTGTTTTTCTTGTTCACTGTAAAAATAGAATTTAATCAGTTAGCAAAAATATTGTACCTGTTTCCCTTCAAACCAGTACATTGGTACAAACTTAGGTAATTTGAATCTCCTATAGAAATCTTACTGACCTCCTGCCCCCTCTTTCCCTTCCAGAATGAGGATGGGAGATAGCTATTTTCAGATGAAGAAGATATGGTCACCAAAACAATTTTCAATCAACTTCATCATCTAGCTATACTTAAAAAAGAGACAGCTCTTTTTAATTAAGGGCATAACTACCTGAGAGAGTAGTTAAGTATTTGGTGGCTTGTGGTAATGCCCACATTCCCTTTGGCCCTATTCTTGGCCCTAATCTTAAAGATGCCTTAAACAGGATGATACTAAATCTTGGAAACTCCATTTCCAAAAATCCTTTCAGTGAACCTGACATCATGAGAATGTCTTCTGGGAGGAGGATGTCTGACCCTATTGCTAAATAAGTCATTTGCTTTATATAACTCTAACCTGGCAGAAGTGATGGCCCTAGCTGGGTGAAAGTGGGTGAAAGGGCATTTGTTTCTAAGTGGTAATTTATTATTTATTTAGGCCACTCCTTGCTACAATGTTTGTACCAAAATAGCAAAGGTGTTAAAAGTAGGACAAGGTAGCACTCTGATCAAGTGTGACCCAACGTGGCAGACTGTACCCACTTTAAAGCAAATATTTTGCAGGGTGTGTTGGGTTCTCATGGTGATCTTCTTCTCCCTCCAAATCCAAACAAAAAAAACATTTTTGGGAAGGACACCTGGGAAGGGAGTGGCACTGGTGGCAATAGTCTGATGGGGGGATTCATCGAGGAGGGGAAAAGCATTTATTTAAGTGCCTATTGTGTGCCAGGATCTCTGCTAAATGCTCTACAGATATTATCACATCGGAGATGATCTAACCATGAGTACAGTAATTCTGCGACGTCACTCCATCCTCCAAAGAACGTGCTTACTGCCCCCATCAAATTGTAGGGTAGAAAAGACAAGTCCTTAGGAGTAACAGAATCTTGGTGATGAAATTCTGGGGCTGGGTGAGAAAGTAAGGTCATGTTGCATCATGCAGGTTGATGGCACAGGGGTGTGTGGGTCTTCAGAATGTAGTGGGCAGAAATAAAGTACCACTATTCCCTCTACACCCAAGATATTGATGGCCTAGGACAGAGATCCATTTAATCTGCCCTAATTATATCTCTGACTGTTCCCATATATTTAAAAAATATTTACTTGCTGGTTTGTAAAAATGTGATTATTTAATTTGTAGACTGTTAATTCAGTTGCTCAGTGAAAGAAATTAATTAGGCAGGATTGGTAGGGTCTTCCCATTTGAGGGATGGGGGTAGGGGGAAGGCAAAGCTGGAGTGGTAGGTATCGGGCACAGACATTCAGGAAACCGGATGAGACTCAGCAAGCAATTTGTCCAATGAGTTCCATCCAAATTAAGGTTGGGTGAGGGTAGGGTGGTCAAGCTGAACTCTAAATGAGAAACCAAGGCAGGTACATTACAGGGGGAAGTCAGAAGTCATTGGTCTCCCTTGCTTCCAGCTTACTCTTCCACAAGCTGCTAAAATATAGGCACACCTCAGAGATATTGCAGCTTTGGTTCTAGACAACCAAAATAAAGCAAATATCACAATAAAGTGAGTCACAGGAATCTTTTGGTTTCCCAGTAGATATAAAAGCTATGTTTACTCTATATTATAGTCTATTAAGTTGGCAATAGTATTATGTTTAAAAAAACAATGTATGTACCTTAACTAAAAAAATGCTTTATTGCTAAAAAATGCTAACCATCATCTGAGCCTTCACCGAGTTATAATCTTTTTGCTGGTGTGGGAGGGGTGTGTGTTGGGGGGTGTCTTGCTACTGTTGATAGCTACTGACTGACTGGTCAGGGTGGTGACTGTTGAAGGTCGGGAAGCTATAGCAATTTCATAAATAAGACAGCAAAGAAATTTGCCACAGTGAATGACTATTCCTTTCATTTTAACAGGTAGAGGCCAATGTAGGGTTACTAATTGACCTAGTTTCAATACTGTTGTGTCTTAGGAACTATGTAGGCCGGAGGAGAGGCAGAGAGACTGGGGAATGCTTGTAGGTGGAAGTCAGAACACATCCAACATTTATCCCTTGATTTTCTCAGTTTTACATGGGCACAGTTTGTGATGCCCCAGAACAATTACAGTAGTAACATCAAAGATCACAAATCACCATGACAGATATAATAATAATGAAAAAGTTTGTAATTTTGTGAGAATTACCACAATGTAACACAGAAACAATGTGAGCAATGTGCTATTAGAAAAATGGCATGTTAACTTGCTTGTCAAAGGGTTGCCACAAATCTTCAGTTTTGTGGAAAAAATGACACTATCTATGAAGCAAACTGCAATAAAATGAGGTACACCTATACTCTTTCTAAGGTCTGACCATGACACTTTCCTGTTCAAAATCCTTCCATAGCTTTCTTTGTTTTTTTTTTTTTTTGTGAGGCAGTTGGGGTTAAGTGACTTGCCCAGGGTCACACAGCTAGTAAGTGTTAAGTGTCGGAGGCTGGATTTGAACTCAGGTACTCCTGAATCCAGGGCCGGTGCCTTATCCACTGCGCCATCTAGCTGCCCCTCTTCCATAGCTTTCTATTCACTCTTAGTTATGACATAAAATCTTTACCCCACCATCTGGCCTCAGTCTACCTTTCCAGCCTTACTTCACTCTACTCCCCTCCCCACACTCTTCTTTCTATGCCATATGGCCAATTGGTACTTCCTAAACTCCATATCCTGCTTTCTTACTCTGTGCATTTGTATGAATATAATCGAATCTTCTCAAGGGCAGTGCTTAATTCGTGTCTTTATAGGCCAAAATATTAGGGAATTATATAGTCCAGATAGGAAGCCATCTATAATTTCCTGTCTTACAAAGCTGCCTGAGGGAGGTTTAATGAATTGACTGTGGTCATACAGCAAGTGTCAGAGGTGGGACAAACCCCAGCCTTCCTAACTCCTCATCCTGCTCTCTTATTCCAGAGGCCTGCAATACTCCCAAGATCACCCATAACCAGATTAAACTGTAACTGGGAAATAGTTAACAAGATAAATAAAAATAAAATACAACCTAGAACATCATCAATGCGTGGCCCACAGGAATCCTTACGTATGGGTTAGTGGCCCCATTTTTATTTGAATTTGACAGCAGTGCTCCACGACAGCTTCCTTCTTTTATGTTCCCAGAGAACAAAAGGTCATGATTATCTCTAAAGAAAAAACTTGGGGGAGACCAAAGGGCATCTGAGAAACACATGGGGAGCAAAAGTGGGTTCTAGGGATGATTTGCATGCAAAAAGTACTATAAAACTATTGATTCAGGAAATGAAGGAGCAGCAAACAAGGTGAGGCTGGCTGTTTATGGAGTGAAAGGGGAAGGGGTTGGGAAGATCATAGATAGAAAACCCAAGTATTATACTGGTGCCCATAGAATGTTTACAGACCTAGAGGAAGGCCTCCTATGTGTTGAGTGGATTCCCTGTACGGGATTGCAAAGGAGGACATGGGCAAAGAATTACACAGGGTAAGAAGACATGTATGGGTTGTAATATGTATAGTCTAGTAGGTGCTCAAAAATGGTAAATTGATAGTATGACAAACATTTATAAACAGGGTGGGTTAGCAGGAGAATGGCTGAATGGCTGACCATCCTGGGAACAGGTTGAGGTCTGTAAAAATAATGAGTTTTTCTCCTAGAAGGGTGAGTTGTGTCAACAAAAACTTTTTTTCAAGTTCTGTCTCTTAACAAGTTGGCTGAAAACTTTCTAGGCAAGATTTGTCCTAGGAACTGCGTTGTTTGTTGCCATTTTAAAGGACCCACCTCCCCAAATTGGAGACTGAGGCTAGCTCTGGCTTTGCTGGGATAGTAGTTTTCTCCTCCTTAGTCCAAGAATACTTTGTGCCCGGAGTCCTATGTTCTTATGGTAATTTGGAGCTCAGGTGGGTAATTGACTCACCAAGGTCCTTAGGGTCATTTCTGGATTTGTTGTCTGGGGCAACGGTTGGAGGACCATCATTGAATTTTTGCAGAACAGGGCTTTTTTCTGTAAGCAATCTCTGGATTCTTTCAAATGATGTTTTGTTGAATGTATTCAGCAGTTCTGTGTAATTTTCTTCTATTATTTCCGTTGTTATGTCTTTCAAGTTTTTTGAAAAGTCACATTCATTCTTCCAGGAGATTTATGATCTTTAAGTTAGCTATGTGCATCCTATTTTTAAGTTCAACTTTTTTGGTTTGTATAGAATACATGAGTTCTCTGTGTGTGTGTGTGTGTGTGTGTGTGTGTGTGTGTGTGTGTGTGTGTGTTTGGCAGGGCAATGAGGGTTAAGTGACTTGCCCAGGGTCACACAGCTAGTAAGTGTCAAGTGTCTGAGGCTGGATTTGAACTCAGGTCCTCCTGAATTCAGGGTCAGTGCTTTATCCACTGTGCCACCTAGCTGCCCCCTACATTGGGTACTTTTAATGTTTTTGTCCTTCTTTTCCTTTCTTGCCAAATTTTTTCCTACTTCAGTATTTATTATTTTAAATTTGTTGCTCTCTATTTTATTTCTTTAGGAAGATTGTCCATCATGGATTCAATTTCTTGTAATCTGCTAATTATTTTAAAATTTGGCATAGACCACTACTTACTGACCTATATTCATTTGTGATTTCTTCTTTTGCAGATTTAATTTCTCTTTTGAACTATTATAGAGTTTCTTCTTTTGTACCATGTTCTCTGGGGAATCCATCAGTATTGGTTCACATTCCTTCATATTTATAAACAGAGCTCTGTATTCTCTTTGAATTTTTACTCATTCTTCCTTTTGATTTTAGGATGGAAGGTAGTTTTATCTGCATCTGTTCTGGGGCTTAACTGAGGGTTTTGTCTTTTGATTACTTTGATGTTTTGTGTGTGTGTGTGTGTGTGTGTGTGTATTTGGGTAGTCTCTGGAACAGTGAGGGGTCCCTTGTGCTTGTGGGAAAGGAATACTGAATGTACCCTCCTAAGCGTTAGAGTTCTCCAGTATGAATTCATAAAGGCTTTTACCTTGTTGTGGATTCTGTGTTTTCCTTCTTCTGTAGATTAGCTGTAACTACTTTATATGTTGTAAACGATCCCCCATTTTTTAGGGAGTTGAAGAGATTTGGAGAAAATGGCTCATCCATCATCCTGCTAGTAATATTAATTGCCAAGATTGGCAGGTAGGTAGTGATGGAGAAAATCCTTCCTCTCCCAAAAAAGCAACCTCTTTCATCTGCTCAAACTTTTAAGAAGAAACCATGTTTTCCTTCATTCTACAATTAGAGTTAATTAAAATCCTCACTAAGTATATATGACTGATAGCACATTTTTTTTTTTTGCAGGGCAATGAGGGTTAAGTGACTTGCCCAGGGTGGCACAGCTAGTAAGTGTCAAGTGTCTGAGGGCAGATTTGAACTCAGGTCCTCCTGAATCCAAGGCCGGTGCTTTATCCACTGTGCCACCTAGCTGCCCCTGATAGCCCATTCTTAACCGTTGTAGGCTTTGATAAGGAGGTAAGGATGGGGCAGGGCAGAGAAGAAAATATGAAGTCATTCAGTGCCTGAAGTGGGATGAAAGAGGTAATGAGAACATAGGATGCAAAAAACATAGATTAGGAAAGCTAAGGAAAATTTTCCCTTTCTTAAAAATCTTGCCTTGGTTCTGACTTTGATCTTATTTCTACCTTCATTTTGGCTATATATTTGGACTTGGTATCCATTTCTGTCATTTCCCTGAGATTATGAAATGTGAAATTTTAAAAAATAAAGACCTGTGATTTCATTGGTGGAGGAATCTCTATTAGCACTGCTAAGGCTTATAGTTTTAGAGTAATATGTAAGGGTATTTTGGACGGCTAGGTATCTCAGTAGCTAGAACAGGGCCTGGAGCTAGGAAGATTCATCTTCTTGAGTTCAAATCTGGCCTCAGATACTTACTAGCTGTGTGACCCTGGGCAAGTCACTTAAGCTCATCTGTAAAAGGAGCTAAAGAAGGACATGGCAAACCACTCTAGTATCTTTGCCAAGAAGAACCCAAATGGGATTATGAAGAATAGGACCCAACTGAAAATGACTGAGGAACAACTACTAAGGATATTGAATTGAATGATTTGCCCAGGGTCATTCATTTGGAATGTGTTGCAGTTGGTACTTGAACTCTGGCTATACTGACTCTAATAATATTTACCATGATAACCCTTGTCAGCGATCTTGCAGATTTATACAACTGGTTGGTCACAAAGAGAGTACAAATAGATCAGTGTAGCCTCATCACTACTTGCAAAAGAACTGTGAGTACAATTCCTACAACTGAAAGGATAGGCGAATTGTTTTGGTGCACAAGAGACATGACAGTGAGGTGGCACAACGGAGAGAATACTGAACCTGTAATCAGGAGGATCAGTCATTCAAGTCATCTGATACTTGTTGGCTATTGGACCTTGGGTCTGCCTGCCTCATTTTTCTCATCTGTAAAATGAGGATAATAATAGCACCTACTTACAAGAGTTGTTGTACGGATAAAAATGAGATAATATTTGTAAAACACTTTTGTGCTATAACATGCTAGTTATTGCTTTTTTTAAAAAATAAAGAGATAGATGATGTTATTCATGGTAAGACTATCTTAGATCTTTATTCACTGTCAAGAGGAAAAAATATAGTGAAAATTTAAGGGTTTAAGTTGCATTTCTTCCCTCCAGGTAATAACCAGACTACATTTCATTCAGGTAAATAGAAACTGCATAAGACAATTTTCAAAGCCTTGATAAAAATGTCCTCGCCATGATTTAACACAAGATTAGCTGATGTAAGTAGCAATTAGAATTAGGCTTGACTTCTATATTAAAAGTCTTGATGGAAAGTTCTTTTGGGGAAATCACTCAATGCACACTAAAACAAAATCACTATTAAGGAAAAATGAGTGGTGGTTTGCCTGTATTTTTACAGAGCTGCAAAACTCTGAAAGATACTCAAGCAAGGAAGACAAGTCCATGAGTAATGAAAAAAGAAATCCCTTACCTGCCATAGGTAACTAAATTCAGTATTTGATTTTTAAAAAGTTGCCCAATTTCAGCACTTTTAGCATTTATTACCAGTCAGCAACAGGAATGAGGAAGCTTAGATTAAGACAAAAAAAATGATTATGCTTTACAAAAATGGGGTTTGATCTAGTTATGATGACTAGTATTGGAGGCGGGGGCCCCAGACCTGGTGGGTTGAGATTCAACTCTCATCCTGCTGATTTTTATGCTTAGCTACAACTTGCCTAAAAGATTGAAATGTTGTTCACCTCTTGGGATGCTGCTTACAGGACCATTCTATGCAAACTAATGTACATTAAAATACAAAAATTCAGTAACACCTGCACCTCTTCCTTGCTTCCTTCTGAATCTTGTTGGCAATTCGATCATGATTACATTGTTCTATAAAGATTCCCCCCACCCTCTCAATTCCTGGTTCCTAATACATTAGGTATAAACACTAAAAAGGCTGTTTTAACTAACATATTTAGGCTCTTGTAAGACAAGACGCTCTCAAACTTCCCCCAAAATGGAAAAGAAAAATAAACCAGTGGACACATAAATTCACCTTAATATGGGGCCCAGGGTCCAACTCTTATTAGAAATGCTACCTTTTTCATCTTAGCTTCTTTTATGCCTCCAAGTTAAAGGGATGGGAGGGTGGGGGCAGAGCAGCACTTGTCCTCTTGGTTGAATTATAAATATATACTGATTCTGATGGGAAAAGATTCTAAGTAAATGTTTTTGGTAGAAAGAGAACTTGCCTTTGGCAAGATTTCAAACATACTCTCCTTTTTCATTAAATACAAAGAAAATGGGAAGAGGAACATCTAGGAATATTTTTATACTATCAAATCCTTAGTGGGCAAAAATTACTTTTCTGGGGAAATGTTATTAATATAATGATAATGATAATAGTTTGTGTTTGTGTATTGCTTTAAGGTTTATGATGCAACTTCCTCACGATGATCCAATGAGGTAGGGAGTAGTATAAAACTTCCTATTTCCATTTTACAGATAAGGAAACAGTCAGATGGGAGAGTGATTGGCCTGATGTTGAGGAACTACTATCGAAGGTAGAGCTCAAACCCAGGGCCCCTTCTTCTTCCTACCTGACAACACTTGGTCTTTTTAAAAAGCTAAATAAGAACCAAAAAAGGGAGGAAAAAACCAAACAGAAACAATGACGCAGAAACCTGCCATTTTAGTACTTTGCTATCCTCCAATGTTGTTTGCCAAAAGCTTTTAAATTAAAAAAAAATCATTGACTTGAAATTTGGTTTCTCAGTGTGGATGTTGTTTTCTGATAAAGAAGCAACTAAGCTGGGGCAGCTAGGTGGTAAAGTGGATAGAGTGCTGGGCCTGGAGTCAGGAAGACTCATCTTCTTGAGTTCAAATCCAGCCTCAGACACTCACTGATTTGTGTGACCCTGGGTAAGTCACTTAACCCTGTTTGTCTGAGTTTCCTCATTTGTAAAATGAGCTGGAGAAGGAAGTGGCAAAGCAGTCCAGTATTTTTGCCAAGAAAACTCCAAATGGGATCATGAAGAATTGGATAGGACTGAAAACAACTGTGGTAAAAAGTTTTTAACAGTCGGTTAGTGAATACGGAAAGATGCTAGTTTTTAAAGGACCACCCTTTCGGAGAGGAGACCAATGGCGGCTGGCCGTGCATGGGCTACGCACGCCAGCCCGGCTGCTAAGAACTCCACTTCTGGGGTGCGAGCTTAAAAGGCAAGGAGAGAATGGAAGTAGGAGCTCTTTTGCCTGCTCCCTGGTCCGATGACTGCGCTGCTCAAATGGTTGCCGACTGGAGTTGGACTTGGCCGGGCTCGCTGTTGGCAGCACGTGCCTGACGCAGCTCTCCCCCCCCCCCCCCCAAAGGTGGCCTTGGGCTTTTATACAGAGTTTTATACGGAATATAGACTAAGCTTAGACTTAAGACTATTTGTTTTGTATTTCTACTTTCCTATCCCTCTAATCAACATCACCTGGTAACTACCACACAATAAAAGTTCTAACTAGAGACCAGAAGTTTCTTCCATTTACTAGTCTGGGAGATAAATTAAGGGAAAGGTTAAAGAGGGGAAATTTATGATCTAGTATCCAATTTTAAATCTCACACAACTGAACAACAAAGATGCAACTAAGCTATTTTAGGATACCCTTGCTCCAATAAGGCAGTTTACCTTACTTAAATACTAAGAGAAGACAAAGCCATGCATGCATACATACAGGCACACACATGTATATATTTGCATGCATGTACCCATGCATGTACTACATGTATGCATGTATGTATGTATAACTGACCATATTACAGGCCCAAAGTCAATGACCTTCGTAGTTTGGAACAGTTGCTTATAGCACTATCCAATTCAAGGACTAGAACACTAGCCTTGGAGTCAGGGGGCCTAGATACCACGCCTCGCACTGGCATGAATTTGTTCTGTGACCTTTTGCAGAGCATTTAGTTTCTCAGTGGCTCATCTGTTTATCAGGGTAACAGTAAAGGGAAAAAACTTAAATAAGTGTCCTTAGTGGGCTGTCCACCCACTGCATTTAGAACCCCCACCTGTCATGCCATTCTTTTCTTCTGTCAGCAAACTCCAGGACTTAGTGTTAGTAGCTACCCTTTTGCTGGTTTCTAACTGCTTCTATATCCCCTTTCTTTATTGAGTTCTTAAAGTGCCAGTTTGCTCAGTGGGAAAGGACACAGGCCATTTCCCCTTTTTCTACTTCTTAGACACAGCACTTTCCCTTTTCTTCACTTGTTTGTTTCCTGGCCCTATGATTTCTTCCATGTAGTGGGCTCCTAGGGAGAAACTCCTTTTAACAATTCAGGTCAGTTCTTCATGAAATTTTCTACCATAGCGAGTTGCTAAGAGGTTGTGACCTGCCAAGGGACACAGCTAGCAGAAGAAACTTGAACCCAGGTTTTCCTGATGCAGTGTCCAGCTCTCTATCCACTATGCCTCATATATCTTTTAGGTAACTTAAAAAAGGGGTTTACTATAAAGCCCTACAGGGAAATACAAAAGTCGGGCACAATAAGGAACAAGAGAAAGTTTGCAATGTGGATTATGTTTTTTTTTTCCAATCAGTCTCCTAGTGCTATTTTATCCCTTATAAATATCAACAATATTTGCTTTTGGTTTCAAGGCAATGGATTCAGTTGGTGAAGCCGTAGATGTCTCAGCCTCCCTAGAATTTACTTCTCTTTGGCCTTGACAAACAACTCTTCTTTCCATGAGCATGGAAACCCAAGCAGAGTCTGCTTTTGTCCCGACTTCTTGGACAATAGAGGCACTTCCTTTTTGCCTTTCCAGATAAGCCTCCCTTTGGATCTTCAGCCCATCTGCTCTAAATGCTTTGCATAACTCACCCCTTTTCAGGAAGTCTTGGGAGATCTGGTATTTAAAGAGTGACTTCTCTTTCTCTGAAGCCTGTTCTCTCAGTCCCGCTCAGTCTGAAGTGATTCCTTGAGGTGCTAGCATAGTAGCTCTTATTTTCTATTTTTTTGGTGGGGCAATGAAGGTTAAGGGACTTGTACAGGGTCACACAGCTAGTAAGTATCAAGTGTCTGAGGCTGGATTTGAACTCAGGTCCTCCTGAATCCAGGGCTGGTGCTTTATCCACTGCACTACCTAGTGGTCCCTGGTAGCACATATTTTGAAGTTGGTTTCTTTGTCCTATGGGCAAAGAAACTCTAGAGTGGAAATTGGGATTCTTCTCTCAGGAAGACTTTGGGTGTCTCAGATTTCATACGTTGGTCTATGTAGCCCTCCCTACCATTGCCATTATGCCATCAGTAGAAACCCTTTACAAGACTCTTGTTTCCTGTTTAAAACCTTTGCCTATTTGCAATCCTCCTATTAGATTCTTCTAGCCTCTTTACCAGGAACTCATTAACAGACACGCGCTGGGGTCCAATCAGCTTTCTTAACCCTTTCTCTCTGCTTCCTGCCCTGTCTTTAGGGGATTTTGAGCCATGTGCAACAACAAGTAAACACCAAACTTGGTCATTTACAATATGTAATATCAAGGTAGTCCCCTTTCCCACTCCAATAAGTAAGACGCAGTCATAAATCCACTGGTTTAGGATGTCAAAGATGATACCATCTTCTTTGCATTCCTGTACAGGCATAAGTTAGGATAGGTGACCTTTGAGGTTTCTTCTAAATCTCTAGTTTTGTAAAGATCTACTTTTGATGTTAGTCCTGTTGGTGATGGAGTATAATGTCATTTGGGAGTCAACATGTTGTAGTAGAAAGGGCACTGAAACTAGAGCCAAGAGACCTGTGTTCAAATCCCACCTCTCACACTAGCTTCCTGACTATGTACAAGTCACTTAACTTCTCTGGGCTTCACATTCCTCATCTGTAAAGATAATGATACTTACCTTGATGGGATCTTTTAAGAGAAGCTCCTTGTAAAACATAAAGTGCTATAGGAATGTGATATATTATTGTTCTGGTTTTCTCATTGGCAGGGATTTTGAAAAGTTCTTACCCAACCCAACAGAGTGGGTATTGTAATTATTTGCATAATTACAGAAAGAATTGGATACTGTTTTTAGCTCCTTCTTATCGTGCCAATTCGTGGTACAGTAAAAACTTTCAGGTCACGTGAAATAAAATTCTCATGTATTTGGATTTCTTTGAGGAAAAAAATAGGATGTCAGAGTAGCTATTGTGATTAGTAAGAGGGTCTAGACTGTCCTAAAAGTGAATCTTTGAAATTTCATTGGCCAATTAAGTTCCATCAATGATAATTATGGGTTTCATTATCAGTGGCGAGAAGGATAATTATAGTCACTTCCTTTTCAACATCTTACTCTTGAGCTTTCATCATCTGAATTAAATTAGGAACAAAGAAGAGGTTCATCTTTTACTTTAAAGCATCAGCAACTGGATTTCTTTGTAGGCTCACAAAAAGAAACCAAAGATAATGCAAGCCATATGCTAGATTGGAGAAGATAAAAATTGGCTTGGTATTATGGAATCCCCAAGTCAAATGGAAAAGCACTGGGTTAGGTAAAGGTGAGTAGACCTGGGTTTGTATCCCAGCTTTATCTCTTAATGGCTTCTATGACTTCTAGAAATCTGTAAGGAGTCAGGAAAGAAAGATAGGAAATGGCTGCTTCCCTTGAGACAGGACCAACACTGAACCTTGGTTTCTTCAGTTGTAAAATTATGATCAAAACTGTACTCTTTACCTCAGGGTTGGTGCGAGGAAAATGCTTTTTGTATTTTGTAAACCTTAAAATTGATATAAATATAAGCTATTTTCATTATTTGCAAAATACTTGTACACTCTTAGAATGTAAGCTGCTTCTTTTTTTTTCTTTGTGAGGCAATTGGGGTTAAGTGACTTGCCCAGAGTCACACAGCTAGTAAGTGTCAAGTGTCTGAGGTTGGATTTGAACTCAGGTCCTCCTGAATCCAGGGCTGCTGCTCTATCAACTGCACCACCTAGCTGCCCCAGAATGTAAGCTTCTTGAGGGCAGGAACTAGCTTTTTTCCTTTTTTGCAGGGTGTATTGTAAAGGTTTTGAGATTTGCGATTGTATAATAAGCAAACTCACACTTCTAGAGTTACAAGAACTTTATTAATTATAGGATAGCGAATTAGACAAGGACAATAAGTTTCAGAGGCATAGAAACAGAGAAACAGAGACACAATAACAATTCCAATCACAACTATAGTAATAAAAGAAATACATCACCAAATCAGGGAAGCACTAACATCTGGATTTCTAGCTGGGGAATCCCAGTTTGCAGCTTCCAGAGTGCTGACTGGGAAAGGTCCCGGGCAGAGTGTCCTCTTCACAGGTGAGATTCCAAAAAGCACATTCCCAGTGAGGACTTATATACAGGTTTTTTTTTATTATATTATTTAATTATTTAATTTTTTTTTTTTTGGCATGTAACAACTTTATTTATTTATTTATTTTAAACAAAGAAGACATTAAGTCAACTGCTTGCTTGACCAGCAGAGATGTTATCTTCCTTTCTCAAAGGCCGGCCAAGCTTGTGAGATAGGAAGAATATCCTTTGACTGGAATACGTTTATCTGTTTCCAAACTTCTGCAAAGGTTCTGTTTTGTTCCAAGGAAGCAGGACAGGCTTTCGAGGAAGAAAACAAACCTATCAATCATCCTTATTGATTAAAAAAACCAAAAGGGTCTCAGCAAGTCTATATTCTCATGAACAGGGAAGATCATCCTGATTTTATAATTAACCCTTCATGGGGCAATGAGGGTTAAGTGACTTGCCCAGGGTCACACAGCTAGTTGTGTCAAGTGTCTGAGGTTGAATTTGAACTCAGGTCCTCCTGAATCTAGGACCAGTGCTTTATCCACTGCTCCACCTAGCTGCCCCAGGAACTATCTTTCTTGCATGCTATTTTTATTCTCAGAACTTCGCACAGTGCCTGGCACATGGAAAGCACCTAATAAATACTCACCTACTCACTCTATATACCAATCTATTATGGGGCTCAAGAGGAAAAAAAAATGATCATTAACATCATAGGACCATAGATTTAGAGCTAGAAGGAATCTGAGAGACCTTTAGTCTAACCTGCTCCTCATATCACACGTGAGATACTGAGACTCAAGAATGGTTAAATTATTTGTCCAATAGGACACACATGCATCAAAGCCTCAATTCGTTCCCCTTTAAAGCCCTATGAACTTTGTGATCTCAGGGCAAGCCACTTGGCCTCTGGGCCTCAGTTTCTTCCACTCTAAAATGAGGGAATTGGACGAGATGATCTTTAAAATTCCTTCTAGCTCTAAATTTAAATTTGAACTCAAAAGGGAAAGTAGGGATATGTGTGAGCCTGGAGAACCTTCTTTGAAAAATGATCAGCATATCTGAAAATGTAAAAACTAGGCATATCTTTTGATATAGGATAATGCATTTAAGGCTAGAAGTAAACTTAGAAATCAATTTGTGAAAAATACTCATTTTTGTATATAACCACCATGTATGCTGTTGAGTACTAACCTGATCTTATTCAATGGGAAAGATTAGAGCTGGGCAAGTCTCATTTTTACCTTGCAGGTTATAGAGGATCACTCCACTGAGCAGAAGGGCTAGGATCAGATGACCATCTAATCACATATTTTGAGTTGTAAGGGACCTTTAGAAGCCATTTAATCCAATGCCTTAGAGGAGTTAAGTGATTTATCCAAGGTCAGAAAGTTAATAAGTATCAGAGGTAGGATTTGAACTCAGTTTCTGTAACTCCCAGAGCCCAGTATTCTTTCCATTGTACCACATAGCATGCCAAGATCTCTGTAGTTTGCAGAAAGTAGACAACTTTCTATTCTTTAGCTCTGCCTCTTTATGAGTGTCTCTGTTGACTTACTTTCTAGGGAATATTATGTGACCTCTCTACCACCCAGGGAGGAGAACACTCCTATGAAACTACTCTGTCCCTATAAGGGGACATGACTCTTGATAGGCTGAGACACCCCTGAGCTCATATTGATGTGTTCATGGCAAGTGTGAATGAGATGGGATGATATTGTTGGAAGACTTTGAGAGAGCCAGACACAGGGTTTTGAATGATAATGGTCTAAAGACTTCCTCAGAGCTGCAGACTTGGGGGGAAAATCAGGCCTGACTATGTCCTTAACTTCTCATGCTTCCAACCCTGGAAACTACTAAGAGAAGACTCCCCCTCCTCACACTCTGACCCTCAACTCTCAACCTCCTGTAGGTTGTTTCTGACTTGTTTGAGCTGAGGTTTTCATTTGCTCTCAAGTTGAAGATCTCATTTACTCTGGTACATTCTATTATGTAATCTATATAAATTCTTCAATTTTTATTTACTACTTATTTTGATTCAAGCGGTTTATTAATTATTTGTGATGTTGTTTGCATCTGTGAAGGATTTTCAATTAATCAACAAATATTTTTAAGTGCTAACTCTGCTCCAGACACTGTACTAGGTGGTAGGGATAGAGCTTACTCTGTTGCCCTGCCTGGTTTCAACTGCAAGGAACAAGGCGACCCTCCTAAGTTAAGTTCACCACTTCAAAACTCACCCCCAACTACCATGCTGTTAGCATAAGCCTTGACTGACACTGCCTCCCTTAGTCTCCTCTTCCCTCTTATTGGAGGGCAGAGTACTGAATTCCTCCCAATGCTTTCCTTTATAGAGGCAGAAACTGGACTCTCTGCTCACTCCACTTTGTATCTGCTGCTCTACTTGGTTTCAAGTCTATAGAATAATATGCCCCTGCATCATGTACCCCTTGATGTACCCCCTTCCCCAACCCACTTTTCTACCATCTTGTATGTGCTGTTTCCTCCTTTAGAATGTAAGTTTCTTGAGGATAGGGACTGTTTTTTTATTATTATATTTTCAGCATGTAGCACTGTGCCAGGCATGTGGTAAGTGCTTAGTAAACATTTATTGGATTGGTTTGGCTTTTTGGTCTTTTGTGTAACCAGCATTTGATAGGAAGGAGCTAAGCTGTTGATAAGAAGATAAGTGTTATCTTCTCCTTGGGAGAAATCAGGGAAAATGTAACTTTTATCATACCATTAAACTATAGATATTTGATGTGTGTTAGATAGATAGGAACAACTAGGTAGCCCAGTGACAGGCCTGAAATTAGGAAGACTGCTCTTTCTGAGTTCAGTTCTGGCTTCAGACACTTACTATCTGTTTGACCCTTGCATGTTGCTTAACCTGTTTGCCTCAGTTCCTCATCTATAAAATGAGCTGGGGAAAGAAATGGCAAACCACTCCAATATCTCGCCAAGAAAGCCCCAAATGAGTTCACCAAGAGTCGGGCATGACATGATATAAGTCTAGTTCACTAACTAGAAGGGAGTGTTTTCTTTTTTTAATTAATAAAGCATTTTACTTTTTTTCCTGTTACATGTAAAGATAGTTCTCAACTTTTATTTATACAAGCTTTCCAATTTCAGATTTTTCTCCCTCCCTCCCCTCCCTTCCCTCCCTCCCCCCTTCCCTACACAGCAGGTAATCTGATATAGGTTATATATATATGTATATATGTATATATATATACACATACACACACACACATATATATACACACACATAATAACATTAATCATATTTCTGCATTAGTCATGTTATAAGAGAAAAATCAGAGCAATGACAAAAAACCTCAAAATAGAAAAACAACAGCACCAAAACAAAAGAAATACTATGGTTCATTCAGCATCTATACTCCACAGTTCTTTTTTTTCCCTGGATTTGGAGATCTTCTTCTATCATGAGTTCCCTGGAACTCTTCTGTACCATTGCATTGGTGAGAAGAATATAGTCCATCACAGTAGATCAACACTCAATGTTGATGTTACTGTGTACAATGTTCTTCTGGTTCTTCTCATATCATTCATCATCAGCCCACGCAAGACCCTCCAGGTTTCTCTGAACTCCTCCTGCTTATCGTTTCTTACAGCACAATAGTATTCCATTGTATTCATATACCACAACTTGTCCAGCCATTTCCCAATTGATGGGCATCCCCTCAACTTCCAATTCCTTGCCACCACATAAAGAGCAGCTATAAATATTTTTGTACCTGTGGGTCCCTTTCCCCTTTCCATGATTTCTTTGGGCAAAAGACCCAAAAGTGGTATTGCTGGGTCAAAGGGTATGCACAGCTTTATTGTCCTTTGGGCATAATTCCAAATTTCTCAAAGGAGTGTTTTCTTAGGGTCTGGACCCTGTTTATTGTATGGGCATGTTTCTCCTTTTGCTCTTCCCAAAGGCAAAAAATTGATGTCTTCCTTTGAGATGTAGGGGAACATATTCCAATTCAGATAGCTGTGCCATACATGGGCTAGCCATCTATTTTTATTTGGATGCCAACTATCTGCCTATCTGTCTCTATCCATTCAGTGAATTAATGTGGAACTTTATTAATCAGAATCACCTCTCAAGACCCCACTTCTTCTGAATTTATTATATCTATCTAAAATCTAAAACCTTGGCATAATGAAATAGAATGCCAACAGTAATGAACATGCATGCTTAGACACTACTAACAGTGCTTTACTCTTGGCATGAAATAATTAGAAGTAACAAAATAATGCTTAGTGACAAAACATTACATTATAGAATGTCTAGCACTTGATTGGTCCTCATATCCTCCAGCATGAAGTTTTCAGACAGTAAGTACATTGGCATCTCTGAACCCAGGAGTGCTAGGAAATGCTTCATGTAGTTTTCTTAGTGCTGCCCTTCATGTGGGTAGGCAAAGTAGCATAGATAATATTACATACATCATTTACAACTGATGTTTGATTTGGTCGTTCTGTAAGTCTAGTCATTAGGTGGAGATTAAGGAACTCTGGGGATGAGGTCTCTTACAGCATAGGGCATAGACTCAAAATGCAGTGCAAATTGGAATTCCTGAAGACCAATGTTTTTTTCTTTCATTTTGTTTTTCTTTCCTTTTTCTTTTTTTTGTCTAGTATCCTGTCTCTAGCAGGGACAACCTACTGCTTCTGACTATAGGTAGCTCAACATTTATATAGTAGGACTCAGCAAGAAGAAGACTGCTGATTTAAAGACCCTTACCAGAAGCTCTTTAGCTCATCATATTATGGCTGCTGTGTCATGTCAACTCCTATTACACATTTAGTTTTTATCCCCTCACTAGCAGTCAGATACGTGATATTTAGAACATAATGGGAGGAGGACCAGGTGAATTGAGAAAAAAGCTACAAACAGATGAAGAAACTAACTCCCAGAGAGAAGAATCTCAAGGTCACATAGCTAATAAGTGACAGAACTAGTAATCAAAAACAAAGCCAAGTGTTTTTTTTTCTGGGCAGATGAAATAACACGTTGTATTTTTTTTTTTTTGGTGCATCTAGTTTTACATACTCCCTGAAAACTTGGGAGGCTCAAGGAAAGTGCAAAATGTGATTTAGGGGGGCAGCTAGGTGGCACAGTGGATAAAGCACCAGCCCTGGATTTAGGAGTACCTGAGTTCAAATCCAGCCTCAGATACTTGACACTTACTAGCTGTGTGACCCTTGGCAAGTCACTTAACCCTCATTGCCCTGCAAAAAAAATGATAATTGTATTTTATAGTTTCATTTGTAATACTATATATTTTATTTTTATTCATTTAAAGTATTGTGAAAAGAGGTTCCTATGCTTCACTGGACTGCCAATGGGGTTCATACCACCAAAAAGAAAAGAGGATAAGAAACCTTGGGCTGGAGAAAAAAAGAAGTTGACACATTGGCTTTCAAAATATCTCCCTGTCTACATACATGTGAATGTGCATATATGGGTATACAAACATATAAAAATTCCCACATAAAACACTGTCTCCAGTTAAAGTTCTAAAAGCGGTTATGGAGAAATTTGTAGCTTTTTGAAATAGGAAAGATGTTTGTTATTTAACACCAACAGATTGGTGTGATAGATAATAGATAAACAAACTGAAGCTTCCTTTTTTTTTTTTTTTTTGGTGAGGCAATTGGGGTTAAGTGACTTGCCCAGGGTCACACAGCTAGTAAGTGTTAAGTGTCTGAGGCTGGATTTGAACTCAGGTACTCCTGAATCCAGGGCCAGTGCTTTATCCTAGCTGCCCCTGAAGCTTCCTTTTAAAGTCTGAGTTTGGAGGGAGCACAGAGGCCACCTTATTCAACTCTAGCATAGACAAGAATCCCTCTGTAAGAAGGGGTCACCCAATCTTGAAGTGAGGGGAATTTATTACTGCAGGAGGCAGAACATTGCACTTTAGGATAGCACGAATTTTAGGAGGTTCTCCTCTTATATAAAATAAGATTCCACCTCTATACAACTTCCATCCATTGTTCCATAAATGAAGAAGTACTGGCAAGCAGAGTTTTCATCTGGTTTATCCAAATATGGTAGTGCCCCAAAGAACCCAACTTGGCAAAGCCTTTTAGTCAGTCACTTGACTGCCAAACATATGGAATGCTAAGAAAAATTGTATTTAAGCACAATTGATCTTCAACATTGACATGTGTGACTTATGTGACTTCAAGCATTTGAGTGTTTTTATTAGTAACTTCATTTTCATTTTTGTGGCTATGTGCAATGGAGACATAGTGTCAGAGTATTGGAGGTGATGTTGAGACCTCATTAGGCTCAGCATCTTCTGACGACAGTGACTAAAATCCCAGCAATCTCTCCCTTGGTTTTCAGAGGTCAACCAAGAGGGGCTTATAGCAGGATAGCATATAGTACAATGCCCTCCTACTGCCATCTGACACAGTGGAGGACAAGATTCAGGTTAAAAAATGTTTTAGTCTTAAGAAAAATATTTGCTTTAAAGTATATATGGTTCTGTAGAGTTCATGTATTATGAAAAATGAATATTGCCTGAAACCAATGTTTTCTTTCTTTAAATTGAGATATACTCACAAAAGGCCACAGAATTCTATGGACTTGCTAGTGAGAAAAAAGTTTCATGTTATCATTTTAATTTTATGTACTGTATTTTATGGGTTATTTTATGGTTACTCTGTTAGGAATACTGTATATTATTGGAATTAATGTTTCATTATAAAGAATTTTATGCAGAAAAGTATCTTTTCAGCAGTCTCTAATGAAAGATTACAGTTTTTGGTGGTTGCAGGAACCTAACTCCTATTTTCCGTAGGTTCAGTGTATTAACAGTCACATTGTTTTAACTTTCATGTCATTTTCTAGAAATGTTACGCAGACAAAAGTTGAGGATTGTTTGTAGTAGTATTCTGCAAGACATGGGTATAACTACTTTTTGTGTGATGGAGAGCCAAAGTAGATATGTGGATTGCTTGTTCTGGCAAGGCAGTTTCTTAGAAACATAATGCTTTCAAGGACTTGCCTGCCATTTGAATGCCCATTTTTTCTAACAATTGCTTATTGGTAGTATGTATATATGTATGTATATTGAAAGTGCCATTGTTTGTCCTTTGTTCTCAGAGAAGAGTGTGACATTGGGGTGATGTCATGACCTGTGCTGAATTGGATTTAGGTGAGGGAGGGTTGTGCAAGGTCACCAACCTCACTCACTCTTCCAGAGCCATCTAGGTCCAGTGGCAAGATATACATCAGGATGATTGGATTTGACCCTGGATGTTTAAGGCAATTGGGATTAAGTGCCCAGGGTCACACAGCTAGTGTCTGAGGTGAATTTTGAACTCAGGTCCTCCTGACTCCTGGACCAGTGCTTTATCCATTGTACCACTTAGCTGCCATATATATATATTTATGTGTGTGTGTGTGTGTGTGTGTGTGTAACATGAGATGGGGGTGTGGCTTAGTGAAGAGGATGCTTGTCCTATAGCCAGGAAACCCTGTGTTCAAGTCCTGCCTTTGATTTATCCTGACCCTAGGGAATCTCTTTATACTTTAGGCAACTCTTTAAGACCATAAGGTATAGATGAGTTGCCAATCTGTTTTGGTGGAATAAGTTTCCATACTGGGAATTTTCTACACCAAATAAACCAATGTCTGGACCAAAAAAAAAAATTGCAAGATGTTTGAGCTGGAACACCCCTCAGAGATATTTCTTTTCTTGTTTGAAAGAAAAAGATCATCTTTTCCCAAATTTTCTGTGTTTTTTTTTATAACATGACTATGCTAAAGAACCAATAGCAACTCCTCCTGGGTAGGGACCATTTCATTTTTTCCTTTTTTATCCTTAGTTCCTAACACAGTCCTCAGCACACAGTAATCACTCACTAAATGCGTTTTGATCGAGTGGGAGGGTTGGAACAGTTGGCTTGTCTGATGGGTGTGACTGCCTCCTGAATGCCTTATTTTTACAGATTAAGAAACTGAGGCCCAAAGGATAGTGACTTGTTCGTTGCAACATATGTATAAGGGTAACAAAACTCAGGTTTGAATACAGGTCTCCTGTTATTATCCATTGTTATTTATAAAGACAATATAAGATGTTATAAAAGAATTTGCATCCTTTTCCCATGCATCTGGATCATTATTATAGCAGACCCTTGAAGTATCTGCTGCACTGATTTGGCTTTGCCAAATTGACCCAACACTAGCTAGAAGGAAGCAATCTGAGTGGATAGCTCAGATTTGTGATCTGGCCTCCTCTTAGCTTTCTACCTTGAGTGCTGAATGATGTACTAGGTAACAGCTATTGATTTCCTCCTGCCATTTAGTGAACCTTGTGTGGAGCAGGGAATTAGTCTACATGGAGTGAAGCGGAGTGGGGGAGGGACAAGATCTCTGTCTCACTGTAATCCTTGCTCCCACTGAGGGGAGCTTGTCACAGTGAGGGAGAGTGTATTTTTAGAATTGCCACACTCTGTTTCTGTGTGGTGAACATTCATTTAAAACATACTATATTTAGTGAAAGTTTAATTATCCAAGTAGTATAGCTAGTTCTAAGCAGTCACCTTTCCTTCCTTACTTTCATCAGAACAGCCTCCTGTGGCGGAGAGTTGCAATTACCACCACACCTGGAGAGGAAAGTTGTCAGGAGAAGTTTTATTGCCCTTACCTAAGAAATTGCTCGTAAGAGCTCAACTTGGAAAAATTTATGAAAAGTTTCCATTTCCTCTCTCATTCATTCACATATCTGTCCATTCATTCAACAATAAATGGATTAAAGACCTACTATGTGTGCCCCCCTCAGTGGGAGCAAATTTTTCTTTTAATTTTACTTTGTTCTCCTCTGTCACCTCAGTTATCAAGGAAAATGATTTGTCCTCTCTCCCCACCAAACTTCCCCCATTTCAGTCTGTCTGCAAGTCACTATTTTGTGACTTTTTTCCTTCCTAGATATTCTTGATATTCATTTCATTTTTATTATTTTGTCTTGATGTCCATTTGAAAATACAGTTCTTTCCTATAAAAGGTTGGAACTAGCACATGTGTGATTTGATGAAGGGATAGCCCTGGCTTGCTTATTGGCCTGTATTTGGACAATATACAGGAAAGGTCCTTTAAAGCAAATTAAAAGATTCATCTCAAAGCTTGGATGTTGTATTTGTCCCTTTAATATAGCTTTTGCTCTGTTACTTCTTTATCTCCCTGCCCTTCCCTGTCACTGTCATTCTTTAGGGAAGTGAAAGATGAAAGTCACTTCTCTGTACCTGGCTAGTAGGTAAAGTTCAAAAATGATGTATGTCATTTCAGTTTCAGAAGCCAATTTTAAACGAGTTTTTTTTTTTTTTTTTGGTTCGCAGAAACCTTCCTATTCCTATCAAAGGTCTTTGGTAAATAGCAAAAAAATGTGGCTAAACAGAAGAAATTTCACTCTAGTTTTTTCTTCTTTTCTTTTCTATTTTGGGCAAAGGTTGACCAAAATAAACCTGGAATCAAGCCCAAGAGACTATGATTTTGCTTAAATATTTACAGAGAACCTGATGCGTAGCCAATCCTGGACTAGGTCTACACACTTAGATGATGTTGGATGGTAGGGGGATGGGAGGACAGAAAAGGAATTTCCATGGAAAATACTATGCTGTTTTCTGAATTGCAAAATTGGGTTTTATGAGAAGAGGTTGCTAGCTTATCTTCAATTTGGGGCAGCCAAGTGGGTACAGTGGACAGAGTGGTGGCCTGGAGTTAAGAAGTTTTGAGTTCAAATCTGGCCTCAGATATTTACTAGCTCTGTTACCCTGGGCAGGTCACTTTACCCTGTTTGTCTCAGTTTTCTCATCTGTAAAATGATCTGGAGAAGGAAACGGCAAAACACTCCAATACCTTTGCCAAGAAAACCCCAGATGGGGTCACAAATATCCAGACACAATTGAAACAAATGAACAACAACAAAACCTAGGAAAATAACTCTCCAGGATCAAAACTCTATGTCAGACTGAACAAATATACGTGAGAACCAGTTATTGCCATTTTTTTTTTACATTTTTACATTTACATTTATTTTTAATTTTAATTTTTGTTTACAGGGCAATGAAGGTCAAGTGACTTGCCCAGGGTCACACAGCTAGTAAGTGTCAGGTGTCTGAGGCTGGATTTGAACTCAAGTCTTCCTGAATCCAGGGCCAGTGCTTTATCCACTGCGCCACCTAGCTGCCCCTCAGCTGATTACTTTCTGAGAACACACGATGACAGTCTTTTTTTTTTTTATCATTTTATGTTTCAGTAGAAATCTCTTATAATTACAGATCTTCAAGTTATAACGGAGATAGGAAATCTTCATACTTAAATTCCATTATAAAGTGTATTTAAATACTTGATATAGATAGAAAATGTCCACTAGCAAATAAAAAGTAGATTTGCATCTTTGAGCACATTTTGATGGATCAGGAGCCTAGGATCAGGAGGCTAAAGCTACATAGATGAGGAGTTTCATTAATGCAATATTACTCTGCTACATACACAACAACACTAATTTTTCTAAAGTTTAGTTATGTCACTCAAAAGATTTTAGGCCCATTAATCCTCATAGGGAAACCTAATGAAGGAAAAATGCATATCCAGGCATTCTTTTTTTTTTTTTCTTGGTGAAGCAGTGGGGGTTAAGTGACTTGCTCAGGGTCACACAGCTGGTAAGTGTCAAGTGTCTGAGGCCAGATTTGAACTCAGGTCCTCCTGAATCCAGGGCCAGTGCTCTATCACTACACCACCTACCTGCCCCCGGGCAGTCTTAACTGGAAGTCTGTGAACTTGTTTTTTTAAAAATTTATAGTTATATTTCAGTATAATTGATTTCCTTTGTAATACTAAATGTTTTGTTTTATGCATTTAAAATCTCTGTTCTGAGAAGGGCACCATAGGTTTTGGCAGACCACCAAAGGAAGCCAATAAAAATTGGACCCTTGGTCCAGACTGTGATGTACAGTTTGATGGGCAGCCCATTGAGTTATGTCACTAGTAGAAATACTACAGATTGACAACGAAGTGATCACAAAACCAAAGAGGAGGAAATTGATATGGATAGATTGTGCTTAGGAAATTGTTTAGCACTTTGCGATTCCATTTTTTTTCTGACACAAATTCATGTTTTCAAAAGCAATAGATTCTTTGCATTTTCTTTTTTATTATGAATTTAATAATCATCAACACACATGAACATTTCAGTATATAAATGTATCATCCCCTCTATGTTCTCCTCCCCCATCTCTGCCTGACTTATCCTAGTACTTGCAGGTTGTTTTCCTAGGAGTAACCCTTTCTGTCTTGTCTTCTAACACTACTATAGCTCCTGGACTTCCACCAGTGTGCTTCCCATTAATGATCAGCTAATAGACTTAGTTATCTCTTAGCAAAAGCAAAGCCATAACAATAATTTTAAAACATTTCCTCCATAAACCTGTTGCACTCTTCCTGACAAAATATAGTGTCCATGTACTGAATAAAAGCCAGATCTAGTCATCTTAATGTCAAAACTAGATTACTTATTATTAAAAAATAGCAAAATATAAAAACAAATTAATGTTTTATAGCTTCAGGGAAGGCAAGGGAAAGAGTTTTCAGAATACTATAAAAATTCAAAAGCATTTTTTAAAATTGAGAGCTTAACCTTAGAGTACAATGTTGGTGGGGCAATGACAACTCATAACTCCTAGTAATTAAGAGCCTGAAAGTCCTCTCTTCTTTATCATGGTCCTCATGCAATTCCCCTTAGGTGCAACATGTTTCCTGGCTGGCTGCTCAGCTGGCTTGCCCAAGGTTTGCTCCTCTCCACAGTGACTCCCAATTACCTGAGCTAGTGCCTTGAAGCTGTTCCCTATCAGTGACAATCTCTCTATATACATATTTGTGTAAAGTATGCTTGTTCTTTTCTGGATGCTCTGTCTCCTGCGGGTCAGAGTAGCTTCCCTTCAAAGTGACATGACTGATTATGGAGAAAAACTCCCTCATGCTCCATAGAAATAGCCACTCCAGAGGCACTTAGTAGTTTTCAAAATCTCCCATTCTTGAAAAACCAAGACTCTTCTTGGTTTCACTATATGAAGCCCCGGGTGTATGAGGTGCTCAGGGAAGACTGGCGTCTTTGGTGAGAGGGCTTTTTAGGACCTCTCACCCACCTTTAGTGTCCACTTGTCACCCAACTCTCACCTGTGGCTCCAGGTAGCTGTAGCATGTGCAGTGATAACACTCCAGATGGGCTAAATTAGGTTAAGGCTAATTGACAGGCCTCAAACCTGTCAGTGAGTTAGGGGGATGTCTACCCCAAGCATGTGAAGACTTTCCCCTGGCAGAATGGGCAGATGAGAACAATTTGTTCCAATGGTCATGAAGGCAACTGAAATAAGTGCTGTAGAGTGTTGAGCTTTACAAGACATCAAAGATGCCAAGGTCATTCACTGCATCCCAGGCCTTGACTTTTGTCCTGACTGTGATGACTCTGGAAGAGAAAGGCTAATAACTTTGTCCAACTCTGCCTCACATAAATCCAACTCACAGGCAAATAGAGTTATCAATTGTCACTGTGACACATTGGTCCTCTTTTAAAAATGAAGGATGAACAACTATATGAAGGAAGCCCTCAGAGACAGGCCTAATTTGTTTGCTTAGCCAGTCTTAGTGTTCTCTTCTTGACTGAATCAGAGATACTCTCAGCTCATAAAAGGATCATAGAGTTAATACCTTGTTCTTATTGTTAATGTATTAACACAGTTAATCTTTAAATTTTATCATGTTAAACTTTATCATGTGTGACATTCTGTGACTACATCAAATGAGTTGGGAAGGGAAAGTAATCTCTCTTCCAGAGTCTCACACACACGTGTTCATCCTTCATTTTTGAAGAGGACCAAATGACATTATGGGATGATGTCTTGATTTGTACATGAATTGGATTTAAGTGCACTGCAGAAAGGAAAACAACAACAACAACAAAAGAGATTACTTATAAAACCACAAAATTCTGATACTGTTTGATTTTTTTTTCTTTTTTCTTTTTTTTTAGTGAGGCAAGTGGGGTTAAGTGACTTGCCCAGGGTCACACAGCTAGTAAGTGTTAAGTGTCTGAGGCCAGATTTGAACTCAGGTCCTCCTGACTCCAGGGCCGGTGCTCTATCCACTGCGCCATCTAGCTGCCCCCCTGTTTGATTTTTAAAAGGTATAGCTTAAATTCAACATAACAACAGGTTTTATGATAGTAATCTATATCAATCAAAATGAGGGTATCGTTGATGTCAGTATTGATAGGGAACAAATGATCTTTCACAAGGAATTTTCACACATTTCAACAACGGACCATATCTTTGCTATTTCACAGTTAACTGAAAAATGGAGTGACTATGAGACCCCACCCTGCTTATTTTTTGTTCACAAAAAAAAAAATTGATTTAGCACAACAAAAAGCTACCTAACAAGCTCTTTTACAGAAAGATGATTCTGATCCACACAACAAAATCCTTTAAGACTCCTTGATACACACACACACACACACACACACACACACACACACACACACACACACATATATATATATATATATATATATATATATATATATACATAAACAAAATTCCTTAATAAAAATATAACAACAGGAATACCCTCATTCTGTGACTTACTGATCGGAAAGGCCAGGTGAAGTATAAGACAGCAGGGTCAAATACTGTGACTGAAAAGATACAGTGCAGAGTCCAAGGTGAAGAGAAATTCCCCTTGAATAAGAATGGGCTCCTGTCTGTGGGTGACCTTTTGATAATTGTATGAAATCCTAGATAACTGAAGAATTTCCTGGAAGAGATCTGTAATCACTCATTTTCCTCTTCTGTAAAATGAAGCAGTTGGAACTGAACCAAGGTCTGTTCCAGTTCTAGCTCTAGGATCCTAAGAGCCACCATCTAATCCCTCAGATACTTGTAGACAGCCATTCTGCTCTTCCCGATAAACAATTCCTTCTCCAAGTTCGATACATCCGACTCCTTCCAATGATCCTTGTATGGTATATTTCCCAATTATTTGACTTTTCTGGTTTCCCTCATCTGCATATGTCCTGATTTGACAAGGTCTCTCTACTGAAATTTTCTGGTGTGGATTGATGGACCTCTCTTTTGAGTGACTGTGGTTCTCACTGAGGAGACCCTATAAAGTGGAGCAAAGTATGCTGGAAAATCTGGAATGTGTGTATCTCATATGTGCACAGTTGCTTTTTAAAATATTTTCTTCCCCATTAGAATGTGAATCCCTCAAGGGAAGGAACTGTGGAGGTTTTTTGTTTATTGGTTTGTTTGGGGTTTTCTTGTTAATCTTTTCAGTGCTTAATACAGTTCTTAGAACATATTAACCATTTAGTAAATGCTTATTGACTGACTTGCTGATAGGATGTAAGTAAAAATCCAGGTTCTTCTTCCTGTCTGTTGTTGGTCAGTTGTTTCAGTCATGTATGACTCTTTGAGACATCGTTGGGGGTTTTCTGGGCAAAGATACTGGAGTGGTTTGCCATTTCCTTCTCCAGCTCATTTTACAGACAGGAAACTGAGGCAAACAGGATGAAGTGACTTGCCTAGGGTCACACAGCTAGTGAGTGTCTGAGGTCACATTTGAACTCAGGTCTTCATGACTCTAGGCCTGGCACTCTATCCACTGTGCCAGTTAGCTTAGACTTACTGTCTAACTGTGGGCAAATCATTCAACCTTCATTATGTTCAGTTTCCTCATTTATAAAATGAGACATTTGGATTGGATAATCTGTCAGATGACTTCTAGCTCTGGGCCTGTGACTCTGAATCAGTGTTATATGAAAATAGGTACACATAGAGAACATTACCATTTATAAAGAATCCCTTTCCTTGTTGGACAGTGCATAGGACCTGAGTGAACTGCTTAGGCAAACGTGTGTCTCTTTTCTATGCCTCACACCACGTGGACGTTGACTTCATAGGAAATGGCCAGGAAAACAGGCCTCTGGAAAGGAATACACAAAGCAAAGCAGCCTAAACTCTTCCAAATAACTCCATACCTGTTTTGCCATTTAGGGGAAAGCAGCCTTCTGCAGAGTCCTCTAAACGAGATGGATTTTTGCCAGCCCCATTTCAAAACATGAGGAGTGAATTTCCAAAAATTAGTCATCCCTTTAAATGCTCTGCTGTGGTCCTCCTCTTTGTTCTCTCCTGGCTATACTTCTGAGCATTCTAATGGCCTAATAGCAATTCTGGGGAGTGACATTCAAATTGTGAATTTCTTCCTTTGTAAACTCATGTTAATGACTCTAATAAAGATCTTAGGATCACATCCAGCAATGATAAGATCGTAATCCCAGGATTGAGTTTTTGTGGTGCATTAATTCATGTCAAGCTCTTCTTGGTGACCTTTGGCCTCTTGCCTCAGATGAATGTCTCACAAATGATGGCTTGTCAAGTTCCATTGCTTAATTTTCACAGAGAATCAAGATAGATATTTATTGATTAAGCTGAGAATTATACATCATCATCCAAATCAACTTTTTTTTGGGGGGGTGGGGCAATGAGGGTTAAGTGACCTGCCCAAGGTCACATAGCTAGTGTCAAGTGACTAAGGCTGGATTTGAACTCAGGTCCTCCTGAATCCAGGGCCGGTGCTTTATTCACTGCGCCACCTAGTTGCCCCCAAATCAACTTTTTTTTGTTTTGTTTTTTTGCAGGGCAATGAGGGTTAAGTGACTTGCCCGGGGTCACACAGCTAGTAAGTGTCAAGTGTCTGAGGCCAGATTTGAACTCAGGTACTCCTGAATCCAGGGCCAGTGCTTTACCACTGCACCATCTAGCTGCCCCCAACTCAACTTTTTAAGATGAATTCAGCTTGGTGTGGGTGAGGAAAGACTTCAGACCTTGTGTCACAGGTTCCATGGTGGGGTAGGGGAGCTGAGATAAACTCCAGGTTACTGTCCCATGGGGCAAGATACAGACAAATCTATTTTTAAAATATGTTCTTTTAAAGCACTTCAGAACTATAAGCTCACACTTCCCTTCCCTTCCCCCATCATTAAACTGTGATACACAGATATGTGGCACAGTAGAATGAGTGCTGGGCCTGGAGTCAAGACTTGAATTCAAATATAGCCTCGGATACTTGCTGTTTGTGTGACCCTGAGCAAGTCACTTAACCTCTGTTTGCCTACAGTTCTATCAGTTGGAAAATGGGGATAATAATAATAATAATAGCATCTACATTGTCAGGTTCTTGAGAGGATGGAATGGGATAATATTTATAAAGTGCTTAGTGCCATGTCTGCCTATAGTACTTACTAAATAAATGCCTTCCTTCCTTTCTTCCTCCCTCCCTCTCTCTCCTTCCTCCCTTCCTCTCTTCCTCCCTCCTCCCCTCTCCAAAAAGATCCAAGAAAGAGAAAACAACCCATATGTACAAA